>NW_027526203.1:372149968-372749968 GCF_048455015.1 Haemaphysalis longicornis | reverse complement strand
TAGCTTTGCGCTCGAGATGGGAAACGACCTCGTCCCCTACGAGTGAAGTGCTTGCCCCGGTGTCCAGCAGTGCCTTAAAACTCCGTCCCGCAATTGCGAGGTCGAGAAAGGGCGCAGGCGCGCTGGTCGGAACTCCGACTCTGAATGCGGCGGGCGCGGTGATGTTTTCCTCTCGGGCGCGTTGATCAGCCGCCGGCGACTTCACCGGCGGCCCGCTGCGTTTCCCTGTCCACCTGGGCAGATTCGCATCATGTGACCAACTTGGCCACACCTGAAACAGCGAACAGAATTCCGTGCTGCTTGCTGCGCCGATCGAGGCTGCTCGTACGCTCCGCGGCCAGCTGGCCGCATCCGGTTCTCCGGGGGAGAGTTGTGAGCGGGTGCCAGCAACTGCGGCAGCGCCGATCCCGTGTAGGGAAGCCCACTTGGGCGTGCGTTCGCCGGCCGATCACCTGACCGGTTTGTTGTGTGCACCAAGCGCGGGGCTGCCAGGACCTCCGGCCGTATCGCCTCCGCGTTGCGCAACCCATACGAGTAGGGGTCCAGCGCTCGGTCCCCGAGACCGAGCGTTTCTCGCTGGCTGGGTATCAACGTAGAGCCGACCTCGACTCGTTCGCTGCCCGTAACGCCGCGCCAAGCACAGCTTGGTTCCAGTGTTTCCACCGGAGGCGGCGGTGGCCGATACGCGCGTGCAGCCGCAATTGCTGCTTGCACAACACGAGATTCGGCCGCCAGCTCGTTGAGATCTCTGCACCTGCAGTTCCTCAAGTACAAGGCAAAGGTGGGGTGGCATTGCCTGATGACCCGATCGACCCGCTCCGAGTTCGGGGCATGTGGGTCGGCGTACTCGTAAAGCTCCTGCATCGCACGGACATACTCGATCATCGATTCGTCCGGAGCTTGGGTGCGCATTTCCAACTCTCTACGCATCCGCGGGAGGTAGTCGACGGGCAGGAATTCCTCCCTGAACATCGTTCGGAAGTCATCCAACGTGCGCGCCGTGTGGCCTATCACTCGATACCACCGGGCGGCATGGTCGACTAGGGCTGCGGGCAGAACTCTGTGCAGCACCTCGCTCTCGCTGATGCCGGACGCCTGCTCGTAACGGCTCAGAGCCAGCAGGAAAGCGTTCGCGCTCACTTGATCGCTATAACCGCTATACGTCGGCATCGGTAGCTGCACCCTGGGAGCGGGTGAGCGCGCCGCCTGCAGCACTTGCTGCATGGCGCCTGCGAGAGCGTTCGCGATGGACGCTGCATCCACAGTCATTCCTTCGCTTACGGGCGCCTGCGTGCTCACTTGCACGAGAGGCGCGCCGCATGGGGCTTCAGCATTTGCGTAGGCCCGGCGCATGGTGGTTGAAAGCGCGGCGTCACCTGACGTAGAGCGCTCGTGGAATTCGGAACTTCCCGAAATTCTCGTTGCCGCGCGAGCCGCAGCATCTGCGTAGGCCCGGCGCATGGGGGTTGAAAGCGCGGCGTCACCTGACGTAGAGCGCTCGGGGAATTCGGAACTTTCCGAAATTTTCGTTGCCGCGCGAGCCGCAGCACCTGCGTAGGCCCGGCGCATGGGGTTTGAAAGCGCGGCGTCACCTGACGTAGAGCGCTCGTGGAATTCGGAACTTTCCGAAATTTTCGTTGGTGCGCAAGCCGCAGCATCTGCGTAGGCCGGGCGCGTGGTGGTTGAAAGCGCGGCGTCACCTGACGTATAGCGCTCGCGGAATTCGGAACCTTCCGAAATTCTCGTTGCCGCGCGAGCCGCAGCATCTGCGTAGGCCCGGCGCATGGTGGTTGAAAGCGCAGCGTCACCTGACGTATAGCGCTCGCGGAATTCAGAACTTTCCGAAATTTCCGTTGGTGCGCAAGCCGCACTCGCGGTTGCGTAGGGGCCGTGGAGAAGGGGGACCCGAGCCGCTCCTGCGGCTGCGGTGGGCGCTGTTGATGCAGAGCATCGCGGGACCTCCCGGGCATGATCACAAAGGTCGGCCAACAGCATCAAATCCACCAACTCATAATCCTGTGCCATGTTCCTCGGAGCTAGCGAACCTCGAATTCACTTGAAAACGAGCCCCACGTTGGGCGCCAAAAATGTGGGGACCAGGGTTCTAACGGCGGCCTAGCTCGATCCTCGAGATCCGGCCGCAAGGCTAGCTCCACTGAACACCGCCGCGGATCACCAACTTGGCGTATCGGCAGCGAACAGCAAGGAACACAGGACACAGAATTCGCCCACTCCGACGTTTATTGCAATGCAATAAAGGAGACGTCGGGCGCGTCGTTCTACACCGCCGACCACCTTAGCCGGGCGGGAGAGACAGGCGCGAGGGCGGACAAAGGAAGGCCAAAAAGGAGCGAGTCGTACTTACGGCCGCTCCCGACGATGGTTCGTGTCCAAAGAGGCCCTCTCCTTGTCGCCCGTCGCGGACCAGGCCGCCGGAGCTTCCGGGCAAAACCTGTCACGTGAGGGGTTCGGCAGCGCCCCCCCGCTCTCACGGGGATCCTCCCGGAGGGGAAAGCGCGCGACCGCGGAGAGAGAGGTACCACCCCTCTCGCCTCCGCGGCGGGCCGAGGGGATAGGAAAGATGGCGGAGCTCCGCAATTCCCACAAATGTTACGTTATGTTATGTTATGTCAGGTTACGTTATGTTGGGTTATGTTATGTTATGTTTATGTTGTTATGTTATGTCAGGTTATGTTATGTTGGGTTATGTTGTTATGTTTGTTATGTTGTTATGTTATGTTATGTTGGGTTAGGTTGGGTTAGGTTAGGTTAGGTTCGATTAGGTTAGGTTAGATTTCACGTTATGTTTTCTTAGGTTGTGTTAGACTTCGGAAGGGCAAGGCGGCGAACTTGAGTGAGATTGAAAACTGTGCCTACCATGCGGGGAAACCTACATGGCTCGATGACAAAACAGAAATGGCGATGGCTGAAAAAGCACCCTTCCCGCTGTAGAGGGAAAACAAGCGCGTAGCGTATCGTGATTAGGACGTTTAGCGCAAGCTTCACGTGATGCTGCGAAACGGCCTGCTAAAAGTCTTTCCAGAGCTCTGCCCACGATCGTTTCCCGAGTTGCGGATGTTCCTAATCGCGGTCAGTAGAGCGGCGCCGTGGGCCCCGTCCATATACTTAGAGGCTTCGTTGGACCGAAGCGCGGAAACGCACAGACCCGCAATCTAAGGGAGACCCTATGCGCTCAGCGCGCGTCTCGAAACCAGGGGCTCCAGCGGAAGCAACGCGGCGTTCCGGTCCGCGCTGGCACGCACCGCGAGACTGTGCATTACCAAAGTGCGCTTAGGCATGTTAATGATAATGCGTCACGTGAAATTAAGTCTGCAAAGCGCAAGTCGTACAAATCGAGATTCTCAGCCATTTGAACTTATACGAGCGAACAGACTGCACACAACACTAAGCTTACGTACATGAAAGCAAAGGTTTAAAAACGGCAAATGTCTGTTTTATAACATTTTTTTCTTGTGCTTAGCAAATAATCGGCATCGAATATTCTCAATGTTTGCTCGCTGCCCCCCTCATCCCTCCTTTTAAATATTAAACAAGCGTGATCCTTATACGAACGGAAAACTCGAGCCCGATGTGCCGGCCGGCCGCTTTCTGAGCGCAGCGGCGTGTTTGCACGTGATTCGGCGATGCGCGTCCTATTTCACCATCGGCTAGGAGATGTACATAGGAGAAGGGCAGGAGGATGGCATTAGGAGCGTATATGTGGGCGCCTCTTTATCCGCGCACGCCTCATTTCTCGAGAGTCGTCTCTCCGCACCGGGGCCGCGCGGCGATGTGGAGTTGTTGGCCCCGTGCGCCGACTGCATTACTTCTGCATGCAGCCTTTGGGAAGCTTCCCGCGGGATACGCGCTCGGCTCCGTCAATGATGCGAACAGGGACAAAGCCTATGCATGTTTTGCGGTCGAAGCCTTTCAACGAACCAACCGGAAAGCCGTTGTGGCACACTGGCTGGAAATAAAAGAAAACAATTCAGGGTTCACTCCTCTCTGGAAGAAGTGCGAAGGAAAATAGAATACAATGACGGGTGTATTCATGCGCACGTAAAAACCCCTCATTCCTCCCGAACGCGCTTGTCCTTAGCGCGAGGAGAGGATGACAGGCATTGATGAGAGGGCATCTCGGAAGGATTCTGTTGTCTTAAAACTTTCGCTCATGGCGATATCCCGCAATTTGTTTCACTGCCCCCTCCCGCCCCCCTTCCCTCCAAACAGCGCGAGGAGCGCGATAGCCTGCCACTAACGTTCTAATTGAGTCTACACTGGCTACTCAGTGTAGGCTAGCGTCACTAAATAAAGGCTTTTAAGCGTAGCTTATTTAGTGACGCTAGTGTAGGCTCGGTATGGCGAAGCCATTGCACATGACGGAGAACTCGCTGTGTAGCCAATGTAGTAAAAATAAAGAGAAGATTCCTCTAAGAGTTGTTGAAGAGATGCCAAGCATGTAATCAATCGATCGCGTAAAAACGCTTCCCGTGAGGGTTTGGTAATATTGTTTGACAAAACAAGGCTCTATGATAGGTCGTAAGAGTTTATTCCCACGAGCGTAATCTTACGTCGAGGCGTACTTTGATCATGGGAGGACAGCTAGGCAGAGAAACGACCGTACAGCTACCCAAGGCGCCGAGTGCTGTGCTGGCTGTGCCGCAGACACTACCCAATCGAAAAACACAGCAGAAAATACATTATGAGCCTGTAAGGGAATGGGACATTCTGTCGTTTGTACGACAGAAATGTCTGTCGTGCGACAGACCTTCTATAGCTATGCTACAGAGATTCCTGTTGCACAACAGACTACCCTGTGGTACCAAGAGAGATCCCTGTTCTACGACAGATATTCCTGTTGTACAACAGATATTTCTGTTGTGCGACAGAACTTTGTGTCGTCTTTTCCGACTGGGTAGCAGCAGCGGTAAGGGCCACGTGGCCTAAGCCACGTCAGCAGCGCAGTTTATTCGGCCAGAGGCAACGCACTGCAGTTTCTGTCTTCCTTTCTTTAACGTAAAGGCGTTACTAGGGTAGAATTCCGTGGTTACAACGCACTCGCTAGCCATGCCCCCGGAGTTGACGCCATCACACCGAAGTTTCAGGTTAGCGCTGTCATGTTAGCGCTGTGGTTAGCGCGCTTGGCAGCTGCTCTGGCGACCCGCGTTCAAATCCCAGACGAATCCAATTTATTTTCTCTTTACAGCGGTGGTCATTTCGGTAGAACTCTTGCTGTCGCCGACGATGACGACTGCGGTCACATTTAGCGTTTGATGAGATAACATCAAAGGCTTTCGCCTTGAAATTTCGGTATTATTTAACTGAAGTAATTCAGGCTCGAGAATGCTCGAGAGAATGCTCGAGAGAATGCTCGAGAGCTGCCAGCAACGTGCCACGAGAGCGTGTTTACAGTCGCCAATTCTCGCCGCGGCGTGCGATCGTTTCTCGATCACTCTCTAAACAATGCTGTTTCAGATTTAAATCCGCGACAAGCGTGGACCAGCGGGGCCGCGAAATGAGGGACGCTGTTCGTGGCAGGGATTCGGCAGCACGGGGGTCACCTGCGGGAGGCCTTCAGGCGGGCAGCATGTGCGCCCTCAGCTGGCGGCGAAGCCACGCCCAGAGGGATCAGTGTCCCGACGCCAATTAGAGGCAGCGGACAGCTCGGCGAGATTAGCCTGAGCCAGGGCTCTGCCAGCGGGCCCGGAGAGGGCAGATGAGAAAGGAGAGGCCAGCGAGTAATTGCGACGGACGCAGCCAGCGGTGACGCTGACATCGGAATAAACTACAACGTCTGCACAAATCTTGCACCAAGGCAAACGCTCCGGGCACGCGTGTTTCCCGTACACGCCGGAGGCTGGGCGAAATTTTTTGTCACTGCTGCTGCTGCTACTGCCGCTGCTACATGCCGCGAAAAGCTGCCGGGACCCTGGCAAGCGTCCTTCAATCCTGTCTCTGCCCCTTTTATATATATTTGGGGCAACACTGCTACCGGAAATGCAAAAATCTTTCTTTCTTTTTAAAGGCAAGGCCGAATTATTTTTGTTTTGTTTTCTTTAGCAAGAAGACCTGAAATGCAACCAGGAACATTTTACTACACCGTCATAACTTTAACTCAACAGTACCACTAACATCTTTACGTTTGCATAAAAAAAAAAGAATTACTTGTGCTACGCACACTATAGAAACAGCCCGTATGGTCGAGGACTAAGGACAGCAAACTACAAATCGGCGCAAACTAACAATCGTGTGGTTTGCTACTAGTGAAAAAAACAACAACAATGCATTCCAGTTTTTCATGCATTAAGCAGTGCTAAGCCAATAGCCCAGCTTAACGGCCCGTTCCTTTGTGTCATTCAGAACAATTGGAGGCGTCAAGGGTGAAGGTACTTTCATAGATCATTTCCAGTGAAGCCAAGCTTCGTGAATGTGCATCGCCTAACAAAGGTGAAAGAAGCGGATTCACTGCTTAGAACGAAAGCCCCCTAGCCACAAGTTTTTAAAAGCTCGTCCCCAGGGCCTTCACTTAATGGAAGCCCTGATGAAACCAAACAAATTTTGCCAGTTCTATGTAGCACCAAGAAACAAGATTCTGCTGAATATGTACCGTGACAGTGTGACTGTGCCTTGGCTTCTATGGCCCTGGTATATACCTTTGTTGCCGTGAAATTACTGCCGGGAATCTCAAAGCACTGCTGGCGGGTGCGTCTCCGTCAGATTAGACTTCTATGCCAGGTAGAGTTTATACGTGCAGAACATGCGGCGTATTATATAGGAGCGGGGTCCTTGCGGGAGTTTTGTCATGTAGCAGGTATGTGCTTAGCAGGATACGCGGCGTGGGAGGGTGCCCACGTTCGCGCCATTTTAGATGCGACTGCATCTCATTCACTCGCCTTGTCCATGCATGCATGCATCCCTCCATCCATCCGGCGTCGTCGTCGTTGTCCGCGCCAGCTGCGCATGCGCTCTCCGCCGCTCTCACCGCAGCGTTATCTGCGGGTTAGCGCTCGCTCCTTGCAATGCCAGCTGTGCGTCGGCGCGCGCTAGCGCTCGGTTAACGCATGCGCATGCGCTGCTCTCTCTCATTCCCCTCACCGCTATGCGGCGGTATACAACGCGGTACCTGCGCCGCTCCGCTCCGTCGTTCCAGCGCCGGTGCTCCGATGTCCAACGCTGCAAGCCCGCTATCGCGATGGTCGGCGCAACCGCAACAAGCACCGGCCAGCCCAATAACAGAACTGCTAGCACCACCGACGATGCGGCTGCAAAGCGACGTGCACGGGATGCGGGAACCCCGTCGTAGACGGAAATGCATCGTACGCGTTCATGGCACGTTTCACGCGATGGGAGAATGAACCCAACGGAAACGCCGAGGGAAACCCACGATGCGTCGCATCTGCACAGGGTTCCCGCGAGGGGAGGTGGGCGTAGTTTTTACAGCGGAGCTGTTGTTACTTGCCGCAAGTTCGCTGCTGCAGAAAACTACCCGTGAGGAACTCTACAGCGCAGCTGTCGCACAGCTGCTGCAATACCCGATAGACAAATGAAGTACCCGTGATAACACCCGCTCGAACGATAAGCCATGTCATAGCGCGCGCCTCTCGATTCGTTCGATTCGTGTCGTGCGCATGCGCTCAGTTTTGTAGAAAAGCCCTTCGCGTGGTAGCGTCTGCGCCGTGACTTCGCACCCACCACTCGCGAAGACGACGACTTCTTCGACGACTAGCGCTACGGAATAAACAATGACACTTACCTATGTGTCCGTCAATGCTCACTTACAGCTTCGACGTTCATGTCTTGAGTGCAAGATTGCCCCAATTTTTTGTTTTGTGATAGGTATGGGCTTATCCCTTGCAGGAATTCGCAGGTAGCGCTTCCGGTTAAACTATACGAGTCTACGAGACGCTCATTTTTCCTCACTAATGCTACGAGCAGTATTATGGCCCCGCTACTCATGCTACTCGTTCGTGAAATTAGGACCATAAGGGGGGTTGTACCCGTTGTACCCGTTGCAGTCCCACTATACCTTGCATCAACGCATACGGCACTGCCTTGTGGCTGTTAACGCATGCGCATGGCATGCCGCACTGAAGTGGCGGTCGTTTCGTAATGGTTTCGGCCAAAGTTTTCTTCCTCCGTGGCTGTGCGACCAGTCCGTGGAAGAGATCACGAACTCGGCACCCTCGATCGCCTTTATTTGCTTTGGAAAATAGGAATATGCCTCTATGCGGACGTCTACGTGGCTCTGGGGCTGGGACAAAGAGCTCAGATATTAGCCAATTTAGCACGTTAGTTGGGATAAAGTTGTTACTCACCGCAGGGCCGTGAGCGCGTGAAATATGTGCGCATAAACTTTTATGACAGCTTTTCTGCCTTGTTGTTTGCAGTGAACACCAAACGACGCTGCTTTATTGACTGCGTTCTCTTGACAACAAGCCTTCCCAAAACCAATAAAATATACTGTGGTGCTCTTTGATACCCACGTTATAGAATACGACTCCCGTATAGTAAAGCCAGTGTGACATAGCTAATTAGCAAGTAATAACACATCTACCCGTTTCCAAGCAGATTGTCCTCCTGAACACCAATAGTGCAGGAAAACAGCTAGCGGGGGACCAGCACGAGAAGGCAGGTAATTCAGTGAAATTGAATTCCTATGACAAGGAACAACATAAAGAAAGGTAACACTGCGGATTTTCCCGAAACTGCAATGCATACTTCGAAATAACAGCGCCATTTAGGTATTAATACACAGAATGTAAGGCAGATGCCGGCTGGTTGATTTAGTTCTCCAAGGTTTGTGTCGTTCTCCTTCTGAATGGCACCCACTCAACCGTTTCCTACAAAGAGGCTTTTGTTTTTGCTTGTGGAAATTAATAGCCGCCACGAGACGAAAAACACAAACGAACTTCTAAGCATATATCTGCATGCGTAGCATGATGTGTGCAGTGTAAAATGTGATGCAGTGGGCATCATTATCTATGTACCCCATCACTGCATAAGTAACGTGAACTAAGTACCTATTCCACCGCAGGCTGTAGCCATTTATACATTCCTATAAAGCACTTAAAATTGTGCGCGTGATGATGGCTGAGGATGGCGTGATGATGGCGCGTGTTCACAGCGAGATGATGGCTGAGCGTTGAAAAAGAAACCGACGCTTTTGCGACGCTTTGTAAACCAAATGCATAACATGTAATAGCCTCAACAAGTATTTCGTATGAAGGTGCTCACAAAAGCACCATGAATTCTTCAGCACTATAGCAGTTATGGCTTCGCCCGAACAGCAGAAGGGGAAACGGAAGACGTTTTGTCCTTCGCAAATTCATGTCACTAGTGAATTTGTATTGCACGCCTCAAATTAGCAAAATACGATGTTCAAAAATGCGGTTTGGGCGCCGCACAACAGGTGGAAATGGTTCCTGTAATTTCTGCTTTTCCCGAAGATATCCTTCTCTCAACATTTTTAATGCTTTGTACGGCGTTGCAAATAATTGGGATTTCGCTTTCTGTCAAAGTACATCACTAATAATACGTCTTAGCTGCCTTAGAAAAGTGTACTGCTGCAAGGCAGTTTCAAAGATATCGGCGAAGTTTATTAAATGTTATATGAGGTGTGCGCGTGCTTTATGAACGCTCAAGTGCATTTTCCGGCAAGAAGCACTAAATATATATGTGGTTCATCGTTCCATTTGATGCACGAAACAGTGTATACTTCACGGCCGTGCACGTGTTATGTGGAAGAAGACACGATCAAAAAATATACAAACGCACTCTCCACAAATGTTTACTGGAACATAAGTGGAATACTAACTGGAACCGCCGACAGGGCATGACTCCATTTATTCGGTTCCAGATAAAAACCACAAACATGAAGAAAACAAGTTGACGGTTGCAGATAAGATCCACCTACATGTCTTGTTCCAGTTATTTTTCTTTCGGATCCACATAAAATATGTGCACTCAAATCTGCGCTAAAACCCCGCATGATTCCCTTTTAGCGCGCAAGATGATGAGGGATAAAATCATTCACCGGAATGAGCCAGAAATGCGACAGGTTAGTAGGTTAGAAATGCAGGTGATCCTTGTCAAATTGCCGGGCATCAGTCATTGACTGGTAGTGCTGCGTTGCCGCCTGCACTGCCGACTGGGCTGCCTCGGGATCGTTGAGTCGAATGGACGCTCCATTGGTTGGCACATGAGCCACAGGAATCCTGTTCACGCCACCGCTCGAGAAGAAATTTAGGGGTAGTTCCTGCGCAGAAAGGGAATATGACCAGGGTGATGGCCCCTGGCCAGGAGAGCTGAACTACATCAGCCCGCCTGCTTCCCGCCTGACGCTTCGAAAAAAGATGAGAAGGTTTGGCTGGGTATCTTCTCTCTGACATTCAATTGGTCTTTTTCACTGCGATTATCAGAATACATTCCCATTTTTATGCAGTATTTCTTGCCCTTCTTGCAATCCTGAAACTTGATTCGGCCTCATTCTTCAGTGATGTTACTCATGGACTGTCTGTTTGTGTGCATGGCTCTTCATCCAATTCTTAAAATGTTTTATTTTGACGTGTGCATTAACGTGCGGGAGATTCGGCTCGTTTGGCTGCCGGGACACTGGGGGCTAACCCTCAATGAAACGGCCGATATGTTAGCTAAAATCGCCTTGGCTTTACCGCTTGTAGAGGTGCTTCCCCCGTTTGCTTGTGTGTTTCTGGCACGTTATCGACAATACCTGTTGGCTCAAGACGCCTATGTTCACGGGCTATACGCTTTTTCACCGATTTTCCAATCATCGGAGAAGGTTGCTGGAGAATCCCCTGCGACGTCTTGTACTGTCATTGACTCTGCCAGAGCTTCTGTCCTTTTGGGGGCACTAAGCTGGGCCACTGCCATAGGGACGTGTGCAACACAATCCACTTCTTCATCTCGGAGACGGCTCGTCTGCCATACTAAAACTATTCCGATAATCCCGACTTTTATCTAGTTCTCCTACTCCTCTTTCTGTTTCTCTCTCTCTCTCTCTCTCTCTCTTGAACTTAGGCAAAATCCTTCTTCTGCTCCACTATTTTGCATTATCTGATTGATTACCATGAAAAAACAGAACTCTTATTGGCCAATCCGCCTAAGTGGGTATGCGCCATATTTATGGGCCACCACTACCACCACATCCGCTGCCGAAGTCATTATCGAATTCAATCCGCTGCAGAAGTGATTATCGAATTCAGTGCCGAAAGTCTCTTGTCCAGTTTTGTAAAAGTCGAAGAAGAGCCCTTCCACTACATTTGCTCGTTAGACCTTCAAGGACAAAAGGCAGACTACAATCAGAAGTTTTTTTTTTTTTCGAACCTTGAATAGTTGACATCCTTGCTGCTTCCCAATCGCACTGTGCTGGGGTTATTCTTTACTCCACGTTCATTCGTTCGAACTTCATTAAATCCAACTGGAATGGCTTCCACATGGTGTCCGAGTTAACGAGTTTTTACTGTACACAAAAATTACGAAAAGCGTAGCTTGTGTAATATCGTTCTGGAGTTCGTGTAGTTTGCTGTAACTGTTTCCGCATTTTTAAGAGGAGTAACTGCTGCCAACAGTGTATTGCTCAAGGCCGCTATTTTGGATAGATAACTAAGGTTTTACAAGTGAAAACATTCAGGGGGTTGCTTTCTTTGAGGTATATAAGTTGCACCTTCAGCACAAATTGAGACCACAGCAAAAAAAGATCAGCGCAATGTTCTCACGATCCCATGAAGGCATAAAGTCACGAAAAATCACAAAATCTATGACATAGCTCTGAAACAATTTAAACAGTGTAGATGTTTATTATTGAACTGTCTCGAACCTTTTAGGTGCTCATTTACAGTCCTTCGGCCCTGAATTTCTCCTATGTAGCTATTTAACTTTGTGCTCCTCTGGCTTTAATTGACGTCCATACTATTTTTGTAGTTTCTTTCATGCCCCCCTCCCAATCCTATGGATTACCGTTCTTTGGTTGAAAGGGTGTCGGCCTTTAAGTGGAGTACCACCTTAGCAATTGGCCGTCCCGAAAGATTACGCGGTAGAAGTTTTTTCGTACGGCTTCGAATTTTATAGATCCCCCACAAAGGCTTGGAATTCAATTATAGCCGCATATAGCTTTCTTTGAGTCTTCAGGAGCTGTTATGCCTGAAGCTTGTCTTGCGAGCCACCGCAGGTGTTTTTTTTAGCGGGCCGTTTTTTCGGCGGAGCTGTTTTACGCTAACTCTCCCGTTTTTCTGCAGGCGTAGACTGAGAGAAGCTCCTTCCCTCCCCCTCACTTCTGCACACCCTCTTCCTTCGGCCATCTGGTCGCCTCTGGCGCTTCGGATTTTGATATAAGATGGCTTCTTCCTAGCAATAAATTTGTGTTTAAAAGTGAAGCCGACTTTGACACAATCGGTGTAAGCTTGGTAACCTGGCTTTCCCACATTGTGTGTTGCACAGTGAAGCTTACTCTCATTGATCGGGGTCGAGGTGCGGGTATTAGGGTACCCGCCCAGTGGGAGAGGTCCTTAGAATGGGATGCCTTGGATCGGGCTGGCTATCCGTGCCCTCTCCCTCAGTCATCGCTGCCCTGAGAGGTCGGAGCTATAGTCAGCAGCCCCACCCACTAATAGGTAGGGTTGGGATTAGAGGGGAGGGTTAGGGATCGCACGTACTCTCGTACCAGGTGGTACAGGGTGCCTGGTTGTGGGCAGAATTTGAATGTGTCGGGATAAAGGTGGAATTCATGGCATGTAGAAGGGTGCTATGTGAGTAGGAATTAGCAGTCGCCAGAATGTGGTGGCTTCGTCTAGGGAGAGGTGGGGGGGGGGGGGGGGGAGGGGAGGGGTATTTTCGGCGCCCATTCCTGTAGTGGGCGAGTATTTCGGAGTATGTTTGAAGTGGGGTGGGGTTAAGGGTTACTTCAGATAGGGATTCCGGTCCCTTGTGGGGAACGGCCAGGTGTGAAAGAGCGCGGGAAGCGGCGTGTGCCGCATCGTTACCCCCGAGGGATTCGTTGATTGATTGATTATGGTGTTTAACGCGGCAAAACTACACAGGTTGTGAGGCACGCCGCAGTGGAGGGCTCCGGATTAATTTTGACCACGTGGGGATTTTTAGCAGGCGCGGCTTGGATGCAAAATTATCTGTATTGCTGGGAGCGGTTTCGCCTGTTGTAGGATTGTCAAGGCGAGCTGCGATATGCGTCCATTTATGTAGCTTCTGCAGGCGTCCTGGCAGTCAGTAATGATGGTGAGGAATTCTTCGCCTGTTGTGGCGGCGAGGACGATGGCAACCTCTTCAGCTGTTTTGATGGAGGTAGTGAAAACAGCCACTGCAGTGAGCCCTATTCCCTGGGTCTTGATTACGCTGGAGGCGTGTGCAGATATGGGGTGCGTGGGAGGGGGTGGTGCTGTTTATGTATGTTGCGAGCTCTTTTTGCTCGGCGGGCCTTATTGTAGGTGGGGTGCATATACCGTGGGATGTGAGCAACTCGAATGTTTAGTCATATAGCCGGGGGGCTGCGAATTTTCTGGTTGGGGTTGAATGGTATAGAGTATTTTATAGAGTATCTTAATCCCATAGGAGTTAGTTTAAACCGCTGTATTTGAGAGGTGTGGTGTGCGTCTTCGAATTATTCCTATGTAATGCGGAAGCTAAGTTGCATGAGTTTTGGGGTAGCTGTCTTCGGGGTAGGCCCAGGGCTGTATGTTTGACGGATGTCAGGAACCGTAGTGCAGAGTTAGACGACGAAAAAAATAGTACCCGGGTAAGAAGCAAGAAATTTCTTGAAGTTGGCCGAGCAGAAGGGAATCGGAAGCCAGGGGTGGTGCTGCCGGGACACCGACGTCGCAACCCAAGCCGAGGCCGGGAGCGGGCCGACGGCGCATCGGTCCCATTCTCCTGAACTGCCCAAGCAGCGACGGTCGTGTGCCTACGAGGAGCGTCGGCGCACCGTCGACTCACGGCTCGATGGACCTCACAACGGCCACTCTAACGGACCAGGCGTTGCCTCCCCTGGTATACAGCTACAGCGTAAGTATCCAGTGAGCGGCGACCGCAAGACGATACAACGTAGCGGTTCGTCCATGCCGCGTATCGACAAGCCTTCCTCACGCTAAACCCACGTCAGGATGGCCCCATTGTAACAACGCAGCCGCAACAACCCTGACTAGGTAGGCCTAATGTGTATTTATTTTAGATATATTTGAACTTTAAATATTAGAGTTGGGATTTTGTAGTTGGGTTTTCTTACTAGTTATTAGTTCGTCATTCGTTTCAATATCTGTGTGGTTTTGAGTCTGATCATGTTTGCTTTTGGGTTTTGCCCTTGATATAAATTTGTCCCATCTATCCCCTGTTTCCCGTGTCCTTTTTTCCTGCGCGCCGAGACGGTACGTGACAGCGGACCACTGAGTTGCTTAAGGATTTCACTTGGTTTTAGGGCTAGGTATGGAGCACCGTACGGTGTCCGCCTGATGAGAATGGCTTGTAGTTTTTTCACCCTTTTTTTTCTCCTCTGTTATACGCAGCCTCGTGTGTAGGCACAAGGTGCGCTTCTCTGGCCGTGTGCCAGACGCCGAAGTGCCGGCGTGGGGCACGTAGTATGAATTATCCGTGCTGAACCTACTCGAGTTCGAATGAACGAACTTTTCCATACATGGGCTTCTACAGAGCTTGGCCGAGCAAAATTTTACATTGTGAATTACCAATAAATTCGTATGATCGAAGTTCGAATTAACGAGCTTTCACTGTATATGAATTGCTCCTCTTGAGTAACCTTTGAAGGGGTATCCTCTCAGATTTTATGAGTAATTTAATTTCCTTGTACACATTCATAAATGGTTGTATTCACCCGCCGTGGTGTATCAGTGCTAAGGCTTCGTGCTGCTGAGCCCAAGGACGCGGGTCTGATAGAGGCCCTGGCGGAAGTTTTAATACGTAAGCATACTTTGTCGAGTATCGATCCCCACGGTCAGAAGCATGTAACTCTCTGCATCTGCACGAAAATGCAGAAGTGACGCAGTTAACACATTTAGTAGTTGTAATAGCACAAATAGAAATAATTGATCGAAATAAATTTTAAAAACCAGGAATTTAAAACAAAAATTTGAAAAAGAAATACATATGCCTTCTCTCTGGCAATGTATTTTCCCTTCGTAGTCTATGAAAAGTGACTCCAGGTATAGTTTCAATAGTTCAAAGAAAAATCTCCGACGCTCATACCGCACTGTTTTTGTAACTTGAGCGGCACGAACCTATCAATGGAGCATTCTACTCCTTCGGGAATGCCTTTCCGTGGCAGTTCGTAGAACAAGTCTTTCACGTCTACTGACATGCACACAGCAGTCTTCTCTTCCGCGAAGAACTTCATGACCTCTGCAGAGTTGCCCACTAAGAAGGAGTCATCTACAGGGAGGGTTTTGAGGATGCCCTGAAGGTACATAGCTAGATGATTCTGCCATGTTTTTCTTCTTTCAACGATGACTCGAAATGACTCCCCTTTTTTCTGTGTCCTAATGACAAAAAATGGGTTCAGGCATGCCTTTTTACATATCTTCAGTTCCATTACCATCTTGACCATGCCATTGTCTCCGCAGAGCTGAGTTATACGTTAGCCTAAGTTAGCCTTGAGATGCTTTTAAGCAGCTACCCCAGCTGGTTCGAAGTAATTCTGAATGGAGTATAAACCTTTTGAATTATAGGGCTCTTTGTCCATAAAATCGAAACACCTGTCTTGTCGGACACGACCACACAGGTGTCTTGTCGAACACGCTTGTCGAACCTCTCTTGTCGAACACGCATCCTACATCGCACAAACGGGCTGGTGTAGATTGCGAGAACACTACCACGCTTGCAAGCAAATACAATCGCCGGGCATCTTGCATCCCACTGCGCAAAATGCGGGTGCAAACCAAAGTTGAAGCAAGCAACTGTGCTATCACGCTCAAAGGACCGAAGTGGTCGGAAAGTAATTGAGGCCTTCAGCATGCTGTCTGTGGAACCTGAGAAATGTATCAGCGTGACCATAATAGCACTCACAGAAAAGGAGACAGCAATGATGAAGAAAGAAAAATGTATGGCACGTGAGCGCATGCGCACGAAGATATCATGTTTAATCTATTTCAAAATGAATGTACACTAGCCATCACATGCTTATAAATAACGATACAGCTTTCAATAAACCAGTTGCTAGTCTGCACACCATCGTTTGGTTTTGTCTTTTCCACTGTCCCTGTTCCTCGTCCAAGTATGCAGCGCACGCTAATATTGAATTCCAAAAACCCTGGCTGCGATATTTGTTGGTGTCTCCAGTTTTGTTTTACGTGCCTCTTGATTGCTAACAGGCCGTTAATGCACTGATATATCTATTTTCCCTCATTACGTCAGCGCTGACGTTGGGCAAAGTCAAACTTGAACGTTTTCAAATTCTCACTATCATTTCTGGTGAAAAAAAAAAGTTTTGCGGGGCCGGAATAACGTATAGTGAGTTACCAAAGGCTATTTCTTGCAAATAAAACAAGGTTACGGTTTATTTTGCTTTCATGGTTGCTTTGACATCCCATGCAGAACGTCTAAGTAGACGCAGCAGCGGAATAACGCCGGACACGATCTTAGGCGGATTCGGCATGCAGTTGCATTTCACGGTCACCAAAACAGGATTCTACCTGAATATTTAGACCACTAACAATCTACAAAGAATGGTATGAAAATTCTGACAGTTGCCTACTAATGCGCAAACATTCTTTCCAGCTGCTCTCTTATGTAAGGAGCCTCTATATTGTTGGCTTCACCTTTGTACAGAAGCGAATTAAAGGGACGATATTTTACCAGATATAAAAAGAAATTTTATATCACAGCACTAAATCACCATGCATCCCTCTGCATCCCCAGTAATTATAAAATGGAACAAGTAGGCTCTTTTAGGGCGTGGGTCGCTGTTGCCTGGTGCAGCAATCTGGTGGCCTCCCTTATTTAGATAATGAGGTTGTTAGCAGGTATGGTCTTTTCGCCACCCCCTGTGACCAATCACCCAATATTTCTTGCCCTTTTTTGAAGAAATTAAAGTTTTATTCATCCGTATATTAGGCGGGCTAATACACAAAACATCACTGTCCTGCCAAAAAAGTATAGTGGGTTAAGAAGAATTGAATCTCAAAATATCGTTGTTTGTGCTATGTTTAAAAGTAAAATATTACGCAAGATAATTATCAAAAACCTACTCTTTCGTTATTTTATCGATAATTTTGTGTTGATGTACAAATGTTGTATAATCGTAGTGAGTCTTGTACCTGTGAGCGCAAAGAATATGTTACATATCGCGTGCACGCAGCCGAGAGTATGATATTCTGCGGGCGATCAGCAGCAACATAGAATTTCAATATTGGCACGCATTAATTTCCTCTAGTTGCGACCACGAACAGCTAGGGCGTTGATAGTGTTGTGATTTATCTAAGCGTTGAAAGTCCGTGTACGATCACGAAGCTGATGGTACGTAAAAAAGAAAAATCTCCGAGTGGTATTTTGGGCGTTATACCAACAACGGATGGTCGAACCGTTTCGTCGTTCGGTTCAATCAGCAGAGAGTGTGGTGGTCGGTCACGATAGTGAAGTGACCACCGTAATAGTGTAGTTTTGTTCAGCCGTTGTTAGGGAACGACTGGCGTAGGAAACCCCTCTTTCCTGAAGCTGTTCGTCATGCTGCAGGAGGACAGCGCCAAGTCCATGGCCTCTGGCGTCCGTATGAAGAATTGTGGGGCTAGCATTGTCAAAGTGGCAGAGAACTGGCCGACACGTGAGGGCGGCTTTCAGAGCTTGGAAGGCGGCTTCACATTCGTTCGTCCACTCATAAGGCGTGCCAGACTGCAAAAGCTTGAGTATAGGGGAAGCAATGGCTGCGAAATTACGTACAAAACGACGAACGTAAGAAGCCCAGCCGAGAAAGCTCCGAAGGTCCTTAGACTGCCGAGGACGAGGAAAATTGAAGACAGCGGAGATCTTGCCAGGATCGGGCTGTATCCCTTCTTTGGTGACGACATGTCAAACACCTTGATGGTCTTGCTTGCAATGCAGCATTTCTTCGCATTGAGGTGAAACCCCGCGCGGGAAAGGCACGCCAGGACTTCATCGAGACGCTCCAGGTGCTCGGAGAACGTGGACGAAAAGATAACAACATCGTCCAAGTAACAGAAGCACGTTTCCCACTTTAGGTCCCAGATCACAATGTCCATCATCAGTTCAAACGTGGCCGGGGCATCGGACAGCCCGTTGCGCTGCTGAGCACAAGGTCGCGGGTTCGATTCCCGGCCGCGGCGGCCGCTTTTCTGATGGAGGCGAAAAGCAAAAACGCCCGTGTGTACGAGATTTCGGCGCACGTTAAAGATCCCCAGGTGGTCAAAATTAATCCGGAGCCCTCCACTACGGCGCGCCTCATCGCCTGTGCTGCGTCGGCGCGTTAAACCCTACAATCAATCAATCAATTGGATAGCCCGAACGGCATCACATTGAATTCATCGAGGCCTTCGGGAGTAGCGAACGCCGTCTTCTCTTTGTCCGACTCACGCAGCGGGATTTTCCACTAACTGGAGCGTAGATTCAGACTGGAAAAATTCTCCCTGCCTTGAAGGCAGTCCGGAGCGTCATCAATGCGAGGCATTGGGTATACATCCTTTCCAGTAATCTTGTTTAGTACCCAATATTCAACGCAGAAGCGCACTGAACCGTCCTTCTTCGCCACCAAGACGACAGGGGAAAGCCAATGGCTTTCATGTCGGCCAGAGCTGAGCATGTCGGCCTCAGTTTCTTCAATTATCTTTCCTTCTGATGGCGCGACGCGGTATGGTCGACGCCGAACGATTGCAGAGCCTTCCGTTTCAATACAGTGCTCATTAAGTCTGAGAGAGAGAGAGAGGGAGAGATTGAGTCGAAAGAAGCATGGTACCTCGAAAGTAAGGCTAAAAGAGATTTTCTTTCATGTGGATTAAGGTCGGGGCTGATAGCTGTAGCAAGAAGGGGTGTACAGGAGTCTGAAGCCGAATGAGATGGGCGCTGTGATGTCGCAGCAGCGAGTAGAACGGTCACAATGTCGTCCGTAACAGAACCAATCGTGCAGCCTTGGTGGAGTAGAATTGGCTCGGGCGTTTCATTCTGCGCGGTGATGAGTGCCGTCCCTTGTGTGAAGCGCACAATGCGCGCAGCTATTGTAATACCCCGCGAAAGCAGACAAGCAAAAGGCCAAGTGAAGACATCTCCCTCTGTAATGTCTTCAGCGAAAACGGACAGAACGTGCTCGTGACAGGGAAATATAACACAGTCACTTCTAAACGTCAGTGATGTCGTTGGATATTCACAAATGACGGCTTCAGTACTTGAAATATCGATGACCGGTTGAGGACAAAAGATGACAGCTGAAGTCGAAGAGAGAAAGTCTCATCCTAATATGAGCTTGTGGGCACACGGAGAAAGCACAGCACACAATATATGGTGAGTTACTCCAGCGGTCAGCACTCGAACTGTACAATATCCCGAAGGCTTGATTACCATCTCATTAGCGCCATGTAGAGAAGGCCCTACGGAGGGAGTCATCACCTTCCGCAAGCGGGAACACAAATCAGCATGTGTAATCAAAATGCTTGCTCCTGTGTCGACCAAAGCTTGTGTACAAATTCCTTTAATCGATGCTGACAACATATTTCACGGGTGCACTGGGGGAATTTCAATCTTCGCAACTGGTGCAATGCTCCCCCCCCCCTCCCCCGAGGAACTGCAGGTTTTAGTTAACCGCCACCCAGGTGGGCTCATGGGTGACGGGCTGAAGAGGGGACCAAGAGCGGCGATACGGTGGTAAGACTGCCGCCACTCTCGAGAGTTGCGGACAACGGTTGGCTGGCAAGGGTGTGGTGGCGAGTGGCTAATAGGGTGCGTAAAGGATCGAGGGCGATAGCCATAACCAGGACGAGTGTCATCCCGCTCGTACGTGTCGTAGCCACGTCTTTCATCTTTCTGGCGCCGCCTGCAGAAACGGTAGATGTGGCCATGAATTCTGCAGTGTAGCACGCACGAAGGTCGGCCTGTGCGAAGGTCTTGGTGGGTATGTCGCCACGTCGGATAGTAGGGTTGCGGGCTCGGAGCCGGAGGAACGGCTGCCACAAAGCGAGAGTTAGGCAGAGTCGTCACTGGGGCCAACGACAAAAGTGGTCGGCCTGCAACGTCGGAATGGGACGAGGAGGGCATAGGTGCTGGCAGGTCGGGCTGCGAAACAACGGAAATAGAGGCCAATTCCTCCTGAACCATTTCACCAAGACCGGGGGTAGGGGCTTGGCGACTAACAGTGGCACTCCACAGTGAGGGCGGGTTACCGGGGTCTTCTCAAATTATGGCCATAATCATCATGCAGAGCTCTTAATGGCCGAGATAGGGAGAGGCCAGCGTGTCATTCTGGAGGCGGACGGATTGAAGCTCGTCCAAACGTTGACACGACGTGACCACATCGGCGACTGTCGCTGGGTTCTGCACAGCAAGGACTGAAAACGCGAACTGGCCGATCCCTTTCATAATGTGGCGCTCCCGATCTGCCTCCTGCCTATCCTTGTTGACGCGATTTCACAGTGCAAGAACATCCTCTATATCCGACGTATACGTCTCCTGGGCATGTGGCACGCGACCGTCGAGCTTTCTTCGCGCCGTCAGGACGAGCAGTGGATGAACCAAATATCTGGTGTATCTGCACGGTGAAGTCGGACTAGTCGGCGATGCGGTCCTCTTTGTTGAGAAACCACGGCTTGGCGACTTCGTCTAGGAAAAACGATACATTCTGCAGCTTCGCGTGGTCGTCCCACCGGTTAAAGGCGCTGACTCGTGCGTAGCCATCGAGCCACTCCTCTACGTCGTCACCGCGGAGCCCAGCTATAGTGATGGCGGATCTCGCTGGCGGGTCGTAACGACACACTGCGGTGGTACCGGGGTGGGCGCAGTGTTAGCCGGTTATTGCGTCATGAGCATGCTTTCGCCAGGCAAACGCCGCTCCAGGGGTGGGACCGAAAACGCATGAAACGGAACTAAGACGCACCCTCCCCCACTTGAGAGGACAAGGCTTACTGGAGAGGTCGATGTTCACGGCGGCAGTTTATTCGGACGCCCGAGTGATGAATCCGCGCGCACACCTTATGATGATGAGTATTTACAGTGGATGAGGGCGAAATGCTGGGGCGTTAGCTACGGATGATGATAATGTAGAGATGAAGAGAGAGCGTTGTAATATGTCCAAAGTCCTCGCACAAAGGGTGGCTCCGCCAATGGCCATGGGCGCTCACAATATATATATATATATATATATATATATATATATATATATATATATATATATATATATATATATATATATATATATATATATATATATATATGTGTGTGTGTGTGTGTGTGTGTGTTGTGTGTGTGTGTGTGTGTGTGTGTGTGTGTGTGTGTGTAAGATAATGGGTGCAACATTAAGGGACAAAAAGAGAGCGGAGTGGGACAGGGAACAGACGCGTGTTAAGGACATATTAGTAAAAATTAAGAAGAAGAAATGGACGTGGGCGGGGCATGTAATGCGAAGGAAAGATAACCGTTGGTCATTAAGGGTAACAGAGTGGATCCCTAGAGAAGGCAAGCGCTGCAGGGGGCGGCACAAAGTTAGATGGGCAGATGAGATCAAGTAGTTTGCGGGGATAAATTGGTCGCAGTTAGCACAGGACCGGGGTAATTGGAGATTAATGGGAGAGGCCTTTGCCCTGCAGTAGGCGTAGATAGACTAGGGGTGAAATATATATATATATATATATATATATACATATGTCTGTGTGTGTGTGTGTGTGCGTGTATGTACAGAAATAAGGGTACGGTTCGTCGGATCTCACCCGGCGGGCATGTTTATCTCCTCTTCCCTTCTTTCAAAAACCTCTGTTTCAAGGATAATTAATGACCCACCACATTCCCCCTTTGTTTTCCGTGGCGTTCTTGACTGCCTATCCTTTTTTCTGTATAATTAAACGAGCTCCTCATTTCCCTTTCTGATTCGCTACATGCATAGTGAGGGTCTCGGTTCTTGCAGTCTTGGTAGCTTAAGAGGGTTCAGCACTGGTAGAACGCTCTCAACATATCGTAGACACTCGAGTCACGGCCCAGGAGTTAAAAAGAAGGTTCCCTTCATCCAGAGTAGTCGGAGTGGTGCTGGCTACCACCCCCAAGCGCAGGAAACAATTACCTTAACATAAATAAGGCGCTTTATTTTTAAATGAGCCAGATCCAGAAACCGAAACTGAGTAGGATAAAACTGCAGTGACAAGAAAAACTCGGCAACTTTCCCCTAACAAAGGGGTTGCTAGAAAATAGTTAAGATAACGCCCTGAAAACGTGTACGCAGATCGTAGTTCGTATCGAAAATGAACCAGATCCTGCTTTTTCACGAATGAAAATGAGCCAAGTCCACTTGCCCAATGGGAGTTTGCTTTTGGCTTGAGTGTTCAGACTATTTCGTGAGTGTTCTCGCAACTTTTTTTAATGCGACGCATCTCTTGATCTCGGGTATGTCCCTCCGTTGTCGCCGCGTCCGCACGCTCACTGCACAGGTGCAACTCTCCTCCGTTCTTCTCTCCGACAGCTGTGCGCAGCGCTCTCGCTCCGTCTCATTATCGTAACAACAGCTGGTGTGCGCGCGCTTCGCCTACGTTCGCGTCTGCTCCGGCGCGCAAGCGTGCGCATGCGCGCGACTCTCCCCCCGGCTCCTCTCCTTTCAAAAGCGGGAATATAGGCGGGGGAGCGCACGGCGCCGGATCAGTCAATCGCTCGCTCTCGCCCTTGACTTGACTTTGCTTGACGATACCTCCGTGCTTGACTTGAACAAGATCTTCCGATGAAGACGTGATGAAAGCGACAGTCCCTTCAGCGAGTGGACTGACACAATCCAATACCAGCGTCAGTCCAAACGCTCATACGAACACATGCGGGTGTTCGTATGAGAACACCCGCATGTGATGGAAATGCATCATACGCGTTCACAACACGTTTCACGCGATTTAGAGAATCAACCCAATGGAAACGCCAATTGAACCCCCCCTATTCGTCGCATCACATCAGGGTTCCCTCACGGGAAGATGGGCGTAATTTTTTTTTTTTTTGCTTTTTGGAGCAGGCTTATTGTGAATTCAGACAGTAATTAGGAGATCGGCGAAGGATCTGTCCGCAGGAGTCAACGACAAGGTGAACGGAAGAAGTGAATGAAATGGAACCACTTCGTCAAGGTGAAGAATAAGATATGAGCAGCCTTCTTGTGAAGCGTTTTGGAAATTCATGGCAAAGCAATGAACAGCTTGCTTATTTCGTGAGTGCCTTCAGGCGGGCCCAAGAAAATCATATCCTAGGAAAGAATTGGAAAAAAGCTGCTACTGGTGCCAGGAGGACTCACCTGCTGTCCATATCTATCCATACCTGCTGTTTCTATCACGGAATTACGCAACAGGTCCGAGCTCCCAACACTTGAATCACGCCGCAAAGTTCACCGCCTCAAAACCCTGTCAACATTGTCAATGGGCACTCTAGACTAAACTATCATGACTATGTACAATATTACACAGCGCGCGAGACACGAAGGAAGCATGATAAGACAATTCTGGTTCCTCGTAGTAAAACAAACACCCACCGTTTCTCTTTTTTTCCAAGGACGATTAGGGACTGGAACGTTCTTTCGTACGAAGTGGTAAATGCGTCATCCTTGGATTCTTTTTTGGCTACGCTCGGTTCTAATCCACGAACACAGAACTCAACCTGCATGTCTTATTTGAAACCCCACAACTGCTTCACTCTGATTTCGTACATCTGAGCGTCGCTGAACCATTCAATAATATCTATTCCGACGTGTTGGCTGTTGTCTATGCTGTTTTTTTCCCCTGCTCATGTATTTTTTGTGTTGACGCCATTGAAAGCAGTTATGGCCTATATATGACTTTATTGCCTTTTTCTGTTCTGCATAGACCATATTTATAAAGTTCGTGAGATAGATTGCAAATCTAGTGCGTTCTTTCACTCATTTTTTCCTAAAACCATTCGTCAGTGGAACAGATTACCTTCTTCCGTGTTTGTACACCATTCTAGTAACACGTTCCTGTCCACAGTTACGTCACTCGAAGGCCTAAACTAACATTGTCATGTGTTTGCTACAGCGCAGGTTTTGCTGTTTCCTCAAATCACCTGTCCGCTCACTATTCTGTAATTGCTTCTTTTAATACATGAATTGCATTTTTTCAGCCTCGCCGAACGCACTGTTTTTTTTTTTCAATTATCGTACCAATGCCGTCTTTTCACGTGGTGTGTCTGAGGGCTATCGAAAATGTTATATGCCATTTCCATTGCTTTGTCGTTTTTTGAACCTTCCATTCCCGCTTGTGTAAAGTACTTGTGAGTGCCTTTTTCTGAATTATTGTAATAATGCAGTATTTTTTCGTGGCATGACTTCAGCTATTTGAAATGTATATATGCGTTCTCTTATAACTTGCTTTCTTGCTTGCTGATAAGTACTTCTTGTTACTGCCTTTTTGTACACCCCCCCACTGTAATGCCGCAAGGCGCTGTGGGTACTAAATAAATAAATAAATCAATAAATAATAAATAAATAAGCTACAACTAGTGCTACGCCTGTCGTACACTTTTTTCCAGTGTGTACTTTGTCATGTACATGCCAAATCGTACTGTTACGAACTTGATCCTCACACATTACAGAATTCAGTAATATTTGTTTTTGTTTCTTTGTTTTTATCGTTCTTTGAATATTCGGCATATTTGTGTTATATGTCTATGTTATCTCTTGTTCCTCTTCTGTGCTCGCAGTTTTCAAAATCCATTTCACTGTTTTGTACACTCCTGCCTTGGTGGGCTAAAAGGCTGCTGGCAGTATTGACCAAATAAATAAATAAATAAATATAGTTCTACTGTTCTTGAAGCCATGTTGCATATTTTAATACCTTTTCCGCCAAAACTCAATCTCGCCATGATTGAAAGTCATCTAAATAAAGTTTTAAGAATGCCACATCACCTTGAGTGTCTCAATTCAAAATGAGCCAAATCCAAACTTATCACCCCAGTGTTGCTCAAATTCACGGCATAATTTTTAATTACTTGGGGCCACAAACGTCCCCTAGCTGACATGCAAAGTACGTATATCATATAATAGCTTTGACGGCGCTGCATATATGTCCGGTAACAAACTTTTGCTTGTTTCTCGGATTGACGTTAGATGGATCTGGCTCATTTCGATAAAAAAACCTCAAATACCATAGAAAGTGGAGGGGAGACCAGCCGCACCGGTAGCGTGGGATCGCACAAGTCATGTATTCTGGAGGTCGTGGGTTCGGATCCCACCCGGCGGGCATGTTTTTCTCCACTTTCTTTCAAACACCACTGTTTCAAGGATAGTGAATGATCTACCATATTCTCCCCTTGCTTTCTTGGATTTCTTGACTGTCTACCCTTATATATATATATATATATATATATATATATATATATTGTTACGGGGCATTAATTAGATTCCCCACAAATAGGACGGTATTCATGTACTGTGCTAGCGGGCATCATCATCAAGAAGAGAGATGAAGAGGACGCTGACGGTGAAGCGCGTTCGCTCCCTGGCTTGCGCGGTGCTCTCTTCCATCGTGGTTTCTTATAACTAGCCTCTGAATGTGCATCGTAAATACACCACTGTAAACACAGCTTTACCCTGTATCAATATATATATATATATATATATATATATATATATATATATATATATATATATATAAATATATATATATATATATATATTGTTACGGTAAAAGGGAGGTTTATTTCCTGGACAGGACAGAGAAGCTTCACAGGAACGAACGGGGCTCCAAACGCACACGCCTGAGGATCGTTCCTCTTCCTCTTCTAGCCCAGGGATTGCCCATCCGTCATGCACATGTCCAAGTATGTGAGGCATTACAATTCCCCCCTTCAGAGACGAAACCCGCAGGGTGAGTCACTGTTGACAGCGTGGAATGAATGGCTTCAAGCGGGCGATGTGAGCCAGTTGCGTCTTGTTGCTCCGGCGTCCAGTCGTAGTGAGCCGTGACAGAACGTACGTGACGTCGCTCAAGCGATCAACAATAACGTATGGGCCTGTGTAGCGTGACAGAAACTTAGTGCACAGGCCACGTTTTCGTATTGGGGTCCATAGCAAGACCAAGTCACCTTCTGCATAAGAGACGAATTGGTGCCGACTGTCGTAGCGCTTCTTAGAACGCGTCTGCGACGCCACAGTTCGGAGTCTTGCAAGGCGGCGAGCCTCTTCGGCAAGGCACAGCGTCTTCGCAACCTAGGGCTCACAATGCAGCGAAAACGGCAAGATGGAGTCCAGAGTATTACGAGGAACACGAGCGTACAGCAAGAAGAACGGACTATAACCTGTGGTTTCATGCGTCGCAGTGTTGTATGCATATGTGACAAAAGGCAACAGCTCGCCCCAATTCTTTTGGTCCGAGTCGACGTACATGGCGAGCATGTTAGTAAGAGTTCTGTTTGTGCGTTCGGTCATGCCGTTTGTCTGAGGGTGGTAGGGTGTGGAGTGGCGGAAACGAGAAGTACAAAGACGTAGAAGCTCTTCAATGACGTCTGCAACGAATTGGCCACCGCGGTCACTGATTATCACCCGAGGAGCACCGTGCCGAAGAATGAGAAAGTGCAGCATGAATAGGGCCACTTGAGCAGCGGTGGCGGTCGGAACAGCCGCGGTTTCCGCGTATCGCGAAAGATGGTCGACGCAAACGATGACCCATCGATTACCAGTGGAAGAGCACGGAAACGGACCTAGCAGGTCGATGCCAACTTGTTTGAATGGAGAACTTGGAGTTGAAACTGGATGAAGAAGTCCCGATGGAACATAGGTAGGGCGCTTATATTTCTGGCACTCTTGACAACTGGCTACGTACTTCGCTACAGTGCGATGCATATTCGGCCAGAAGAAGCGTTCTTTTGTGCGATGCAAGGTTCGCGCCGTTCCCAAATGACCGGAAGTAGCATCGTCGTGCATTGTGCGCAGAACTTGCGAACGCAGGCGTGTTGGCACAACAAGAAGAAAACGGGCACCCCACGGGAGGTAGTTCGTCTTCCAAAGCAGCCGGTCCCGCATAACGAAGCGGCGAGACGAATCGGAACCATGAGCAACTGCAAACAGCGGTTGTAGGCTGGAGTCATTTTGCTGCTCCACGATGAAAGTTTCAGCATCAGGAAAGTTGGAGCTAACCACTGCCAGATAATCGTCAAAGTTGTCAGCGTCTGCTTCGGGTTCAGAGGCCGGAAGCCGAGATAAGCAGTCGGTGTCCGCGTGTTCGCGGCCGCTCTTGTAGCGCACAACAGTCATATTCCTGTAGACGCAAGGCGCATCGGGCTAGACGACCAACTGGATTGCGAAGTCCAGTGAGCCAACACAAAGCGTGGTGGTCAGTGACCACAGTAAATGGGCGTCCGTATATGTATGAGCGAAACATCTGGACAGCAAAAATAACTGCCAAACACTCTTGCTCCGTTACCGTATAATTTCGCTCGGCTTTGCTCAGGCATCGGCTAGCATAGGCGAACATGCTCAACATGATTATGTTTTTAAAAAGAACGAGCACCGCGCCAACACCGATTCCACTCGCGTCAGCGTGTATCTCAGAGGGCGCGGAAGGGTCGAAGTGACGCAGAATAGGGCCTGATGTCAGAAGAAATTTGAGCTGAGAAAACGAAGCCTCACATTCCGGTGTCCAATGAAATGGGACGTTGTCATGTAAAAGGTGCGTAAGTGGCGATGCCAAGTTCGCGAACCGAGGAACGAAGCGACGAAAGTATGAGCACAACCCCAGGAAGCTGCGGAGCTCGCGCACTGAGCGTGGTTGCTTGAAGTTGCCGACAGCTTCAATCTTCCGAGGATCAGGCCGGATGCCATCCTTGTCAACCATGTGGCCAAGAACCAGCGCTTCACGCTCTCCAAAACGGCACTTCTTCGAATTCAGCACGAGGCCGGCACTCTGCAGGCAGTTCAGGACGGTATCCACGCGGCAGTTGTGCTCATCGAACGTTCGCCCGAAAATTACTACATCATCAAGGTAACACAAACAAATTTCCCACTTCAATCCACGCAGAATCGTGTCCATGAACCTTTCGAATGTTGCCGGAGCGTTGCATAATCCGAACGGCATCACGTTGAATTCAAAAAGACCGTCAGGAGTGACGAAGGCCGTTTTTTCCTTGTGTGCAGGTTCCATCGGGATTTGCCAATATCCGGATCGTAGGTCCACGGATGAGAAGTAGGACGCTGAGTGCAGACAGTAAATTACGTCGTCTATTCGAGGAAGCGGGTATACGTCTTTCTTCGTAATGGAATTGAGGCGCCGATAGTCCACGCAAAATCGCCATGACCCATCTTTCTTCTTGACAAGGATGACAGGTGCAGCCCACGGACTAGATGACTCTTGTAGAACACCCTTTTGCAGCATTTCGTTGACCTGATCCGCTATAACCTTGCGTTCATATGGGGCGACTCGGTAGGGCTTTTGTCGAATTGGACGTGCCGAGCCAGTTTCAATTGTGTGACGCGCACGTGAAGACGGGATCCGGATGTTGGTGCCGTCTTGGGTGAAGTCAAACAAAGAAGCATGTCGGGATAGAACGGTCACCAGCGTAGCACGCTCAGTTGAGGAGAGTTATTTGTCAATCATGCCCAGAAATTTAGAATCAGGCACGCCGCTAGTGGCAACCTGAGGCTCACTTTCACACACCACAGCAACAGACGCGCTCTCGTGAGCCTCAAAACGGGAAAGTTTCATGCCTCTAGGTAGAACTACGTTATGAGCGGAGCAGTTCAACGCCCACAATAAAGTGTGACCATTGTTGATGCGAATAAGGCACCGCGGCAAAAAAACGTCTTTCTTCACACAGTTCCCGGCCAGTGGCTCCACAAAGGCGTCCAGGGAGCTGACAGGGATGTCAGAGGCGGTCACCGTGATGGGCGATACTGTGTGTGCTGGCAGAACCACTTCGTCACAAACAATCAGAATTTCTTCAGCTGGAGAATCGTCGCCAGACAAGGGAAAGAGAACACTGCTCACTGAAAGTTCACCGGCGCCACAGTCAACGGTTGCCCCACATGCCCGTAAAAAGTCCATCCCGAGAATGACGTCGTGTGTGGAACTGGGAAGCACCGCGAACTCCACTGTAAACGTTTTCCCGGCCACCGAGACGTTCACACTACCAACACCCATAGGTCGGAGCCATTCGCCACCAACTCCCCGGAACGAAAGAGGCTGATCCCAGCTGAACATTACTTTGCGGCCAAGTCTTTCCTTGAACGCATAACTCATTACAGAAACGGTGGCTCCAGTGTCCACTAAAGCCATTGTTGAAACTCCATCGACCGAAACTTGAACTTTGTTTTTGTCCATAGAAACAGGCAGAGGTTTATCGATTACAGACGGTCCAGCGACCTCACCCCCATCGGCCACACTGGTTAGTTTCCCGGAGGTGGTGACATCGGGCGGCGGCGAGGCGATGGCGACCTCCTCGGGCGCATTGTGGGTGGTGTCAGGCTGCGATCCGATGAAGGAGAACCACTTCGCTGCGCATTTTGTCCGGAGGGGGTCGGAAGTACTCTCGGATGCCACGATGAGTCAAGCCTGTAGGAAGAACGTTGAGGGTATGCGTCTGGGGCCCTGTATGTTGGCAGCTGGCGTCGACGACGGCAGAATCGCTGGATGTGCCCCGTCATGCCACAGCGATAGCAAACAGGCGGCCGACGCCCCGTATCTGACCGTTCAAAAGACGCATATCGCATATCTGGTTGGTAGGCAGGCTGGCCAACCTCGTAGTTTCCTGTGTTCGAGTGATCCAGTTGTAGATTCGGTTCGTAATAGTCGGCATATAGATTACGAGGAAAGTGACCTGGCCGCCAAAAATCTGCGTCCCTGTGATAGGGACCATTAAGATTTCCCGCGGCTCGGTGGGCCTCAATGCTTGCAGCGTTGATGGACGGATTCATGCATTCAGTGTGGACACAAGGGCACCGGCACGCAGCCTCTTTCGTCAGATAGCGTTCAGAGAAGCTTGCTGCCTTGCTTGGGACGTCTTCATGTAGCCGCAACTCTTCACGGACTATTTGCCGTATGGTAGCCGCGAGATCAGCGGGAGACGTGCTGTCAACGCTTGCGACAGTAGTCACGTTGGATAAGCGGCCAAACTTTGGAGTTATACGACGTTTTTTTAGCGCTTCGAACTTGCGGCAATGCCGAATTACATCCGACACGGTTTCCAAATGCTCCTTGCTAATGAGTAATGTGTAGACGTCCTCAGCAATTCCCTTCAGTAGATGGCCCACCTTGTCGTCCTCACGCATTTCGGCGTTCACCACTCTACACAGCTGCAGAATTTCTTCAATATAGGTGGTGCAGCTTTCCCCTGGGACTTGAGCTCGCAGCAGAAGAGTCTGCTCCGCTCGCTTCTTCTTGGCTTCAGCGTCACCGAACCTTTCTTTCATTAACTCTACTAGCCGATCCCACGTCGTAAATTTCGCTTCATTGTTGTCAAACCACACCAGGGCGGTCTTCTCCAAGGAAAATACGACGTTTGCAAGCTTGTCTGCCGCATTCCAACGGTTGTACTTGCTCACTCGTTCGTAATGGGTGAGCCAATCATCGACGTCTTCTTCCGCTTTGCCTTCAAACTTCCGTGGTTCTCGTTGCAGCTGCCAGCCGCCCGGCGGTGTCGCCGAAGAGTTGCCTTGAGCCGGGGGCGCCATGACTTCTCGGACGGGCGAGGGGCCAGCTACGCGACGGCTTCGGCGAAGATCCAGTGACGCCGTTGTCCGCTGGGTTTACCCCGCACCTCCACCAAGTCTGTTACGGTAAAAGGAGGGTTTATTTCCTGGACAGGACGGAGAAGCTTCACAGGAACGAACGGGGCTCCAAACGCACACGCCTGAGGATCGTTCCTCTTCCTCTTCTAGCCCAGGGATTGCCCATCCGTCATGCACATGTCCAAGTATGTGAGGGGTTACAATACAGTCAAATCTCGGTACAACGAACACCACATTAACGAACGTTTCAGAATAACGAGCATTTAAGAAATCCCACGCCGACTGCTTATAGTTTTAATGTAAAATTATTTCACTACTACGTACTTCAGAATAGCGAACTTTTCAAAATAACGATCGTTTTATTCAGTTCCGTGTCATGTTAACAACGCCTCAGTACAACGATCTCATATTTTCAAGGCCGGAGATTCTTAGATTTCCCTTAAACAATTGCGGCAACCGGAGCCGTGCGCTAGCAGACGACACGGCGAAGCGCTGCGCAGAAGAGGACGTCTTGCAATTTGCTCCGCGGAATGCGGAAGCCGGTGCGAGAGAGAGAAAAAATAAGGTGAGAAGAAGAGAAAAAAAAATGAAGCATGGGTGACCTCTTCAGTCCAGAAAGCCGCGGCCGCGCTATTCGCGCCCCACCTCGAGTTCTTCTACGTTCCGCCGCTGCTCGGGTTGTTTGCTGGATCTTCACGGACATCAGCGGAGCTGAACACAGAGGACAATCTTCAGAGCATGAGCGTTCAGGATGAAGAAGGCAGTGAGGACGGCATGAACGACGATGCGGCTGAGGGTGCCGCGGCAGCACTAAGACTGCGACCAGCACGTGACGACTGCGGATGTCTGGGCAGCGTACTAAAATGGCGCATTTCCGGAGAAAACCGCTCGGCCAAGGAGTCAGTCCACAGGAATATGGAAGAGTTGCAGTCCTTCGTGCTAGGAAGCTTGCACTGCACGCACCAGGAGAAAATTGCCAACTACTTTAAATAAGCGTACATTGTTTCATGATCACTTGTGCATTTTTTTCTGAAAAATGACTTCAAGGATGCACAGCTCTACAGGTAGGTTGTTTAAGGCATTAAAATGTTTTTGTTGTCTTAAATTTTGCGATTTTCGATACAACGACGTTTCAGAATAACGAGCAATTTTCCGCCGTCCCCTGAAGTTCGTTATATCGAGATTTCACTGGATAATATGATTTGGAATTGGCGTATTCATGGGAGGTTGTGGCCGTTACTACACCAGGGTGGCCAATCCTGCTCTGGTGAGGGAGTGCATTACCGGCAATGGTCGCCGGGGTCAGGCCGCACCCCAAGCCCCTTTGTGCAATTCCATCAATACGCGATTTTTTTTTTAATCCGGTGGTAATTGTCCGGCACCGGGATTCGAACCACGGTCCTTCTGGACGCGAGGCGGGTGTTCTACCTCTACGCCATCGCTGCAACCCTGCGGTGGGCGTAGATAGGCTGGTGATGATGATGATGATGATGATTTGGGAATGAGGGGCACGTTAGGAAATACAGAAAGAAATGCCGGCAGTCTACAACGCCAAAGGAGGCATAGGAGGCCATGAATATATATATATATATATATATATATATATATATATATATATATATATATATATATATATATATATATATATATATACAGGGTGTCCCAGCTATCATGCACCAAGATTTAAAAAAAGAGTAAAGGGGAAACTCGAAAGAAACCAGGTGCATAATGTTTGCAGTACTGTGAAGAAGCGGACAGTATTTTTTTCTTTAATGTGACTTAATTAACTAATTGTAATTAATTATCTAACTCGAAAAATACTGTCCTATTGACTGAAGTGTCAATGAGGCACTTGTAGGTAACCACGAGGGGCATCTAACTGCGGTATTTTCAGCGATGAACTAATTCCGTACACATTTATTCTGGCTGATAAAGGAAACCCGCGAAATATGAAAAATACCACGTGACGGCGCCTCCGCGCGCACCGTAAAGCAACGCCCTCAAACAGGCTGCCTCTGAGTTAGCCAGAATGAAATAGACAAAAGAAAGAAAGAAGAAATCGCGACCGAGTTTGTTACTTATCTGCACACGCGTCCCGCGAATGTTGCTGCTGCTGCTCCTTTCATGTATGTTATTATTAGAGTGAACTAGAATATTTTATTATCAAGGTGATGCGCTGTCTCTTAGGGCGGGTAACACGCGAAGCAGTTGCTTTCAATCAGCTTTGTTTGGGGACGCTGCTTTACAATGCGCGCGTAAGCGTCGTCACGTGGTATTTTTCATATTTCGCGGGTTTCCTTTATCAGCCAAAATAAATGAGTACGCAATTAGTTCGTCACTGAAAATAGCGCAGTTAGATGCCCCTCGTTGTTACCTACAAGTGCCTCATTGACACTTTAGTGATTAGGACAGTATTTCTCGAGTTAGATAATTAATTACAATTAATAAATTAAGTCTCATTAACGAAAAAATTACTCTCCGCTTCTTCACAGTACTGCAAACATTATGCACTAGGTTTTCTTCGAGTTACGCAATTTCCCTTTTTTTAAATCTTGGTGCATGATAGCTGGGACACCCTGTATATATATATATATATATATATATATATATATATATATATATATATATATATATATATATATATATATATATATATGTACTACCGGCTTATTAGATAGGTTTAACTGTACTAGGAGCAGAGGCTCCCTGGGGCACAAACAGCATTTCCTCACCAGACACGGATTTGGCAACTTTTGATTTGAGTACCCTTGCTAAAAATCCTCGCAATCATCCTACTGTGGCGGCGCCCCAGCAGCTTGCGTCGTCTGCTGCCGCAAACGGGCACGCTCCAGGAACGATGACGCTGGGGCTGAGCCACGAGTGGCGTGTGCTGACCACGCGCTTGCGGTGCGCGCTGGGCACGAGCGTGGAATAAAGCGGGGACCCCAGTTTGGGTCCACGGCGCTGTAGCGTGCAGACGTGCGTCTTCTCATCTCTCTGTCGCCGTCGCGACATTGGTGACCCGGACGTTGCAGCGGAGCCACGTACTCAGAATGGACCCTCCCCGCGACGCCAGCGGTCCTTCTGTGTCCTCGCTGCCTCTTCACCTGGCATCGCCGTCGCTTGCCGTTTGCCCCCCTTCAGCGCTAAGCACCCCGACGTGTGGTTCCTTCAAGCCGAGGCAAGCTTCCGAGTGAGTCACATCACGTCGCAAGAGACCCGCTTCAACCATCTACAACAGTCACTGCCTATTGAGATCGCGGTTGAGGTTCGTGACATCCTTGCCAACCCGCCTACCACGAACCCTTACGACACGTTGAAGGCTGCCATCTTGAGCCGCACGAGCCCTTTGGAACGGCAGTGTTTCCAGGGGCTGCTTTCTGCAGAGGAGTTGGGTGACCGTCGACCTTCGCAGCTCCTTCACGAACTGCAAACCCTGCTGGGCGAAGCACCTTCTGCCGCGGACTCCCGTTTGTTGAAGGAACTTTTCCTGCGACGGCTCCCCTCATCTGTGCAGATGATCCTCGCGACTGCTTCTGACCTTCCCTTATCCGCGTTGGCCGCGCATGCTGACAAGATAATGGAAGTCGCCACGTTGCATCCGCCTTTGTCCACGGTGGCATCCGCTCAATATTCCGACCATACCACCGTGGCGGCGCCTGCTACTCCTTTGCCCTCACCGCTATCCGACGACCTCGCCGCTCTCCGAGAGCGCATGCAAAACTTCGAGGAGCTTGTCGCCTCGGCTGGTTACAGCTCGCCGCCGCCTCGCAACCCTCGAGCTCGCCGGTTTTGCCCTTCTCGCCGTACCCCGTCTCCGCAAGTATTTCGCCAGGAAGGCACAACGAGCCAGCCACCTCAACACCCTGATTCATTGTGCTGGTACCATCGCCGCTTCGGTGCAGCGGCGCAACGTTGCACCCGTCCTTGCGGCTGGCCGGGAAACGGGACGAGGGATCGTTAGCGACGGCGACCGATTCCCAAGCCAGCGACAGTCGCCTCTTCTACATCACAGATGCAACCAGTGGTCAACGTTTCCTAGTTGACACTGGTGCTGAAGTGAGTGTGCTCCCCGCTTATTCCTGTGACCGCACTCAAGCACCACTGTGCCATCTCCAAGCTATTAACAAGTCCAGCATTCCCGTGTACCGAAAAAAATCCCTGATGGTAAACATCGGCCTACGCCGTGCGTTCCGCTGGATTTTCCTTGTGGCCAACGTGAGTCACGCCATTCTAGGAGCCGATTTCCTTTCGCACTTCGGCCTCCTGGTTGACATGGCCCGAAAAAGAATCCTGGACGCCACAACCGGCCTTTCTGTCATCGGCAAATCGTCTCCAGTCCATCCGTTCGCATTTACGCTTCTTTGCGACCTACCTTCTCCGTACCGTGAATTGCTGAACGAGTTTCCTTCCCTGACTGCCCCTCCAGACTGGACAAAGCCAGTGAAGCATGACGTCGTTCATCAGATCATCACCACCGGTCCACCTACGCACGCCGTGGCGCGTCGACTGGCTCCAGAGAAACATAAAATCGCGGAACAGGAATTTCACCACATGGTTGAAATCGGCATTGCTCGCCCGTCATCGATGAACTGGTCCTCGTCGTTACACATGGTCCCGAAGAAATCAGGATACTGGCGACCCTGTGGTGATTACCGCTCCTTGAACGTGGCCACTGTACCCGACAGGTACCCCCTACCTAATATACAGGACTTCACCAATAACCTCAGTGGATGTACCATCTTTTCAAAGCTTGACCTCCAAAAAGCCTACCACCAAATCCCCGTAGCCCCGGATGACGTCAAGAAAACTGCCATCATTACACCGTTTGGCCTCTTCGAATTCACTCGGATGCCTTTCGGGTTACGCAACGCAGCTCAGACTTTTCAGCGCTTCATAGACGTCGTCCTCCGTGGTCTACCTTTTGTTTTCGCCTACATAGATGTTCTTGTGGCCAGTTCATCGCTATCTGAGCACCTGCACCATCTGCGGATAGTTTTCGAACGCCTAGCAGAGCATGGCCTCATCCTTAATAGCGACAAGTGTGCGTTCGGGTTGCCGTCGTTGGAGTTTCTCGGTCATTTCGTTGACTGCAATGGAATTCGCCCTCTGCCAGACAAAGTGAAGGCCATAATCGACTTTCCCCGACCTGAGTCCTTGCGCCAACTGCGCCGTTTCCTAGGGCTGGTGAATTATTACCGATGGTTCATCCCGGAATGTGCGGCCATTGTTCAACCTCTCGAAACTTTCCTTCAAACTTCCAAGTCTCCCGAGTGCAGTCTTGAATGGTCTGAAGCCGCTGATCGCGCATTCACTACCATCAAGGAGCGCCTGGCCTCTTTTACCCTCCTCGTGCACCCGCGCCACAACGCTCCCACAAGCCTGATGGTAGATGCTTCCCACTGTGCGATTGGAGGTGTACTTCAGCAGCACATCCGCGGCAGCTGGCACCCGCTCGGTTTCTTTTCGAAGAAGCTTTCTCCCACTGAGCAACGGTACAGCACTTTCGGACGGGAACTCCTGGCGGCATACCTCGCTGTGAAACATTTCCGCTTTTTCCTCGAAGGCCGCAGCTTCGTGATCTTCACCGATCACAAGCCTCTTACGAACGCCTTCAAGTCATCGAAGACTACATATTCTCCCCGAGAGACGCGACATTTGGCTTATCTTGCAGAGTTTACGACGGACATTCGGCATGTCAAGGGAGTTAACAACATTCCAGCCGACGCCCTTAGCCGTATTTCCGCCATACAGCGCTCCGGTTTCAGTTCTCAGGAGTTGGCCCAAGCCCAAAGCGATGACGAGGAGCTCCTAACTCTACGTTCTTCAAACAGCTCCTCTCTGCAACTCGAGGACATTCTATGCCCTGATTCGGGAATCAGCATCGTTTGCGACATTGACCCGGTCTCAGGCCGCAGACGGCCGTACCTTCCTGCGTCTCTCAGGCGCATTGCCTTCAACTCTATTCACCGTCTCTCTCATCCTGGAGTTCGTGCCTCACGGCGTTTGATTGCCGAGAGATATGTCTGGCCGGGCATGAATACTGACGTACGCGCCTGGGCCCGTTCCTGCCTCGCCTGCCAACAATGCAAGGTCTCGCGGCATACCACATCGCCTCTGGCTACTTCCCCACTACCGGACTCAAGGTTCTCCACAATTCACGTGGACCTTGTTGGCCCACTACCACCATCTAAGGGCTGCCGCTACATCTTGACAGTGATCGACCGTTTTACCCGCTGGCCGGAGGCTTCTCCAATCGACGATATTACGGCTGAGACTGTTGCTTCCACGCTGATGTCGACGTGGATCGCCCGTTTTGGCGTGCCGTCGGAGAGGGCTATGTGGCGGCGCCCCAGCAGCTTGCGTCGTCTGCTGCCGCAACCGGGCACGCTCCAGGAACGATGACGCTGGGGCTGAGCCACGAGTGGCGAAAGCTGACAACGCGCTTGCGGTGCGCGCTGGGCACGAGCGTGGAATAAAGCGGGGACCCCAGTTTGGGTCCACGGCGCTGTAGCGTGCAGACGTGTGTCTTCTCATCTCTCTGTCGCCGTCGCGACACTACAATCACATTATCGGCCTCCAGGCACTCGATAGGCGTGGCTGGAGATCTTAGGACAAGCTTTCATCCTGCAGTGGACACAACGGGGCTTAATATATATATATATATATATATATATATATATATATATATATATATATATATTGTGATTACCAGCAGAATCTACAGTCCTGGGACAATGTACTGTGCTGGGACAATCGCCGTGCTCCGATAGGACACCCTATCGTCATCGCTTCATCTTCATCATCTCGGCTTCTGGCATCATCATCACCGCTTCCTGACGGGGTCTTCCTGGGTCTTCGGCTCTCGGAATAAACCACTTTCCTTCACGATTCCTCGACTCTATCAAGTGGTGGAGGGTGCCTTCGATCCTGCCGTATACCTCTCCCGATCGCACAGCTGGAGCTTCGATCAGGTCGGCGCTTACGAACTAGCCCCATGGATCGCGAGAGCAGCAATGGTGGCAACAACGCTGCAGTTCCCGTCCAGCCCACCTTCACTGTCACCAGCCTCCACCGCGAACCGCCCTTTTTCGCTGGCCTTCGGGGCGAAGACGTTGAAGAATGGCTTGACCAGTTTGAACGAGTGAGCGCGTTCAACAGGTGGGACGACGCATTCAAACTGAAGAATGTTTGCTTGTTCCTGAATGAAGTCGCGAAGACGTGGTTCCTTAACCAGGACGGCTTCTCTAATTGGGCGAACTTCAAGGAGGACATACGCAAGATCTTCAGAACATCCTCTGCTCGCTCAAATGAAGCCAAAAAGAAACTTGATGCCCGTGTGCAACGCCCGGAGGAGACTTACGCTTCATACATTGAAGATGTCCTCGCGCTATGCCGCCAGTTCGACAAGGACATACCTGAAACGGAGAAGGTACGCCACATACTGAAAGGGATCGCTCATTTTGCCTTTAATGCTATGGCGATTCAGAACCCCACTACCATTGCCGATGTGCGAAACATCTGCCAGCGGCTCGACCATCTCAACACGATTCAACATGACACCTTGCCTGCCTGCCCCTCTGGCTATGCCGAGCTCCGTACTCTGATTCGCGACATCATCCGTGAAGAGTTGCATCAGCGTGACACACCCTGCGCTCAGAACCACCACGGTCACGCACCTGGTCTGCGTGACATGATGAGAGAGGAGCTGGTGTCCATGACAACTCCTCCTCAGCCATGTCATAGTGCTCCTCTTCACATGCCAACTTACTCCGAGGCCGTATCTAGATCACCTGTGCCCATGGAGCATATCGTGTCCCTGCCCTCGCACGGCCACATGGCCGCCCTTTCTGCACCTCCGGCCGCACCGCCTTTCCATTCAACTTGGCGAGCACCGCGCCCTATTAGCGACCGGCCCGTCTGCTACTACTGTGGCATCCGAGGGCACATTTCTCGCTTTTGCCGTCGACGACAGCTGGACGAGCGCCGCGGCACGCCCCATACGAGCGAGATAACCGCTTCAACTACGCCCCTCGCCAGCGTGTGCACTCGCCTCCTCCGCCTCGCTCTACGCTCCCAATTGATTCCGATGACCGGCCCCGGAGTCCACGTCCTCCCAGACGCCGTTCGCCTTCGCCTTTTCGCCAATCTTCGTCCCCTCTCCGACCCGCATCACAAGTTTTCGACCGACACCCGAAAAACTGAAAGCAGCAGTTTTCTGGGGGAAACTGCATCACGGGAAAAATCTCAAAATCCCCCTGAGTCACCATCAAACACATTAACGGTTTTCATTGAAGGCGTTTGAGTTGAAGCTTTAGTTGACACTGGGGCTAGCATTTCGGTCATTCACGCAGATTTGTGCTCTCGGATACGCAAGGTGACAACGCCATATGATGGTCCTGCTTTACGTGGTGCAAACGGTGGAAGGATTCGACCATCTGGACTATGCACTGCGCGTGTTTACATTGATGGCATTCGTTACCACATACAGTTCGCGGTGTTGTCCCCATGTGCACATCAAGTCATCTTGGGTTGGGATTTTCTGTCATCAGCATCGGCAATCATCACCTGTAATCAACCCACCATTCACATGACTGACCCCTGCCTTGCCAGTTTGTCGGAAAGTGGAACGGACCGTCTGGTCGCAACAACTGATTGTGTGCTCTCTCCAGGCGAAGAAACAGTTTTCTCCGTGTCGTCCGACAGAGTCACCGATGGCGACGTGTTGATTACACCAGCTGGCAATTTCATTCTCAAAGGAGTGGTCATACCTACCCGTCTCGTCCGTTTTTCATGTGGGTCGGCTTTTGTTGCCGCGGTGAACACATCTGCCGAAGCAATTTTAGTGCCGCACGGTGCCACCATCGCTTCAGTTTTCGGCGATGAAGAAGCCTGTATTCTTCCGCTGTCAACCATTTCGACAGATGAACACGTTTCCCCATCGTCCACTCCAGCTTCGGCTTTTCACGCCGCCATAAGTTCCGTCCTCCCGCCAGAGGAGAGGCAAGCATTGCTGCTTCTGCTGACCAAACACCAGGGTTCTTTTGACGCGTACTCTTCTGCCCTAGGGAAGACATCTGCAGCGGTACACCGCATCGACACAGATGGATCTTGTATCGTCCGTCGCCGTCCATACCGTGTCTATGTCTGAGCGAAAAATAATACAGGAGAACGTCTATGACATGCTGAAGAGAAATATTGTTCGCCCTTCATCAAGTCCCTGGTCTTCTCCTGTCGTTTTGGTACAGAAAAAGGACGGTTCTGTACGATTTCGCATTGACTATAGGGCACTGAACAAAATAACACGCAAGGACGTCTATCCAATGCCTCGCATTGATGATGCCCTAGACACTTTACAAGGTCCCGAATACTTCTCGAGCCTGGACCTCCGCTCTGAGTACTGGCAGGTTCCCATCCACGAGGCAGACAAAGAAAAAACAGCTTTCGCCACACCCGATGGTCTTTACGAATTTAACGTGATGCCATTCGGGCGGTGTAATGCTCCAGCCACATTCGAGAGAATGATTGATACAGTCCTTCGTGGCCTTAAATGAAGAACCTGCCTCTGTTATCTCGACGATATCGTCGTTTTTTTCTCGACTTTTGACGACAATCTGAAGCGCTTGGATGAAGTCCTCACCTGTCTTACCAACGCCGGACTTCAACTAAACACCAAAAAATGCCGATTCGCGAGCAAGTCCATCAAGGTGCTCGGGCATTTTGTGAGCAAAGAAGGAATTCGCCCTGACCCGGACAAAATTAATGCTGTAGGCAATTTTCCCGCCCAGCCCGCCAAAAAGACCTCCGCAGCTTCCTTGGTTTAGCTTCCTATTTCCGGCATTTTATTCGTAACTTTGCTGTCCTTGCTTCACCCCTCCACAAACGTTTTTCATCCGCTGCCCCATTTCTGTGGTCTGACGATTGCGAGCCGCCTTTCAAAAGCTCAAGCATGCCCAAACATCTGCGCCAGTGCTGCATCATTTTGACGAAACGGCAGACACTGTACTACACACAGACGCCAGTGGACATGGCCTTGGTGCCGTGTTGTTACAACGCAACGCCACCTCTGTGGAGAACGTTGTGGCGTACGCAAGTCGCGCATTGACACCTGCCGAACGAAACTACTCAATCTCTGAGCAGGAATGCCTTGCAGTTGTCTGGGCCTTACAGAAATTTCGTCCATACTTGTACGGACGGCATTTCACTGTGGTCACTGACCATCATGCACTCTGTTGGCTTTCGTCGCTCAAAAACCTAAATGGACGGCTTGGTCGCTGGATTTTTGAAGTTACAGGAATACGACTTCACTGTGACATACAAGTCTGGCAAGAAGCACATGGATGCGGACGCCCTTTCCCGCTGCCCTGTGTCTCCAGAAGATGATTCGCCATCTAATGCGGCCCAAGTCCTCTTACCAATGGCACCTTTGGACGATATCAAGTTCGACCGCATCGAAGATCTACCGTCCCTTCAACGTGCAGACCGGTACTGCAGAAATATAATTGATCAACTTACTGGTTCGACGAAGCCATTTAACAACCGCTTGCGGCGCCAACTGCAAAAATTTCGACTTTTTGACGGTGTTTTATACCATTATAATTACGACCCTACCGGTGACAAGTGGGTTGCCGTCGTTCCGCGATCTCTACAGCAGCATATTCTGAGGGTTTTTTATGACGACGCTACTGCCGGACATTTAGGTTTCCACAAGACCTACCACAACGTGAAAAGTCGTTTCTTTTGGCCTGGCCCTTCCACCAGTGTCGCCAAATACGTCGCCTCCTGCGCGCCCTGCCAGCACCGTAAACGGCCAACGTCACCTCCTGTTGGAATGCTACAACCGCTACCTTGTCCGTCAGCACCGTTTGCAGTCGTCAGCATAGACCTGTATGGTCCTTTGCCCATTTCCACAGCTGGTCATCGTTGGGTTGTAACCGCCGTTGATCATCTAACCCGCTATGCCGAAACCGCCCCTCTTCGGACTGGTTGCGCTGTAGAAGTCGCGGAGTTCTTTTTGCGCTCCATATTTTTGCGCACGGACCTCCCCGAGTTCTTCTGAGCGACCGCGGAAAAACATTTCTGTCGGCTACTCTTGCGGAAGTTCTTCGTGCCACCGACACCGTTCACAAAACTACGTCCAGTTATCATCCTCAAACGAATGGTCTGACTGAACGTTTTCATCGAACACTATCCGACATGCTCTCTTTGTACATCCGACCGGATCACAGCAATTGGGACACAATTCTTCCGTTCGTGACATACGCATATGATTCCGCAGTTCAGCGCACCACAGGTTTCTCGCCCTATTTTCTTGTCTATGGCCGCCCGCCTCCCTCCGGCCTGGACTCAACTTTCTTGTCGGCACCTGTTGACTGCACGGCCAGTGTTCCTGAACAATTCGCTTCCCGTGTCGCTTACTGCCGCCGTCTCGCCCGTATGAAGACAGAAGCCAACCAAAACGCCCGCAAGTCTCGGTACGACGAATCTCATCGCGACGTCACGTTTCACCCAGGGGACGCGGTCTTGTTATGGACTCCTGTGCGTCAACCTGGCCTATCAGAAAAGTGGCTTTCCCGGTACATCGGACCCTACACAGTGCTCGAGCAAACGTCTCCTGTAAATTATATCGTGGCTCCAAACAGCGCCGTTACCGATCGTCGCTGCCGTGGAACAAAAATCGTCCACGTTTTGCGGCTCAAGCCTTATGTCCAGTGGTCCGACACAACCTCGACAGCGGCCGGGTGACCGCTTTCAAGAGGGGGGAGATAAGTGTGAGCATCAGCAGAATCTACAGTCCTGGGACAATCTACTGGGCTGGGACAATCGCCGTGCTCCAATAGGACACCCTATCGTCATCGCTTCATCTTCATCATATCGGCTTCTGGCATCATCATCACCGCTTCCTGACGGGATCTTCCTGGGTCCTCGGCTCTCGGAATAAAGCGCTTTCCTTCACGATTCCTCGACTCTCTCAATATATATATATATATATATATATATATATATATATATATATATATATATATATATATATATATATATATATTTATTTATTTATTTATTTATTTATTTATATAAGCGTTGGTAGTCAAGAAAGCCTCGGAAAGCAAAGGGGAGGATGTGGTAGGTCATTGAAACAGATAAAGAGTTTGGAAAGAAAGAAAGAAAGTGGAGAAAAATGCCCGCCGGGTGGGATCCGAACCCACGACCTCCAGAATACCAGTGTGGTGCGATGACCACTACGGTACCGGCGGGGCTATTTTCCCCTCCACTTTCTGAGGTCTTTATGTTGAGGTATTTTTGTTTCCTGCGCTTGGGGGTGGTATTCAGCGCCACACGGTCTACTCGGGGTGAAGGGGACCTTCTTTTTAATCCCCGAGCCGTGACTGGAGTGTCTACGGCTACCACTCCCAAGCGGAGGAAAATCAAGCGCAGGATGCGCAGGATGAGATCAAAACGTTTGCGGGGATAACTTGGGCACAGTTAGGACAGGGTCTGGATAATTGGGAGAGGCCTTTGCCCTGCAGTGGGCGTAGACAGGCTGGTGATGATGATGATGATTGTTTGTTTCCTGCGCTTGGGGGTGGTAGCCACCCCCAAGGCAGTTCTCCCCTCTCCACTCGGAGAGGGGAGAACTGCCCCGCCGGTTGTGTAGTGGTAATGGCACCAGACGCGTATTCTGGAGGTCATGGGTTCGGATCCCACCGGGCGGGCATTTTATCTCCCCTTTCTTTTTGTCTTTCAAAATTCCTCATCCCTTTCAACGATAATAAATGACCTACCGCATTCTCCCCTTCGCTTTCGTTGGCATTCGTGACTGCCAACCCTTATTTCTGTCTTACCTCATTTCCCATTCTGATATATATATATATATATATATATATATATATATATATATATATATATATATATATATATATATATATATATATATTTATATACATAGGCAGAGTGTATACTGAACGATTCCTCGGCGAGGAACATGCAATATAAATATTTCTGTTCTCGTTTCGTTTCTCCCCGTCTGCGCACTGCCTGCGGCTTAGGTTGGAAACATAAGAATGTGGCCAACGTTACGGCTGGAGATCCATGGCCGGAAACATTTCGCGAATAGGATATTTATAGGCAGGCGATGATGTTATAAATAATATGAATTCCTCTATTTCAAACTGATGATGGCACTTTTTTTCCTTTTGTATTTATTCGAATCGTCCGGAACATTGCGCACCACACAGCGGAACACTAATAGCGTTTTACAGAGCAGCTCTCTGTAGCTAGGATATGATTGATCTGATTGTGGGGTTTAACGCGCCGACGCAACGCAGGCGATGAGGCGCGCCGTAGTGGAGGGCTCCGGATTAATTTTGAACACCTGGGGATCTTTAACGTGCGCCGAAATCTCGTACACACGGGCGTTTTTGCTTATCGCCTGCATCAGAAAAGCGGCCGCCACGGCCGGGAATCGAACCCGCGACTTCGTGCTCAGCAGTGCAACGCCTTAGCCACTGAGCCACCGCGGCGGGTTGTAGCTATGATCTAACAGATCGTCTACGGCGTAAGACCGAGCGTAGACCAATAATTTTCAGCGTGTGAAAAAAAATCATAAAAATGAAAAAAGCTCCTAGGGTCTTTATGTTTCGATATAAAACGGCTTATATTTCCTCTACAAAGATTGTTTTCTCAGCAATTCATTTTTGTTCAGAAGTGAAGCCGACTTTAAGAAAATCGGTCTACGCTTGGTTTCTGTAAGTTGGGTTTTCCACATTGGGTGTTACACGGTGAAGCATGGATATCTACGGCGGGAGTATGGTTCATACCCACTTTACACTCCTCCCCTCGGCGGCAGCTTTCTTCCAGAGCCCTGTATACTCCTCGCCATGCGCGGCGCCTCTCTCCCCATTCCTCCCCTTGACAATGCTCAATGTTGCGCGCTCTTTGACGGCCACGTGTGCGGTGCACTGGAGACGTCATTGTCTTTACCCCCAATCCCGAGTGTCCTCAGCCTGTGACGTAGAGATAACGCCACTGTCGTTATAATTCTACAAAGCAAATCCGCAATATAGCTCAACCTCGACCTAACAATCCCACCAGTGCCAGCTGCGGTGAGCTTTCCTTTTCACGGGGTTGAAGGACTCGGATTTTTTTATTTTTCTCCGCTTCCAATGCCCTGGAATTTCATGTCTCTCGCTCGTTTCAATGGGATCTTACGAAAAAGTCAAGACTTCCTCACAAGGACAAGAAATCCTGACACAGTTACGGAACATCGTCGGTGGGGAAGAAGAAACATTGAGATTAGAGGGTTCTTTGATATGTGGCACGGCAGCAGACATTGTCTTCGTACGTTGGCGGAAAAGAAGGTTGATGGTCCGGAGGAGTAAGCACTGAAGAGAGCCCAGGTTGGCCTGGTGAATGAACGCATGAACAGTGCGTTAAACCGTGGAACAACGTTGAAACGCTTACAATGGGTTGATAAATACTATAAAACATAAAAAAATCTATCTCTTCTAAATGTGCTAAACCTTAGCCACCAGACCGAGACCAAGCGATGCGAGATTAGGTGTTTCATAATGACGTTGTGTTGATGGCGTGAACATGTGACCCCGTGTGGTGCCCGAGTGCGATGAAGCATGGGAGGAAACACTGTGCTGCGGAGGAGCGCAACAGAGCCTCGATGGCTGAAATCCTTGGATATGAAGTGTCGGAGACTCCCTTGCCGCCGCATAAGCCGGCTCTCCAAACCGGGGGAAAACCATAGCGGTGCGCCAGCACCTAAGCGAGCTCCTCACTCTCTCCCACGGTGCAAGCAAGGCAAGAGGAGGAGGGGGACCTAAGCTGAGGGGTGCAGTTTGAAGGAAGTTGGTTTTTTCTACAGCGCCCAGTGCGGCACGGCGTGGTTCGAATGATGGAGAGGTCCAAGAGATGCCAGCCAAGATGGCAAGCCCGGCGAATTGGTGCGTGTTTGTTTTCGAAAAATCGGCGCACAGAAAACGACGCTGAGGGAGAAGACATATACGGAGTAGAACTTCCAGCAGTGGAATGTCCTGTCTGTGATAGTCATTAGCGAGGCTCTATTAAGTGAGTAAGGCAAGTGCACGCCATTTGAGTGCTGAGGCATGGGCTATCGGTTCTGGCGATGCTCCTTTGGCTGTAGCGCAGTGTAGAGAGCCGGTTTACGGTAGCAGCAACGATGGAGCCCCAAACAATTGCTTTAAAAGTGAGAGAAAATTCACCGGTGTGGATAGTAAAATTCAGCCGCAGTCTATGTGATCTCTGACTCCCTGTATTTGTGTGGGCTATCCGAGTAGCGTACGAAGGATGTAGAAGTCGCTGGGCCTTGTTTTTGTGCCTTGACATTGCTACTAAAAGGAAAAATGGTGTTGCGCAATCCATGCCGGCCGCTTTTCTGATGGAGGCGAAAAGCAAAAACGCCCGTGTGTACGAGATTTCGGCGCACGTTAAAGATCCCCAGGTGGTCAAAATTAATCCGGAGCCCTCCACTACGGCGCGCCTCATCGCCTATGTTGCGTCGGCGCGTTAAACCCCACAATCAAATCAATCAATCCATGCCGGTCCAAAGAACATCAACAGCTGAGCGGCGTGGCTACTAGATTGCCGTTTATGTCACTCTTCTCAAATGGACTCTAAATGGTGAATAATTTTCTGAGTTAACCTAAAGATCACAGCTTCAGCAAGTCCTCCACCTTTTTCTTCAATGACAAGCTGCGGTTCTTTGTCTGCATAGGAATACATAATTAAGTCGGAACTTCTTTCCCTCACGTGTGCCTTTCATTTTTTTCCCGGCTTGAAAGAGCACGCGCAGACTGAGAAGGCGCAGCCCTACCCACACGCCGACGAAGCCGTGGGCTGCTGTCAATTAGGAGAAGGGATATAAAGTATCAACAGTAAAGCCGAAACCCAGCCTGGTCGCTTCGCCGCCTCCGCAAATTATCTCCCATTTTGCCACTTTTTGTCCGATTGTGCTAAAGTGCACCTTCACATAATCTGTCGACTGTACTGGTTTACCACGGCAAAATATTTCCGTGAAATCAAGACTAAAACAAAGCGTGAAGGGCGAGCCTGTCTGCTGGTTAATGCTTTCTAAGCTGCAATTGGTGTCTGTTCCGCTAAAGCTGACCTTTCTTTCATAGATACATGGCCGTACTTTAGTTCCTTTTCTAGAAAAAAAAAATGCCCATAAGAAGCTCCAGAGATCCTGTTGGGCCATTCACGATTAATGACGTCAGAAATTGTAATTCGTAAAAAAAAAACATTTATTGGGTGGGATACCTGTTTTCACGGTCTTGTGGTTCTCTGCGTCGTTAACAACGCTTGGTTCCCTAAGTGTCATATCTGCATCATCCACACCGCTATCTTGTTCCTACACTTCAATGTCTTTTTAAGAGACCATGAATACAACATGCAACTTCAGTTTTCCTGGTTGGAATGAGTCATACCAATTTTCGCGCGACCTTCAATCGAATAAGCCATAATAAAAAAAAATCGAGGAAATAATGGTGAATCACCAAAAATGTTCCTGACTTGTGACACCGTAAGACTAATTTGTGCGATTGGATCTCCTGACTTTCATTCAAAGTCACCATGGCTTAAATTTAAAAGGACGTTATTTTGCTCAGATCAAAAAGTTTAACGAACGGTTACAGTGAAGAAACGTGCGGTAAATCAACATGAGTAAAGGGTTGACTCTACGAGCGGAGAGTACGCTGCGCCATCTCTGAGTGACTGTCGCGCGATAGCAAATAAATCTACAGAATCATGAACAGATCTCGCCGCCATTTCTTTTTTTCTTTTTTGTCACCCTGAAGACTTCGTTGCGGTCAAATAATTTGAGTCGTTTTTATCACCCGAACCTAGAATGAAGCCCGCAGACTCCTACAGGAAAATTTCCTGCAAGGGTTTACAATGTTTCATCAGAGATTTTCAATTTCCGGTTTCAGCACGACGGCGCGGAGTCCGAATACTGACTGTCAATTTCTGTCTGCTTTTCCGAGTACGGTGCGGATCCTTAACACGTCATATTATGGTTCAGAAAGCGAGTAATTTGAAATATGTTCTTCCCCTTTAAAAAAATTCATTACAAGTAGAAGAAACGTTTCCGGTCGAACCAACACGTGGACAGATGAGACCTACCTGCAGAGAGAGAGAGGGAGTTCTTTAATGAGACCGAGGAGGCCAGCCCTGCATAATGCTGAGCTTGCTGCTTCAGACGGTTGGTGAATATGTGATGAGGGTTAAACGCTAAAATGAATAGTAATAATAAAAGCAAAGCAAGAAAGCAAGAAAAACATCAGACGAACACACGCACACACATATACAGAAAGAGGCATTCACAAGCTGTCGTCTAGTCCAGAGTCTCTAATGAAACGCACCAGAGCTTTAAAACTCCACACAACACTGACGTTGCTGTTCCAGGGGCCTAAAATGTCCTTCATGCTGAGATTTCTCGCCCGCAGTGAACTTCGCGCCGTCATTCGCGCTGAGGAGAAGCGTGTGAAAACACAAAACATGTGTTCAGCGTCCCCTCGTACGCCGCAAAGGGATCACAGGTGATGTCACCTGCCCGATTTTGTAAAGAAAGCTTTTTTGTATAAGCTACTTCGAGGCACAGATTGGTCGGGGTGAGCCGTGTGCTATAAGAAATATACACTACGGGTCGACAGCGCAAAGGGGACGTTCTGCACGTCCGGATTCCACCAGTGCTGCAACTGCATGCGTCATCTTAGAGTGGTAACTAATAGGTTTACGTCCTTCTCGGATAAAGGGAGTTGAGCTGTTGAACTTGTGCAATGGCCCTCGCGCGCGAGCCGATCAGAAATTCCATTGCCCGTAATGCCACAGTGTCTGGGCAACCACTGCAACGAAATAGTGTCCTTGTCGCAGTGCCTCTGTGTGTATTATGTTGATTTCGTGAATCAGCTGGCCTTGATGCATTCCTCGCTTTAGAAGGGCTTGTAGAGCAAAGCGGGAGTCCAGCAAAACAACCCATGGTTGTGAAGGGCAGTCCTTGGCAATCTGCAGCGCAGCCCTTCCTGCTGCCAGCTAGGATGTTGTAGCCCGCGTCTTATGGCTGAGATTCTGGCTCACAGAGGATCCCGCAGATGGTGCCCATACACCTACGGCAGACGATTCAGAGGTAACTGACCCATGAACATATACATGGGTATAACCACCATAGCAGCGAGATATATGCTTTTTTTTTATTGCGAAAGTTTGCTCTGCAGCATAAAACGGTGGAGGCGAGTGTGTTTAAATGTATGTAAACAGGAAGTTTTCACTGAGAAAGTCTAAAAGGCTCCGGTAATACGGCCCAAAGAGCCAGCGTCTGTAGTCGGGAGGCCGGCCTGGGTTGAGTCCCACACTATGTAGTACTTGCTGTCGGGAGCGTTGGAGGCCACGGCAAGTCCACAGAAGATGGTGAATGTCTGCGGTCGATGCCGACGTGGTGCAAAATGGACATGTCCGGCCAAACGTAGCCCGTCGATCCGGGGGCCAGGTGTAGGTGACCGCTGGTGTAAGAGCAGCCCCGACGCGAATCCTTCGTAGCGCCACCTCCTCACGGCGGGTGAGCCCACCAGGGAGGTTTGATCCACACGGTGGAATAAGTGCGCGTGTGGAGCGCCGAAGGTCTTCTTTGTCGGTGGCCAACTTTGACATTGCGTCAACTGGAAATAAGGGCAGTGGATGCGTCGTTGGAGGTATACGAGTCGCCGCATCCGCCTGTTGCTGTCCAGGGGTCGATGTCATCTGGGCCCAAGTAATCTTCACTCTGAAACTTAGGGCCGCAGCCTTCGCGTGGATGGTTTGGGACATGGGCACTTGATGAAGTACTTTCCGGAGGTCTCGGACTGCTTGCATTGAATCTGTAAAGATGTTGACAGGTTGCGATTGGTCTGGCCTCAGCAGCTCTATAGTCGTCAAGGCGTTGAAAATCGCTTTGAGCTCAGCAAGTGTTGACGGGGGCCTCTGAGGGGCGTAGTAATGGCAGGTTTGACAAAACTGCATGGCTGGGTTTACGACGGCTGTGGTAATAAGGCTTCCTGAAATACTGGCGTCGACGTAAAACGTATCTTGGCCAGCACTGGATGAGAGTTGCGGCGCAACACGTCTTGACCGACCACTCTTCTGTTGAGTTTCAGTTGCCCCCCGGTACCCAGCGAAGACACGCGGCGCTGTTTAAGCGACTAGGTCTCGGCGTGGCCTTGAACCACTCCTCTGTTTAGTTTCGGTTGCCTCCCGGTACCCAGCGAAGACACGCGGCGTTGTTTAAGCGACCAGTGCTCGGCGTGGCCTCTAACCACTCCTCTGTTTAATTTCGGTTGCCTCCCGGTACCCAGCGAAGACACGCGGCGCTGTTTAAGCGACTAGGGCTCGGCGTGGTCTTGAACGACTCTTCTGTTTAGTTTCGGTTGCCTCCCGGTACCCAGCGAAGACACGCGGCGCTGTTTAAGCGACTAGGGCTCGACCTGGCCTTGAACGACTCTTCTGTTTATTTTCGGTTGCCTCCAGCTACCCAGCAAAGACACGCGGCGCTGTTTAAGCGACTAGAGCTCGACGTGGCCTTGAACCACTCTTCTGTTTAGTTCGGTTGCCTTCCGGTACCCAGCGAAGACACGCGGCGCTGTTTAAGCGACTAGGGTTCGGCGTGGCCTTGAACCACTATTCTGTTTAGTTTCGGTTGCCTCCCGGTACCCAGCGAAGACACGCGGCGTTGTTTAAGCGACTGGGCTCGGCGTGGCCTTGAACCACTCTTCTGTTTAGTTTCGGTTGCCCCCCGGTACCCAGCGAAGACACGCGGCACTGTTTAAGCGATTAGGGCTCGGCGTGGTATTGAACCACTCTGGCACCCAGTGAAGACACGCGGCGGGCTCGGCGTGGCCTTGAACCACTCTCCTTTTTAGTTTCGGTTGCCTCCCGGTACCCAGCGAAGACACGCGGCACTCTTTAAGCGACTAGGGCTCGCCCTGGCCTTTACCCGTCGCTACTAGCACCTGATCAGCGGTGCGGGTGACCCCAGCTGATAAACGTGGCACGTACCAGAGGCCATTACGCATGTTCTCTGCAACTATCCGCGTTAGGCTTATCCGCGAGTGCCAGACCGTTGGCCCGTTTAGACTCTCGGGTTATGTCGGATGACGTTCTGCTGGGTCCATGGCCAGACGCGCCGCGTGCACAGAAGGCATTTAAAGCAGTGCTGACATTTCTACGAAGCAGTGGCCTAGCTGCGACAGTGTAGCTCGTCGCGTCTTGATTAACTGCGATACATGAACTATATAAGTATAGGAATTCATGTTTTTGTATATGGCGGCGACACTTTCATTTCTCAGCCCCATTCATCCCTATCATGCTCTATGTAAGCTATTCTTTTCCACTTGCCCGTTCCACACACAAAATTGGCTAGAGATTATATCCTGAGGCCGACATTTCTGGGTTTACCTTTCAATGCAATTCTCTCTCTCTCTCTCTCTCTCTCTCTCTCTCTCTCTCTCTCTCTCTCTCTCTCTCTCTCTTCGCCACGTGCCGGGCCGCGGCCATCCGTCCGCCACACCTCGAAGACGGCGACTAAACGACCGACGAAGAAGATGAAGTGGAGCCCTTGTCCGACTACGGCGGAGTGCTTCGTTGGCATCGAGAACAACGGAGGACCTACCCGCCGCCGCACCGGGAACTGTCTCGGGCGGAGGCGACGAGGTTCCGACAACTGCAAGCGGAGACCGTTCTGACGCCTGCTCTCGCGCGACACATGTGTCCTGACTATTATGAAAGCGACCTGTGCAGTGCGTGTGAGCGAGAACCCGCGACTCTGAGACACCTGATGTGGGGGTGTGAAAGTGCTGTGCGCGATGGGGGGACTTTATTGCCGTGCCCGACGGACACGTATCCGCCCGAAGTGCGCGAGTGTGTGAACTCTACCAAGCTCCAACATCAACGACGGGCCATCCAGCGGCTCGAGGCGGCCCTGGCCAAGCAAAGGCGAAAGGGGGCCCCGCGACTGCCGGTCCCTCCCGACAACGGGAGCCGATCGGACCGACCGGGGACCTCGAGTAGTCCGAGCGACGGCCGGGCACAAAGCCTCGTGGTCTAAGCCCGAAGTCTTAGGACTGAATAGCCTAGACTGATAGACAGGGGGACGAGGCCGAGCCCTGCGTGGCCGGACCGAGTCTCTTGCATGCCGGATGTGGTCAATAAAGTCTTTTCTCTCTCTCTTTGGGCAGCAGCGGAAGGCGTCAACAGTTCGCTGTGATTTTGCAGAGAACTCATGTTTTAGCAGAGAAGTTTTAGCAGGTTTAGCAGAGCAGAAGAAAGTGTAGGTGCAGGGACGTTATGGCATATGTACGTACGTACGCGCGCAGTCAAAAGCAAACGAAGCGTGAGTTCACAAATTCACACAAACTTCAACGCTATCTTATTCCATCAGTCTTGAAGTGAGTGTGTAAGTCAGTTATTCTGAACCTAAAACCGCCCCCACGTCGGTAGTGTTTGCTAGCAGCGACGTAAGGGAGAAATTCTCTTAAATTTTTAAACCGATGCTCTATTCACTTTATACTGCGCCTGCACGTCCGTGCGAACGACTACTTTGCTACAGCTACTACGCATGTATAACTTTTTCTAATAATATAAGGACAAATTGAAGGAATACAGGCACGGACGAAGCGCTCCCATGATCTGTATCGTACAGACCACACAAAGCCATTTATGTACAAGAAATTTGCCGAGTCACAAAGATAAAGTAAACAATAGAACACGATAATAGCGCACCAGGGATACCACTTCGTGGTAATTTACGTGTTGTGTCTAACCTGGCCGTATGGGCCTTGAAAAAATTCACTTTACTGCCTGGTACTGTGACTGAGGGGGAGCTTGCGCAGGCTTCCATGGTTCCAATGTATAAAGCCTTCCAAATTCCGCTCACACGTTTACTTGTTGATTGATGGAGAACTCTGTCGCCAAGGTTAGCGTCGGAAGCTTGTGCTTGCTTATACTCTGCGTACTTGTGGCTGGAAAAATCCGAAGTTGCGGCTAACGCTCGCCGTTCCTCTCATCCAGTGCCGAGTGGGCAGGCCTCGCTGCGTGGATCGCTTCGGGTGGGGATGCCGAATCACAGGGAGCGATCGGTCATGGCCATTTGCTGATTATATGCGCCGTAAGGGCAACTCCCAGTCGTAAAAAGGGGAGGAAAGCTCGTTTCCTTCTAGTGAGACGGCAATGTGCGTCAGTAGGGCGAGGCGGTTGAGGGCTGCCACCCACTGATGCACCTGCAGTTTGGAAAAGCATTTATAGTGGCGTATGTTGTCGGGTGCTGTCTCCTACTCGGTCGGCTGTTCCGGAGTTGTGTTGGCCTCCTGGTTTATCGCATCGGTCATTTCATTGTTCTGACTTGCCAAGCGGCCCGTGACTCTGCTTATGTGGAATTTGGGGCTGAAGTACAACCCCCATTCAGCTGCTGTATTTCGCTCGTTACCAAAAAGGTGTCCTGCCACTTATAAGTTTCGAGGCGGTGCTTGTGGAGTCGAGGTGGATTCGCATTTGGGGGCGTGACTGCCCACTTTCGGCGGAATTCCGTCAACTACATCGCGAAAGGAGAAGACCTATATGCAAAGCAGTGTCATACGGGTGTTGTCCCCATACTTTTTCGAGCCCCCCAGCTGGTGTGTTAGGCTATCCAGCACGTCAGGAAAAAAGGAAGCTACTGCATGCGGAAGAGCGTTACCGGCCCCTACGCAGGCGACCAGACGGCTTTCGGTGGGCGAGGGGGTGCGTCTGTTTAGGCGTGGGGGGCTTCACACGGCAGATTTATTTCCGGTTGTTCTGGGCATGTATGTCCACGGCGGCGGTAGTTGTTCAGCGTAACTCAAGGTGTTCTTTCGAACAAACTCTTTCGTGTGGAGGTAGAGGTAGATTCCCTGTGGTGCGGGCTCCTATCGATGCACCTGGCTCATGCTCAGTTGGTCTACAAACACTTCTCAGGCCGTATTCTCGGGTATCACTCCTGTTCCTCGTGGATTTGGAGCATCACTCCTCTCCTTTAAGAAAGGCAACGACCAATTTCTCGCTGTCGGGAGCATTACATTGCGGAGCTGGGCTGTGTATGCGTGTGTTCGGATGTTTATGAACATCGCTTGACTCACAATATGTCTTCTTTCCGAGATTTCGGCGCATTAAATATCTCCGGGTGGTTCTTTTGCACGAATTATCTGATATTCGATGGGATGTATTAGGGTTGAGCCTAGAGCCACTAAATAAGAGGTAAGAAGGGTTGGGGAGGGATTTGTGGTGCTCCCTACTGGTGATATTTTCTGTTATCGCGGGCATTCCGAAACACATCACTTAGGCGTAGGGTTTTTGGTTCGTAGGGCTATAGCAGGGAAAGTGGTAGAATTTTACAGCATTAATGAGCGTGTAGCATCTCTCGTTATTAGGCTCAATAAAAAGCACAAGTTACATGTGGTGTAGGTCTATGCGCCTACATCCACTTACGATAATGAGGCTGTGGACGTATTTTACGAAGACATTGAATTGGCAGTGAGAGAAGTAGAAACTCCGTACACTATCATTATGGGCGACCTCAATGCAAACGTAGGGGCACAACAGATAGGGGGCATGCGGCAGACAAATTTGGCCCATGCCCTAGAAACAGCCGTGGAGAAATGCTGGTTGCCTTTGCCGAGAGGAATAATCTCCGAATTATGAATACCTTCTTCCGAAAAAGAAAGAACAGGAAATCCACTTGGAAAGGCCCGAATGGGGAAACTAAAAACGAAATTGACTTCATTTTAGCTGGAACTCCACGCATGACACACGATTTACAGGTGATTGGCAGGATTAAAGCGGAAGACGCCTAAACTACCCTCCGTGGAACGGGAAGTGCAAGAATTCCGATTGTTACTGGAAAACAAATTCTGTGTGTTTTCTCATGAAACAATGATCTGGGGTGGTACTCTCGACTTTTGCCCCTTTTGCGTCTCTTTCAAAAGTGTCCCTTTTGGCAAGCCCTGATTGGCTAAAAGCAAACAACCGGAAGTGACGTAACGCAAGCGCGGCAAACCTAGTGCCAACGCTCACTGCTTAACCGGAAGTACGTCACGAGGAAGGGGCGCAAAAGGGACGTTTTAAAAAGGGACAGTTACGAGAATACCGCCCCTGGACTCTCTTAATTATTATTGCACACAAGTAGCCATTCAGTCAGCACTAGCCATAGGAGAAAAAACAGCCCGAATTCGAATCCAAGTTATCACAATACTATGGACTTCATTGACAAGCGCTTAAAATTGTTAGTCCGCAGTGTGCGGGACCAAATAGAAATGGCAGAACTGTTCAAATTGATCTACAAAAGCAAGACTGCCCACATCCGTGCATTCAGTGTTGTAAAAATTGAAGCAACATTGAAACACGGAGGAAGTTTGAAAGCTCACTATTGGCAAGAATAGACTGTATGCACTGCGGGACGCCAGTGGTAACATAACAAACAATATATAAAAATAGCCGAGGAATTCTACACAAAACTGTTCGTCTCGGCCCCTGACTCAGAGGCAAGTCTTTCCGTAACTCGTGTCGGTCAGGTTCGGCCGGTTACGACAGACTAGGTCGCAACGGCACTCCAAGCAATGAAGAAAGGTGAAGCTGCAGGAGACTATAACATCACGGCTGATATATTGTGCCTCGGAGGGCACGTCATGCTAACAAAGCTTGCAGCCCTACTATCGCATTGTTTGAGGTCTTTAATGGTGTCAAAGGAGTGAAAAAATGCGAATTTAGTTATTTTACATAAGAAAGGTGATGCTGAAGAGCTTAAAAATTACAGGTCCATCAGCCTGCTCTCCGTTACCTACAAATTACTTACAAAAGGAATTCTCAATCGCATAAGTGCCACTTTAGAACTTCAACAGCCACGAGAATAGGCCGGTTTCAGGAGTGGTTTATCAACTTTATACCATATTCACTCTATCAACCAGGTAATCGAAAAGTGTTCAGTGTCTAATGCACCGCTGTAATGGCATTCAGAGTTTATGAAAAAGCATTTGACTCAGTGCCCACTTCAGCAGTAATAAAGGCGTCACTTGATCACGGCGTCGACAAGGCATACATTGCGCTCTTCAAAAATATATACGACAGATGCACGGGAACTATACGCTCCATCACAGAACTCGTGAATTTCCTATACAAAAGGGTGTTCGGCCAGGGGACACAGTATCGCCACAATTATTTACAGCCTGTCTGGAGGGTGTGTATTGAACGCTTAAGGGGAGGAAATCCGGGGTGCGAATCAATAAGGAATACCTGAGTCACCTAAGGTCTGCAGACGACATTCTCCTGTTCAGCCGAAACAGCCAGGGTTTGCAGCGCATGCTTGGCCAATTGTGCGCGGAAAGTATCGTTGCAGGCTTAAGAGTAAGCGCGGAAAAATCCGAGGTAATGTCCAATCAGCACGGTAAGACACATTACTTTAGGGTAAGTAATGAAGTCAAGGAAACAGTAGCTGAATACGTATATTTTGGGCAAGTCATAGCTGCGGATCCAAACCATGAAAGATAAATTACCAGCAGTATAAGCATGGGGTGGGCTGCTTTTGGTAAAAATTCTGATATCATGACTAGTAAGCCTCCTGTGTCACTCAAAAAGCTAGTATTTAATTAATGTGTTCTTCCAGTAATGACTTACGTGGCAGAGACTTGGGGATATCACCAAACGACTTTAAAGGGAACTAAATCGGCCCAACGGGCCATGGAAGGGAGAATGCTAGGGTTCACGCTGAGGGAAAGAAAAACAGCTTCATGGATTAGGGAACAGACTAAGGTGGAGGGCCTTCTAGTTCAAATTAAGCGAAGTAAATGCGCATGGGCTGGTCACGTAATGCGTATGAGAAACAACAGGTGGACCATCCGTTTAACACAGTGGCTGCCAATAGACCGCAAATGCCATAGGGGTCGTCCGAGGGCTCGCTGTAAAGATGGACTACGAAAATTTGGGGGGAAAGCATGGGCTCAGCTAGCACTGGGTAGGCGTAGGTGGAGAACTTCGGGAGAGGCTTTCGTCCTGCAGTAGACACAACCAGGCTAATGATGATGATGACGACGAATAATATACCGAGGGTCCCGGTGAAGTATCAACTATAGGATTCTCGTTTGCATATATCTGGTGTTGTAACGTTCATATTTTGCAATAGCCAATAAACTTCATTTCTTTTTTCTTCTATTAGAAACTGAAAAATTGGGGGAAACTGCAATGCAAGCGGTTTCGCTGCAGCCGAAAATAAATGTGTGTATTGTTGTACGAATCGGGGAGAACTTTTCATCGTTTGTTCATATTTACAAAAAAAAAATATTACATCGTACGTCAGGCTGCTTACTTTAGCAGCTTGGGGTGTTTTTTTTTATCGTGAAGTTGGCTCCAGAAGCTCAGAAGCTGGTTAGTAGCCTGCGAATGTCTCTTTCCTGCGCAGCATGGGCGTCAGAGGCGAAGCTCACTTACAAAAATTAGAGGGATTGGTGTTGGTTTCAGTACCTTCTTTCCCTCCAAGCGACACTTCCGCACATGCACACGACCCAGTTCTGTTAAACTCACTATTTAATTCATGCGTATAACAGCTACGTATATAAAGAATTTTGGGTTCTAGAATTAATAATGCAACTCTAACATAAAAGCAATAAAAACAAGGAAAGTACACATACACGCGTGATTCTTCCGTTAACTGTAAAAGGTGAAACGCAAAATTCTAGTTTGCGCTGTTTGAACATAATTTATGGATCCTTTATATTAAACATTAACGCGAAAATTGCAAAAAGCAACTATATTCATCGTCAGCTGTTTCAATCTCTGAGAATTCTGGAGCACTACGCTCCAATGAACGCACAAGACAAAAAGAAAGTGATTTAGGAATGTACTGACCCGATGAGGGGCTGAAAAAAGAAATCAGCAGGATCCCGGCTAACGTATGTGGTCAAAATTGCGCACAAGAATCGTCTGAAGTGCCGTAGGCACTTTTAGCTTTCCTTTTCGACGTCGACAAGCTCTGCAAAAAATAAAACTTTGGCCTTCTGGCAGCGTTAGTTGAAGAGGCCGAAGCGGGAAGCCGGCTTGTCGCCGAGAACGCGGCGTCTGAGCTCCGGCGTAGCGCGGCGGCCCTCGCCGGCTGCCGCCGTTCCGTAAAGCGCGGGCTGCGCCGCTTCGGTCGCGGGGCCGTGGAGCGGCGCCACAAGCCGGCATCGCGTGGCGCAAGATGGCGCTGAGGCTGACGTCACGCTGGGGGCTCCCGCGTCGCCTAGGCGACCGTAAACTGGGTCCGGAGCGTCGATTGGCGGCGGCTGTGCCCGTGCGAGCGCTCATTATCATAGAGCTGCGGAAAGCCGCCTGCCCGGCTTCAGGGTGCTGTCGTCGCCTGTGCTCTCCGGCGAGTCCAGCGGCGTGTGTTGCCCAGCGCCGCCCACCGCGGGATCGCGCCCAGGAGCCCTGACCGCAGCTTGAGCCATGGGCTGCGCTATGAGTGCCGAGGAGCGGGCGGCGCTCGCCCGCAGCAAGCAGATCGAGAAAAACCTCAAGGAGGACGGCATCCAAGCCGCCAAAGACATCAAGCTTCTGCTCCTCGGTGAGTGGCTTTCCTGCTCTGCCGCGCTGCCCGACGGCCAAGCTTTTCCCTCTCCTCCCACTGTGCGCGCGCGGCGGCCCCCCGACCCGCCCGGGATTGTGCCCCGAGGCTCTGTCCTGGTGCGTCTCGACGGGCCGCTGCCTGCCAGGGGTTTGCCGACACCGGGTCCCAGCATGATTAGGCTTAACGCACGTCATGGCGTCCATTATGGCATTGAAGCGGTCATGGCGGCGCGCCGTCGAGCCGCCCCGTGGCCGCGCACGCTCACGTCGGGCCCCTTTTTCCAGGTGCGGGGGAGTCCGGCAAGAGCACCATCGTCAAGCAAATGAAGTGAGTTGGCTCCGCCGGTTTGTGCACGCGGCCGCCGGGGACGCGTGGCGGTCGAGCCCGGCCGCCCTCCCCTGCGGCCGACCCGGGATCCCTCTCTCTCTCTCTCTCATGACGCACGCGGCCCCACATGATCGATAAACACGACGCCGCCATCTTCCGCTCTGAGCAAGGCCTCGCCCGACACGCTGCCGGCCCCACTGCACGCCGGACCCACAGCACGCGGGGTCCCCACCCGAGCCGAGCACGCGCGCCCCGAGGCATGCTGCTCGCGGCCCCCGCTGACGCCGCCTCCCACAGCACGCATGTCACCCCGTTGTCATCACGCACGGCGGCCCAAAAGTCGGCGAACGCCGCGAGCACGCATCGCTTCGGCCGCCGGCTAGTGCGGGCTGACAACGCGCGGGGCTGTTTTTTGGCACGCTTGGCGAGCAGTAGCGATGACCGCAGCCCCAGCATTTTACCCGCGTACGCCGGAGTCCTCCGTCACGTGTGAAAGCTTTGCTCGTGTTTTGCATGGAATTTAGCATCTTGCCCACTAATATCGACTGTTTTTCGAACACAAAAAAGTACAAATGCCCCTGTGTCAAAGTGTAAGGCTTTTGCCGCTGTACCAAGGGCTGCCACTGTGTGTTCCCCTCGATGTGCTGTGCACGAACGCAACGCGAGTCTGCACCCCACTAGGCTCAGCTAGTCACGTCGTTTAACGCATTTCAAGCAGACAGGCACTGCAAAGAAGCCAGTGTGTTGTCAGCGTGCCTAAAGGGTTCTTCGGCTGTGGACCATTGCGCTTTACGACTTTGCTCAATGTTCGTACGTACTTTGGTAAACGCGGTGTGACACTTTTTCGTCGTGCTTACTAAGCACTTGTGCGTTGTCTCTTCCTTTAAATTGTGGGGGGGTGGTATGTTATTTCTCCCTAAAATATTCCTTGAAGCGAGATAACAAGCAGCCGTTCTGCCTGATTCAGCCGCTCTCAAACCGTACACATGTAGGCGGAGTCGTGCATTTCGATAGCGCCGAGAGGTGAAGACCAGCTTTGAAATTAAGTCAGCAGCGGTCACTGGCGGCGACGGAGGCTGCGTGGCAGAAGAGCAAGTTCCAGGGTCCCACCGCAGGCCGGGCTGGATGGGGAGGAGTGTACTGAGACCACTGCCGTGTAAGCCATAACATGCTCTTTCACGAGTACGCGATGAATACGTTCTCCGTCAGTCCATTGTCTCATCACACCCAAGCACCGATCAGTGAAGACAAGCACAAGAAACCTTTTTCCGGGTGCTCGCTTGAAATTATATCCTGTTCAACTTTCTAGACGTGTTGCTGGTGGACAACTAACCTCGGTATGAGGCGATAAGAATGTTCAAAAAGGCGCTGTGGGGTTTTGAGCTTCTACATGCTATAAGAGCAGCTGGGGTGCTGATACAGTCACTGCTTGAATGATTGTTTAATAAGCGACTCTTGAGTACTGACGTATACACTGTCTGTACTACCCGTCAGCAAAAGAAAATGCGGCATATACGAGCACATTCTGTGTTCTCTTTTGCTAAATGAGAAGTGAAATGTGCACATAAAGGGCTTGTTCTCGTATGCAAAGTTAACACCCAATGAATACGGGGATGTTCGTATCCAGGCAAGCCTGACGCTTTGTTTTGCCTGAACGTTGCTACCATAAAGTAGACCCTCAAGCGACGATGTGGACAGAGGAACGATGCACTAAACTTCGTGAAACTTGATGGCATGCTGAGACGCGCACGTTATTGTGTTTGTTGACACAGAAATAACTCCGTGAAAACGCCGAAACATCGCTTCATATCGGTGTCAAGCCTTACCATAATGGTGCAGGGTGCACTCCCTTGTATGACAAGGCATGAACGCTTACACTTTTGCCAAAGGGCTGGTGTCGTTAGTCTTCTAGCAGCTGACTTCGAACCGACTACTGTGTGGAAACAGTGAAGTGAAGATGATATCGAGTTCATATTGCCGGTCTCAGTATTCAATAAGATCAGGAAACTTGAGTGAGTAGCGTTCTCTGTACTTGCAAGGTAGTTTTGCAGGCTTTGTTTCCACATATATATTGCACAAGAGCCTTTCCCAGAGCCTGGTTTCATTTTCCAGAAAATGGTTCATTTCCTTATGGTCCCTTTGGTCGAGGCACATCGGTGGAGTCACTTTTGCGCTTCCAAAATTATAATGCAGTGTAAATTTTTGTACTCAATATACTTACGTCGCAGTGATGAATCCTAGAAACGAGCAGCTACACGGGTGTGGTAAAAGTGGAATGTGTCTTTAGTCTGCCGGGGTACCCATTGGAACCAAACTGTACAAAAGGTTCCCGCCACTGAGGTAACCTAAAATATGCGTTTTGTACAAAGCGGTCACAAATTAAAGCTCGAGAATATGACCGAGCTACCATGTGTAGCCTTCGCCTAGCGTTTTATGCTAGTTAGCAGCAAATAGCCAAAACCAAATCTTACAGCAACGGCCACAATTATCGTATACCCGTGTTGGAGCCAATGCAGCTCTTATTTATAGTAGCTAGCAACTACTAATGAACTTTGCCTATAAATAACAGTATACCAAACGTTTCCAGTGTCACGCTGTTAACTTTTAGAGTAAGTTTTTCACACAACACTTTTTCTGCCAATAGCGTCTTTATGCTGAAACAAAACGAGTGACTAAGCACTCCCGATTTTTCAACGTCGTTTTCAACCACAGCTCACTAAAAAGCGTGCCTTGTCTGCACTGTGACGTGCACACAAAGCCCGTGTGGCGAGCTTGAAACGTAGAACAAGTGGCGTCCATTCTTCTTACTTTTCTTACTTTCTTCCAACTCACGTGCCTGTTGCTTTACAGCATATGAAAAGATAAACGTTGCTTGGTTTCTGAGAAATATACACCTCACGCTGCTGGGCATTTCGTATTCGAGGAAAAAAGCGGAAAGACGCGTGGAACTTACCCGTGCTGACCTAAAAACACACCGGCGTACCCGGCATGTGATTCAAGGAGCTACGAAGTAGTAGAAATAGAACTTTGGTCTTGGTCCCCCAACACTTACATCCCGCACACTTTTCAATGACGCACCATAAAACCAATCACGAGCACCGAATGTATTACGTACATACACCCTAAACCTCTCTCACAGAAAAGGTTTTTCAACCTCAATCCGCTTGAGTTTACAAACACCAATTTCCAAACGCAAGAAGCGGCACCAGTCACCAATTAGGCACCGCGGGTAGATTAGACAGCAGTCAATTTCTTCTCTATTAATATACATGTCATGGTGTGCGTTGAAATTGTTTGTCAGTAAGCTTGTCGATACTTGTGATCTGAAAAATATGCCCGGGTTAAAAGAGACGACAATGGAGTTTGTGAAACCAAGCACGCTCCGGAATTGGGTTGCAGCGCGCCCCTGTTCCCCCGATTGACTATCGTGGCATAGGTGGTCACACACAGCTTTCTTGCTTCATATGCGTCTGTCCACTTTTTAACACTTTTTAAATATTGCAAGAAAGAGGCGTGTGACGCTGGGGTGGTCCTACTATACGGTACGACGCAGGAAAAAGAAACAAGAAAAAAACAGAAACGGTGTCCCTTCGAAGGTCGGGTAGTCCAGAAAAAGGCCGGTTTATTGTATGAGCTATGTTAAAAATAACGCTTCCTTTCTGATATACTAATCTGCCATCCGTATAAAATGGGGCGATATTAGAGGTATTGACACACTTGTCACAGAGGGGTGTAACTTTGTGGTTAGAAAAGTAGGAACATCTGTGCTTACAGGCACGCAATTTCTCTACAGAAAATCAGGACCAACAAAGCTTATGCGATCGAAATATGAGACGGTTTTACTTGCACGTCAACAAGGGTATTTACAGTCATGTACAAGTATGCACTGGTAGACATGCCACATAGACCATTGAAACGCTTGAATCAAGTGTTCTTTTAAAGTAAATGCCGATAACAATTTGGCTGATTGAGGGAAAGACGTTTATGACACATAAAGTGCTGCCACCCTGCTATGGAAAGAGGTCAAATGGGAGCGGGGCTAGGTCTCTCATTTTCTATTTTACCGATCAAAGTTTTCCAGGAATGTACATTCTCAAGTGAGAATGCCACGTAAAATATTCCCTATAAAGTAGTCTCAACGTGGGCGCCGCGCGCCAACATCGGCCGTTTTAAGCCAGCAGTTCATTAAAGGAATATGAATAGAAGTCAAGGTTAGGTTTACCGATTCACATAAGAACAAACATGTAAAAAAGTATCTTCGTCTAGCGACTAAGATGGTTGAGACGCAAATCTTCCTTCCCCTGCAAACCGAATCGAATCAAAGTCCAGTCTCGTGAGGGATTCGTTCGTTGTCGTCTGAGTTTGGACTTTGGATCGGATGATGATGCCCTTGAAGTATTTGATACACCCACTCAGGGGATTGGCCAGGGATAAAATATTGACTTGTGCACCTGCGCTTGATGTGCCTATGTGGAAATGGGCTTTCCTGCAGTACGTTCTGGGCGTAACGATTTGGATTTTGGAGTTTAACTTTGGGCTTTGAAAACATTGGTTTTAAACCAGAGAAAGCTTTGCGTTTCAACCATCTTTCTCTTCACCAACGATCATCATCATCTTCATAGAAAGTTGGCTTTCCTGTAGTGGGTTTTCGCGTACGGTCGCTATCAGTGTGGCAAAAGAAAGCTTCGCTTTAAATGCTGCAGTAACCACTACGTCGGTTGTCTAGGATATGAGAAGCATCGTGTATGAAGACTCGCGACGTAACATTAGCGGCGCTTGGCGGCTGTTCTCATGTTACTCGAAGTGTTGCTGAAAATACAGTTTTACAAACGGTTTGCGACGTAGTCATTGACGTCAACTGCAATGCAGCGCTCCACCACTCAATCAGTTTTGAGCGACTGCCTTCAAATCTGGACGCGAATGTGAAGGACTGCTTACTGCTATACTCTGCTTTGCACGCGCGGCGGAAGTTTACCCCTCGCGCCTCAGGCAATCTGGTACGAGCACGGAGTGCGCATGCGTTTTCTGACCCTTCGAAGTAGGTTCGAATGCGATGGAGTGCGAACTGTCGCTCCACTGTGTACGCGAGCCGCGGGTTTGACTCTGTCTTTTGTTAATTGTATGCTCCAAGGACACAATACATTTTCTCACACAAGTAGAGGGCTTCCAGAGATTTCACTGCGCTTGTCTCTATGACCGAGGTAACTGAAAGCATTGTCTAGGCATGGAACACATCGACACGTTTGAAGCGAAGTGACTTGCCACAATATTTTCCACGATTCCGCGTGTCATATTGGACCTTGAGTACCAGTCACCTAGACGTTCTGTGAATCTTCACTATCTTTGTTGTTTAGTGCCTTGAGTGGCAACACGTACCACAAAATATGAACATACATACGTGGGCTATAATAATTGTCCGTCGTTAAGTAAATCGTCGCCAAGACTATGGACGCCAACGGTAAACCCAAAGATTGCGAACCACTGAATTATGGTCAACCAGTTACTACAAGTTCATACCTTCACCATCTCCACCACTTCAACAACAAGGACGAAAAAAATGATATAAGTAACAATATTCATTCAACAGATAAACAAATAAATCACTCAGTTAATCAATCAGACAAGGGTTTATTAACATGTCCAGAGAGAGCCGGCGGCCCTTTGTACTGGCCCGAGGGGAAAAAAGCAAGAAAAATACACATCGGACAAGCCGTTTAACATGGAAAATGTATAACACCACGTATCATGAAGCATAAACCGAACTGCCATTATACAACAAAAAGACAGGCTTTGATTATAAATGTCAGTAAGAACGCATACACACTAACGTACAAATTGGAAGCAAACATCCGTAACAGAGACAGAAAATAACTTAAACGAGACAACATGCACTGCAAACCTCAAAAAAGATGCCAAAGACTACTATAAATGGATGAGTAAAGGATATTTTAGAAGAGGATGGAGTGGGCTGTCAAAAATATTCCGATTTGTAGAGTACAAACAAATTCTGAACGGTGGACAGCGCCTATTACAGGAGATTATAGTACGAAAAAGGTGGCATTTTCTTGTGGTTTTGTAAAAAAAACGTTACCTGGACATAGGAAAGAAGTTCACCATAGCCATCTTTCTTGTGGATCAATGGAGTATGCCTGAAAAGAAACATAAGATCAGCTTCATCGCGTATAGCCTTTGGACAAGGCTGCACTCCCGAGGCCGGCGGTCTTGAGTCAGGAGGACTACGCTCCCGAAGAAAGCGAGGTCTATGAACCGATTGTTTTGAATGTAGACGTGTTTCTCACGGAAACTAAGGTTGGTCCAGAACTGTACGGCATTTAGTTGAGTACAGTTCCAAGAAGAACCCAGAGCAATGGAATTTTCTGGGAATCCTGTACACCGTGCGAAAGTTCTGAAAAACTCGCTGTTCGATGGACGTAGGATGCGGAGTGAAGATGACAAGGACAGGGATCATCAAAAGTCCAGGCAAACCAAAACCCTTCACTGAATACTGAAAAAAGCATTCGCTCAATTTTACGAGTTCATCTCTTGTTTTTGCCGCGTTTTGTTGGAATATGTTTTCTTCGCAACAGTGACTAGACGCGTGGACGCCTCTTAGCAAATACCTACAGACGCTAAGACAGGCCTATTCCTTGGAAACTTGATGTTATCAGCATAAAGGGAAAAAAAATAATGCTTTAAAGCGGCTGAAACATCCCTCACAAATAACAAAACAGGAGAGCGCTGAGAACACAGCCCTGTGGCACGCCACTTGAAGCACAGTAAGGATAGCCCTGCTGATCATTAACATTGACGCAGCAGGTCCACCAACGCAAGTAACTCATTAAAAGGTCAAGAAAAGAGTTTTTTGTGTTCTGGAAGATCAGTTTAGTAATTACGACGTGGAGGATGACGACAACGAGTCTTGTTCAGGTGAATTACACACAGTCGAGCGGTCTCCGACAATGAACTGCTCTGGATGCTCTTCGCAAGAAAGAAACGACATTAATAGTTGTGGAACGGCCGATCAGAGACTCGTGCTGTTCGAAAAGCAGCATGCTTTTATCACCGAAAGGCAAAAAAAATGTGTAGAACCGACTTAGAAAGTTTAATCGCAGCATAAAGACGCGGGCGCTAGTTGCTAGCATTAGCTTCGCCACCAGTTTTAAAGTTTTACATCATGTTGAAGTAAAATATTAAATACTGCAGTTAATGTGTAAATAAATCGCTTTTCACAAGCTTTTAACATTGCAGTGCCGCAAGAAAATGACGGTTTAAGGCACTTTAGAGCTTTGCGAACATCGTCATCACTAGTTCTGGGAACGCATAACTGAGACAGCAGAGAAGAGGTTTGGTAGTTCAACAGCGGGCCAACTTCGCCTTTTAGAAATACAGAGCTGAGCTGCTCAAAAAAGGTATTGGGGACATCTTCAATCGCGTTTTAATTGTTGTCTAATAACATGGTTTATACCACCTTAGAGCAGATAAAAGCGAACGTACTTGCATAAGCTTTTGTGGATAGCGCGTAACGCTGCCTTCCAGCGTGGATATTTAGCTGGACTGATTATCGACATACAACTCCTGTCGCAGCATTTTGTACTACCTGAACTTCTGTATAATAATAATAATAATAATAATAATAATAATAATAATAATAATAATAATAATAATAATAATAATAATAATAATAATAATAATAACCTACAACAAAACATTAACGTTTTTTGAGCACTGTATGGCACAGACGTCTCCTAAATGACTTGAAACTGCCTATATCACCCTCGTCACCTGAAAGTAATCTTCGCCTCCAGATATTCTTATTTCGCCCCTACACTTCATTCGATGCGCCTCTGAGAGTCGCCTGGTCCCTCGGAATCCATTCTCTAATAGGTTACTCGTGTGGTCCACGTATACTTTATCGTCAACATCATGTTTTGCGAAAAACACTTTGCTTAATTACTTCCTCGAGCTAAGGTCTGCACCGTGGTAGTTGCTTTCTTAATCCACGAGGATCATTTACAATCTTTGGGCATGAGGCGTGCCACCATTTTAACAAGCCAGCTTAAATCGACCGAAGTTTTCTGTCAAGGTTTCTTGTAAACCCTAATTTTTAGCTCCGAAAGGGAATTCGGAAGAGCTACAGCAAGGCATATGTTTCCTTTCAGTGGCAAGGTTAAGCTACTCTTTGTATTTCGATGGCTCCCCAAACGCACCTCATAGTTGATGTTTCTTCCTCTGGTGAGGCATTACGTCATCTGGTATGCGTATAAATAATTGCGCTTGTCTACTTCCCGTAGCAGTTTCTCACCTGTACTTAAGCTGTCTCATCGCCTGACTGCCATTACTTAAGGCTCCCGCATTTGTCGGATTACTGCATAATAAAAAAAAACTTCCTATTTGCTGTTTATGAATAATTAAAAATGTCTTACATAGCAACTTGTACCATATCCGTTGTTCCAAATCGAATCATACGCTGCAGAAAAAGAACAAGAAAGCAAAGAATGAGTCGCAAGGCTTAGAAACTTGATGAAAGCATTACGAGCAACTGCATCAGCTTTATCCTTTTAGAAGATGAAATGAATCTACTAGTTGGTGGAATCACGATGACTGATCTCTGGGTGATTAGTTTGCTGTTGGTCCTGTTTTCGCAGCCCTAATGTCAGCCAGTGGGTCAATGTGCTACGTTCAGATACTTTTTGGAACGCAAAAGAAACCAAAAACAAAGTCTTGCTTCAACTAAAGACCAGTTATACACAATGTCCGTTGTGGGCAAAAACCTATGGAAGTAAAGGGCGGAATTGATTATGTTCGCAACTCACTAAGGCACTAGGTTTGGCAGCAGCAAGCTGCGAACGTGTATGTTTTGTCTTTCCGTCTCGGCTATTCTACAAAGGCGGGATTAGCTACGTCAACGGGACCTACTTTTGAAGTTTGAAGTTGATGGTTTAAAAGAAGGGCTTCTTTACGCTGAAGTGGCTTACGGCTCTATCGTCTGCTTTATTTGAAAATGAAGAAATTAATCGGGTCAATAGTGACTCCGCAGGGTATAGTTTACACAATGGCATGCATGCATATATTACTAGTCGTGGTAAATGAAGTGACGCTTGCGAGATGGGGATTAGTAAGGACCCGCCGCGGTGGCTCAGTGGCTAAGGCGTAGCGCTGCTGAGCACGAGGACGCGGGTTCGATTCCTAGCCGCGGTGGCCGCTTTTCTGATGGAGGCGAAAAGCAAAAACGCCCGTGTGTACAAGATTTCGGCGCACGTTAAAGATCCCCAAGTGGTCACAATTAATCCGGAGCCCTGTACTACGGCGCGCCTCATCGCCTGCGTGAAGAAACAGGAGCATCTACCTTTATCCGCTCTTGGTATCGGGAGAGCCAAGTAACTTCGCTTGAACCTTAATAATACAAAGGTTAATTCCATACCCATCCCATTTGGAGACAAATTGAATACGTGCTTCTTTTTTTGGCACTTATTGATTTGTTTCCTACAGAGAACATTTATTTGCCGTCAACTCATTCTGGCCAAGACTCAGTTAGCCTCCCTCTGGAAAAAAACCTTGAAGATGTGCGTAAAGCACTGCAGTCTGTGCAGCTCTTCGGCGTCAGAACTCTTCGGCGTCAGAACCGACAAAAGTCAGGTCCTAAGCGGAATTCGTCACCTTAACACTTCGCAGCTACCGTGAAAAGCCGACGACCGAAGGCGCGAAGAGCGCCGAGCACTTGCTAGAGTTCGTGTCCTGCTACGCCCCGCGAGCAACGGGCGTCTGCTGCGCGCGGAGATCAATTGGCTGCGTGCGTTTCGTGCGGGCGGCGTCGGATGCGCGCGCAGGGAGCCACGCGGGATAAGTGCGGCGGCCATCCCCCAAGAGCGCACGCTCGACCGGCCGCGACGCCAAGCTGTGATTGTTGCCATGACGCTGGAATGATGCCCAAGATTCGGCCCGGCGTCAGTCTGTAGCCTAGGCGACGGTCTGACCAGCGACGCACGCTTGACACGCGAACCTGGCTTGGCCGCCACCGTCACAGCAGGCCGTGAAGCGGCACTTGGCTCGCCCGCTTGTTTCTGCTTGCTCCAGAACTGCTCCCGCGACCGTTCTTTTTACCTTTTAGTGCTCCCGTAGCCGAGCCTTTCATTGGAGGAGCTATTGTATTTTTCTAGGGGCCACCACTTTATTAGCCGAGCCCATCAACTCTTTTTCAATCGGGGATCAGTGATAGCGTCACTGGTGAAGAGTGAGAGTCAAAAGAAAAAAAAAAATACCGTCAATGTTTCTTTGACAGCTTTGTTCTCTGTCTTACTTTTTTTAAATAGAGAGAGAGAGAGTCTTTTATTTTTTTAGCATCAACAGGCATTGTTATTTTTTTGTCCGTCTATTTCTCTATCCCTCTTTTTTTATTATTCCTGTCGTAAGCCCCATCGAAAAGCAAAATCCTAAAGATTTACAAAAAATTGCCGAATTTACGCACGCTTAACCTTATCCTTTTACTTCTCTATTGTGAAGAAGATAACGATAAAAAGAGAGAAAAAAACGTAATACCCCTCGCGGCACGGCGGTCAACAACTCCCACAAAAGATTTCCCACAGAAAATAAACAGCTTATCTTTTTTTTCTCAGGGGAGGGGGCAGAGGGGGTTGCACTAATTCGAAGTTTTTCTGCCGATTTTGTGCGAAGCAGCGTTGGAGTTTTTAAAGAAAACATTATAATAAAGTGCAGCTCCTGCTGTTGCAGCGTGCAATGACTCCAAGCCCTGTCAAACTGGCAGCATTGCATTAGGCTAACTGCGACCTAGAGGGGTTTCTTTTGTCCGACAGGACATGCATACTTTATCATGAACGGCAAAGGTTGGTTTGAGTAGTCCGTGATCGAAGTTGACCTAATAAAATATCTACAGGGATGTGCTGATGTTTGTGCATACGTAACAACGAACGAAATCGCGCTCAAAACACTGTGTGGTATCTCCATTTTTCCGTCCTGTCTGTGCGCAGTTTTTTCTCGTAAGCAATATGTACAAACTGGCCAACTTCCACAGCACGAAATAACACGCTACCAGATTTACGTCCAAGTCGACTTTATTGGTCACCGAGTCGAATGATGGCGAAAAAGTTAAGTTAAGACGTACATCTGCGATCCACCATAACTTATACGCAAATAACAAAGGGACGGCAGGCGGAAAGCTGCACCGGGGCAGGCTTATTTCTCGTGCGCTAAAAAGCAACAAAGAGTCCCTTCCGGAGTTCTTTTTTTTTTTTTTTGCGCCACTTGAAGCACGTCGTCCAAAGAGTAGGGATTAGTGTCGCCTCGGATCTATTCCTCGGGTGAGCCCGCGGTCGGAGTGTATTAGTATTTTCAGAGACCGGCGTCAAGGTCGTATTCTCTGAAAGCCCAGTTCTTTATAAGCGTAATTGGTGGTTTTACCGCCCCGATGGTTTGTAACACAGGAGGTTTGAATGGTGGCACCATACACGCGATGATGTCGACAGGATTATTTGATTTACTAAGCTAAACTATGTCATGCCATACGATTACCACAGCGGCGGGGCGCCATTGTATGGTTAAACTGGCATCAACGTAAACACCGTGCACTGAAGTTTAGCCTCGAGAGAGAGATAGATGACTATTTAACGAACAACCCCAAATCTTGAGCGAGAGCTTCGTGCCACGTCGGTTAGTTTTTTTTTCCTTTTCATTACTATAGGTAAAAGTTGTTGAATAGTACGTCAGAAAAATAGGGAATTAGGAATTTCGAATTCCAGCGTGTTGCACGGAGGCATAGGAAATCTTTCTAGCCGCATACAACGCGCGTGTTTAGTTTGTCCAGAGCAGAGGGTTCATGGAAGTCTCACAAGTGTGACCTACGACCTTCCTAACACTTGCGAGGGTTAGGTGTACTCGGCCGAGTTCTTCTGATTCAGGTAATTCCGTAAACAGCGCTAAAGATTAAATAGAAATTGATGTATGCTCTTTTTTACTTTTTTACGGGGCTGACCATAGCACACAATGCCTTCAAGTAATGACCGAGTGGCTGTGTATACGGTGCCAACGCTGGGGATAACTTAGAGTAGAGCGCACATGTCTAAAAAATGGAGCGGCTCAAAACTAATCGTTGACGGGTAAAGTGGGCCACAACTTGAGATAGGCGAAGCCTCTAAATAATGCATAACAAGCAAAAAACTAGCATACAAATAAGAGAAAAGTGTTGGGAATGCTGCAGCCTATATCTTTTCTATTAATTGTTACAGGTTTGGAGCCCAGAAAAGTTGAGTATGCGGTTTGAAGGCACGAATAGACAGGCGTCAATGATGTGGTTGGCGAGGAATATCCGTACAACGAAGATATGGATTGAAGGGAAACTGAAGAAAAAAAACCGAAGTTGGCCTAAATAGGTAGATTGGCGTCCCCAGAAAACGAATATGCAGGCACTGGGGCAGTATCTTTGAAATAATCTCGTAAATAATGAAAAAGAAGCTGTTAGTCGCCCAGCATAGATGACGTGAACAGCGGCTGACCGGATGTGCCAAGAGTCACGGGGCGAACAACACAACCAGAAGCGCGCACACAATCTCTCATGGAAACAGGCAAAATATTTCTTTACACATTAACTTTCATTATTCATAAACAATTATACATGTACAGGTATAGTTTAAGCCGTGCCGACTTTCGCAAGCTGCCAAGCCGCGGCGCCGCTGGCAGTTGCGACGGTTCTTTCAGGATCGGCATAGCCACTGGTCACACTCTCAGCGCGATCAGTGGCCTCTGCAGCCGCGATGCTTCACCTGGTAGGTTTTAGTTTTCCTGCTAGACCACACCGCTTTCTCACTCACTTCCGGTCGCTGTTTGTATCACGCGAAATGTCATTAAAATGGTGCGACCGAAATGAAGGAGAGAGACGCGTTTTTCAAATGGTAATTTCTCCGCGATTAAAGCATCTTTCGCCGCTGAATAAATTCTGAGAGGATTACGGTGCAGTTGAACTTTCGTCTGAACCCAACTTGCTAGTTGCCTTCGGTGTTCCTTAAAGAAGGAAATAGCGTTTATCCTCGCGTTAGGTTTTAGGCTGACATCCTTCGCTATTCGCCCCGAGATCGAACACAGTCGGCCCCTGGTGGCGGCGCAACGAACCGCTCCTAGTGTGGATGGCGCTCTGGCGTCGCCTGCTCGTTCACGTTGCGCGCAGCGCAAGACGCGTGAAGCACACGATAAATAATAAATATGTGCACTTGTTTCGCTCTAAGCAGTGGCATAGTTACCTCTGCTTGCGGATTTTGTCTAGAAACGCAATAATCAGCGGCCGTTGGGGGATACCGCGATATTTTAGCTCCACAAAACATCGTCGCCGTTGTCACCGCTTGAGCGTAAAACGTGTCATAAATATTGTTTCGACACATTGCACTTTCCTTATTGATGAGTGCAGTCGTCTACCGTTTCAGGAACGTCGAAGGGTTCTTTTTAAAGGTGGCGTGATGGTTATTTAAAGGATAAAAGCTTACTACACGAAACGGGTATACGACAAGACCCGTGCATACCCGTACATTTGCAACACCCCTGTAAAATTGCACTGTGTCCTTTTAGAAAGAAGAAACAAACAAAAACAATTACACTGCACACGACCCGAGCGCTATCGCCTATACATTACCAGGGTCGTATTTTACACCTGCCAGCGCCTGTGTGATCGAATTCTTCCCGTACCTATTTAAAAATAAATGCCATTTTTGGACAGTCGCTGCTTATACTGTGTTGGTAATTTTATGTATTATTTAACATACGTCTCTGTGGATGCGCAAGAGTATTCCAGGGGGATTTCTCGGTAAAATTAAGCAGTTGTGAGTTTGCGTCTGTCCTGTAGCATTTCGTGTGTCATTTTTAAATACCCCATTTTCTAATCACAACATGAATCACCTCGTCCAAAAATGTGTTTGACTCAGCATAACCAAATGCCTATTATGGTCAGGTCATAACCCCTTAAGGTGGACCCAAGTTTAAAGGAGGAAAAATTTCGTAATATAACTGCCGTTGTTGCCCACATGTGTGGAGGGTGTGTGCCACGACTCGCTGGATTTTTTTTCCCCAAGATGCTCGCTTTAAATACCATTTTGAAAAAGGCGAGCCACAATTCCTGTACAACCTCGGGCCAAGAGGGGGTTAATCAGTTTTCAAAATACTGGCGTTTATTTGTTGAAGTACTGCTTTTTCACCGCTACGGAACATGACGCCTAGCGTACTTGCAATTGCAAGTAATGCTGATCGCCAACGTTTGGTTTCTCCCGTTACTCGGTTGCTCTCCTCGCTGCGTCTGGAATGTTGGCAGAACCCCTCATCACCCCCCCACCCTCCAAAAAAAAAATGAAAAGCACACAAAACTTTTATCCCCGCCTTTTCTAACCAATCCTCAAGAATTAAATGCCAAGACAAAATTGAGGTTCAGTTTACAACCCAAAGCAGTTACCGAGAACCCGTTGGGCTATTTCGTAACGGGAAATAAAGAGAAATGTTTTACTGCATCTGCAACAGGGCAACTAACATCTTTATGGTTCGTAAGTGACATTACGCAAGAATGCAAACACATCTCTCGGTTCTAGGCACCTCTTAGATTTTAAAAGGAACGCAGATGGTCAACAGTGCAGCCGCAACAGAAAATCTGTGCTCACTGGAAGGTCCCAGAAGCTTGGTTTACACACATGTAAACCTGCTTGTCACTTCGCAAAAGTCTAGCTAAACGTGAGATGTTGATTGTTCTGCGAGCGTTAGCAATTTAATTAGCAAGTTTACTTGCGATGAAAGCCCTAGATAAGTGACTCGACACCGTTATTCACCAAACCTGCCTTCAGAGTCGCTAAAACTTCATTTAACTAAAGCTGCGAGCAAAATATCCGTTTCAACGGTTGCATTTATATCTCTGCGGTGGTTAAAATTCAATAATTGTATGTTGCCTTTCGAATACACAAAGATATCGTAAGCCCATAGAAAAAAAAATGTCGGGGCAGTTAAGTGGTGTTACCATTTCAGGGCATCCCACAAATGCCAGAATGTGTCAGGCTACCAATGGAAGCGATAGAAACTGCCATGTAAACTGAATTCCCGAGATCGAGGCTTCCTGATTTCTGATTTGTTTGTAATTATACTTTTATTGAAGGCTCAAAGCCATAGTTGGGAATGCGAAAGATCGAGCTTGCTACGAGCCACGGCGTACAAGTTCATTGTCATTATTGCGGCCGTTCTAAGATTACCGATGGGTCACCACTTTTTTGGCGTAGTAGTGAAAACTTATTGCCGCTTCCATGCTATACATTGAACGTTGATGAACTTAACTACAGCATATCACTCTTGTCTGCGCCTTTCGTGCGCACAGATAGGCGCGAGAAGGGCACGATGCGCGCCCACAGTGTGCATTCTCATGGGCCGCTCAGCGGAGCATCCACACTAGCAGCGCGACGCTGTCGCCACCTACATGTCGATCTCGCGGCGAATACCCTAAAAAGGAAGTGCTCGCAATAAATCTATACGAAATCAAAACCATGGCATTTAAGTAAGCAAAAGTACGCTCGCTGTGTCTAAACTACAGTCGCACGTTTGCGTTGAGCGTACTAAAGTTATTATAGTTATCCCTAAAACATTAGGCACCATGATCACTGATCATAATCAAGCTTCAGTTGTACGTGTCTGACCTTCTCGTATACAGTAAAGGGAAAATGTCTTGATCAGCATGGTGAGTGGCGGGAAAGGTTCCAAAGAGCGCATCTGGCATATTCACAGGCATTTATTTAAAAAAAAAAAAAGAAACGATGTGTCGGTGCACTATTTTGTGACGCTCCTTTATTTCGACGCCACTTGTGCTTCAAGTCAAGCTCCACCATTGCTTGCATTTAGGGTTTTCGCCCGAGATACTTTCCCCGAAAGCTCAAGTTTTTCGATTACATGCTGTGCTTCTTTCGGAACTGATCTGCCGTGGTTTTCTAACGCAGCGAACCCATGTTTCCTAGATCCCACTCTACTACGAAGTTTTACTTCGCGTCATGGTTGAAGACTAGCACCTGATTTCAATATTTGACGTTACGCCTCCCATCTAATAAAATAATAATAAGAGATAACAAAAGCTGGAAGCAACTCTTTTTAAGCTATTTTGGGATTCTATCCTCGACCCATGCGTACAGCACATGCCCTTTCACGTTCACATTTCGTAGCGCGTCTAAGGAGGACACTGTCAAGTAAATTCATACGAACTCGTTGAATTGCAAAAAAAAAGGGAAATAATTTAAGTAAATGAATGACAAGTAACTGCTACCTGGTAAAATATTAGAAAATGTCATTCGTGTTTAAATACAGTGGTTTGTTTTGTGTCTGTGCTTTGTACGGCAGCCAAACATTCATTGCTTTCCTCTAACATCGTTTCTTTCCTTTGAATATACAAAAAACAGGGACCATACCGGCATGTTTAGTTGCCTAGTTTTGTGGACATTGTATTCCTGCTGGGAAGCAAGGGAACCGCTTTTACGCATACTTTTGGATTTTTCCGCCTGAAGTAAACACTGCATGGCTTGAATACCTCTTCCCGTCTGAAAATAAAAAAGCAATTTTAGTCGTGCGTAAAAACAACCTTTCTTTCTCTATCCCGTTAAAGCTTCCCCTACGTTCCAGTAGCGCTTACAGCGCCGAAATATACTGATGCGCAAGCACTAGGACGACTGTCCACAAAAAATCTGTGCGTGCGTCTGAAGCCTCAATATTATCTGAAACCTGTGCGCGTTCTCCGAAGCAATTAGTGCAGCGGCGAAGGAGAACGCGTGATGTCAGCAGGCGCCGCGCCAGCGCACTGGGGGAGCGCTGCGGAGTTGTGGTGCGGAGCTCACCGCTCTGGTGTTTGCGTGTATGTGCACGGCCTCCGCGATTATCAACGGTGCGGAAGAAGAGGCGCCTAGCCGATACGTGGAGAGGACAACAGGCGCAGAAATACAGCAATTGAGAGGAAAAGTAGGCGCGCCTTCCCGTTAAAAAGAAGGCCTGGAACGCGTTGAAGGTCGCCATGAGGCGTCGCTCGGTGATAGAGCGCGAAACGACATTAAAAGCGATTCCGAAGCAGGTACACACCGTACAGACAACTAGTAGGGCTCGTTTGGGCCAGCTTGTGAACGCAAGTGAACGAAACTAGGCGTGCTTGCGCACCTAGAACCAATCTGCCTCGGGTTGCCCCACAAGTTGTTAACCTTCAAAAAGGCCCTGCAAGCTGTACAAGAAGTCAAAAGCGTACAGCATCCGGGCAGCGGGCCAGATAATGTGCAGCACTCATTTAGAGATTCCATTCACATGTACAAAGGCAAACAGGCTATTTCAATTAACACGACGAGATAATCTAGATGCCGCCTCTCCTTTCCCTACACTGACGAGAACCGTGGTTACATTTTTATATGATAAAGACCAAGTGACCAACTTAACATTTTGGCAATGAAGAGCTTGCATGCATGCAGAGAGGGCAGTTAATGAACCAGGAACCGCACATACTGTTGGGATACGCAAAGAAAAAAAAATAAGAATGCTTAGATGCACCACTTGAAATTAACGTTTATAAATTTCAGTTTCGCATCTCAGGAAATGTTGTTTTATGATGAGAAAAAATTTTATCCTGGGTTTGAGTGTCCCTAGCGCCTGGTTGTTCCTCAAAGTCTTTAGGGTCCACAGCGCCGAAAGAGTGTGGTGGCGTAAGCGATCAAACATGAATCCCCGCCTGGTTTCTTCCCGGAAGGTTGGAGAACTACCCTTCAACCCAAAGCATGGCTACGCCAGTGGACCTGCGGTTTTGCATGCGCGCAACGACCTCGTACACAGAAAAAATCTTATACGCCGTCTGCCTCAGAAATGCAGCCACCCCGGCTGGGAATCGAACTAACGACCTTGCATGTATCAACATAAAGTCTCGACCGATGCAGCGACCGGTCACAGAGAACATTTAAAACAAGAACTGGGGAGAAGGTTCCCGCTGCTGCATAACCCTCACTAAAAAGTTATTTTTGTTTTGAGTATTTCCACTCCCACTTTGAATTTCCTCTCCCGCTTGTAGGGTAGCCAACTGGACGCTTCTCTGGTTTATCTCTGTATATAGCTTTTCTTCGGGGTATTTTTTTAGTCCATCCTTCCCTTTAAGAAGATGCTGACCGATGCTGGTAACTATAGTCTTATATTTTGCAGGAACGCTCCAAAGCCTGCGCTTTTTTCTCACATCCAGCAATGAGCATGTGGAACTCATTGTCTTGCAAATGCTGAGCTTTGTGTAGTAGATATAAACAATGACATAAAATTTAACGGCGGGACGTGCCATAAAACCGTGAGAGCCCCTGTAGGACGCTTTATGGGCCGTGATAGCACCTAACGTGTAACGATGAGTGCACGTACCAGCAAAATAATAAAACGCAGGTTGCTAAGAACGGAGGCGATGGTTGGTCCATGGTCATGGCTGACTTATGGAAAGCTAATCGACAACCTAAACACATCTCTAACACGTTTTCATGTTCTGTCTAGGCGATGTAAAAAAGAACAAAAATAAGCGTTGCACTTCGGTCTGCGCAAAGGCCTCATGAGATGGCACGCACTGGATACGTTAGGACGGCTTCGGATGAATCAGCCTGAACCTAAACATACAAACGCACAGACGGCCACTGTTTCGTCCTTATAAGCTGAAAACAAGTTCATTTTTCTTTCTAGCTTTACTCGTTGGTACGCCACAATGACGGATCTGCCACCCGAATATGCTAACAAAGCCATCTAGGGTATTGTGGAGCGTGATGAATCAAAGGCAAAAATCTTGAGTCAGGTTATGAGCTGCCCGGTCAATACCCCGTATGTTCCGTGGCAGATCTTGTGTTGTCCTGAAACGTACAGCATTGACACTTTCTTACATCCTTGCTGCTATCAGAGGACATTTAGGTATTTTCCATTTGTAGCTCCAATCTTTAGCGTGCAGTTCTGAACCGTCGTCTTCCGCCTCCAATGAAAGCGTGTGTCCGGCTACCGAAATTGTCCCAAGAATACATTTCTTTCTGACCAACTATGATGAACGTGTATTACCGGGGAAAATAAGCGGTAACAAGATAGCGTACCGAGCTGACAATTAAATTGATCTGTTCGCTTGAGTATCCTCTAGTTGCTGAAAACTCTTCTTTTCTGTAGCAATAATCACTGCCTTTCGCATTGTTACTGGCAGCAAACTGCAATACGCCGACTCTTGAAAAACATCCGCCAATTTTTCTCAAAAATACGTACGTCTATATGACACCCCCTCCGTAATACGTCGTGATGTTAGGTCAATAGAAATTCCGTGAAACAGCCTCAACTCACCATTTTCCAAATCCATACTTCGTATGTTTTCTCTTTCCTTCCACGAGAACGATGACGCGCATCGCAGAAACGCTGAGCACAATCAGTGAGATTCCCTGAGGTTGTTATACCTATTTGTTTTAACTGAAGGGTGATCCGGATGCTTTAGTTCCAGCCCACACTCATCCCAAATAACAGGCTAAAAAGGTACAAGCTGCGTTCTGCCGCTATTTTAGGGGCTCTATCTTTGTGGCCAAGCCGTAGTTTTTACACACCGTATCGTTCCTCTGTATGAGCATCGTTTTAAGCCTGTCATGAAGTAGCTCGCTCGCGGCGCCCACGCTAACGCACACACACACGAACACACCCACACACATACACACGCACGCGCGCAAGCACGCGCCCACACGCACGCGCGCAAGCACGCGCCCACACGCACGCACACATATCCACATGCACACGCACTCTCATGCGCACACACAAACACACGGACACAAACACGCACGCATACACGCACGTACACACATCGCACACAGCACACACGCGCGCGCACACACATGCATATACACGCACACACACCCACGCATGCACACGCATATGTACACGCACACACTCTCTCACAGACACGAACGCGCATCCGCACCCACACACGCACACACACGCACGCGCCCACGCACCCACGCACACACGCGCACGCACACGCATATGTACCCGCGCATGCACTCGCACACACACTCCCACACACTCGAACGCGCACCCGCACACGCACACACACGCGCCCACACACACGTGCGCGCGGACACACACACATACATTCACGCGACACGCGCCCACGCAAAACGCACACGCACACATGGATAGCAAGTCCTCCAAACACTCGGTAAAGAAAATGTATTATCTTTTTACAAAAATTCAACGTGCAGACTGAAACAGGCTAATAGGATTTAGATGAAAAAAATTGTTCCTTCAATCATAAATTGCAAAAGTGCAGAAGCGAAATGCGTTCACGCTCTGTAGATCACGTTGTTGTGAACGCTTGCTGATTCAGTTTTCGCGCAGCGTTATGCTCAGTTTCGTTAAAAAATGAAGCAAGAAAGGATGAAACCAAGACCATGTTTATCCGATCCCAATGGCAACAGAAAAGCAAGAGCCATAAAACAGACGATTACACTGTGGCTAGCGCAAAGAGTTGTCGAAAACAACGCTCACTTGAAAACAAAAGTTTGCTGAGAGAATCTTTAGGACAAAAAAAAAAATTCGGCATTGCGTAAGCAGCTCCGGGCGAGACCTAAGCGCGCTGGGGTCATAACACCCACGTGTTTATATTAAAGGGCGCACGGGGCTTTACCTTCATTTTTTCGCCGGCATCGAGTCCGCTTTGAATAGGGGTTTAGATACATGTTTCGTAAACGCACCCGGGAAATCGGCAAGCGTTGCCTCCCGCCTTTCATACCAGTGATTTTACTTTTCTATGAAAACGTGATACCCGCATCCAGCTTCGTATTATGTTTTGGGGGATCGTCCTTGACTGAAATACAATAGTAAAAATGTGGTGGAAAAGAAGAAGGATATTTTTCTTTGAAGCTATACCAACAGAAAGGTTGAAAAGCAGGTGGCATCCGGTTGGTTTATGTGCTTCGCACTCAAAGGCAAGACGAGAGAAAGCATAATAATATTTACGCGAACGCTGTTTTAAAATATGGAGGGAAAGAAAGCGCGCGTCGCGACTCTTTGAACTTCGGCGGTGAGGTGCAAATTTGATATGACGATCTTATCGGCTGGAGTAACTAGACTCTCTCAGCTACGAAAAAAAAAATAAGGAAGCTTCGTCTGATTGCTGGCTGTTACTAGTCTTATTGCTGGCTGTTACTAGTCCTCCAATCTCTAGCCGCAAGTCAGCGTTCTTCAGAGTCGGGGTACATCTTTTTTTGGGCGTGGGGCATCATCTGATTTTACCATTTCGGTGCCGGATCTTTCATTAGCAGGTACTGTCCTTTATTGCATTTAGTTACAATGTCACATTTGTTCTATGTATATGTACGAGATTTCGGCGCACGATAAAGATCCCCAGGTGGTCAAAATTAATCCGGAGCCCTCCACTACGGCGCGCCTCATCGTCTGCGTTGCGTCGGCGCGTTAAACCCTACAATCATCATCATCATCTATGTATACCCATTCCTAGGCAAAAACTTCGTCAGCAATGTATAGGCAATTAAATAGATTTTAAGAAACTTCTTTTGGTAGGCTTCACCACAGTACGCCTGAGAAAGAAAATAATTTTTTGCTTATTCATCGATCAGAGGCTGATGTTATGGTCCTCGCCCCGGGAAAGGAATCCCTAGTCCGGGATTCTTTGACTTTGACCGGTTGTCCTTGCTGGGGTCACCCGTTTAAGCTGGGTATCCGGGTCTGGGCTGCCCAGGAGAGGAGGAGAAAAAAACTTTATCGATGGCAAAAAATAGATCTTCGTCCTTTCAAGCGAATGGACCTCTCATTCCGGAGCCCCTGTAGCTTTTGCTGTCGCTCGGGCCCTCTAAGCCCTCCACAGCTCCAAAGTGGGGTGGAAATCTGGAGTGCGTTGGCACGCCCATACTATATGGTAGGAGTGCCAGGCTGGGGGCAGTAAGCACAGGGGGAAGGTTGTAGGGTTGGGAAGGTGAATTTTGCGAACCAGGCGTAGTATACGATTTGTTTCAAAAATTTCATCTGTCTCTACATCACGCAACTCAAACCGGATGATTGCAGTGCGCAATGTCCCATTGTAGGGCATATTTATTGCGACATATCGCATTGTCAGCCTCACCATTGGTCTACCTTACCCGTTGGTTGCAATGATTGCTTATTGAGATGTTTCTTTAGTGAAGCAGACCCACAGTGGTTTTTAGCAGTACAGGATTAAGAAGGTTAGGAGGGTTTAAGTAACACACGAAGTTTCAGGCGTGGTGTATTATCAGGTCTTCGCATACATTATTGTACACCTGGCCGTATGTCGAGGTCGACTTGCACGCTCTAAGATGGTATAAAATAGCTTGCTCTGTCCTCGTTCTCAATGAAAGAGGAAAACCTACAACCAGCTTCGAGCACATCACTCACTACTGCCGCTGTTTGCGCCGTGGAGCACCGACCGCGCCCGGTCAATTAACAACGCTAAATATAGTGGCTAACCACCACCCGTCGCAAACTACGTTTCCAATACATTGCTGGAAAAACTAACTAGCTGTTTCCTCAGCGGGATGGCTGGAGGCGCGAGCTGTAGCTCCTGCGGTGCTGATGAGACTATTCATCCCGTATTGTGTCATGACCTCGACCCACGCTTGAAAGGCGTGAGTCTGCCTTAGAGCTCAGCCGATTGTAGTAGTAGTAGTAGTAGTAGTAGTAGTACGAAACTTTAATGAGCCTTATAAAGTAGGAGTGGTTCCCTAGCTCAGGAGTCCAAGTGATGACCGGGCGAACGACGCCCTAGATGCCAGTAGTTGCTGGACGTCTAGGTGGTCGCTGGTGATCAGGTTCTCCCACATCTGATGGAGGGGGAGGGGGGAAGGAAAGGGTGGGAGGTCGGGGCTATGCGTACACTGTAATAAAATGTGGACTAATGCGCCACGCTTAGAGCAAAAAAGTGCATTGGGTGAGAAATTGTGCGGGAAACATGTGGTGTAAGCGAATTAGATGGACGAAGGTATTCGTTTGGATGCGACGAAGAGTCGTTTCTTCTGATTTGAACAGCTTGGAGTGAGGTTGAGGGAATTGTCTGTCGAGCCGATAATACTGTGTAATGTCCTGAAATGTAACCAATGGTGTGGACTCCGCTTGTTCTTCTGGGGCCTGGGAGGAGAGTGCGGAGGCTGGGTGATGCGATCGGCCATTTACGGCGTATACAATCTTCAGGCATTAGCCACCATCATTACTCTCACAGAAAGCGCCAAATATTGTTCACCATTTCTTGGATACTAACAGCCTACCTGAACGTTGTAGCACTGGCAAAAAGGCTACGGGATCGCACGCGTCTCCACTCTCTGTCTCTCCTCTCTTTGTCACGGGGTCCCCTGAACCCTTATTCAAATGAAGGGTAGCCAGCTGGGTTCAGTGCCTGACCTTGCCTTTCCAGCTGCTCTCTCCTTTTCCTCATTGCCCTTGGTTACTTCTCAAGTATATTACATCTGATTCTACGTTTTTGTGAGCACCTGCGCATTCATCCAGTGTCCCTCCCTATGAATATCGTGACTCCTTTCTTCGAGGCCACTCTTCGCGTGCTGAGGAGTAGGATAAAACGGCGCAGTCACTCATGAGCGGGACCACGACTGCCGTCCTTTCAAAAATCTTGTGAGATAAGAGTGACAAAAGGAATATCATAAGATGCTCTACCCAACCGTCCCATGTCAGTCAAAGGACGCCATTCGCTAGGTGTGCAGCACGCGCATATCGCTCAGAAGGACGAATGAACCTGCCAATTGTTTCCTCTTTTGAGCTACTCGCTGCGTAACTAGGCTTTCTGCTACTAAGTACGGGGTCGATGGTTCGACCCCCGGAATTCTTTTTAGCGGCACTTATGTTTTTGGAGAATCAGAGAAAGAAAAACACCAGCGTGCATGACATTTGAGTGAACCTTGAAAATCGCGGGTGGTGTGAAACGTGGGGCAATTCTGCTGAACGTTTGAATGGTCGCTGTTCAAATCTTTCGTGTCGCAATTAGCCCTAGCTTGACCCTCTTTTGTGGGTTCAGTAAATCATACGAGGCGGCTCAAGCGATCACGGGACTTTGTTGGGGATCGGTTACGGCCCGTGGTCAACCTTCTATATGGCTTGCTTGTTGTGCGTGGCACCGGCACGTCGCGTCGATATTACAAGACTCTGATATTACGTAAGGACTTAAATGCAAGGCTCACGTACGTCAGGGCGCTCAGATTTGTTCCGTGACCCCAGGGCATAGACACTACATCCGCCGTAGCTCAGAGCACATTGTAATCTTTAAAAGCTACCATAGGGGCTATTAGAATTTTTCAAATTGTAATAAAGCAATTACGATATACAATTAAGTAATTACATAAATTTTATCTTAGGCTAATTTCTCGTAACTTGGCCGCCATGCCTATTAAGTGCGAAATGAAACGATAAGTGCACAACTATAAATCTCTCGCAAAAAAAAAAAATAGAACAAATATTTCGGGCATCTGAAACAAAAAGAATATTCTTGCGCACTAGTGTAACCTTAGTGAAATTTGCAATGTGTAAGAAGGTGAAATATCAAAGTGCGACGTAGAATAAGGAAACTGGGAATTGCAGTGAATTAAAGGCGCAATCCATTCCGCCTGGAGATAACTGTACAAAGACTGCAGCCGAGGCGTCTCCCATTGTCTCCCGAGCATGGCAGGCTTACTGCGGAGCAGTGAGTGAAGCACAATACCTAAACTTTATAAATGTGCCGCACGGGAGTCGCGACTATAAAGCGGACAAGGAGGTCAATCCATAAAGCTTGGCGCGAAGACGCAAGGCGGCGATGTCCGCGGCCTAAAAAGCAGAGCCGGCAAACAGCAGCGCGCATGTGGCCGCTCTGCGGGGAATACCTCAGGTGGCGGCCGCGCTCGGTGCCTCGCTGCAACAGCCAGCTGGCATTTGACGCCTCCTTGCGCCGCCTTTGTGTTGTGCGGCCACTGCAGCATCGACAGGAGCCGCTTCCCGCAGGGAGGAGATACGCGCAATGGTGGCTAGTCACCGCGGGAAGCATGATCATCGGATCCCGCGGGCGACCAGATTGGTCGCAAAGCTACGCGGTATGCAACATAATGCGCCGAGAACCACCGAGCAAGTATGAAGTCAAAATACAAACATGTTCAATTTGGGAGAACTGGCCTTTGGAAACTTGCTCGGCTGAATTTTAGCTATGAAAGACGTTTTCAACCGAGAAAAAAAAAAAAAAACGAAAGAAATATATTCAAACTTTCAAATTTCGCGCTACTCAAATTTCGCGCTACAAATTTCGCGCTACAAACTTCGCGCTACAAACTTCGCGCTACTTTCAAATTTCGGGAAGGAGTGAAGTAATATGGGCCAGCACTAAAGTATAGTTATCAGTGTGTTAACTGCACATCAGCATTCAATTTATGCGGTCAAACTGAACTAGAGGTACCACTACATGCGCCCAGTCACGTTTATTGACAATGGCGTAGGTCGGAAGCCTCCAATCACGCAAACACGATTATGTGACGTCATAGAGAAGTCGCCGGAACGTGGCTGGGGGAGTCGCCACTGCTTCATATGTTTTCAATAATATCCCCAGTATCTGTTTGAAGTTTGCGATAAACGGTGTAATTGCGATAAACAGTGGCATCTGGCCGAATCAGTTTTTCTAATGAGCAAAATTTGTGTATTGTTTTCATGGCATTTTTAGCACTACGCGGGCCAGTGGGCAAGAAACTCCGCCGTCGTCCCAATCACAAACCCGTGGCAAAAAATCGGTTCCAAAAAAACGACGCTTCGAATTCCTCAGAATTCCTCAGAAACAATTCGCAAAGAGAAGGCACGCGCCCCGTGCCTCAGAAATAAAACACCAAAGGAAAGTGAAGTGCGCTACTAGGCAGCGCGTGGGCGTGCGCAGAGCCACGTGGGAAAGAGCATGGAGGCGGCAGCGGCAACTGCTCCGCTGCGCCAGTTCAGGGCCTACGAAATATGAGGCCATGGCAACGCAGCGAAACGTGCGAAGTGACTTTCTGGGGGAAACAACGTTCATCCACCATGCTCTATTACGAAACTCAGCGACAAACTCAGCGGCGAGTATTGCCCTCGCATTTACACATCATGAAGATTGCTCAGGAGTCTCTATAGATCATTTTTGTTGGGGTTTCTTTCTGCTTGTGAACAATGCGCCTTTGAAGCCGACGCGGCGAACAAGGCCAGTCTACTGACTGTTAGATTATTTTCGACAATAATGGGTTTATGAACAAGAAACAAGGTGAAATGTTTATCAAGAATACAGTGACAAAGTACTCTTTGGGAAAGAGGTCACGGGGGGTACACCGGACTTGCCTATGATAGGTCCGGCAACCAGGCCCTGACACAGACGGTGAGTTACACCCCTCCTGGCAGTCTGAATTTACGCTCAGCTGAACTTGTGAAGAGGACATGTTGAAGCAATGCGTGTTGCTGTGCTTTCATATGTCTTCATGACGAGTTAAGCTGACAATATATTCGCTTATTTGCGTACTAATAAGCTGGCATACGCCCAATTCCCGCATTATATTGCATAGCTTTAGGTGCACACGATTGATTGGAGGATGTAACGTGATTGGCTAGCGAAGAAAAATTACTGGAACAGCAGGCCAGCTCCATGGCATGCCTTGACATTACTGGCTAAGACATAACACTTTTACCGGAAGCTTGTGCTTCCGGAAACTAGTGCTACCGGAAGCTCTCGTTTTTTTACAGATAACTCGTCAAAAGCTTTCAAATGTACTGGTATGAGCTTCATTGTTTTGTTACTTAATCGCCTTTTCATCATGGGCCACTCCCGGCACAAGTGCTGGAAAGGACCTGTGGTGCGAGCGTAGCTTCGCTTAACCTTTTCTTCTCATTCGCATTGTGTAGCTGCTATAATGCGACTAAATTTCCGCAAACGGTTGGATTATTGGCTCTCCGCTTGCTAGCGCACTTTGAAATATATCTCCGGGAGTGACTTACATGCTTTCCGGGTGCTAATCCATCGACCTGGACTAAATTGGTTTCATGTGTCTCCGGTGTCCATTTAACCCCGCCGACCCTTCGCGGGCGGCGCTGGTCCTCCCGAGCACAGAACACCTCGCGATTGACCTATTCCAGGAGTTTGCCGGGAAACAAGAAAAATAGACCAGAGAGAAAATCACATCGCTGAAGGATGCGTACTGTAATAGTAGCATCACGCGAATTATTTCCCCTCTTATGCATGCTCCGCATTGAAGCCAAGTGGATAGGATAAAGACTATTATGCCATACCGTTCGCATTTCTATGGTGCACAGGGTATGGTTCACATCGAATGATGCACAGCGTATATAGTGCACATTCAAAGGAAGTGTGCGTGATATTAATATATTCACAAATTCTGTTTGTATTCAACAAGTTGATTTTGTAGAACTTTCTTGTTTCGACTACTATCTTAGGGCGCCAGCAAGTTGGGGGAGTGCTAGGGCACGATGGGAGCACAAGATTACGCGAACGCCGAACAACTTCCACGAGGCGCGAGCTCGAGCCCGGCCAGGGGGAACTCGACGGCTGAAATTTGCCCAATTATCAGAGCGCAGCTCCCGTGGCACAGCTCGAAATCCACGTAGCCATGGCTACCAGCCCACTCGAGAAGGGAGGCCCTTGTTATCTAACCATCTATTTCGCCGCAACTTCCTCCTCGCCCTTTCGTTGCTCCCTTTCCCCCTGAGCCAAACCGCAATGTTTTTTTTGTTATATACGTGAACGCTTTCGTTAAACTGTTCCTCGCACCCTTTCGGGTCAGGGCATGGCAGCTCTGCGCGAGGTGGTGAGGAACTGCATGAGGTAGGCTTAGCGATCTCGACCAGCGAACCGAAGTGAGATTGGCTTCTTTTGTGATCCGAGCGGGTAGCTAGCGTTTTATGGGTGCATTTGTTTTTCTTCTAATCTGAAGGACAACTTCTGAAGCTGTAGAGTAAAAAGTTTTGACTCTACGTTGAAAGCCGGTCAAAGTTATGTTCCACCGTAAACGTTCTCCTGAAGCCATCGCGCATTCTCTCGCATTGTCAACCAATCCCCTGCACAGTGTATTAGAGATCCACGTATGTCATTAATCCTATAATGAGGCCTCTCGCAAAAGGTGAACTTTACTATCAGCACCGCAAGTTTGCTGGACATATGCGTCTAAGTTTCGGCTCACGTTAGAGAACCCCACCCAAGTGGCCAACATTAGTCCGTGAGCTGCGCTGCGGTACGCTTGGTAGCCCGAGTGCCGTTTCGGGGCGTAAAACCACAGAACAAAATTTTATGTGTGTGAGGGTATTTTCTAGATAAAGAGGCGGGGCGCAGGATCAGAAAGAAACACAAGGATGGATTTCGGTGTCTCCTCTGCAAGTGCCGTAAAATCTTGCTCCTTATATACATTATAGTAGTTCATCCAGGGACTGGCGTAGTTAACACAGCTCAGCTTCGTAAAGGCTTGTCAATTTCTGCCATATATACAACTATAAACGCCACGCTTGCATTGAGTGATCCGACAGCTCAGGCCGAAGTTTTGAGTCGAGTCGTATGCTCGACATCGTCATACCCCGAAATTTGGTCGTTGGCAGCAGGGTTGGTCAATTGAGCGCATTGGGGTGAAGCTTGCTGACTCACATGATTGCGTTACAGTATGTGTGTGTGCGTGTGTGTGTGTATGTGTGTGTGTGTGTGTGTGTGTGTTGTGGGGGAGGCTTAATTGAGGGATGAGGTTTAGACAAAAGCAGCACCTCACCTTATTTTGACGTGAAAGTAATTAAGCATTTAGCTAAACATAAACAACAACCTTTAGTTATAATGACTAGATCCCGAAATACATGAGGTTTTTGGCTTCCGCGAAAATTCCCTCCACCGTAGAAAATTTTTGGCTCTCCAAGAAATGTGTAGCCCACGTCGTAGTAGCGCCTAATTGCGGCCGCCAGCGCGTGACGATAGCAACGCGCGCGTGTGCTACGATGTGAGGGATGCGTGGTGTCAAGCGCACGTGTATAAAACGCCATTTGTTAAAATATGCGTGTTAAGTGTGCATTCACTGCGGTAGTACAGCAAGGCGCGGCACACCTGTGCACCTCGCTGTTTGTTTTTGCTGACATAACTACAAGCTCTTTCCAATCAATTTCACTAGCACATTAATTTAGCGAGTTAGTTAGTTAGTTAGCCAGTTTAGTTAGTTAGTTAGTTAGTTAGTTAGTTAGTTAGTTAGTTAGTTAGTTAGTTAGTTAGTTAGTTAGTTAGTTAGTTAGTTAGTTCGTACCCTAGGAGTCCGCTAGGGTAGCTCAGAAAAGTGCCCCCCCTTCTGTCCGTGTGTGTGGACTCCTTCCGCGTTCGTGATTCTTTCACCGTGACCCGGACACGATTCCCGTCGCCCGCCTTATCGGCAAGCCATTAGCTTCTCCTAATGCAGCCGCCATGCTATTTGAGAGACCTCTGCCTTCGTCCGAATTCCGTATACATTATCGAGACTGTACTGAGCCCCGTCCATTGGAGGCGTCCAGGTATATAATCCCTCTCCCCTCCCGGTCGCACTCTGTAGTCCATCATTCGGGAGCACGTGCGAGCCGTTCGCGGGCCACGGTGGCGGACGCGAAATCGAAAGTCGCACATTTACGCGACTCCGCCCGAATCGTGAGAGCGCGCAGCTTTCAACACTACTGTCCTGTTCAAGGGGACCGCGTTCAAATGCGATTGAAATTACAAAATTTTAGCGGTCGGTGTGGCAAACGGCGTAGATATTTTAAAAGCTAGTCTTATTTGGGGCAATTTTAAGGGTTTGGCGGCAGCGATTCGCTCTTTACGTGGATTCTCGCATTGCCATGTTATTTTATTCCAATATTTTTCGTAAGTAGGCAACAGTCATCGTTTTCCATAGTCGGAGCCGCGTTTCCTTGAAAGAGCCAGCCTTTCATATTTTCCCCTTCTGGCACTTCCTCCCCCCCCCCCCCCCCACTTCCCACCCCCACCCCGCCTCTTTTTTCCTTTGGAAATAAAATGCGCTCTCTGTTCAGTAGCCCTTGTATTGACATCAGAAGGAGGCCGGTTTGATGACACACAAAGGGGTCAGCCTACCAAATGCTATTCTTGCTGCTTCAGGCATGGATGGTAGAAAGAGTTTAAAAGACGTACACACACACAAGCACAAAGGCCCACAGAGGTACTAAGGCGCCAACTCTCTGCTCGAAGAGGCTACAAGGCTAGCAACGTCCCGTCTGTATTAGCCTCCCTTTAGTAAGGTGCTTTCACACTTGTAGAAGATAGAAAAAAAATTATTCGATAATTATTTTAATTAGTCACCTCTCAGCCACTACCTTTAAACATACGCTTGATTTGACGCCGTAAACAGGAATGTGAAACAAAAAAATGCGACTCCTGTCAGCGTTACATGTGTGCGTACACTTAACTTGGACGGGTAAAGATATTTCTGAGGTCACCTAGCGTTTTCGCTTAACGCCCAAAGAGAAAGCCGAACCCCCCTTAGCTTAGAGGCAGAAACGCTTTCTAAAAAGCGGGCGGCAGGCGAATGAATGCCATTCATGGTCGATGGTATCTGACAGCTGAGATACATCCTTTCTGTCCGAGGGCGTTCCCCCAACGATAAAAAAAGCAACGAATTCTCTGACATAGGTCATAGAGTACAACACGAAGGTTGCATTGCTTTTTTCAACTGGTTCAACAGAAGATTTTCGGTAAAAAGGCGCGGTCAACTCGGGGATGGCTTCTTCTGTAACACTCATTGATAAAAAATGGAGGTGGGGAGGGGGGGGGCAAAATTCCTTATTTCTGGACATGCACATGTCCAGTTCTGGACACGCTTGTATGCACATGCGTGGTACATCAGAATAATGCATTAAATCTGACCTCGCCTGTACGGCATGTGCGAAGCTATGAGCCACTCAGCTCGCTATGCAAATATGGGTCGAGTTGTAATTAAAGAAATATCGCAGAAGTCATGTCCTATCTGGTCTCGTTTGCTAGTAAAGATGGCCGTCATTAAAATAAAACCTGGACCCATCTTTCAGGTCACGTTCGTCGCTACTACTGCTTCAAGAGAGAAATACTGTTGGCAGAAAGCAGTCGTGCTCCTCCTACTTCTAACACGCTGACGCGTAGTCAGGACAGAAGAAACATGAGTAACGAAAGGTTTGACTACTCAGATTCCCTTTTTCTTCCTCTTTTTTTTTCTTTTTTATCAGCGTTGGCACCTGCATGTCGACAACATATAGGAGGGCAAAGAGGGGCTTGATCAAGAACTTGCCCTCCGGCTGGTCTGCGTTCAAGACCAAGAGCTCCGTTTTCTTTTCTTTTTTTTTCTTTTTTTTTTTTTTGGGGGGGGGGGGGGGGGCAGGAGGCGACGACGTGTTCCACCTTGAAATCATACGCCTGGGGCGAAGATGTGCTACCGCCGCGAGATTTAACTCGGAAACGCGCCTTGGCTGGTCCCGCTCCTTATGTCAAGGGCACTTCAATCAATTTAAACATGTTGCGCTTGTGGCAGGACGCATAAAAAACGTAGGTCTTTGGGGCGCAAATATCCCCTCGTACAAATGACCGTCATTCGTCAATGAAGTCGGAGACGGGCAGCCGCCGTTCTCGGCGCTAAGTGCGGCCGCGGCAGTATGCGCATTTCTGGCCGAGGGGAAGGAAGTGGTGCCTTCCCCGACGTCGAGTGGCCGACGTGTTTCGTCTCTCCTGGCGCGCCCGCGTATCGGTTCCGTTTGCACGGCGGCCGTCGGAGCGAGTGACAGGAAGCAGCACTCGCCGCCTCCTTCCGCCTCCCCCGCCTTGCTCGGCCAGCAGCGGGCTGCTCGATGAGCTGTGCTCGGACCCTGTCCGCCGGCGCGCAGCTTGCCAGCGACTTTGATTAGTGGCCCTTTCGCGTAGTTTGTCTCTCCTCGGGAGGTCGCGACGCGTCCCCTTGAGGGATCACCGCAGCGGCGCTCCGGTTTGTTTGTTTGTTTCTGCATTTATTCTTCTCTGTGTAGTATCGCTCAGGCAGCTCCAGTAGGCCTAATGCTTGCCGCTGCGCATGCACACGCGTGATTACTCCCTGCTGTACAGGTGAATTCGTGTAGCTGCAAGATGATAAGGCCGCACGCAAACTTTACACACCTTCATTATTTATATATAAAAAAAAAACGCTTCCTCCACAAATAAAACCATTTCTTTCTGCCTTCGATTAAAACATTCGGTACGGCTGCGAAGTGCAACGTAATCGAATCTAAACCTAAGTAGCGCGACATCATGCAGATCTTATTTAATTACAATGACCGTAGTTTACGTTGGGTTGTCTAATCAGTTTGCGGATTACGAATGACATTCGAACAAATTGGGTAATTCTAATGCGTCGCTAGCTCGCTCTGTCACCCGCTTCGCACCGCCCCCATGTGAGCTGTGCAATGAATTGGCTCAAGTTTGCACACAACGCACTGCGGGTGGCTTGGAGATAGACGAATTTTCTATTTCGCTAACACCCTTCGCACGATACTTCAGCAAAGAAAGCCATGCTACTGACGGAGCAATAAATGAAACAGAAAACAAGGTGAACGGGTTAGAAATTGCGTGGTGGAAAATACAGGCAGGTAAAGTTTCGATGACATAAAATTAGAAAAGGTGAGACTACTATGTAGGTTGACCCGCAGATATGAAGAATTACATGCCACCATGCACCGACACCTCGTGCGCAGGAAAAACGTGGGGTGGAGGCTTACTGGCGGAGCGTAATTTGAGCAATGATTCCGGGAATATTTCAACGCCACCCAAGCAATTTCCACGAATGACAGCAGCATGCATTCCATTTATTCAGAAATTTGTTCTGCATTGTGACATTGGGCGTTGCAGAACGCCATGCTTTCGTTGCGTGTGATGCTACAGAGCATACCGGACTTTTAGTCAAATCGTACGCTTCACATCGTCGTTCGCCTAAATTTCACCGTTAGGTGCATGAATTAGTCAATTGAGTTACATTGTGGTGAATCTGAGCCTCAGGATTGTCTCCAAGCGCGCCATGGACATGAACACGAAGAAAAACGAAACTAATCGAGGAAGGAACTGCAATCAAGGGGAAGATACGCGTCAACAAAAGTTGTCAGCGGGTGACTATGGAGTGAGGAGAAAAAATAGCTCACGGCACAAGGTGTTGGAGGGTTCACTGAGCGAGATCTTAGCCTCCGCGTCTCTTATTAAAAAAATAACTAATGGTCAGGCGACGTATGCCCGCCATCGCCGTGGTATGCAGCTAGCGGACTTGCTTTGTCCTAACGCATATTGCGATGGCCGTGCCGCCTTTGTTTCGAAGTAAGTGGTTGTGCCAACGCCTTGTATAAGCGGTATCTACTTCGTTGCACTGGTGTTGCGCGAGAGGCGTCGGGGCTCCTGGAGGCGACCTCAGCGCCGCGACGTCGGCGCTTTTGCATGTGCGTGTATGTCTGCACGTTTCTTTTTTCCAATGTCTTCGCCAACAATCTTACTCCCCAACGAGGCGTGCAACTCGAACTGGCACCAGCTTCAGATATCCAGTGTTTCCGCAGGGTGTCGTTTCTCTACTGGTCGCGGTTAGGCCACCCGCTTGAGGCAACGTGGACGCGCCCGCAGAGTATACAGTCTGGCCGCTGGCGCACACGTGGTCATTGTCGCGAACCCTCGCAGGCCGCTTGACTACTTTTAGAGCTTACCATTCAATTTTTGCCCTGATAGCCTTTCCTCTGCACTTCGCATACAGGCATGCTGCAGCGTATAGCCTTGTGGTTCCTGTAGCCGCTTGCAGTGACCGTATTTAGATAAGTCGAAGTGTTGCCTAGATGCAGCGTTCTACCGTCGATGTGGACTGACGAGTATTTCAGGAAGCTACGCTAGTAGTGCCAGGTCACACGTGCAGGTGCTGCGCTGCAAAGCGCCGCCTGCACGGGGGATGAGAGCGGCGGCGAGCGCGCCCGGCAGCCGGGACGGAGGGGGCAGCCGCGCGCGTTCCGACGGCGTGCGCGAACCGCGGAGCGGTGGACAATTCTCGCAAAGTTTGTTTTCCTTGGCAGAGCGGGAAAAACGGCGGCTCGTCGCGCATCCACTTCTATTAATAACGGGGCGCCCGGAAAAGAAAGAAGCACCTTGTTGCTTTGCGATACGTCCGGCCCGCGGCTCGGGCCGAGTCTGGAGCGCCGGCGGCCGTTCCTCCTGCGGGCGGCCGATGCCGGGCTCCGTGCCTGAGCAGCATCACCGCCAGGGGAGCCGCCTGTGCAGCCAAGCAGCGAATAAAACGCGTCCCATCAACTCGCCAACTTAGTGGGGTTTTTCTTTTTACTCGAAACGTTATCTGGTGCCACGGGTGCATTCATAACATTGGGGTGCGGTAGCCGCACCTAGTAAATTTGTCGTACCGCATCGGTATTTTACCTTCGCGCACCGAAGCAAATGTTTTTCATCACGTCTTCAAGTTTGGGCTTTTTTGTTGTTGCTGCTTCGTGTCCACTGTTTGAATAAATAGCTGGAACCTGCGTCCCTTGACGTGCTGTCTTCGATCTAGAAGTGGCTGGAGTCATGGTTAAGGAATGATCGATGAGCCATTTGACGAACGTCCGTATTCAGCGGGACTTTTCATCCATGCTTTGTCGGTTGAGTACGAGCAATCGCACCCCAGAAGCAGTGTAATTAAGGTGCCTGAGCATATTCCTGCCGCAAACCAAGCACAAGCTAATAAGTTGACCCAGCAGCAAAGTCTATCTGGTGCGACTGATAATTTAAATTTAAATGGAGTACAATTATACGGCTCGTGCCCTCGCCGAATCAAAGCACTTTCTAATAAAATCACTCCCGCTCGGCCGCCACTGCAGCACACAATTCATTATTTGCCGCATTTGGTAGCAAAAATTAAATCTAAGTGCTGTTCTGGGGCCAAAAATCAGTTAGGGGAAAATCATTTGTCCAGCGAAATGCTAAACCACCTTTTTTTTAAAAACCTTGTAACACAAAACATTCAAAAAGTAAAATCGACAACAAAATTAATCTACAGTCACTGAATGGCGTTTGGGCGTTGGTAAGGATCGCTACAATCCCCCGTGATGAGTGCTCCTTGAGCGATTGAGCGAATATATTTTGCATTCCCACTGAGCGACCTCCGAAGGAACATTATCGATTTTGTTCATTTTTTTCCTTCTTTAACCTAATATTTACAACCAGGGTCCAACCATATCGCCGTATTCAATACACTGGTTGATGTGCCACCCACTGTGGGTGCGTACATTCTCACCGAGAGTATCGTCATCGGCGCGGAATGCCACCAGGAGCTGACGAACCTGCTCACTCGGCAGGAGCGCCGCAGGGAACACCTCTCATCCTTACTGCCTCCCAAGCAGAAACCTCTAACTGAAGAAGCTGACTCAGAAGGCCCAGAATGGTGTCGTCGCGGCAACACCAGGGCGCCAGCTGGAAATGCTAAGCCTTTTTATCCTGTGCAAGTGGCCCAAGGGGAAACGGAGCGAAAGCAATCGGGAGCTAGCATTCAGCGGGGCCCTGCTTGTTGAGGCGATACCGGGCCGTCACAGGGAACTGGCTACTGGCCAGCTCCGATCGGTGCTTCTAATTGGGCAGGGTTTGCGGGCCCGGCGAGACCGGCGCGGCGGCACTGCAAGCAACAACTGCGAAGGGGCTTGTTGTCGGGCCCCGTCGAGGCCGAGGCCGAGACCGCCTCTCTGAGGAGCCGCTCCGGCCAGGAAGGCGTTCTATCCTGTAGACGGGGCACGGGAATGCCACCAATGCGCGGACAGTTTATAGCCTGCGAGCTTTTAGTCAGAATGGCGTTTCTATCCACGAAGACACCGCACGGACTTACACAACCGCGGACTCAACAGCTGAGGCAGAAGCCGACGCAACAATTAACCACTACAGTTGCCGATGCAACTGCCAATGGTTGGCCCAAGCCGAAGGGGAATAGAACATAGCCGCTATAAATATCCGCACTACCACCACGAAGGTCTGTATTAAAACACTTAGTGGAGTTGAAAACTGCAGCTACTTTAGTGCCGCTATACCAAATAGTCCAAGCTTGAATTACCACATTACGATGGTTTGTTCTCCTGCTTTCCGCGAAGTTTAAGTTGTTCCCAAGCTTCAAGATGAGCCCACCCATGTATCCTTTATCGATCCATATAACAGACTAGATTAGAAGACGCATCCGTTCTGGAGGTTCCTTTACCAAAGCTTACGTTGATGCTGTGGCAAACGCTCAGCGAGTCGCGGCGCGCCCAAAGTTTGTTTGGTGTACAAAATTTATGACTCTGTCGGTAACATAATGAAAGTTAACGGAATCCAGACCTAACAGGCGTCGCTAGTTTCTGCGGTAAAGTTGACTTTACGGCCCCAAACCATTGTCTTCTCTGTGGCGGGTTATAAAGTTTACAAATTCGTTCAAAGTGTCCATTTGTTTTTGTTTTCTTACGTGTGCCTGGGAAATTAATTAAATATCTGGAATTGTGCAGTTACGTACGTATAGGCCGTCGAAGAGTAGCGGGAACACTTTATTTAAAGTCTCAATCCCGACAAAAGACGATTTTTCTTCGCTCGCACCGACGGCTTGCAAGTGCCTCTTCAAGACGACAGGGAAATGAAACGACCATTTCGATATGAACCTACCCTCTTTGACTTAATTTTTATGCCAGGATTTTTTTATTGGTTGAAGGCAGTATCAGGAAGGGTCCACCGAAGACGCTGTATTTAATCTCAGAGGAGCATGCATCTACTTTCGTATAATGATTTAAACTATTTTTGAAAGAGGGAATTCGCCGAACATGACGTTTTCCCAAGAAACTATTCGAGGAGGAAAACGTCAGTAGAAACTTGTAAGAACTATATTGGTCCGTTTGTGTGCCGCTGCTCTCAAAACACGCACTCACGCGCGCAAACGCACATGCACAAACACACAGCCACACATATACGCACACGCGCACGCGTATACGGCTAGGACAGAACAAAATACTTTGAAACGTCCTGAGTTTTCATTTTGTAGGTGGCTGTTCCAGGCATAAACGACGGCTTTGATTAAAGCTGTTTCAGCGCGACTGACACTTCCCGATACCAAGCGCTCCAAATGCTGCCCTGATTTTTCACGCTTTTCCTAGTGATTCACGCTCCAATTAAACACTAAAAGACGATCCCGTGGTACAACTTCACCACAATGCACCTGGGTGACCACTCCATGCCACCAAGAAAGTGAAATCGAATAATGATAGTAACCTGACTGAAAAACGTGATCTGCGATGTGATGTACTACGCGATGCAGAACGTCACGCTCGCGTCGCGCGATGCCAAAGCGCAAACCGCACTTTTGAGTAAAACGGAAACCTCGACATTACCATTCGCCGGAGTTTCATCGTTCGCTGCATGTAAAGGTCAATCGAGTACGTTGTGGCGAAGCAGAACCACGGGACTGTCTTCGAGTGAAACTGGAGAAAGCGCAAATGTCATCGGAAAACCTAAACTCTCATTGTATGTTAATGAAAAATCCTGAATATTTGGATGCTTACAACCACTCAAATTGTTGCTTTACTGAAATATTCGCACACATGATGTTGTGCTTCATTATTCTAGCTACGTGCAAACGTGTCTTGGACACTTGAGCAGAAAGTTTCATGAGAAAGGGCGGATAAACTATCGCAGCCGAAGAATTTACGTAGCTGACATTTCAGTTATACCTGCTCGAAATTCAAAAGCAATGCCTATTAACTGGGTCTAACGAAACGAGAAGTTGCTTGCTGCGTAAACAGCCGGTCACACATTCCAAGGATTGCGTGCTTTCACTGAAAGGGATCTTTCGGACGTCAACTTGTTATGACAGGAGCTCGCAGTATCACGTACAAGCAGCGCGGCTGCGTTATTCGAATTGCTTTCGCTTCGTCGCGAACCTGCGGTGCTAACTAACGCTATTCAGTTGTGGTTTGCTTCTTCGCAAAACAGCATCCCTTGCGGGAAGCGCTCCTCTGGCTTCTTTGGCGAAAAATTTCGGCGCTTGTGGGAAGCCCTGGAGGCGCCTCATCAGTGGGAGCTGTTTTCCCTCTTAGATGATTAGCGACGTACGGCAGTAGCAAGATGTTCGCGTCAATCGTCAAGGACATGCATGCCTGAGCGTCAATAGCGTGCCGGCCGTAGTAGTGCAGGAAACATGGCTGCCCGTACGATCTGTAGAGGAATGAATGCTCGTGAGGCTTCGCCAGCAAGTACGAGACAGAAAACGGGCCGGCATCCCTCATCGCGCCGTCAACATGACGCTCAAGCAGAACGCTGAAAAGCACCACACGCGCGGTATTTACTATTTGCTGCCGCTCAACGCGCGCCTCAAGTGCTGCCGCTCTCCCGCTGTTTACTACTTCGCACAAAAGTGCACGCTGCCGGTGGCATTTGAGACGCGCGGTTCGCTTTCTTCATTCTTGCGGCCCATCGTCTCGACCACCTTTCCTCCCCGGCCGCTGCCGTTCGTCTTGGCTCGAAATCGTCTCCATGATGAGGAAGCCCCCGCTTCGCTGCTGCTCGCCGTGATGCGCGGGAAGCGCGTCATTTCCCTCGACGAGCGCGCCGTTGTCCGCCCCGCTCAAAAACATGATCGGCGCTTCAGCAAGGAGCTCAAGCGCAGCGCGATGCTCGGGGCTCGAGACGACCAAACAGGGCCCCCAGTTCGTCGCCGCGGTCCGTGTTTCCACCCGTCCGCGGTGGCCGTGCTCTCCTTCGGCTCCGCTTTTATCCCGCGGTCCCCGCTCGCCCGTCTGTCTGACCACATCGCCTCCTCCTCCTCCTCCCCAGGCCGGTCGACGGCGTGCTCCATACCGCGGTAGCCGCAGCACTCATTTCTCTTGCTCCTCCACCACGCTTTCTTTCTTCCTCTGTTTTCTGTCTCGCCTTTTCCTTCGCCTCGAGATGATGCTTGTAGTACCGGCCGAGCATTGTGTACGTTGCTTCCGAAACCGACCGTCCTATTTGTCATTTTGTGCTCTTCTACGATTTTGCAGTGTTGAGAAGGCCGCGTTTAAAGAGCGAGCTTTTTGTGTGTGCGTGTGGCTTCCGCGAGAACGGAATAAGTATAAAGCGTTGCTAAGAACACGGTCAGTCGCGGGAGCCAGGAATCGCCGACAGGAAATAAGTTCGCAAGAACCACATCAGCTCAACATAGCGTCATCGAGCTTTCGGTTTCAGTTTTTTTTTTCTTCTTTTGAAACACGATCGCCGGGTAAAACCTAATACCATTCGCCAATGTACACTGTAGCCACGACCGCCGAAAACATTTCTCGCTATGATGCCGTTAAGCCCCATTCCAAGAAATGCACACCACTTGTGATTCGAATTAAAAAAAGAAAGGAAGACGGCCTTTCCAGCGAAATAAAATTGACGAATCGGTGAAACTTCAGCGAAGTGCATCCCGGATTCTTGTTTACATGAGGTCGAACACAGCACGTAAAACAACGTATACATGCGCTGCTGAATATGGTTTCGGTCTATTGTGTTTTGTGGTGTAGACTGTCGATTATTTTATTGGTGTGTTATTCTTCTTGTCTTGGCTATTTCTGTAGCTATGAGTCGCCAGTGAGGCAGTTATCGAAATATGCGTCATGTAAACATCAATCATGCAGGCAGGATGATTTGAAAAGCTTTACTGAGAGCTACAAAGGAGAATTTTGTTCGTACGTACATTCCTTCTTCGGTTAATACGTTAACGAACGGTTATTTTCTGATCACTGTCAGGGAAGGCGGCGATACAAAATGTACCCTTTTTTTCGGGGGGGGGGGGGGGGGGAGGGGGCGGGCTCTGTCATGAGGCTGGTTGGGAAGTTTTGCAGGCGTTGCGTGCCAACCTTCTATCTTTTATTGGGACGTTTAAATTCGACGCATACCTAAGTTTAGCTCGCATGATCACGGATTTAAAAAAGAAACAAAGAAAAGAAAATCGATTTAGGATAATGTTGTAAATATTGTCCCTGCGCTCGCGCTATTTTGTGCATATAATTCCACCCCTCCACTTGGTGTCCTATTTCTGTATTAAAGAAACAACCTCGTAAGCAGAAATGCGTGAAGCAATAGTCTTAATTCCTCAATACAGCTTTAGGAAATGAATCCAACTGACTATTGTTATGGCTCAAACGCATCCGGAATACAGCTCTGCTGAGCGAGTCTAACTCACAATTGTAATGGCCAAAACGCATATATGTGAGCACTGGGAAGTTGCGAACATTGCTCAACCATCAAAATAGAGACGGGCGCCGAACCCACAGGGCGTCAGTGCATCGTCTCTAATCGTAGATTTTGCGGCGTGACAGTGGAATGTTGTCACCTATATATACAGGCGTTATTATTATTATTATTATTATTATACAGAGGACAAAGATTTGGACAATGGGGCAGTTTCAACCTGGTGCCAACTTGTCTGCTTCAGGCGGACGATAAGTCTTTGTTTCCTGTTTGCTCGCAATCTTCCAAGTTTCACCATTCTCTCTCTCTCTCTCTCTCTTTAGTCGGAGGGGCGCTGGCTACCACCCCCAAGCACAGAAAACAATTACGTTAACATAAACAACCAAGAAAGCGGAGGGGAGCACAGCCCGTCCGGTAGCGTAGGGGTCATCGCACCAGACGCGTATTCTGGAGGTCGTAGGTTCCGATACCACACGGCGGGCATATTTCCCTCCACTTTCTTTCTATCTTGCAAGAAACCATATCTGTTTCTAGAAGAATAAATGACCTACCAAAATTTCCCCTTTGCTTTCCTTGCTTTTCTCGACTGCCTACCCTTATTTTTGTCTTCCTTCAACGAGCCCCTCATTTCCCATTCTGATTCGCTATATATGCATAACTCGAAATATCGGTTAAGTCGGAACTTTTTCTCGACGTGCATTTACCTCCCGTAGGGGCTATGTGCCCCCTTAATCTCGAAATGTTTGTCGGGGGACCACGGATATCTCCAAATCTTGAAAGACAGGACACAAGGCGAACTCCGCTACAGGCAGCTGATAAGGTCTCCGTTCAAACGCTTAGCTCCCACTACGCGCCGAAAGCGGTCGTGAACTGCAAATTTACCCGGAGTACGCGCTGTACTAAGCCGATGTCTCCGTTACCTGAATGCTGTCCGCCCCCTGTATAGTAGACATAGCAGCTGATTATGCGGACGACGAGAAGCCTGGAGAAGTGTTTACAACGGCAGAAACAACTAAGAAGCTGCGCCTGCTTCCCAACAAGATAGAATATAGCGGTGGCGACCAACAATTGATGCGATGCATTCAGCAGCTCGAGAACGCTTTTCTGGCACCAAATGCGAACGCGAAACAGGCGAGAATCACGTGGTTCTTTCTTCCGCAATAGCAAAGATATGTTTTTGCTGCGAATTGTTTGGCCTGTATTACGAAAATGTCCCCATTCAGTGGAGCCTTCGTTACAAGCACTAGCTCTTATTTAATTGGCCTGACCAGAAATTTTGGGCATTTCGCTTCATCAGAAACTCCGCTTACCTCGAAATTTTCAGCGGATTTTATGGCTTCAAGTTAACAAGCGATTACTATATATATTCGGTTTCCTTTCTATTTAGGAATAGGAATAGGAAGTTACACCAACTGTGGTTCCATACTGAAAATTGCCTAAACACAAAATAATATCGGTCAACAATGCGTTGGCTGTTCTGACTTTTGTCTCAGGCAACCTGCACTAGAAAACGACAGCAGCACTTTTGAAGACTCATGTTTGTGGCCTGCGTCAACAAAAGTGCGTGAATGACCAGTCATTGTGAACAAGGGAGTAAGGAGGACCAGTGACGAGGCGTATATTGATTGTAGGGTCTAACGCGGCGACGCAACGCAGGCGATGAGGCGCGCCGTAATGGAGGGCTCCGGATTAATTTTGAACACCTGTGGATCTTAACGTGCGCCGAAATCTCGCACACACGGGCGTTTTTGCTTTTCCCCTTCACCAGAAAAGCGGCCGCCGCGGCCGGGAATCGAACCCGCTCAGCAGCACAACGCCTTAGCCACTGAGCCACCGCGGCTGGTTGACGAAGCCTATAAATGTGAAGTGAAAAAACGCGGAAATGTGATTCAAACTTGTTTTCATTTTGCAGGTTTAATCGTTAAAGAATTCTGTTACCCCATGCCTCCCACCTTGCCGTAACGTCCAGCCCGTGACAGCCGGTACTCAACGCCCAAACTGAAAGAAAGAACGAAGGCATTGGGCATGTCTCAACCCTGCCTTAATTAAAGACGCCCCCATAGTTTCGCTTTAATTAGCCCTGAATGGGAAGCCCGTTTCACAGTCTGCTGCGTGCAGAGCCCGGTGCGGCGTCTGCCGTGCCTGCACATCAGCCCGCCCGCGTCAGAGGTGGGCGACAATGCGGTACGCGCCGGCGGTAAGCCGCGCCCGCTGCCGGTCGGCAGAGCCACCCACAATGGAGACGACCCTGATCTGCTCTCTGATCAATACTACTCGCGACTACACGCATTCTCTTCCGCTTCACCCGGCGCTAATTGAAACGACCTTGGACCGCTAACCTTTTCGTGTCGCCGTGTCGGTTTTCTTCTTGAAAAGGCAGCCATAGCTCCGAGGTGTCCACTCGGAAACGTGGGACATTATGTATCAATTCTGTGCGCGCGAATGAAAACGTTATGCGCGAATACCGTAAGGATGGATCGATTTCAATTCTTTCATGAACGGCCGGTGCCGTCGCATTCCGTGGACCGCGGTACAGCGATACTACCTTGCGAGCAGCGACTGCAAGTGTAAACTTGATTAAAAAAAAGCGCCACCACAACGCGATTACTGGTGCTTTTCCTGCAGGGACGCGCACTGTGCATGCGAATGTAGGTAAGCGCGTGAACATTTGCCAGTGGCTTTCAGGGTGGTTGTGAAGCGCGCGGTCTTCGAGCAACGCCGCTCTGTCTTGGTAACCGCTGTAGATTTTACAGTGCCCCCAGGCAACCAGGGATTGCCTTATGGCAATCCCATGGTTCAGCTTGATCACAACGCACTCGATTGACCAATCCGTACAGGCAAGAACAAAATTTCGGCGAATTGCGATGCCCAGCGCACGATTTGACTAAAAAACTCGGTCTGCGCTGTGGCATCACGCAATGCAAACAGGGCGTCCTGCATTGCGCAGTGGCGCAGAGCAGACCGAACTTTAGAGTCAAATCGTGTGCTCGGCATCGCCATTCGCCGAGATTTTGTTGTTGGCTGCATGGCTTTCTCAATCGAGTGCATTGTGGTCAACCTGTACCACGTTAGAGTGCACAAATGCGAGAGGGGTAGCTTTTAAACGGCCGCGTTCCACGGTCCTTTAAACGTAGAGGAAGTATTAAATAGCTCGTTTTGCGTAATAACGAGACGTGGGTCTCATTACCGCTAGTTTATTTGCATGCGGATGAATTGGCTTACTCGTAAACGAGCCCGAACTGCGCAATAAAAGAGTCTGGGGTCAATTAGGCCCTTCTTAAAGGTTCTGAACGCGAAAGCATTATTGTGCAATTGAACACCTGAGACGTTCTGCTTCCGCCCGCGTTATCGAAAGGCTTCGTCCTGTGGCCGCTTGAAACGACTTTCTTGGTGATCCGCTTCCGCCTTACGCTTTCGAATGGCTTTGATCAGCCTTCTACGTGTTGCGCCGCTGCTTCAGCCGCCATGCATTGGAAGCGTTGATGACGATGGTGGATTTCGCTGACTGTCTGTTCGCTCACCTGGCTGCGTTCTCCACTCCCTTGCTACATCTACCATTTACTGGCTTGGGCGGCCACCTGCCGAGTTTAAGCGCGTACTATGAAAAGCCTCGAGCTATGGAACACTTCGAAGACACGCGTGGTCAAGTATCTGTTTTCGCTGTCCCAGACGCCGATGCCAGACGCCGCTGCCAGCTCTTTCGCTCAATGGGTCATTTATTGCTAGCGCAGTGAAAAAATATATATATATATTCGCGCAGCTTGCACTAGTTGTGCAAGGCTGGAGAAACAACGGAGCTGGAGGTAAACCTAGGTTCCGGTTTTGCTAAGTTTTGCTAGGTTTTGCGATGTTCTTGCTAGGCTAGGCTAAATGTTGAGGGGTGAGGCCTAGTTTAGTCGGATGGTACAAGGCCGTTCCGGTCGGTACCCCACACTGATAGCAGATCCCAGGAGGGAAGACGCCAGGTCGAACCCCAGCTCCACTGTTTCTCCAGCCTTGCACCACTAGTGCAAGATGCGCCATTTTTTTGGTTGGCATTTTAGTGGCCCATGAAAAACTATCACCTCTAGAATGGTATAGTAAGGGGTGCGCATACGCATATGCCCCTTGTGCTCACGCTCGAGCAAGCGCGAAAGCCGACGTCAGTGTTGTAATACCAATCTATCTGCGGTGGTGTGCACCCTTTACAGGCGGCGTAGTGTTCTAGGGGTGAAGCCCCTTAGGGGCTCGGACTGTCGGCGTCTCATGCCGTCGTCGTCTCATGTCGTCGTCGTATCATGTAGTCACGGTACGAAAACACTGGGACACTCGCTTTTCCAAAGCCTCGCGCTAGAACGTAACGCGTACTAAAAGAAGTTGATGATGTGAAAGCGTGCGCACTAAAATCAACTTAATTTTTGCACAGCGATTTACTTGTGAGTTCTTGCTTATGTTCACTTTATACTTGTATTGTTGCTTAGCAGTGTGTTTTTCAGTTTTTGATCATATGCACTGTATACTTGTTATTGTGTCTTGGCTCATGCCTTCTTGCCGTTGGTTAATTTTTTTGAGTTTCTTTTTTTTTTACGTGCCTTGTATTCCACTATTGATGTAGCCCCTCCCCTCTATAACGCTTCTTGTAAGCCCTGAGGGTAAATAAATAAATAAATAAATAAATAAATAAATAAATAAATAAATAAATAAATAAATAAATAAATAAATAAATAAATAAATAAATAAATAAATAAATAAATAAATAAATAGACTCTCGTTTGCGCCTCGTGCTAGAGAGCTTCGTGCTTCAAAGACAAGAGACTTTTGCAGCAAATCTGTGCACCTCTACCCCCCAATGGTTTCAGATCCATGGGCAAAAGCGCCAAGGCGCCAAGAATACACTTATACACTGCATGCTTCACCCCTCCCTAGGCTTAACGTTAGTGGAGATGGCCCGGGATTTTTTTCGTGGCATTTTCTTTTTGCTAACGCCACGGGACCATGCTCAAGCTTAAACAGCTCCGCCGTTAAAAACAATTCTGACGACGTTGGTGCCGTATGCTTTCTCCATAATCCCGAGGACGCATGATGTGCATGCCTCAAGTATTTGCAAATGACAACTCCCAGCAATGTGTTGATCGGGCACGCACATATAAGAAAAAAAGAAACCCGGTGCAAGCATACTTCTCCTAATTAACTTTCTATTAAAAATGTCTGTACAATAAACGTAGAGGCCAATGAGAGGATATCAATGCGCATGCGTTTTTATAGCGTAATTTATTGTTGCAGTCTGAGAGGTCTACCTGCCGTGTTTATAGGTTACCATAAATGAAAAATCAAGCTCCACCGTAATGAAATGTAGACCGGGAAACGTTGCGGCGGCAACGCGACCAGGTGTCGCACGCACAGATAAGGACCATGGATTGCGTGTTCCCTTGTGCCTCACAATTTTATTATTTCTGGCCCTGAATGATCTAGTTTGGAACATCTCAGGCGCTTGCCTATTTTTTGTGGTTGTTTTCCGCATAGTTTGGTCTCACTTTGAAGCGTATCTCACCCCCTGCGCTGCAGTTGAGCCCAGAAATAAACGATGAACTCGAAAGAAGCAAACATCTCCTGCTAGACAAACTCAAATGAGATTTTCGCAAATTGTTTTAAAGACGTCATTATTACTTAGCAAGTCAACAGAAATGACGCGAAAGGAGAGCCATTTTACAGCGGGCATGAAGAGTTAAGTGTATAAGAATGAAAGATGGAAGGAATAGCAAAAGTGGAACTTTTAATTTTGCTTTTACTCTGAAAGCGAACAAATGGCGATTTTTAAAACGACACAAAATCTTCGCACAACACCCGTTGCGTACACGCAACTGCGGGCTCGGCTCCCGCCTTATCGCACGTATGCCTGCAGATCCCGGTTGTCCCCTTAGCAGTGACAAATGCCCAGGCCACCCCGACGCAATGGGCAACCGCAAATATATACATGCACATCTTCCCTTGGAGCTTCACTTCGCCGCGCCGTTGTTCGGCTAGATAAGCTCACCCTCGCCCTGGGCCTCCATTCGCCCCTCGGCCACGCACTCTCTTTCGCTACCACCTTAATGGCACATTAAGGTCTAATGATCGATACGCCACTAACACCAAAGATAGCCAGTGTCTGATATTTTTACACGAAATCCGCTTTATTTGTGCTAGACGGGTTAATTAGGCCGGCGCCGTTTACCGTGCACGCTGTACAAGGCTAGCTCCTGTCCTTTGTCGAGGCGACATACCCTGCAAGCACCCAGCCCGCTCTTTAAAGGTTATTCGCGTTCGTTCTGTTCAGCGCTCCTCCCACGAAGTGCAAGCAAAAGCAGCGCATATGTTTCTAATTCCGGAGTAAGGCTTCGATTGCCGAAAAGGGTCGCTGCTCTTTTGCAATTTGGGCGTCCTATTTTCGGGAAGCGCTGCGAGGCGTATTCTGTTTCGCGGTAAGAAATTGTTTCTCGCCATCACGTAGTAACCTTCACAGACCCGCCTTAAGCGTACCGAGCGCAGGTGTTGCAAGGCAGTGTGACATAACACCAGCGACTGATTCCCTCAGGAAAAACGACACACGCAAGTGTGGTAACATGCGTCTTATGTAAATACGACGTGAATCGCGCCGGCAGGTTACACACAGTAACACGTGCAGAAGGCTTTTTGTTTTAAAAAGGAAATCTTTTTATTGCGTTCGCTTCTCTCACATCGCTGTGACTTCATCATTACGCGCCCAGGTAGCCTCAAATGACACCCTTGTTCACGCCTGACAAGAGTCATCCCGAGAAGGCGGCGGTAAAGCGTGTCCCTGTCGAGAAATCAGGCTCCACGCCAGAGCGGTAACACTAGTGACGCTAGGTAAAACGAGCCGGATGTCCCAGACTCCAGTGTCGAAGGGACGCAAGTCGCGGCGAGCTTGCCTGCCGAGCGGGGACGCCACGTCGACATCGCGGCCGCGGAGAGGGAACCGAGGAAAGGGACCCCAGCAGGTGCGCGAGGCTGCGGGAGTAAAAGGGGTTTCTGGCGCCATCTCTCGGCTGCCGGCTGAGGCGGCGCGGATCGAAGCGTGCCAGATGCCGTGCACCGCGCGGCCACCTGAACCAAGAGGCCAGCGTCGGCATCGATCAGCAACAGCGCGAGTGGCGCGTGCGACCCTCAGGACCGCGTCCTCTCCCACGTGGCCCCCGAAGCGGGGAGGCTCCCACGGCCGTCCGACGCCGGTTATCCCCGCGCATCCCGCCTCTCCCCCCAACGCCTGCCGGCCGATAGTGCCCCCACCATTGCACGAAATGAGCGGAGCCGCTTAGGCACTCACTTATTAAGCTGCCTCAGATGCACCCCGAGGTATTGCTCTTACGAATGCGTCTGCGGGCCGCACAACGGTGAACGGAGCGGGTGGAGAGAATACTGCCTTTCACTCGCTCCCTGTTGCAATTGAAAGCCGCCCACTGATGTGAAGCAAACAGCGTACGTCCGGGGTGACAAGTCTCCCCTGCCCCCCTGTGTATTTTAGGGAAAAGCTTTGTTGTATATACCGCAGGTTGAAGTGAACTTCGCTTTAAACATTCTTCCAACTTCGCACCACGTTTTCGCATCGCGTTTGCGTGTCTCGTCGTGACTACTCAAGTATTTATAACTGTTCACCAGTTCGGTGGGACGACACGTTCGAAGTTGACATTGACGTATGTCACACCTGGGATATTACCGTACAGTCTTCTCATTTCAAAAGGCCACAGAGTTGCGTTGGAGGCCTATTGCAAACCAACTTGAAGGTGTTCCTATTTACCATGATGTCCCAAAATAACCCATCATTCTTACAACGGGGGGAAGAATCACGAGGCCGAAGCACGGTGTGTATGTATAGCTAATGGGTGAGAGCGCACTGCGAAAGGGTGTTGCTTCGTGGTTAAATTAAATTCAGTCGGCAGTGCCCAAGGCACACTGGATGGATATGCCGGCAGCGCCCTCAAGTGCAAGAGAAAACATGCTATCCGAGCGCATGTCACTCCGGAGGCTCTCGCGCCTTTTCGGCTCTTCGGCGATCCTCATCGGCAGCTTTCGTGACCCCACGGTAACTTGGCGTGGCGAATTTTGAGCTCGACCAAATGCATGACCATGGACTTTTTCGACATTCGGGGCATTGAACGTCAGGGATTGGTCCCCGTGGCCAGATCATCAATAGCGAGTTCTGCTGCGGTCGGAGGGAGGACATACGACGGAAGCGACCGGATATGTGGCGAGGGACAAACTGGAAGCTTCATGGTTACATGCCTCTTTCTCACCGAGCCCTCCTCACCCATGGCTTCAACTCCCGAAACAAATAGCCACTCCCGCACCCACCTATACTCGCCAGATTTGGCTCCGGCACCGTCTTCCAAGAGATGCAGGTCCGGCACAAAGGGTCATCGTTTTCGCAACGCCACAGAGATCTAGCTCAAATTGCGGAATGTGATTGATGCGCTTCGAAGAGGAGACTTCTAGCCCACATTTAGCAGCTGCAGGAACGATGACAGTGCTATATTGCTGTGCAGGGCCATTGTTTGGAAGGTAATAGTTCGTAAACGTATAAAGCGCTTATTGTAAGCAAAGCTAGCCTCTAAACTGTCTTCATGCTGACTGATGCTTACGGCGTACATGGAGCTGTATTAAAGATTAAAAAAATTGCGGAGGTGCACGCAAGTGCTTGAAATACAGGGCCTATTGCAGGCCGTAGCCACCATAGAATTACTGCAAATACATCAATGCTACTGGTGTTTGCGTACTTGCAACCAGTACAGCCACCTGATGGCGCCATGTGGATATTAGGACGATGCGAAGCTACAAGCGTCCCCATGAGATGCCTCTTCGATCATATGCCATCGCACAGCACCGTAATTTTATTTTGAAGACGTGAGCCTACGCCGCGGGCCCACTACATCATACTCGAGGAATGTGGGATTTGCTGTGACTTATGCAACGAAATAAGGCGTCTTAATGCGTAAGAATTACGCACGCATTATTTCGCTCGTTTGGCGAAAAAAAGCGCCGTCCCAGATTCCTGTTGGTTGAATGTGTTGGTTGTTTGGTTGAATGTGTCCCAACCCCACCCCTTCTCCCCTCATCAAAATTTCTATTAGCTGCGACGGTGCCACAACATATCAAGTCCGGTTTATTTGCCAGCTACGATGACAGGGGCCGTTAGAAGCGCACGACCGATTCAAGAATAACCATGCGTCCCCGCGCCCCCCCCCCCCCCCCCCCAAAAAAAAAAAAGGAGTAACGGAGGCAAAACGCCGGTGGTTAGAGCAACACCCGTGTTCGTCCGTTTCGTCCTCGTTCACATCCTGTTTCTTCAGAAAGCATGGGAGAAAGGCGGCCATGGCCTAGGGACATAGCTCTGTGATATTCCTGGCACATCTTCTCTACCGCTTGTCTCCAGGCCCACTTGGGGGGCTTGGACACTAGCGAGGACGACAGCAGCCGGCAGAAGCTTTCGTCCGTCTGATTTGTCGGTTTCCATTTGGTTGCGACGTCAACAAACCCAGCCACAATTTACAAGTGACCACTCAAGATGACTGGACAACGGTAGTGTCATCTGCCGTAAGAGGTTCACGGCCATTTTACTGATTTGGCTAAGGCGTCAGCCCCTAGTTCTCGCGTACACTCTAAGGCTGACTGGCCAGGGATGATGAGCCCAGTCGTCAGAGGCTCGTGGCCGACTCACTAATTCCCGATAGCGGCGACCTTAACACAACCAGGCATACATACACTTTCACAGCTCAACCAGGAGCGGTACTCACGCATTCCTACATCATCATTCCTACAAACTCACGTTGCATAAGCTTGTCGCTGTGATCAAATTTTAAAGTGACATTTTATGACTGACATCGTCAGTCTCAATATTTAACTCTCCTTGGCGCAGCAATGCATAGTCGTTCAAGTGCTTTGTAGTGAGGCGGACCCAGGGAAACATTTTGTGCGGCGCAAGCGAACAAATGTTGGGGCACCCCTCTGGTATTTCTTCGTCCCTATCGCTATACAAGGGCGTTGCAGTATTTGGAAGAGTGTGCCGGTGCATTGTTCCGGCTTTTCTTTTTTCGCAAGCGCACCGAAGCACGGCCTCTATTGCAACAACGTGATCCGGAAACAAATACAATTGTCTGGGAAGAAGGACTTTAGCCACCGATTCGAAAAAAGGCCCTACAAGGCTTCATTCAGAACGTGAGTTGCACAAAAAGTCTGGATCAATAGCACAACAACCTTTACAATTTTTTTTACTCTATTGGCTTTGACTGAAAACTCCAAGCTTAGAAACATCCGTTCGTTAATGATACACTTATTTAATTAATAATGTCGTTGTAATTTAATAGCCTGGTTTTATTTGCATGGCCTAGTTCTCAAAAATACAGAAACAAAACAACTGAAAAATCAGAAGTACGGAATGAAACGTGCCCCTTCTAGTGCAAATAGATAGATCAATGTCATGTAGCCTGCATTTATATTATTGCGTTAATGTACCTGCTTGTTTGTGAGCGTGTTCAAGTGTTCAAAAGATGGCTTGGCCCGCTGAACACTTGTCCAATGAGACGTGTCTAGAGTTGGACAGCGGGAAAGCTGACGTGGAATTTCTCTAACGGCTCCAAATTGTCGTACACGCTTGGCATGTGCAACTTTTTGCACCCGCGCACACACACACCGCAACTTCGCGCACGCACTTGCGTGCGAGTGCGTGTGCGTACCCATCTTCACTTTCACGTCCAATCTGAATTCAGAAGCCTTGAAATTGGCTCGCATGGCTGATTTGTGCGGCTGTCGCTGGCGACCTCATCCTTCCTCGGTGTGCTCACAAAAAGAGAATGTGATTTTTCCGTTCGCGGCACACGTACTCGAATTCAAGGGCTCGATCTGCATTCAATACGCGTAACGCAGCCATGTTGGGAAACTCATAAACGGCTTCTTAAAACTTCGCCACTAATGTAAGAGGTGATATCGTTCGAGGTCATATCGCGTTCTCTGTGCAAAAACGCTGAATAGCACGAAGCCAATGAGCACCCCGTTTCACAATTTAGCCGCGCATCTCTGTTTGGGGAAAAAACCTCCCATTCAGCCAACAGCATATGACAAATTAATGGATGGCCCACTGCTCCGAAAAAACTGTGCTCATGAAAAGCGTGTCGAAACTTTTCATGGGCGAGAATTGATGGCTTAGACTAAAAAAAATTTGAAATTAAAATTTCAAATTGTCCCTTATGACGCTGATTACGGCTTTTTATAAATTAATTATGGGGTAGGTTCCTTTTCGGTCATGGCTGTTCTTCGCGTATCCCTTTTCCCGTTGGGCATTTCGTTTCTGAGCTTCAGTAAACGAAAATGTGAGCCGTTATTAAATTCGATTGTCTTCCTCTGGCTCTGCGACTGCACTTGAAAGCTTCAGAGGCTGGGCGCTGCGCCGCACCCGGGGGCTGATCGTAGGCTGGCTGTCTCGGCAGTGAGATATGGTTAGAAGGGGCTCTGCAAACACCACTGTGTCCTTCGTGCAACGCCGCCGCAAGTGCAGAAGAGCCCCCAGAGTGGCTCTTCTGCACGTCGTTTCACACGTGGTATACAGAGTATAAACCACGCCTCATGCTCCAAGTTGCGCTCGAAAGCCAAGTCCCGTATATATCGGAGCTTTATATCTCCTCGCGGACAAAAAACTTGCGACATCTGCTAACTTACCGCGGGTATTGACATCCAAGGTCGTCAACCACGTAGCTTCGTTTGAATGCCCTTTGTCTAGGATCAAAATACCGTTTCACTTGTTAATCACCGCTTTCTGTCTGGAAGAAAATTGTGTTTTCTAGAAGAGCGTTGAAGATCCGCCGACTACCCAGTTGTCTAAACTTATCCGAAGCCCTTATCCGAAGCAGGTCATGAGTCATGCCACTTAGTACTTAAGGGCTACGTGGTATGACTTATGATCTGCATTCCGGATTTATTATTATTATTATTATTATTATTATTATTATTATTGTTGTTGTTGTTGTTGTTGTTGTTGTTGTTGTTGTTGTTTTTGTTGTTGTTGTTGTGCAGCAGCGTCTAAGCTCCTTCTATCCTGCTTTACACAAGCTTTCGCTTATTGGCGGTGAGATGTTTGAGTGGCGCCCCCTGGCTCTGACGTCAGCTTAGGGACTCGCGCCGCTGTCGTATGCTACACTCCGCTTGTGAGGGGCAGCAGTGGCTGTGCTAGAAATCGCCCGCTTTGTTGCTGTAGTGCATTAAAAAGCGTATTTCTAGTGATTCAGTTATTTTGCCAGCTTCCGACGCATCTGAATAATTTGAAGCTGTATCCCCCACAAGTTTGCAATTGCAACACACGAAGAGATAGAGAACAACTTTCTTCAGAGCATCGGTCAGAGGAGCATGTGTAACTCGTCCTTTCTAGCTTATTCGCGAGGATCAGCGATCAGAGCTTCTCGATAAGTATTCAAAATGCGCAGGCTTCCCTGCAGTATTTTTGAGATGTTCTTATGAAGACTCAACAGTCTAATACTACGTACCAAGCAGCGGCCCCTACACACGCATCGTACAGCAGGAAATAAAGCGGCTTTCTTCTATTTCTTTCGTTGATGTTGTCTTGTATCAGATTAATGCTTCTTGCTTTTTTTTCTGCCCAACGCATTAATTTTTCTGCGCCGTCACAAACGTCTTATTAGGGGGTTTTGGGATGTTTGGGAGGCTCACAAAGATCGTGTGGATATTTCCTTCGTGTTGTATGGCATACATTGCTTCTTCACAAATTGGCTTTCATTACGGCTGCGTGCAAGAAGGTGCATATCCGCAGCGTGCTTTGTTTATGCACATGCAAATAGAATGAGAAGGTTTGTGCTACGCCACCGCGATCGTGCCCTGAACAACGTTGTCCACAGTAGTCGAGGGTGGCTTTTGTGCTCCGAATTTCTATCGTAATCATATCATTAACATAACGAACTGACTCTCAACCCGAACAATGATGACATGACTACGGTGTTGAAGGCATGATATACTCGCTAACTAACGCAATAAATAGTATACCTGCATATATTACAAGAATCGAAACCGAAGAATAATTCCAAGTAGCTCTTTATTGCATTCCAACCCTTCCAGGCGCAAAGAGCAAATCCTATTCTACTCGGGATGGCGTTCTATGAATTGAAGAAAATTACTTTTACTCTCTTGTCCTGGACTGAGGACCTGGCCCACTAACCAGCACGATTTAATTGTAAATAAAATTTTCTCCTCCTCCTTCTACTCCTCCTCCTCTTGAGTGCAGTTTTCCTATAACGCATATCCGAATATCGGGGAGATATGGCTGTGGAAAATGTACCGAAATATCCCTCCAGGTCTGAACAAACATAGTGTTACTGTATATTTAACGTAGACGTGGCTCGTTTAGCTCAACAAACCTCCATGCTGGTTAGATGCCTGGTATGAAATCAGCACGCGCCTATATACAAAGTGGGTTATTCGGAACTCAACCTACAGTTTTTGCAGCCCATAGTGCATGTCGGCAAACTTTCATGCCTTGACAACGTAAAGTGATGTGGCACAACACGTACGAGCGTTCAGCAAGGTTTCAAAAACTGTTTTACCTTACATATGATTACTGGGAATCGTAATGCCTTCTGCCAAAGCCAACAGCCCTGAAGCCCTAGAATTTGTTTTGGTTTACCATTTTCACGGTTGTCGGTTATTAGCAGCTGACTTAATTGAGAAGCTGACTTGCTTAATTGCTTAATTGAGAAGCTCCTTAATTGCTTAATTGCTTAATTGAGAATTGCTTAATTGAGATTGCTTAATTGAGAAGCTGACGCCTAGCTCGGGCTCTTCGCGCTCCGCACAGGACCGGCTTCGCAAGGAATGGGGCGACGCCGGCAATGTTTCTTCCGTAGCGGTATCCAAAACTATACTTTAACTGACACCATGAGCTAGTGTATGCGATTTTAAGCCTATTATTATAATGAAAAGTTACCCACACGCCAATTCTGGTGCGGAAAAGCATCAGACGTTGACCGAGCGCAAAGAAACAGCAGGAGAGCGAGCCTGAGTGACGCAGACGACAAATGCGAGAATCCCTAAGCCGACGTCACGGAGGCGCGCTTCGCAGCGCCGCCCGTGTTCGCGCTCACCGCCAATAGTGAGAAAGGTACTTCTTGCCAAACAGCGTGGCTTTTTGTCCAGCCGTACCACGACTAATTTTGTTTCTTCTATGCAACGAGCTTCTGAAGCACCTAGCGTTGGAGCCAGATCGATGCTGAGTACTTTACCTTGCTTTGATGCGGTCAGCCATCATTTTACGAAACGGTCCATGTTGAAAACAGACAATTCCATTCTTGGTCTTCCTGGTCTTTTATTAAGCTATTTGCACTAGCGCACCTACTATGTAAATGTATAACAGCCGGCGGTCAAATCGTTGCTGTACCTCAAGTTGCGTACCGCAGTGGTCTGTTCTCGGCCCTCTCTTATTTTTTTAACTTCGTGATGATGTTTTGGCTGCTATAAGGCATTGTTCTTTTTTACTTTTGACTGACGGCATATACCTTTAAGTAAGCTTTATGTCTTATCTATTGTAGGTGTCAGCAAAGGGGCGTCGGGTCATTTACTCACTGGCGCAGAGTGAACAAACTGAATGTAAACAGTGGGAAGAGCGGAGCGTTCCCATAGAAGCGGTTGGGATTTTTTAAGCGTCCTTAGACGAATATTTTACTTTGCCTCAAATTTCGATGACCGCTGACCTTCGTGTCTCTCTGATGACAAGCGTATACTTTCAACCACATGTTAGACCTAACAAACGGTGAGCTCTTCGTCACATGTGTGCAGTCTGCGACCTGTCTAGAGAATCCCTCAGCTCCCGGTCCACCCTGAAACTACTCGACTGTCTGTCGCCCAGGCAGCGGTTGCCGGGAATGGCACGCGTAGATCTGACAGTGCAGTCATAGATAAAGTACAAAAAATTGTTGTCGATCCGTAACCGTCGCCTCATTCGCGATCCTCATACGCTACACGCCTCATACGCTTCGAGACTAAATCGCATGAATTAGGAACGCTGAACTTTGGAGGGCTATCATGTGTAAAGGCCTGGCGCGGTAAGGTTGACCACGTTTATTTTTTATGCTAATTTATGGCGCTGTTCTATTTTCAGCATGTACAAAAGGGGGTAGGGGGGGGGGATTTCCCTGTGGTTTTAAAACGAACCGCTTGCTGAACGTGACACACGAGTTGAACGCAGCTAAAATACGTGATCAGGCACTGTTTTCTGTTCAGCTTACAGGCCCCTGTAGGCTGAACAGAAACGTAGGAAGGCAAGGCTTCTTCCGCGTTGGTTTTCAAACGAAACTTAAAATTACTGATTTGAAGGGGCGATGTGCTTATGCTGAACGCTAACAGTAAAGCCCAACTTAAGGATCTTAGATGATGTTGGTGATGATGGCGATGATGATAATAATTTGGGATCACGTAGCGGTCATTCGTTCGGCCGAAGAGCAAGCGTTTATGCGGGTACGCGCTCGTGAGCGTAGCCGTGAGCGCAATCGTGAGCGGCGTGCGGACACCGAAGTTCGTCAGGCGGAAGTGGTGGCCAACAAGCGACGAAGGTCTTAGTTATCGTTGTGCATTGCGTGTTTACCACCAAGATTCGCGTGATTTACATTTTTCTTTAGCAAAGGGACGAATAATTTTTTAGTACAGCTATGAAGTACAGTAGAGCAGGATTTGAAGGTTATCGCGGGAGCATCGACCGGCCAAGTGTGCCAGGGAGGAGAGCATTGGCATTGGCCAGGGAGGAGAGCACGGGGAGGAGAGCATTGGCATTTCCGCAGCTTCGCTCGGTATTCATGTCAGCAGAGAGTTGACCACGACCGCCTTTATAGTTTTATGAAGCCGGTCGTGGTGTTGCTCAATCTTTTATGTTTATATTCTTTGCGCCAGCCTGTTAGCTATTCAGCGCTTTTAAATAGAATGGAAGCACTGGAAAGAAATATCATAGCAGTGTTATATACCGTTAAAAAAGCTTACAATGGTTCCCCCTTGTGTTAATCGCTGTTTTCGTTAAACGTATTCTTCATCTGTCTTCTGTTCTCGACCCATTTCCCGTTGAGCTTGGTTTCCGCGAACATTCAGAATCAGGTTGCTAAAAAACAATAAACGCACGGGCATCCTTCTGCGAGAAGGCATTCAAGATGACAAAAAGCGAGCTGTTGTCCTGTTGAGCAATTTAGTCATCGTCTACGCCACAAATAGTGCCCGTATTTCATCTTTCTACGCAGGACTTACCAACTTTTCCCACACTCAACGCGACCAGTAATCGGACTGACCCCCCCCCCCCTCCCTTCCCCCTTTACTTCCCTACGTGCGCCGCTGAACCCTTACCGTACTTCTTATTAAAACAAGCCACCACCTTGCTTTGAGGTCTAACGTCACGAACCAGTATCCATTGAAGAAGGTGCCTAATTTACTCGTGTATCAAGCATCGGGTACCGGTTGACGCAGTAGTACCTCAGCGCCAGGCGTTAGGACTAGGGTGCGGCATACCCGACAGTCGCTGAACATTGTTGTTTTAGCAAAGGTTTTCAAACCCACAGAGTAGCGCGTAGTCCCATTGTCACAAGGATTTGCCTACGATTTGTAAGAAATCTGAGTCCATGCTATGAATTCTGTGTGAGCACGTGCTCACTGCGGTGTGTTAGACTACGGTGTGTTAGACTGCGGTGCGTTAGATAAAGAGAAACGTAGGCTGCTTTCGTGCGATATTCCGTAGTTGGCGCAGCCAAACCACTCGTAAATTTTTTTTGTAACTTATCTGCTGTTAAAGTACACGCGTGTGGCGATTCGAGACAAGATGCGCTTCATAAAAAAACGTTAAGGTATTGTCGCCCCTTCGTGGCTTAAAGAAACGCGGTGCCGGCATGGTGCAGCACCTACAGTGAACGTTCTTTATATCCGTTCCAGTGAAACAAGGAATACTTTACTGGCAGCCAAGTTAACGCCTGAAACAAGAAAGCGGAAAGAGGAAACACGGCGCCAGCCTGCGACGGGGTCGAAAGCTTTCCGCCATTTTTCTGTGGCCTCGGGTTCCTCTTCCTTGAGAGGACAAATTGCAGGCCCCTCGAAGCGTCCACGCTTTCCTGGCCGTGTGGGGCAGCTTTGCTCATGACAGGTGGGCAGCTGCTGGGTGAACACAGCGCGACGGGCCGCGTTTTTGGGCGTCTGCAAAACGTGCGCACCGCGTTGAGTGGGTTTCCGCCGCTTACTGTAAGTGCATCGGCTTCGCCAAAAATTTCACTTCAGCCTTGTTTTTCCCCCGTATTGACTGAGTCTCACGCAAACATTTATTCATCAAAGCAATTGCAAATAATTTTATTCCTACTAAAAAAAACGAAAGAGGGGTAAAAAAAGGGGGAAGAGGGGCTGAGAAGTATGTACAAAAGAATTTGCCCAGTTTCACGGACGTAACGTCTCAAACGCTGATGTTCGCAGCGAAGCTGCCTGGCGTTCCCTCATCGCAATGCTAAGCTTCCTATAACTTTTGAAAGCCAGCAGATCGATTCCCGTTCGCGCCAATTCATTTTTTGCCGAGTGCCACTGCTTACGACATCTACTGGAACCTTTTGTTACGTTTGAACATGGAACACTGCCACGAGAGGCGCTGCGAGCGCTTTTTGTTTCCTCACGGCGTCTTTTTTCCCCCTTTGCTACAGCAAAAATCAAGCAAAATCATAATTAAAAGGACAATGCAAATACGTATCTTTTACGTTTTGATGTATTGTTTCAAATATGCTTAATGTTTTCTTTTTGCTCAACAATGTCGACAAGTATAAAATTGCCCCCAGATTTAGTAGTTTAGAAAAGCTTTGCCTGCGTAAAAGTTTAGTTCGAGCATTCTTTTAGCTTGCCGCATGTGTGCTGGGCGCTTGCTCTCCTCCCCGCTAGGCTATGCCCTCGCCACATCACTGCGTCCGCGTTACCACGCCTCGTCCCATGAAAGCTTCGACCAAGGACAGCTTCGCCTTTAAAATTTGGCTTGACAACTGAAATTAGGTCAGGGAATCGAATAGATCTCGGGAGGGGAGATCGGTGTTTTGTTCGCCTTTTTCTGTTAGCCACGCTGGGCCACTGCGTGGATTGAGGAGCCACGTGCGCACGTATTTTGCGCTTAACATTTCTACTCCTGCTCCAAGAGTTACGCGAAAGTCATTTTTATAGCCAGTTAGTCTTCCCGTAATTAGTATAAAACGTGTAGGCTCGCAGTAAGTATTTAGATCGGTCTATTGTAAGTGAATAACGCATGCCGGCTGCTGTAGTAATACTTGACCGGAAGCGTAAAGAACCTGAAAATACGTATGTGCACCGTATAACTTTGTCAGTCTGCTTTTACCTTGGAATGTTTTCAACAAGGTGTGCGCAGCAAATATTGCAAACGATGGCTGCGTATCAATAGGACAGAAAAGCGATGTTGCTCATACCAAATTGGAAAGAACCAAGACTTCGGCCTCTTGAAAGCGGAGTCTTTCTTCCTGCCTATGTTCTTCGTTCTAATGTATTGCGAGATCATGCCAACACGATGTCTGCACACGATGAAGTTTTAACAGGGTTTTGATAAATCATAGTTTAAAGGGTCTCTGCAACACTTCCGATATACGCTTTCACTCTTTCCTTCGTGTCTGTGAGCACCGCAACAGCCATAGTTGTCATCAGCAGGGAGCGCAATCGCGTGATTTGCTCACCGCAGCAGATATTCGCCTTCCGTTTCTGCTTTGCTTTTGTGGATTTCCTTTTAAAGTGGCTTTCGAATGCGTAGGTTGCTGCAACTGAAGGAAAGCCGGCCAATTGCCGCTACACCGCTCCAGTAACTCCAGTGGTCGAAGAACGCAGACCGGGAAAAGAGAAAAATCTTTTGAGCAAGTTTCTACGTTATCTCATGGGCGTAGGGCAGCAATTTTGTCTTAGGTACCTTGCGACTCCTTATTCTAAATACTGGACGTGTTTGTTGGCAACGTTCTGAAAGCATTTAAGATTTATAAAAAAGTTGAGAAAATTGTTGCAGGGTCCCTTTAGCTGAGATCCCAAGAGTATTAGACGCGAGCATACTCGCACATGCACCGAGGGTAAAAGAATTTGAAATATCACGACCGGTGATCTTTGGCTGTTTTTTTTAAATTAATTATTTTGATTTCCGGAGGAGCAGCAACCCAGTTATTGTTCGGTAAAGTCTGTCTGTTGTAGGCTAGCGTTGCGGTGAAACGTGCGAGTTAGCGGCGCTGCAGAGTCCTTTTGATGAAATTTTTTCTATATTCAAACTGGAGTTGTCGTGCACGTATTCGGGATAAATAAGAATTATCGTGCGTACGTAATAATTACAAATCAGGGTGCATTTTTGCTATCTAACTGAAGGCCACCATAACTAGACCCTATCGATCGAAGCCCCCAGATGTGTTCGTACCCACCTTCTCAATCTTCAAGTCGGGCGTTAACCCGCGGAAGCTGCATTTGGGCTGTGAGAGGCGCCGTAGTGAAGGTTACGGGTGAATTTAGACCACCTTAGTATCTGTTCCATGCACGTAAATCTCGTACCCATGGAGTACCTGTCCCTAATTAGCCGTCACGTGGCCTCCAACGCTCCCGACAGCAAGTACTACATAGTGTGGGACTCAACCCGGGCCGGCCGCCCGACTACAAACGCTGGCTCTATGGGCTGTATCACCGGAGCCTTTTAGACTTTCTGAGTGAAAACGTCCTCTTTACGTACATTTAAACACACTCGCCCCCACCGTTTTATGCTGCAGAGCAAACTTTCGCAATTAAAAAAAAATACTGTAGTCGTGGCCGGGTATGAAACCTGTTACTTTGTACGCTACAGCACAACTCTTCTGCCCATATACTAAATCGCAGCGGGTAAGAGGGATAAAGGAAAAAATTCACGACGCGTTTGCGAACATTTTGTCAGGTATCACGAGGCCACATGAGTTTCGGTAGCCTCCCGAGCAACGGCAAAAAAAAACAAAAACAAAAAGAGAACATAAAACGAAAAGAAAACTGATATGAAGGATTTATAAGACCACATGCCGAGGTATATGTTGTTCGGTTGTTTAGATCTAATGGTTTTAAGCACTTGGAATAAGAGAAGAAAAGTATTGAACAAGGTCGGTGCAAAGTGATTTGTGCCTTCATGCAGTGCGAACAAGTACATAGTGAACCAAAGAGAAATTGCGAATAGTAGTTCGACGCTCAACCTGGGGCATTCGGGGGCCAAAACCGAACATGAACAACCAGGCGCGCTTTAGGGAAGTGCTACAGATTAGCTGTCGGTCTGCTTGCGAGGCGCATCGTGTGAACCATTACTCTTTTTACGAAGAGTACATAGCGCAGAAAGGACGATAAATATGGCAAAGTAAGGACGAGCGCTTGTCCTTCGTCCGTTCTGTGCTATGTATGCTTCGTGGAAAACATGTACCAACACGCCTGAAATTTTTTTCCCTACTGAGAAACCTTACTCGACACTAACTAGCCCCGTTTGGGGGCGTTGTTCTTCTGATCGCCGTACCCCCGTTAAAAAAATAACCGGGGATTGCATAGCCTTCAGAAATGCGGCTATGCAATGGTGGAAACCTGCGCTACGCTGGAGCTCGCGGATCAGAGTGCCAGCTCCGGAGGCTAAACTTTAGTGCTCGATGAACGAACCCTGGGGTTTGCGGCTAAGGCTGTCTTTGGGGGCTGATGGTAACAATGGTAACGGAGATGACGACAGAGGGGATTGGGCAATGACAGATATGATCGTGTAAAGTGCTTAAGTTTTCCAAATACAGAACTTACATTTTGCTCAGTGAAATTCATACTCAAGGTTGGGTGAATAAGTTTCTTGGATCACTATGTAATATTGTTGACCATTTATAATGTAACCGGCATGTTATTACTATGCTTTAGCTGCTAGTTCGCCATTATTCCTCACACTGGCACGTCAGCCTATAGGTAAGGGAGCACAAGAGCAGTCTGAAACAATAAAAGTTTTATTCAAAGGCGTTTTAAACTACTGTATAACGAATGCAATTGCAGAAAATCTGCAAACATTGCTGGTAATTGCAGTGCTCCAGTTTTTGAACGGGCATACACCATACAACGTCGATGATTTTCACGAGCATTTTAGCCCGACAGCGCTATGTACCCCACCTCATATAATAACATCTGTCATTATGTTGGAGGGTGATAACTGTCAACCAAGGTCACAGGGCGAAAGAATGTCGCGCGAACAAGAAAGAGCCCTGCTAGGCAACGCGTTTCCCAGGGGTGTACCAGGTTCGCTAGACACTGCGGCTGCATTATGTCTCAATGGACAGCGCGGCAGCTTCCCACCGTGCGCAGGGGATGATAGCGAAGAGCGGAGGCTAGCGCATGCACAGCCGGGTTCCGGCTTACGCGGCCAACCACTTCATATTTTTGCAGCGTATCGTCTCTATCTCCTTTAGTCAATATCACATAAGCCAATGGCATGTGCCAAGAAAAATCAGGGCTACTGTCTGGCGGAGTCCAAAAATTTCATTCACGTGTCGGACAGCTGCAAAGGCATGCGGCTGGCTGACGCGTCGTTTATTTAATAGGTTCATTGTGCCTCAATCATTTCCCGCTTTGTAGATTGTAATGCTTGGCGATGACATAAGTTTCCGGGAAAATAGGCGCGCAGCCACAAGTGCCATTGTATTGCTACGCATTGCAGTTTTCCGACATTCCCGAAGACATGCGGTGTTAAACCCCGTGTTCAAGCACCCGCCATGTTGTTCAATGTACTGCGCACCGCACGAAAAAGATGTCCCGTAGTACGCAACCCCCTGCGCAGCATCCCACATATTTGGACACTTCGTGGACAGTACATTTATTTAGAGGGCCAGGAAAAGCACTCAGTCTACTCTTAGATAATTATATTGCTTGATCAACTCGCCACCGCAATCACTCTTGGTAAGTGCTTAGAGCGGCGGCAGTTCTCTTGGGGAGTTTAATGCGTATTTCCAGGTAATGTTGGTTGCCAGCTTGTTCATGCTAACTGTCCTTTCGTTTACGAAATACTTTTTTTGAAGCACCGTATAGAAATACGCCGCCGGAGTTGCATCGAGAGCTGTTGGACTGATAAAGAAAAAGGCATCCCCAAAAGGCATGGATTAGCTCTGTCTACGTATGCGCTTCTGGATGCGAGTATAGGTGGTATTCGTTTGGTGGTATTTCTTCGCTTGGCAACACTGGAAACCGCGACAGACATGGCCGATGCGCCACGGACACGGCGTGGCTTGGGCCACTGCGCCCGCACGCCGAAGAAGAAAAAAAACACCGGCGTGCCTCGTCTGCTCCGTTTCAACCCGATTCTCAACGGTGGTGTCAACGATGTTATTAATCGCACTCACATTGAACTCGATGCAGCAATACGTTGCGTTCGGTTAGGTAGAGTTTGTTAACGTGCAACACAGTCATGTGCTTAGCACGGACAAGTGCTGCCATCCCGCGGAGACCGACGTAACGAGTGACGGCGCACTCACACGGTTGTCTGCATGCGCGCCTCGCCAGTGAATACAAGCAATAGGCTTCAGTATTCAAACGGAGCGTGCACGCCGCGGACGCGCAGATATTATTTTACCGCCGTTCGATGGTCGGCCTATCGGCCTTCTTGCTGCGCTTCCCCCAAAGTCCAGGGCCCTGGGTTGCAGTCCCCTAATGTACTTCTGATTAAGGCAAAACGCGAATTGTAGCGGATAGTTTGCACAGTTGCTCTTCTGATAACCTATACAGCCTAGCGCAAAGAATAGACGGAGGCGTGAGAAAAGAATGCGGACGGGACAGGCACTAGACATCTAGTGATAGTTTACAAAATAAAGCATTGAAACGAAGACTCACAGCGACCGAAAAACACGCACTTCTGCGCCCATCAAAACAGTATGCTGAGCTTGCCATACTATGCGACCTTGCACTCAATGAAACGAACCGCGTGTTTTTTCTAGCAACTTGGTTGTTGCGGTCATTGTCACAATGTTGCGCATTCGTGGCACTGAGCGCAGTGCAGAAAAAAAATCAAAGCCCCTTTCTTGAAAGGAAGATGGTTAAAGCACGAAACTTTCTCCTGTGCAACCTAAGTCAATCCGCAATTCAAACGGCTTCGACCGTGTCGGAATGGCGCAATCGGATAGACGTTGGCTTCGTATCGCAAAGGATGCAGGTTCTCTTCCGACCATAAGAAGCGTTTTAGGGGCGACGCACCTTAAAGGCTTGGGCTGTCCGCATCTCCTGTCGTCTCGTGTAGTCAGAGTATTAAAACACCGGGACACTCGTTTTCCAATGCCTCGCGCTTGAACATTTCATCTCCATGGGTAAAAACGCGTACTAGAAGTATTCGATTCAACGCAAGAGAGGGTGCCACCGCCCCGGCAAGTGCGCGATTGCTCCTCCCACCGGCGCTTCTCCGGCGCCCAATCAGCGCGCGCCGTGTGGCAAGAGAGAGGCTTACAATCTTTCAATACACTTTTGCACTGCATGCTTCGCTCCTCCTCAGGTTTCACTTTAGTGGAGACGGGCCGGGATTTTGTTTAACAGCGGAGCAGTTTAAGCTTGAGCTTGGTCCGGTGGCGTTACCAAAAAAATAGCAAGAAAAAACTCCTCCGTCGCCAGGCACCCGACACGACCTTCGCGCAGCTGCGTAGGCGGAGCCAGCCTCGCCTAGCCATGACGTCACTGCGCCGACGCGGCGACTTCGTGTGGCCACGTTGGCGACACACAGCGCCTCGTGACTCCGCGCCGAGCGCATCGTTTACACTCCCGCAAAACATGGGTCGGCCGAAGAAGTATGTAACTACGGCGGAAGAAAAAGCGCCGGGCGAACGCCGTGGTGTTGCTGCTCGAGAAGATATGAAACGGCTGCGATTCAACTCCGAGTATCGCGCCGAAGCCAACGCGCCTAAACGGAAGTGAAGAGCGGAAGATCCCGAGTACCGCGCTCGTAATGTAGAGTACAAGCGGACTCGCCGGAAAAACGACCCCGGACTTCGAGTAATGCACAACTTCCAACGTCAAGCCCGCAACTCCATGAGTGGCGCGAACCGGAAGAAGCAAAGTCGATCTCCACCACCGCTGTTTCTGCAGCCTTGCACCACTAGTGAAAGCTGCGCCATTTTTTTTCCTTGAAGCGGTTCATGTGCCTTTGCTTATCATCATCATCGTTTTGTGATATCCACTGTGTAAAGATGGCTTTCCTGTAGGGCGTTTTGGTGACAGGACGGTCGTAATCAGTGAGACGTAGAAAGCTTCGCTTCATAAGACCATGACACCGTATTTTGCAGCCGCCCTCTTCAGGCGAAGCGACAGTTGGTGCATGCTACACATACGGGACAGCAACAGGGCGCATTGCACGGGATTCACCGGTCTACGCCGAGCCGATTGTCACGAATCTGCAAGATCGTGAACAATGACCAGAACAAAGCGAGCGGCCCAAAAAACACGCAGTCGGTTTCATTGACTGCAAGTACAGCGTAGTTTACACGACCACACCATTACGCGGCAAATGCTACGTTGGTCAAGAAGGCCGGTGCGTAAATGACAGATTGATAGAGCACTCAGCAGCGGTACAACCAAGTGTGGGGCAGGACATTTGGCAGATCACAGCCGCCGCTGCATGAGCGCATCGGTGTTGGAAAGGACGCAGTACCTGCGCCGCTTTGTTGCGAGAACCGATGGATAAACAGTTTAAGCATATAAAACTAGCAAAGAAGCTATAGAGGTTGTGCAAGTGCCCCTTCACTACCTCTGTGGACGAGCGAACTTCTTTACCTTAAACAGACTTTCGCATGCTGATCTGATGTGCGCAGAAGTTTGTGTATTTTGGACGCTGTAAGCCGTCGTTTTGATGTTTTATTTTGTAAAATATCAGTTAAAATCTGATACAACAAAGTGCCTATAAGTACACAAAGAGAGGCTGCGGCTGTCCTTGTGTACTTTTTTTGGTCGTCTCAATTTGCGCAGTTTTTTACTTTACATTAAAGATGCTCCAACTCGTCCCCAACAAGTCCTTCTCAATAACATCTGGCGCCTGCCTCGTCTGTAGTCTTGTCTCGTGCTCCCTCCATATTTTCGCGCTAGGAAGTTATCACAAAGCACAAAAGCTTTCTAGTGTACGAGATTTCGGCGAGCGTTAAATAGTGCAAGGCTTAGCACTTTTTGCCAGTGACGGAAGTATTACATGGCTTCTTCGGATGGCTGGAAGAAGAAGTGCGTAATATACTTAACACATGTTCATCACTAGCAAATGTTCGTGCATCATATTGTCACGAGAAGGCGCAGAAGGGGGCAGTAGGGCATATCGCTGCGGTACCGACGATTTACGACGAAGAAGCTGTGCGGGCGGTGCAGCGCACGGCGCCGTTATGGCCGCTTGTCAATAGATCATCTCGTGTAGTAAATGCATCGCTCCATCATCAACCACGGTTCGTGGCATCTGTTCTGCCGCCACGTAAATATATATTGCGAGCATCATTTGTGAATCTACCGATGCCGGTTGACGTAGACGCTCTTGTTGTGGGAACTCCTGATTGTCTTCAGTGCTTCCTCTTCATCATTAGCGGACATGCGGACATGTCCCGCACTTCGTCCTTACCTCCTTAAATATATATATATATATATATATATATATATATATATATATATATATATATATATATATATATATATATATATATATATAAGAAGCAGAAGAACGCTCGGCGTCTGGTCTCGCGGAACCCTGCTCTCGGCTCTTGCGTGTGCACATCTCGACCGTGAATAAACCCCTCTCTAACCGGCTACCCCCATACGTCGGCTATCTCCTTTACAATATATATATGCAGATCGAGATTGTGATTTAACGCTAAAATTCCCGCTCCCACAACTTAAGGTGACATACATATAAACGCCGCATGAAATACGCTAATACGCGCGCGTTGACGTCCGAAACTAATCTACGATAAGTAGCCCTGCGATCCGCTTGATTTAATGACGACCCATGCGAAACTTTCTCGGCTTTTACTGGAAGACAAGGCGGATCTATTATGTCAATTTCGCGTGGATGGCCGAGTGCTAGGTGTACGCGGCGTTGGGCGTAATACCTGTCACACAGGTCGATTGACGGCAATAAAGGCGTAAATCCAAAGCATGGGATCGTCGGAACACAACCGACGCGCGCGTTTGATTTCTTCTCTTTAGCAGACCTCAATCTCCATAAAGGGGTAGTGGGCACCGCTTCTGATCAAAAAGGTGGATTTTCCGGGAGAAAAACTGCAACGGCTGTACGCAGTGGGAATGATAAACAAGACCTTAAAACCTTGTTAGGGGGCTGTACGAGGCCCGTTCTAAAAATAGAGTGCATCCCATTGGTGGTGGAAAAATTGCAAGTTCGATCTGGCCCGCTCGGGAGAAAGAACAATTCTGCTGAGTGCCGACACGGCGCAGCCGTATACCAGAGTGGGTTCCGCGGCAGTCTGGGACACGCGGCCTCCGGAGGGGCTGGAGCCAGTGGGGTTCGGGTCTGCCTGCCTGTGAGGCGACCGGCGGGCGCGTGTGCTGCCGAACTGGGTCGCCAATGGCGCACGAGAACGGCCCGACTTTGGACGGTGGGGAAACAACCCGGCCAGCGTTCCGTCAGGTCGCAGCGGCGGGCGTCGAACGACCCCGAGAGAGAGAGAGAGAGAGAGAGAGAGAGAGAGAGAGAGAGAGAGAGAGAGAGAGAGAGAGAGAGAGAGAGCCGCCTGAGAATGAAACAGATCGGCGATGACGTCACTGACCACGGGTGTGACGCCACCGATCGATGCTCAGTGACGTCAGTGGCCCAGGAGGCGCAGCTCTCGCCCAGCCCCTTCCCGACTCGCGCCGCAAAGGGGAAGTAAAATCGCGGCCCGGAACGTCTTTGAGCCCGACGATCGTCCGCCCGGCCATCTCTCTTCGCTCGACTGATTGCGAGATGAGAGAGCGAGCAGCGCGCACCGACCGACCGGCTTGGCGAAAGGGAAACGTCGCTGGAAAGGTCATGCCCCCGGAAAAATGGCCCTTTTGCCTCCGCTTTGTGAGTGCGCAAATTTCGGCCCTGGGCCCAAAATTCTAGCGCCTTGCCGAGCTCCTTTTCTGACACACTTCGAAGAGACGTCAGAGAACGCAAACTGAATTCTAATTCTGCGTCTGTTTCCAGCGCGTATTTCATGAATTTGCTTGCTGCAGATTTATCTCTTCCTGGTATTTGATGTAAAGCGCGCTATGCTTTTATTTCATTATAAGCTCGCTGCGATCTCACTGTAGAGACGATAGCACAGCCGTATCAAGATGCACTGAATGAGCCGCTTGTCAAATGCTTCTGAAAAACAAAATCGTTCAGCAAGCATTCAATTAAAAATCATAGCCCCCTTATTAAAAGAAATATGGTTAAAACGGGAATAGCGCAATCGGAATATCGGAAAACGGAAAATCGAAATATCGGAATAGCGCAATCGGAATGACTTCGGCTTTATAACCCAGGTTCGATTCCGACCACGCAAAGTGTTTTTTCTTTTCTTGAGGCTCCGGCTTCGCCTTCGCTTATCATCATCGTCGTTCCGTGAATGTCATTGTTTGAAGTTGGTTTTCCTGCAGTGAGTTTTGGCGCGACATCGAACGTCATCAGTGAGACAAAGAAAGCTTCGCTTTAACAGAAAACGTGGCACGAATTGTGACTGGACATCACATTCCGCTGCTAGCCATAAAATAGTCTCTTCACGTGCCTTCGTCCCAGTGCGCATTAAGCTGTCTCTATTTTCCATATCCTTACGAACGAACGTAGTTCCGAGTAGTTAAACAGATTGCACCCGAAGAAAGCCGAGTTATGCGTTAGCCGAAATAATGCCAACCCCTAAACTGCAAAGACCGCACTGGTCTTCAGCAATCTTCAGTTCATGCCTGTTGCGTGACAGACAAAATACCGACACACGGGATGGGCGGGGGTAATCGACCAGCAGCGAAAAAAAAAAGAATAGTGGGGCTTCTTAAAAATGTCAATCAATCAATCAATCAATCAATCAATCAATCAATCAATCAATCAATCAATCAATCAATCAATCAATCAATCAATCAATCAATCAATCAATCAATCAATCAATCAATCAATCAATCAATCAATCAATCAATCAATCAATCAATCAATCATGCTTGGTGTCAAACCTTGGTAATAGTGCCTATATAATCGTATAAATAGGAGCGCGTTACTGAGGAGCAGGATAACCGGCCGTCTTCAAGGAGCGTGGTCTGGAATCCGTTCATCTTTCCTGAGAACGATGAACGATCCTCCGGTTAGTCTTGCATTATTATGACTGTAACCATGCGTTCCGGTGCAGTGCACAAACGTATTGAGATATGTTTTGTTGCAGCCCCGCGTGCATCATATCCTACGTAAAAATCGCCTTCCTGAAGAACGTATGCACTAGGGGCATAATCTAGATCCGTAAGCAAGAACCGTTACATAATAACTGCTTTTGCTTAGCGGGACTAGTTATACGCAATAAAAAAGTGACAGCGCCCGTTAAGAAGGAAGTTACTTTCGGTATCCCATGTTTCTTTATCTTTGAACTAAACAAGCGTAAACGCACGAAATCTAAAAAAGTAAATTATGAATTTGAACTGAAATAAAGAAATTATATTCAGGAAAATATCCGGAAATTTATTTGCACCCATAGCAAAGCAGGTGTTGTGTAGAAATTTGTCCTGCACCCTGTAAAAGGTCCCAATAACATCGGGATACAAAGCATGCGCAGTTCGAAACTGCAAAGATTTATTCTCTTTCGTTTCAAACACTTTCCAATGTTCAGCCCTGGTATAAGCACCGTTATTGGGTGCTAGTGTTGGGTTCGCATGCTGGGTTCGGCTTCTGGGTTCACATGTTTCACCTTGGCTACCTCTGAAGCTTGCCTAAACTGTACCCGCCATCGTATCGTGAAAGCGATCATATGATTTAATGATAGAGCGAAGAGACACGTAATACAAGAGACAATTAGGCTGTAAGGGAGGAAAGGCACGCGAACCATGCAGTGGGGACAGCCGTCGTTTGTTATTTTGAACAAGAGCTTTTTTTTCTGGGAGAAAGGATTCTCTCTAACCCCGCACCAGGAATTTTGTGCCGCCCGCAGAATGACGGTTAGCCACAACCACCAGGCCGCAACTAATGGCCTGGAAAAAAAAAAAAAAAAAAGCCAGGCGATTAAACGAAAGTAATGGGAATATTTAGCCTTGGCATGGCTCTTTTTTTTTTGCAGCTTCTGCATCTCTTGGCATAAATTGCTATAAATTGTGATTGATTGATTGATTGTGGGGTTTAACGCGCCGACGCAACGCAGGCGATGAGGCGCGCCGTAGTGGAGGGCTCCGGATTAATTTTGACCACCTGGGGGTCTTTATCATGCGCCGAAATCTCGTACACACGGGCGTTTTTGCTTTTCGCCTCCATCAGAAAAGCGGCCGCCGCGGCCGGGAATCGAACCCGCGACCTCGTGCTCAGCAGCGCAACGCCTTAGCCACTGAGCCACCGCGGCGGGTATAAATTGTGATTGTCTTTATAAAACTAATTGCTGTAGTTGTCAGTCAACGTTGTAATAGCTTTCGTCGATGGTAACTCCGTGTTGCAACCTTCCCCGCGACATCAATGTGATTGTTGTGAAGCACCCTTTAAAGTGGGCTTGATTGACTGCCGTCACGGTAAAGTCCGAGGATACCTAAGCCCTTCTTATGGGTTGTGAATGCGAAAGCATTAACGCTCAGTCGAACGCCTCAGGCGCTTTGCGACTGTCTAGCGTTTTCGAAGGGCTTCACAATCTTGTCGCTTGAGGCGCTGTGCTTCGCCATCCGCCGTAACCCTTTCGAATGACTTCGATCTGTCTCCTACGTGTTGCGCCGCTGCTCGTTCCGCCACCGTGTAATGGAGAGTTAACGACGATGGTGAATTTCGCTGCTCGTATATTTGCTCATTTATCTGTTTTCTTCCACTCTCTTCCTTCATCCGCGGTGTGCTGGCCTAGACGACCACCCCTCGCTACAGCGTAGTTCAGGCTCACGTTATGGAACGCTTTCTAAGCAGCTATTTCCTACTCCGACGCCGAACTTTTCGTTCAATGGGCCATTTAATGCTTACGCATAGAAAGCACAAGCGGCGACAGAGAAGCTGCTGGGAAAGCGATAGCCATCTATAGACATATGTTCGCTAGGGGCCATAAGGCGTGTAATTGCGTCTCACTTCCGCGCCTCGGTTTAGAGGGAGCTGAGAGCGCAAAATAGCTACACTGGTGTATCATACTGTGAACACCTTTTTTACAGCTCAGAAAAAGAAGTCCAAGCGCTGTCGGGAGAGGACACTCCTGTTCCACTTCAGGGCACAATGAAAGGTCTGCAAATACCTTCCCTCATCGGTTGAAAGCTGTTTATTTCGTATTAAGTTAACGCGAAGCCGTATCATGTGAGGGAAGAATGCGAAGGGGTCGACGGGTTAGGAAGACAAAGGAACAAACATTCGAGGAATAGGCTCGCTCGGCTCCTTGGTTTGACCCGGAAACCGCGCAAGAGGCGACGGCTTTCAAACTTTCTCCTTCCTTTTTACGGACGGGCCGTCACAGTCCTTAATTGCATGGCAATACTTGAGTCACACATGCATACAAAGGACTGTCCCAGGTCACTCCAGAACCCGGGAAACACCAGTAAACTATGTAGCTCACGCTCCCACGACGTCGCATCCGGGTCCTCTCGAGACAAGTGGAGCTGGTGCGTACACCTTAAAGCCGTGTTGGGCAAACTACTCAAAAAATTTGGCAGCGAGGATCCCTCCCGAGGTCCCTACGTGTTACAGCCGCGACATTGCGGCCTCCGCCGAACACTACCTCTGGGAATACCCTTGTTACAGCGCCTTACAGCAGTCAGACCTAAAAACTTGATTTGTTGCGGCCGCAATGGTAACAAAACTGCAGCGGTTAACAGTTTTAACTGCACGGAATTACTTCAAACAAAGCTTTTTGTCAAAGTCGAAGTAGAGCACATTTCAGATAACTGTCAATGTGATGCCATTACCATTCTTCCAGATGCGTGAGGGATTGGTGTTACGTATCGAATTCACTTCACCCTCTCCCTCCTTCGCACTTGTCGGTTAGAGGGCCAAATTGCTCCTCGCCCTTTCTTCTACCCTTTCCTTCCCACCACCCGTCCACTCCTTCCACCCTTCCTCCAGTCCCTCCCACCACAACCCACCTCCAGCATGCTTTGAAGGCCAAAGGTACGTCCTACCACGTATAAACTGTATAGAAAGATACCGACACACCAGAAATTAGGTGAACAACTCAAGAAAGCCGATAGCATTCTAAACGCCCTGGTTTTCTCAACAGCTGGCTTTCTTGTGGCAGGCTTCCCCCCTCCCTCGCCCCCCCCCCCCCCAGAAAAAAGAGAAAGAAACTGCAAGGGTACCTAAATGTGAGAATGCGTGATCATCACATATCGCAGAGTGATGTCACCGAGGTATGTCGCAGAATTCAGTGTCCGTAAGTTTTACGGTGGTGACTGTATGATGCCGCGAAACACGCGAGACGATAAACTGGCCATATTTCGAGCTTTTAGCTGAATTTTATTGTCAGCATTTATCTAGAAGTATAGCTGCAGCGAAAGTTCGTCGCGTTTCTTTTTTCAAAGATGGCCTTTTTCCGAGCGAGGACACATCTTTAATAAAAGAAAACGGTACTATTCGGGAGGCCCTCTAGACTATGTGGACGGTGGCAATGATGTAGACGCGGGTCCTCCATTGCTTGCTATTGCTATGCTTTCATACTTCGGGAACCAACTACACGCCCTAGATGGGGTTGCACCATTTAATGAATCGTTATTGGTGAATCGCCCTCGAAGCAGCGGCGAAGCACGTGCACAGCGTCCTCTTGTGAATCACCCGCCAGGTTTGATTTCGCCGACACCCACATTGTTCCTGCAACGTTTTTTGGGTACGCGGGGGGTTCTGGGGAAGACGCATTTTTTGGAAACTGAACCTTTTAATGCGCGAGCAATGATCACGCATTGAAAGAGCAGCTGTTTCCCCTCTAGCGCGTGGCAGAACTAATCGCACCCCCGCAAGCGTATATACACCATATTCCGAGCGCTGCATGAGACCATGGTAGCGAGTCGAGATCTTTGGGTGCAATTAATGCAGCTAGAGAGTGCGGTTTGCACTTCCAGTGGGCCCATACAGGAGTGCGTGTTCTATCTCCATTATGAGATCCCGTTAGAATCACTGACGTTGGCCGCCTAGGGCTGCCGCTGCAATCTTATCTTTTTCCCTCTACTGCAGCGTCTGGAGGCGTCTTGCCTTTGTTTTATTATCACGTATTCACAGGAAACCCTTTGGCATGGCATGTCTATTATTTTGTTCGAAGACTCTGTACACTAGAAAGCATTCATTTTGATGCACAACCACGTGCTTAATAATTTCCCGTATTTCATTCACAGTAGCGGCAACCGAAATATATCTGCTGAAAAGATTAAACATATTACAAGATGGTTACAAATATGCGCAAACCACGAAATAAATATTGCAGGTGTTCACAGCACCGAAGCGCGAAGAGAGAAAAGGAAAATACGATAAAGCATGTAAAACTTTCCATAGAAAACAAGCGCTGATGTGAAATAAGCCTGGAGACCAGTATTGGGCCGCTAATTGAGCTGGCAACGCCCAAATGTACAGAACCACATTTTCAACAAAGAGGCGGTATTTTTGACTCGGCAGTATCGGCGCCGGGCTAATAATCGAAACGTATGGGCCGCGAAAATAGCAAACGATTTCGATTACAATGCGGTGCCTGCGATAGAGAAATGATTGCAGCACGCAGGTGCTTTAGAAGCTCCCCGAAAAATCTCTCCCGCATTTCCTGGTTGGTTCTCTACCTCGGCTTTTCCTCCGGTAATGTGGACTCTAAAGTGAACAACTTAGTAGGAAGTAAAAATTAAATTGAGGCGAAATTTCTGCGCCCGTTAATGATCACCAGGCGGTCAAAATTAATCTGGAGCCCTCCACTACGACGCGCCTCATAACCAGGACTTAGCCTCCGCACAATGAATCAACCGAATTCAGGCTTAGGCGAGAAAATGGGAATACGTTGACCCTATTCTCGCAAAGTGGCCTCGCTGTTGTAGGTTCGTTAAAGCACTTCCGTCATTAGTCGTTGTAATTACTATTAACTTCCATATGCTCAAAGGGAGAATACGTCTCCTGGCCTTCAACAGCCCTTCGTACAGCAACTTCACAGCGAAACAAGGCGTAAAAATAGTTTAGATAACGTTGGCAACTTCTGGATATATTCAGATGTTTAGAGACAATAATGAAACATAAACGGCAATCATGTTACTCTGCAAAATGCTTCATTTAACCGCAGAGGTCAGCTTGGCAGTAAGCTTGGCGTATCTATACACTAGAGAAGGCGCTGAAACGGGGTGTAATGCGTGCGCACGCACACGAACGCTCATCAATCACGCAGGCTCGAACTACACTCCTAGGACGCATTGGAGAACATTGGGTGCAACCGGGCACCGTTCCAGCAACCTTCTCCTGTTAGAATTTTGTTTAAGCAGGGGAATATGGACGTCATAAGGGAAGAATCGCTTACGTTTCCTTCTCCTCTCACCATTTTCACTGTTCTTGAGGCTACGAGCTGCATGGGTTCGATGCTCGAGCGCTAAAGAAAGCACGTCGCCACGTTCTGTTTCTTACAGTTCCATTTTCTCGTTCTCGCCCTGTACTGGCGGCATTAGCCTCTTCCAGTGAGAAGCGGTGGACCCACGCAAGCACTGATGCATTTATTTTTTGGGTCTTGTGAAGTATCGAAGCGCAGCACAAGAAGAGGGACAGAAACACAGAAGACGAAACACAGAAGAAACACAGAAAAAAAAAAGTTACTGCGTTTTTGCAGCCGCCCCTTTCTATAGGGGCGATTTCCCGTGCAAGCCGGGTGAACTTCCCAAGCGTTGTAGTACCACACAAGGGCCGAGAGCCACGCCGGGGAGTCGCTTGTACCTATTTTACCGGTAGGTGCCCGGCGCCACCAAGGCACACGAATGCACATGGTGCCTTCGACAGCTATGGTGGACGCTCAACTCGCAACCACCTGTGGCAGGACATGCCGCCAGACTTTCACCACCGGCAATGGCGCAACGCGGCATGATGGCCGGGGGCCCCGCCAGATGGACAAGGGTCAGGGGCCCCTCGCAAGGGTAAAAGCAGCTTTCCAGACGTGAAATCCCCTATCAAGGGTCCGCACTCGACCAGGGACGCCTGTACCCATTAAAGAAACCGGCGGGTGCCCGGCGGTACGCGGATCCGAACCCTGTACCGCCCGCATACGAGCCGAGTGCTGTACCTCTGAGCCATCGCTGGGGTCTCTGTCCCTTGTCTTGTGCTGCGCTTCGATACTTCGCTATGCACCAACTCACCCAAACCAGTACTCTGCTGAACTTTAGGTCTTGTGCCGAGCTTGAGAGACCAGGAATTTCTTAGCAGAAATTTTCTCGCGCATTAACTCATTAGGCCGTATGGCCTAGTGAGTTAACGCACCTGCTGTTGAAAACGCGTGCCGTTGACACAGATGAACGATAGCCTTCTAAGGCCTCTCTTTCGTTGCTGACTGACGATGACATTGGAATGTTGGTATCTTCACATAGAAAAGAGGCGAACAGGTCGTCCTGCGTCCTTCTTCATGTGTTTGGCTGCTGGCTTTCCTTCCCGTCTTCATTCAAGGAGCCCTGCTTTCCAAAATATCCTAATTACTCGCTCCCTCCCTCCCTTAGTGAATAAGCTCGCGCAGTAGCGGTATTAGGGGCTCAAGAACATCTGCGCTGAATACCGCGTTGTTACGCCCAACAGGAGGCTGCTCGGTTCGCCAGAGCTCTTTCCTCGCGCTTATTTTGCACCCTCACTATGCTTCGTACCACGTTCACGCGTCATGGAGTAATAATTCCTGTTGCTGAACTTTCTTCGTGCACTTCTGGAAACGCCAAGCGTCATCCTTGCATCCCCTGCTCTGCATTGATACCGACACTTTTCGTTAGTGACATCTGGCTGCAACGGGCTTACGCGCGATCCCATTGGACAGCGTTCATCCTTTTTGTAAATATATTCTATTGTTAACCGTTCGCGTTGCATCCAGAAAATTGTTGAAAGAGGCTGTATATGCTTGGTGCCCGCTGCTTCTTTGCGCGTCAGAGCTGGGTACGTCTGGACACCTCACGCAGCGGTGGCCGCGCCGAAGCGTTTGACAAAACCGAATTTCAGTCCGATTTTACATCTGGCTCCGTATGATGGAAGAAAGACTGGATTACCCAACCAGATTAAAAAGAAACCGAATGCATACTTTCTGAAGCCTTTGCTTTTTTTTTCTCTATATGCCCAACGCGGCCAAAACAGGGCGTCGTTACCTGGTTGACCTCCCGGTCTTTTCTTTTGCCCTTCCGTTCACTTTGGAAACCCTAAATGTTTGCTTCACTAATGGACAAATTGATAAGTATGGTCCCGTTAGACAGGACCGAAGCGTGCACCTGTGCAGCAGACAATATTCCTTTGTAGCTGTACAGCTGCACTGAGGTGGATGTCAGGCTTTCCTTCGTAGAAACTTACTACACCTTGGGGATTTCCCCTAAATCTGGTCGATTAACACCTGTCCTTCACTTCGAGTTGTTGATCAATTCGCTCTCGCGCTACAAAGTGCTAGCCTCCTGGTTAGCTCAGTTTGTACAGCGACTGCTCCGGTTAAGCGGTGGTCCCGGTTTCGAATCCTGGACCAGGACGAATTTTCTTCAACTGCGAAGTTTCTGAGACTGCTGTACAGCTTTCCTTTGTAGCCGTACAACTGCATTGAGGTGGATGTCAAACTTTCCTGCGTAGACAATATACTAGAACTTCGTCACGCGGACAGCAATTGCCGCTGCCACTATGTGAAATCAAAACCAGGTGGTGTCACGTCATAAATACGGGTGGAGGCGGTGTACACGCGTAAACAGGAAGTCTGCTGACGTGCGCATCGTCAGGCCGAGAGCCGCTCCAGTCAGCGCTCCTAAAGGCGCGGAAGAAAAAGGAGAAAATGTGAGCTTTTTTCATATATGCACAAACTCCTCTAATAGTTTAAGAAAATTCTTTCAGGGGGAGGTTAACAGAACTGTGCTGTGAAGGAGGCTCCATAGGCTCTGCGCAGGTGCCTTCAGGACGCCTTTAATAGGACAGTCTCGATAGTGTTGAATCACGGGCGCGGGGACGAACGTATCGGTAGTTGTTTGCAGAGCACACCACGTTGTTCAGCCTCTATTTTCGCTTGAAAGAAATTCGCCCGCATTCGTGTGTTTCATCCTACTGTGGATTCGTCCTGTTACTTCAACTTGAGCAAACATAACCCGGCTGCTTAGAACAAAGTCAAGACTGTGATAACTTTTTTCTAGCATTCGCTCGCATTCGTGTGTTTCATCCTACTGCGGGTTCGTCCTGTTACTTCAGCTTAGGCAAACATAACCCGGCTGCTTAGAACAAAGTCAAGACTGTGATAACTTTTTTCTAGCAAAGTTGCTAGTTCCCCGTTGTGCCTGTTGACGTGTGTTGCCGGCTTAGATATTCGTAGGTCTGTAGTCAAAAGATTCAAAACACAATTCTTTGTTTTCAAATCCTGTTTCAGGGACCTTTAATTATAAAAGAAAAAAAAAACACGTGGATGTGTAAATGTCATTACGCTGTGCATTTCGCATGAACCGTTTCCAAAAAAAAAAATTACAGAAAATGCATTCACAACTTTTATATAATGCTAAGATTGTCATTCGTAACAATAGCGTTTAGAACTGATCGATTGATTGATTTGACTGATTATGTGGCTTAACGCACCGACGCTACACAGGTGATGATGTCCGCCGTAGTAGAGGGCTCCGGATTAATTTTGACCACCTGGGGATCTGTAACGCGCGCCGAAATATCGAACACACGGCGTTTTTGCTTTTCGCCTCCATCAAAAAGCGGCCGCCGCGGCGCGGGAATCACACCTACGTTATTGGGCACAGGAGCAGAACGCCTGAGCCACTGAGCCACCGCGGCGGGTACTGTTCAGAACTTAGCACTGGCGTATCCCCCCATGAGTGGGCGCCGCTCAAATTAGAGCTGTGATAAATCCGTTCGCTGCCCTACGATATGTTTGAACACGTGAAAACGTCCCGCGAAAAAGAAAAAAAAGTCCTTCTTTTCCTTTTAAAAGCTTACTGAATCTGAACCTGTAGTTGCTTTAGAATGTTCGAATGCACTACACCCCGTACGAGACAATAACTTGAGGGATTCTCTTCCTTCGTGTGGCTTGCGAAGCAATATAAAATAACTTTTTCGAGATACGTTGTACAAATGTTTTGTACTCCGCTGCGATAGAAAAACGGCCAAGAATGACAGCAAACATAACACGTTGCAAAACCACGCTTTATTGGTCGTCACAAAGCTTTTCGCGCGACAGCGTTAAGCCTGCTTCTGTTAAGGCTGCTCCTTCGTCAATTCACTTCAACTTTTTCTGAGAAATCGCCGACGTCCTAAATTAGTTTTTACTCTGGCTGTTAGCACTGAGACAGCCATACGGCCAGCACTAAAGAAACGCGCAGCGCCCGACTACGACGAAACCCAAGGCTGGAAACTTGTGTTAGAGCAGAATCAGAACATATGTAAAACATATGCCAGTCACACATTTCCAAAACAACGGCCAGGCAGCCAACGCGCAATTAGAAACACGCAGGCGCAAGTGACAGTTAGTAGGCGACCCAGGCCTTCTAACTGCAACAGGCATCATTAGAAGATCAGATCTGGAAAGGCATAGCGGCAACGACACCTTTAAGAAAATATGAGCTTCTGTTTTTAGCTGATTGTGGTGGCAGGGCGTACGAATTCGATTGATAGCAACAGGAATAACAGTTGGCGTTCAAACAGAGTACTCAAGACATAATTCTGACCTTGTTCCAAGAGTAAGGTAATTTAACAAGTAATAGACTTAGGCCTGGCGGATGCACTAAAAAACAACGGGAGCCGAAACAGACGCACCAGCAATATAATTTTGAGCGGTTTAAAAAAATGACTCCAATCCACGCTGTGAAGGTGGTTGGAAAGTAAAGCCTGAAACGACATCAACAACAATTGCCCTTGCGACGTCACTTGAATTCACACACGTGGCTCGACAAAGAGTAAAACCAGAGATTCTGCCAGCCGTCACTTGAGATTCGCGGGGGCGGCGTCCCGAACGCAGCAGCAGCGTCGGCCACGGTCGGGCTAGAGCGGTAGACGCCACCGCAGTAGCCCCGGCCGTGCGTCGGCAGAAAGAAAACGGAGAGGAGCGTCTTTCGAAGAGTGAGACAGCGGAACCTAGCCATCCTGATGTGCTAGCTCGGGGCTACACCACACCACCGCGCGACATCAGCGCAGACACCGAAACAACGGCATGTGAGCTTAGTGATTCCCATTTACACCCATTTAAACTAGTTAGTTTTGTAAGTTTGATAATTGCAAGGAAACCGAGGGAACTTTTATAGTCGCTATTTATCAGAACCAGTTGCTCCTTTCGCCTTTTGTAATACCTCTTAAAACGCAACCGAATTGGTATTCACCAATTTAGAAAGCAGAGCCCCATTCGTGTCAAGCAGTGCGCAAAAGGTAGCGTTTCTCTAGCGGCCAGATGTCTGTATGTGGTCTCTACATTTTGTCTTCCCGTCCGGCAAACCAATCCTTGACGTATCTTTGCCGCACAATAACTCAATTTTGTCGGGTCAGGGTTACCCATGAGGTACTGTCGAACAAGCTATTCAAGCCGTGCAAAAACGCCCGTGTGTACGAGATTTCGGCGCACGATAAAGATCCCCAGGTGGTCAAAATTAATCCGGAGCCCTCCACTACGGCGCGCCTCATCGTCTGCGTTGCGTCGGCGCGTTAAACCCTACAATCAATCAATCAATCAATCAATCAACCAATCAATCAATCAATCAATCAATCAATCAATCAATCAATCAATCAATTAATCAATCAATCAATCAATCAATCAATATTCAAGCCGTGCAAAGGAAGCGCACAATGGACGCAAAGCTGCTCCAAAACAAACCTAAAACAACCGTCGCTGAAGCAGACGACAAAGCCGTCCCGCCGACGCGCCCTGCGGTGTGAGCAGCCACCGGCGCGCGGGGAACGCTGGGTAATAGCGCCCATTCTCCGCGCCATCTACACTGTGCTCCGTGAGTGAAAACCGCGCTCCCCCTCCTTAGCCGCGTTGGGAGTTTCTTGTCGTGCACGATACGAAGAAACCGTTGGCTGGTAGAGCTAGAAACCTTTGCTTTAAAATTTTGCGTTTTCAGAAAAGCAAAGGCGCTCTCTTTACTGGTCGGTTTCTGTTGTTGCTCTATCTCTGCTGTGTTCGGATAGTGCTAGGGCGGTATATTTTGCCCATAATGTATTTCGAATTATATCTAAAACATTACCCGGGACGATTAAGAATCGTGCGTAAAATACTCTTGACTGCTTTTTTTTCACTGCCAGCAGTTCCCGTAAATGAAGACGGAACGCTTTCATCTCGTGATTAACGTTCGCTAACTTCTTGGTTATGAATACCTTAGGATTTATGAATACCTTATGAATACCTTAGGATCTTAGGAACACCTGTCCTCAAAGAGAAAATACATCAGCCACCCCAAAAAATATTGAAAACAATTGAAAAAAACAAATCTACCGAAAATATGTAACAACTTCTTGCCACTTCGGCGTTTTTGTTGTTGTTGTTGTTGTTGTTACGCCTCATGTAATCCGCAACCGATAATTTAGGACCGGTTCCAACATACCCACACAAAAAAAAAGAAAAAAAAATCCAACAGGCTTAAATGAAAGCTCATATGAGAACAACAACTGAAAGTGGTGAAACTGCGTCGAGCAATACGCGGACGTACGTAGTGGCTTAGAGACAAAGTTTCCTTTGCCGAGTGGCTCAGCGCCCTTACCGAAGACTTTCTTCTCCGCAAAGATTTGCAGCCGTGCAGGCAAAGCACGCTCTACAGGCGGAGTGAAAGGGGCGCACTGGCAGGGGGCAGCCGTCCGTTGGAAACTGTTCCGCTGTTCCCGGCCGTTGGAGCGTTCGCTGGGCGCGTTGCCAATCGCTTGTGAGCGGCGCGCCGTCAATGCTTGGCACTGAAATGCATCAAACAAGAGTGCGGCCGAGTGGAAAACAGGAGGAGGCAGGCATCGCGTGTAACGGCTACATCAGCCGTCCAGAGAACTCAGCAAAGCCACACTGCTCGGCCCCTATTTATTTGCGGACGCCAAGCCGTGACCATGGTGCTGCGCGCCGCTTTAAAGCTTCAAGGCGCACGCACGTCTGATTCGCTGCACTGCACGCCATTGCTCAATCACGCCACTTGCTCGTACTACATTCTCTTCGGTATCAATCAGGTGAAACTCTAATTACCTAGGTACGATGCCTATTGTTTTACTGCAACAGAGCGCTAGGTAAATCATCGCTTTGGGGCAAGGTATTATGCTCAATCAGGGATGTTTGTCCCCCAGAGGGTGGACACACTTGCATTCAGATATGCATACTTTATGAGAGTTGACTGATAAAGATCTTCAGTAAAACGAAGTGGGCCTGCCATGTGGGCCCGCCCGATTGCAGATCTTGGGTGACGGAGTAAACAATTTTTGGATTAGTACGCTTCATTTATTCATAATAAATCTCTTAAATCGTGGTCACATACACAGGATTTGTATAATGTGGCTGAATTCCCTTTTTGCTTATAAAGGTTACTGAAGTTGTATTTTTAATAGAGCACATTTAATATTTCCAATATAGCCATACTGCGCATTATTTTCAAACGTTTTCAGTGCGACCTGCTTGAGGCCACATGCATGCTGATGCCGCCATGGACTGACTGTATGTTTTATGAGCCCGAAAATTTACTTAATCTCTCTAAAAGTTGTCTCAGCATTGCAGCATTGCTGTTTTTGTTACATATCCTTATGACAAATCGTACAGGCGATACTGCGAAAAAGTTGCCTCCGGAGGCCTATATGCTGTCAAACATTCTTAGTTTATTTAGAACCGTCAGGTTTTCGTAGCGCTGTGTAATATATTTTTTTACTCCTAGACCTAAGCCGCTAACAATGAAGAGGCAACTGACAGGCCTCGCGAACACCTGCAGGAGTTTGGTGAAGTAAAACTACACTTAAATACGTGGTGGCGAGTTCGGATTATGGCCAGACGAATCAATCCCAATAATGTCGCCAACGAAATCGCGTTTGTCGAAAGCCGCGCAGCGCTGACGTCACCTCTGCTCGTGCACGCACTCTTTCTTCGCGACACGGAGGCGCGGCGGGAAAGCGCTCTTCTCGGCGAGCAAATGCAGCAGCGCGGGAGAGCAGAGGCCGTCGGGCAGGCAGGTCGCATTTGCACTGCGGCGGTGATCAACAAAGTTGGCCCGCGACCGGAGGCGAGCTTTGCGCGCTGGCCCAGACGGTCCGAAGGATTTGTTAAGCAAAAAGCCCTCCCGATAAGGGGCGCACGAGCGGCCGCCTAATTCAATCGGCGGAATAAGCGGCCGATGGGGCGACCTCGCGTGCGGCTCGGGTGAAAGGAAGGAACCTGCGCGAAATCGAATGCAGCGCGAGGCGTGAAGCGGCGCCAACGCGGCGTCGGCCCGGCGCTCCCCTAAGCGCCCTCTCCGGGCCCGATCACCCTCCGGAAAGGGGAAAAATATTAATAAGTAAATGAAGAGCCGCGTTTCGGCTGCTCGTCGCCGGCGAAGCGGAGCTCCGGGAGCGAGGCTACGTAGCCTGGAAGCAGCGACTCTCCAAGTGCGCCCCCTGGGCGGCCACACCCCGTCACGTGACCCTTCCCTTTCCCCCTAGCGGCTGAGCCGCTAACTAGCGGCCACAGGCTTTTCTGGCCCCTGCGCTCTTGTTTTTGGCCGGACATTTCGACCACCCTCAATTTCCGGGAAACCTGCCGACTGCGAACGCTCCGCCGACTTGTTCTCGACACTGCCACTCTCAGTCATGCCTTTATTAGTTTTCCACAGAAAAAGAGCCCCCGGTCGCCGCTTTCTGTGGCACCGGGCTGCTTACTAGCAGACGTCACTGCATTCCGAACTGCGCTCGGGGCGCGCCCGGGCTGGCTGGCCACTGGACCACCGTGTTCTGCCGGCCGCCCGGCGTCACGGAAGAGCGCGAGAGGTCGCCATGGCCACGGTGGCCGTTTATTTATGCTTTTGCCCTCTCTGCGTCGTGCAGTGACTGTTCTGTGCGCCAGGGGCTGACAGAAGCACAGCTAGTTGGGGGCCTATCCACGAGCTGTAGTCGCCTTCACCCGTACTCTAGGACAAATGGACCGGTCCTAATAAACAGAGTAAAGTGTCGTAAACAGGAGAAGAAGGTAGACGCCCAGTTGGAAGTGTGCCCTGCCGACACAACAATTTTTCGCGGTCTCACAGCTGCCTTATGAATACTGCGAATTAAATGCCGAGACTCATTGTTTCCTTTCGCTACCAGTATACCGCTGGCTGAAAAGAAACAATTTAACAGTACTTCCAACACGTCTGGCATATTTGTTCGCAATCACATAATTGCTATCACGCCTCTACGAGATTTCAAATACGTTTTGCGTCTGTGACTTATTTAAAAGAAATATAATTACTTTAAAACTAAAAATGAAATTGCAGGGGCAAACAAAGCTGGAGTAAAGCCTCCATGAAAATTGCTAGCAGTGTTCGTTTGATAGCTTGCCTCGCAGACGTAAAATAAACAATCAAAGGGGTTTAGAGAATTCAGCACAACCACTTCATCATTCCTTAGCGCTTCTCTGCACATCTTCGGTATTATCTGCGTAGTAGCACACTTTGCTCCCCACGATGACGCAGAACTTGCTGATTTATTCCGCTGTACGTACACGCGGTTGCAAGGTCGAATTCCCATCGTCGTGGGAATTGCGGAGATGCCCGTTTGCGGAGATTTTGCTGCATGCTGAATAGCTTCGCGTGAGGAGAAAATTAACCGAGTTGTCTGACCAGCAAACCTAGTGGGGAAAGAGGCTAAGTATAACACTTGCATGCGTGTGTTTATCATTTTGTTTGCACGTGTCATACCAAGTTTGCTTTGTGGGCTATCTGCATCGGGAACTGTAAAAATAACAGGACGTTCTCTTTCTCCCACCTTCTTTGTTTGTCTTTGTCTTTACAACTTTACATGATTTGGAAGCAGATGTCCAGGGTTGCTCAAACAAGTGTGCAGTGGCGCGGAAAACTGAAATGGCGCGACGGTACGAACCACTGCCTCTTTCCGGAATGGTCACCATTACTCGTTTTCGCGTATTTAGTTTTCTTCTCCCGTCTTTACGTCTCCTTTCATATTCCACACAGCTATATTACAAATTACTCGTTGCGCCATGTCTGTACAAGCTACAGTTTCTCTTACGCTTGTGCGGAGCGCGCGCAGAGCTTCAGCCTTCCTTCTGGACTCGGGCAGAATGAAAACTGAGCGGAATGGCCATCGTTTCAGCCAATATCAGGTTCGAGAAGGACGCTTAGACTGTTTTTCAAACGAGAAATTGTTTTGAAAGTTCCACGCTATGAATATTCTTGTCTTGTACTTCGATCGCGAATGTCTTGCTCCCGTCTCTATTCCTTGTTTTCGTCCAAGGCAAGCGGAAGGAAACAAAGACACAGAGAGCAAAACAAGCATCAAATCGCGCTACAAGGAAGCGGCGGTAGAAACAAGGCAAGGAAATTGGTGGGGAGTCGTAAAATTGCGCCTCGATTTCCAGTTTGCCCACCGCATGTATCGAATTTCCCCGGAGCTTTGCGACGGAGTCCCGCCGATGCCTGTGTGGGTAGATAGAATCCAGGCGGCCCCGTCCGTGGCCTTAGCGTTAGAAAAAAAAATGGTTCCGAGCTGCGTGGGCTGTGCTTAAACGAAATGGGGGGAAAGTGAATTTGACAATAACGTTTCTCTTCTTCAACAACCACGGTTTCAGTGCGCTGATTGCTGGGCTTCATGTTTTGGCTACCTCATGAGCTCTTGTTCATTTACTTCTTTGCAGAATTATCCACGACAGCGGCTTCACGCAGGAAGACTTCAAGCAGTACAAACCCGTGGTGTACAGCAACACCATACAGTCCATGGTGGCCATCCTGAGAGCCATGCCAAACCTCGGCATTAGCTTCGGAAACAACGAAAGAGAAGTAAGCTCCACTTTGTTCATACATCCGCCTGTTGCTAACGCTAATAACGCGAATTTTGAGAACGCAAAAACTGAACATGTCTCCCTTAGGTAGGGGTGATTCGCTTAGAGAGGAGATCTTTTGCGAGGGCATCACTGGGAACAGGATGTTGGCAGTTGGGCTTAATTCCCTGTGCTCTGCCCACGCGTTAACGTTCTTTATGGACGGAATAATCTACGGATTGAGAAATCGTCTGTTGTCTTGACAACTGCGGGGAAACCTTATACAAGCAAACACGTTCAGATACGCGATACTGCGTTCAACAGGATGTTTTGCTTGGTGAATTGGTCCATGCGTGACAGCAGGAAAACCAGCGGAGGAAACCATGACGACAGACAAAGAAACGGCGCAAGAGCGGTTGTCTGGTCTCTTTATCTGTCCTCCCTGTCTTTTTTGCGCTTCATTATATTATATTGCGCTTTATTATATTTTTTGCGCTTTTTTGCGCTTCATTTTTTGCGCTTCAATATATCGTGTTTAGTAGTGTGCCACGGGCATGCATTCCATAGGAAGCTTTTCTTGGGGCCCTTGTTTACGAGTTTTTCTCCAAGAGAATTTAGCGTGCAATACCGCACATTGTTTTTACAAAGTTCAGTCAGAATCGGGGAAGAAAAAATACGTGAAAATATCTGTTGCTTTTTTCATGGTGCAGTATATGCTAGAGGATGGGCAACTTTTGCCAACGTTGTTTGTGTGTGTTGTGTGTGTGTGTGTGTGTGTGTGTGTGTGTGTGTGTTGTGTGTGTGTGTGTGTGTTGTGTGTGTGTGTGTGTGTGTGTGTGTGTGCGTGCGTGCGTGCGTGCGTGCGTGCGTGCGTCATGAAAGGCCTTTGGCAGTGCCGTGTCCTCCTACAAATTATTGTGCTTGCTTGCATAAGTGTCCGTAGACACTTCTGTCAAAAATTAGAAAACGAAAAGCATTATTCAATACTGGTTACAGAAGCCGAGCCCCACGTGCCAAGAGTCGCGGTAATCTTAACAGCTCAGTCACAGTTCCTGCTTTGTTATTTCAGAGAAAGGTGCTGCGGGGTTCCATAGACAATTTGTGTGAGGTGTTATGCAGCCCAGGGGGCGGAAATTTAATCCATCAAGCTTTCCAGAATATTTTTTCGCCTAGAATAAAAAAATACAGGCGCTTTTAGATATATCACTACGGTAATGGGATGCAACAAAAAAGAGCCCTAGGCCCATCGCCTCCCTTGGGGGATTGGCCGAAAACGTATTGGTGAATAGATAGACCGATATGGGAAAGTATTTGCTGTCAAGGAAACGAAACGGCGCTAGATCCTTACATCGTATTAAGAGATGGTGCATACACGTGTGAGGAATCGGCCAAGGATGAATAAAAACTGTGCTTTGGGGATGCAGGCTTATTTGATGGCTGGCTTGCACTTGCATGCATATGTCCGTGCTCACTTTTGCCACAAATTGGAAAACGAAACGCGTTATTCAATACCGGTAATTGAATACTAGTGCTTGAAGTCAAGCGCATTTCATGCGCTGGACGGCTCTCTATGATAAAAGTGAGCTGCACCATTTTTTAGCTCCACGGCGGAGTAATGTTCCGGTCTAGAAACTTGCAAGGGCGCCTACTAAAACTATCCCCATGGAAATTTGTAAACTAATTACGCTGCTGATCATATGCCCGAAGTGCACAATACCAGATGTCACGTTTTAACTCCAGCATTTCCAACAACTGATTGTGAGAAATATCACCTCTGTCTAGCCAGCTGAATGGGTAACACCAGCAGTGAAAGAAAAGTGAAAGTATTAATGACCTTGTGGTTCGGACGAATTTTTCCAAGTAGCATTTACTAAACAGCTCTTGCTCACTAGCTTTTGCATATCAGAGTGGAAGTATTGAAGTATTCACGTCCAAGGTGTGACTGCTTCCTGTTATTTACAGTTATTCTTTCTTGATTTTCAATCAGGAAAGGATAACTTCCAGAGAAAAAGGGTTTAAACGACTACTCCGCGACGACTCTTGTAACTCGTGGATTGCGCACGCCGGCGTGGAAAGCTTACATTTAAGGCAAGAAGTGTTTGTAAACATCTAGTATCAGTGGCCAGCGTGCAGCGTATTTGTTTTGTAACAGTGTCAGATGAGGGAAGGTCCGGGACATAGGTCATTGTGAAAGCTTACGGTACTGTAGCAGCCCGCATTGATCGTTTCAGTTCAAAATAGACGAATGAGGATAGCCAGAGTGACAGCCGTCCGTCGCTCACGCTCACGCTCACTGATTTCTGCAAGCGTGCATGCGCCAGTATCGCAGATAAATGCGCTGCTAAAAGAAGTTCTCTTCACCAAGAGTGGACTTGAAGACGATCCGGTTTCAGGAGTGCGTGGAAATAGAAACGGGGGAGGGAGAGGAAGCAGCTCGGCCCCTCCCCTTTTCTTCGGTGATCCCGAACTTCTCAGTGACCAGACTTTACCTTTAGGTGTTACTGTTTGTGGCGGCAGTTTTTAACGTCAGTTTGCTCTGTTGGTACAGTTTAGATAAACCCGGAAAGCTAGTGTAAACACTTCGCTGGAAACGTCGGGCGATCCGACCGTTTTCTGCTCTGTAAACCATCCGATTAGAAAAGGCATCCCTCTCCCTTGCCGCGAACTCCACCAGCGACGCCGGATGTGAGGGAGCAAGAAGCCCCGGGCCTCGTTGCCTTAACGGGTAGCGCCAACCGCAGTTGCTTCCGCACGAGACACGTCTACCAAGGTGAACTGTGCATCGATATTCGGTGGCCGTCGTGTCAAGCGCTTTTTGGAGTTCTCTCGCGGGGTTCAAGCGGGTTTTTGCTTAGAAGTACGCCAAGTTTTGAGACATACAAATAGAGATAGAAGTCTCGCAAAACGTTGCATCATATGTGATAGCGTTTATGGGTTAACTGACAGAAAATACTTCAGGGTTTTCGGGAGGGGGAAGGGAGTAGGAAAGTCGTGATAGATTAGCCCAAGTTCTTCATTTAAATCTTTTATTCCTTATCAAGCCTTCGCAGTGAGATAACTATAAAAAGAAAAATGAAACGTTTTCTAACGCGCTTGAAATTATTTCGAACATTCACGATTTATGGTAATGTAGTAGGTAGCCAAAGAAAAACACTGGCCGGGTATCTTCTCCGTTCGCGGCAAATGTCGAAAGACGATAGTCTTCTGTCGCTCCTGCCACGTAACTTCCTCCCTTCTCTTTCTCGCCCACCCCTCCCAATCTTACCCTCCAGTTTCGCCCTTGCCACGATAAACACAGTGCAGGTTTGCTCATGTCAATTCAATTTTGCCGCCTCCCACTGCTCACGCCATCTACTAGGACCTTTTGCTATTTTTGAACTTTGAACACGGCCACGAGGGAGAAATGCGAGTGCTGTTTGCTGTTTGTATTTTGAGGTCAAAACATTTTTTTTCAAGCCATATTTTGTTATTTCCTATCGCAAAAATCTGTCATCCTTCTCTTGTTAATGAAAACAAATACAAATATCACTTTTGTATTGATGTCTTGTCTCAAATATGCTTAACGGTTTCTTTTTGCTCAATAATGTTGATAAGTGTGAACATTTTGCCACCAGATTGAGTAACCCGCCGCGGTGGATCAATGGCTAAGGCGTTGTTCTGCTGAGCCCAAAATCTCGGGTTCGATTCCCGGCCGCGGCGGCCGCTTTTCTGATGGAGGCGAAAAGCAGACACGCCCTTGTGTTCGAGGTTTCGGCGCACATTAGAGATCCCCAGGTGGTCAAAATTAATCCGGAGCCCTCCACTCCGTTGCGTCGGCGCGTTAAACATCATAATATAATCAACCAGATCGAGTAGTTTAGAAGTGCTTTGCCTGTATAAACGTCTCGTTCAAAAATTCTTTTAATTTTGTTCGGGCGGCTGAATCGAGGGATGGACGGACGGAGGGACGGACAGACAGACAGACAGACAGACAGACAGACAGACAGACAGACAGACAGACAGACAGACACAAATATAGACCAAAATTTTCGCGTTTAGTAAGCCACTAAAGACTATCGTCTTTAAAACAACACGTCCCTTTCCGGCACTATATAGGCAAAAGCGATGGTAACACGGGGTGTGTCCTTCGAAGTCTGCATTATGGGATGACTGCGTTTGAGCGAATTGTTCAGCAGCCTTCTTACGTTCACAAAACACGCGTAAGCATTTGATTAAGATTGCTTTGTTGGTGCCACACCTAAACCTGCCGGTGGGCGTGATATTTTGGGAACGGGGAACGCGTCGTTTGACTGTACGCGCGAACTCGGCGGCGCTCTGCATTGCACCAAAACTGCAGCGTCTGGAAGCAGATGAGCAGACGTTTATCCCTGTTTTTGAATAGGCAGCGCCATGCCACTGCGTACATAGCCCGGCCGTGTCCCGAGGCGGCCGATTCCTGCCGGGAACGGAAGCTGTTGCACAATCATATTGTTTCTCCCACTGGGGAGCTTTTAACGTTCGTAAACAGAGATTTGAAAGAAAAGCTCAAAGGGGGCTTCACGCTCCAAATCCACATCTAGGCTCTGAGGCGCGCTGTTATGAAGTGTTGAATTCGAAACACTTGGGTACTATAGCACCCGCGCGTGTTTTTCGTTTTTCGGATTATTTTGTTTCATTTACTTTTTCGACACAGTTGGATTTGAATGCGTTACATATCTTGTTTTGTATAAAATACAGCCGCTACGTACACGCCGTAATACCAGTTTTATTTCATAACCAACTTAAACCTTCACCTAACCTCCAAATGTTCGTCATGTTGCTCTTTAGCTACTAGCGCACTCCACCGTACTCTTTGCATAAAAATATCTCACTATTTGCGCTGCATATTCAATGTAAAACCATCCCTGTCACGCCAAAAGAAACGCGCATGTTGTGCTAAAAGTAAGTGAACATGGAGTTTTATGTCAAGACCTAAAGGGCAAAATGGGAACGAGATCTAGCAGTTTTTAGTTCGCTGGGCCCGAGCTTGGGAAGGCCAAACATTCTGGGCGACTGGTATATGTAGTTTGTTCATTCCTCCAACGATTTTCTTTCTGAGGGTATGCTGACGACACACATTCCGCTCGGGTGGCATAATTGTAATTTTGAGGCACTCAAGTAGGTCGACTAATATCCCGTTTCGAAGCAACCATTTCTTGTCGAAAAGGAGTGCTTCAAAGGGCGCACATCTCAACTCAGATGTCAGCAAAAACTTCAGAGGCTCGACGAAGTGAGATCTAGGCTTGATCACCTTGATGAGCAAAAGTAAGGACTTGTAATAGGACAAGATAATTACCCGTTCCCCCCGATAACCTTTCTACCTCTTTGTACAGTTGTGATGCACGGATATCGATGAGATTGGGATTCTAAGTAGAAGCCATGCTTCTACTGCACGCTAGATGCTAAAAGCGTATCACATCAACAAATGTGGCAGTGATTTTTTTTTTCATTTCGTTTAATTTTATTTTATTTCCTTAAAGACCTTTTGCGGGGTATCACATAAAACGACGCAGAAACCGACTTTTGTACCAAGGTGGAAGGTGATTAGTAATGGTGTCTGCGAAGGTGGAGGTACAAGTATTGACAGGAATGTCACTCGAAAGGCCATTCCAGTCAACAGCTGTGCCAGGAAAAAAGGATGTAGGAAAGATAACGGTGTGTACAAGTGGGCGCAAGTCTTGAAGGTTGAAATGGCCAGTGCGTCGATATGTGTGTGTTGGGGGAGCAATGTACGGGGGCATGCGCATCAGGCTGTGGAAAAACTTATGAAATGAAGGAAGACTGGAGATACGGGGGCGAAATGAGAAGAGGGCTAAACCAGATTCGTCTTTCAGTGATGATACGCTGATGTAATAATGATATGAACTAGAGGCACGGTTTGGGAATGACTCAAGGGCGTCTCAAGGATAGGATTGCCGTGGGTTCCATACTGGAGAAGCATGCGTAAGTGACACGTCGACGACACGCTTTTAGTTACAGTTTTGTTTTGTTTTTTCTATCGAGGACGTCATAAGGCACAGTTGTACATCCGCGTGATACAGGCTGTGTATGCCCTCGTTTTGGCGTGTATTCGTTGACGCAAGTCGAGAATAAACTACGTTGAAGTAGCGCCAGTCGCATACATTTTCTGTCTTCTGCGTCGTCAGTTTCGTGCTGACTTTACTTGTTGTCGGCGGTAACCACTGCAGTATGCGTAAAATCTCGCCGCGATGCTTTCAAAGCCTGCGAGAAGTGCGGTATCTCCAACTTCTTTCACATAAAATGTAATATTTGCGCGGCTCCGGCCAAATAAAAGAATACTAAAATAAATCAACACATCAATAAAGTAAATTAAAATTTATTATTTAGTGAATACTAGAAATCTCACAACTGTATCCTATATTTTTGTAGTTTTTTATTCACGGTTGTATAGTTAATTTGTTTCGCAGAAATTTGCTGCCACTGTCCCATTCTTCACCTTTAAAGTTCGAAATTCCCGCTGGAAACTCATGACTCTAGGTCCAAAAGAAAATTGTGTGCCCTTATGCGATTATTGCAGGTTTGGATTTCGTGCCTCAATTTTCTACATCAATTCCTATGGTAAAATGTTTCCTGCAGCGGCACCAATTGTTCAGTTTAAAATTCCCGTCCCATTCTTGATTTCGAAAGTAAAGTATAATTATTCTTTTCATTGAGAGAATTCATTTGTCCAGATAAAAATGAGTGTACTTACACCATAATGCAAGCACTGTGGATTCTTGGCACAAACTTCCACAATGCGTAAATTCGTTCATTTGTCCTATTTGAAATTTTACCTCTTCCAGTTATATGCATTGTTTAAGTTTTCCCGCGCCCACGTCCTTATTGCAACTTAATTTTATAAACCAGTCATAAACGACTTCGTCTACTATCCACTCAGTGGCAAAGTAGCATGCATTCATTTTGAATTTGAATTTCACGCTCCGCGAGAGCTCAGTGCGTAAAGATTGCGGCCGCTGAGCCTAAGCACGCGGGCTCAGCACAGGCCGCGGCGGCCGTTTTAAGTGCGAATGCACTTTATAAGCGACCCTGAATTCCGGTGACCGCCGTCCGTCCACATAGCAACAGCTGCGGGTGCGCGCGCTCCTCGTCTTCCTTGGCAACGGGGGGAGATGGGCGCGCGCTGCCTGGCCGCTGACATGGCACATACCCACGTGGGGGATTCGCCAGGAATCGGGCGTGAGAAGGGCTATTGCACCCGCTTAAAGGAGTACTGACACGAAATTTCAAAGCTGAGATCCGCTCTAGCAATCAAGTACAACGACAACACAAATAGGTGTCTGTGCATGGCACATACCCACGTGGGGGATTGGCCAGGAATCGGGCGTGAGAAGGGCTAATGCACCCGCTTAAAGGAGTACTGACACGAAATTTCAAAGCTGAGATCCGCTCTAGCAATCAAGTACAACGACAACACAAATAGGTGTCTGTGCATGGCACATACCCACGTGGGGGATTGGCCAGGAATCGGGCGTGAGAAGGGCTAATGCACCCGCTTAAAGGAGTACTGACACGAAATTTCAAAGCTGAGATCCGCTCTAGCAATCAAGTACAACGACAACACAAACAGGTGTCTGTGAATAAATGCATCTTTCTTTCTTTGTAGTTGTGTGTGCGTGTGTGATCTCTCTTTCGCGAACATTACCGAACCGCGCAAATTCAACTCCTGCATTCGCACTTTCACATTCTTCCCCTCGGGGAAATGCGGGGAATTTTTTTCTGATGGAGGATAAAAACCAACGCACCCACGTGTCAAGATTTCGATGCACGTTAAAGGTCCCCAAGGGAACTAAATTCATCACTAATCCTTTATTGCGGCACGCCTCATGGCCCACTTGCGGGTTTCGTCGAGCAGAATTTTTCAAACTTTGAACTTGAATATCCCGCCAAAACATTCAAACTTGGTAGGGGTAACGGGCTTCTTCTCCTCTCTTCCTTTTCTTCAATTTCTTTAACCTTGGTTACGATCATGTCTCTACATTATTACTGTTTCTTCAGAATATCTCTGAGCACGTTACCATGGAGGTGACTAACACCGCAATTGAAACCGCTTTGACATTCTAATGAATGCGGGAAGTTTTTCTCACAACGTTGCTGAATCAGCCTAGCTCACTTTCTGCTTCAGCTTTTCCGCAAGCATGGCTTACAGTCCTGTACCGCGCGTGGCTGAGACAGCAATGCTCATAAGGCTCGATTCCCATCAGTGACTGCTCAAATTTCGCTTCCCACGGTTACGTTTCTTTCTTTTTCCTCGGGTGCAGCAGCACTTCGCTATCAGTTTGGCTGGGGTCGCTAAATTCGAAGCCAAATAATAGAGAAATAGCCTAGTTGCTTCGCTTCATGCCGTCTCCGCTAACGGGTGACGCCCTTCGTAAGGAGCATCTCCATCTGGCTGACTGCCCAATCAGCCGCGCTGGCCACGCAGTGAACGCAATCTGGACATACCACCATTACACACACAAAAAAACGAAAACAAAAAACAACGTCACCAAATCGGGCAAGGAGGATGACGAAAGGAAAACACCACTTTTGAAGGGGGTGATGGGGTAAAAGTTCAGGGGAAAGAGCAGCTCATCAAATGTTCATGGTTCACACAAGGTCCATTGTCCACATGGGGTTGAATGATTCACTATTTACACAAGGTTCGCTCAGGGAAGAGGGAGTGTGAGGCATTCTTGGGAAGTCCGCCAGGCACCAGTTTAAAACGGCAATGAAAACAAAATGCAAGTTTGGTTCATTCGAAATACTGCCTCGTTAGAATAACACTGACACCACTATGAGCGCAAACTTCACTAGAATAAGCCACATTATTAGGAAAAAAGAGAACGGCCATGCGACCCACTAGCTCATTTCCCGCTCTAGAACCTATGACGTATTATGGATAGCTGTGCAATTGGCTGAGGCCGAAAAAAACGCATAGGCAGGCCTTATAAGCTTGCAGAACGAGGTATTTGCGCTTAAATTTAGTAGATATTTTATATCAGTAAGGATTGGGGGTAAACATTGGAAGTTACGAACGCACACGTAAACACAGAAGCACCAGTGCGTACTGCGTGCACTATGCTTGTTATTGGCATAAGAGACATTGTTTTACGTGATCCTGTTTGTCGAGCATACCTAATGTTTCACAAAACGATTATTTTCAACCGTAACAAAAATAACTAGGGTGCAAATACGGTCAAAAACAAAGCGAGCTCGGACAGTGGGTTGATGATGATGATGATGATTGCTATTGGTTTCCCCTTTGAAGCGGGGTGATGCCATGTCATCTTACCAAAAAGGACTAATATAACCATGTTTTACACTCTTGGTTTAATACTAGCGCTGCTTAGGGCAGTCACTTAAGCTTCTTAGGCACGAAATACTTTTTTTCCCTGTTACAGGCGGTAACTGTCCTAGGCAATATTCCCCTCTCTGCTTTTCGTCCACCAGCATTCCAATCTTCTTTTCGTCCCCTCGACAGCCTTGAAGTTAACTTCCTCTGTGATACCCTTAAATCCTAGGGCTTCTGGAAGCCCAATAATCCCTTCATGTGGATTTGGATGGAGAGCCTCGCATTCTAACACTATGTGTCGCATAGTTTCTGTTTCTTTTCCGCAGACCATGCATACCCCATCATTTTGTGAATACTTCCCCACAAAACTCTTAGTTAGCAGGCAACCTGCTCTTGCCTAAAAAAGCAAAGCACTGCCCTGGGAATTATCGTAGAAATTTTCCTTTCTGATGTTCCCTTTCTCAGCCCTGTACATCTCTAACGACGTTTTAGCTTTCATTTTTTCCCACCATTTATTCGTTTCAATCTGCCTTGCCTCTTTTTTGGTTACCTTGACTGTTTTGGATTCTCCACTGTTCTTTCCGTATTTCATCGTTAGCCTTCTATCTTTCTTAACCACTGCGTGTCCACACTTTTCAAGTATAGGTACCTAAAAACCTTAGCTGCCCACCTTCGTTGATCCATTGCCCTCAACCTCATCTCAAAGCATATTTTACTCTGAGCTTCTCTAACTTCAAACGACGCCCAGCCCATATCTCCCTGAACTGCTTCGTTAGTTGTTTTTCCATGCGCGTCTAAGGCCAAACGTCCTACCGTTCTCTGGTTTACTTCAAGGCCTGATAGAACGTCTGATTTTAAGCAGAGTACAGCATTCGCAAACGTGAGACCCGGAACCATTACTCCTTTCCACATTCCTCTTACTACTTCATATTTGTTATACCCCCACAGAACTCTATGCTTCATTATAGCTGCGTTTCGCTTTCCCTTAACCTTAAGTTGCTCATCGTGAGTTCTTAAGTAGTAATCCCCTTCGTTTATCCACACTCCCAAATATTTATATTCGTTCACTCTAGGCAATTCGCCTTGCTGGATAGACACTACGTCAGTAGTAGCGTCATTGAAAACCGTTATTCCTGATTTTTCTGCACTGAAATTTAACCCGAGGTCGGTGGCTGCACGGTATTGTGGCGCCATCTTGAGGACGGACGGGGAATGGAAGACATTTCGTCACCTGCTGCAGCCCTCATCGACACGCTTAACATTCGTTTTAAGTATACCTGTCCTGGATACGTCATCACAGACGTCATGAAACACACAATTTAGTGGGATAATTGAAATTTTGGCTTACACTGTAAAATTTCTCGGTAAATAAAGCATCATTTGCTGCCGGACAAGCCTTGAAAAAACTCTAAAACATTTAATTTTTCGAATAAAACAACTTGTATTTTGCCTGAATGACCATTTTAACCCCACAACTCCCAGCATATCACACTTGATCCGCGGCTTTTGAAAAGGCAGAAAGGGACGATAAATTGCATAAAACTGAGGACAAAGCCCGGAGTATCGTGTTTGATACACTGACGGAGTGTTCTCATGTGAGTAGTTCCAAAAGGTGGCGCCAGAAGTGTGCTGACAACTCGAGGATGCTGGCCCCACGCGGGAGCTCGCGCGGTGGCATCCAACCGGCATTTTACTCGAAAAACAGTGACTATTTCCTTCTTTCGTCCTACATTTGCCCGTTTTCTTCTTCAGAAAACGTTGCGCGACCAAAATAATATCCCTGTTGTCATTAATAAGGTCCACCCAATCTTTGACGTTGCTTCAAATTTTCCCGTAAATGGGTGTTCATTGATGGCACAACTTTTGCATCGCTTTTGATACGCTTTTAATCACAGCTTTCAACCGTAAAAAGTTTCAACTCTTTGCGGTTCTGTTGTTTTTTTATGTACTGAAGTTACGAACAAATCAGACCGCATCGTCGCCGGCGGAGATATCAGCGATTTTAGTGACTTGACGGAAAGTGATGATGGTGATTACTGTCCTCCGCCACCACTGACCCCTCCGAGGCAAGCGATGATAAGGAAAATGTTGGTGATTGCTCTGAGTTGTCTACAGCTTTGTCTTACCATGTAGGCAACAAGTAGTGAAAGGAATTGCTCAGAAACAGTCATACAAACAATCCATACAACTAGTGAACCAGTTTGACCGCAGGGCCAAAATCCACGTTTACGTCCCACGCCCTGCAATTGCTGGTGTGTACAACAGTTTTATGGGGGTATTGACCAGCATAACTATCAGGCGTCGCTGTGAAAAAGCAACGGAACTGCGTCTTCGAATACCACAAGCCATGAGCCTGGATCCGGTAAAGAGGTAGCAGAGAAGCTGATTGATATATGATATATGATGATTGATTGATATATGATGAACGTGTATGATACGTTCATCAATTTTATTAGTGGTTTAAAATTTCATTTTTCTTTTTGTAAGAATGAAGTCGTATTCGCCTTAAATAAGGGTGCACACGTTTCTGCAATTTTTATTTGCCTGGAAATATGTTTTGCCTTTATGGGGTTAAAGAGACCATTGTCAAGAGCATACTGAGCGATCTGTTCGATGGAAGAGGAGGTCGTTTCGGGCCTTACGGATGTGATCGGACATGGGTGCCGGGGTGCCAGTAGATAAAAGCTGTCTGTTGAGGAGGTGTCAGTCTGAGGGCTAGTGTCGAGGGAAGTATGTGGGCGTTTGTTTCGGAATCCACCCGAACGAAGAGCGCCCCAGTTCCGTCGTCTTCTGAATGGGCTTTCCTGGGCAACCTCTCCTTTCACTGCCCGAAGACTGCTATGGCGCTGCGTTCTTTCCCCTGCTGAGAACTCAAGTTCCTCGCATCACCACGGCAGCGCATTTCCGAATACCCGGTCCTCGGTCTTAGCTGAATCCGGGCTTGCTGCCCCCCGATTCGACGGCCGACACACACTGCCCTGCCAGAAGCACAGGCACACCGGTTGTGGTCAAAACATTCGCCCTTCTTCGGCCTTGTCTCACCTCGGTGTCGCTCTCCCAAGCGACGGGGGCACGAAGGAGTGCATAGTTTGCACACTGCACCGTGCGTTTAACTAACTGTAATAAGGGTATGCCACAGTCTCGCACGCAACAAACCTCTGTCGAAGGCGGTAAAAATTTAAAAAAAGGAGAAAAATGGTGTACCGCCTTTACCCCAGTGCGGGAAGCAGGGGATTCGGATCCCTGCAGTGTCTGTCAATTTGTACAGGCAGCATTATCGCCAAGTTTGTTCCCAGATATTTCCGCCGAGCGTGAAGAAATCTTGAGATGCACGAGAACTCGGTCTGGGGTCGCGTCTTACACGCGTTGCCTGCTTTGTTTCTTGAGATGCCCAGTTTCTAGTCCGAAGAGGATCGATGGATCGGGAACCGCGTGAGGTGCTTCAAATCGCTCCCTGCAGGTGATGTGAATAGTGAATAGTTATGGTAGGCATCGCATCTTAATTGGGATGCTCGTCGCCATGCGACTAGGTGGCAAAACATGATTCGACTCCCTGAGCGCGACGTAAGAGTCCGTTGTTATTCGGAACTTCTGGAAGAGGAGGACCGAGGAACGGTAGCTAATGTGCCGGGTTGCTCCCAGAATGCCATACGTTTCACTTCTTCCGCAAGCATACATGTATTAAAGATGAGAGGAGATACATTTGATGGTGGTAGTTCTGCAGAGGTCTACGCTATGGCCTTAGCTCCGTAAAGCGCACCGCCCCGGGAACTTTCTGCTTTATCCCCTGCCCTGTCGCCGACGAGAGCTCCAGAGCTCTTTGAAGGCGCCGCCGAATTGGTCTACGGCGCAGGATGCCGATCGAGAGTCGCTCCAATGTGGGGGTGGGTGGGGGAGGGACGGTGTAGCCAGAATCACTATTCAGTTGATTCCTTTCTCTGAGAACTCGTCATCGAGGAGAATATTCCATATCAAGCTGAAGTCGTATCTTGGTTTACTTTATAAAGGTATGAAGGGACGGGCGCGGGACCGCGTTATGCTGGGTATCAAGCCGGTGAGGTTTATGAGGCCACTAATTGCACGGAGGACGTGGCGATTCATCTTGTTTAGGTCGTTAACAAGGGACGGGCGTAGGGCATAAACCTGGAAGCCGTAGACGAAACGTCCATGGGCCGTGCACGAGCGAGCATTTTACAAGCTTCTTGGTGTGCCCCGCGATATTTTAATTACACGCTTACAATTTATTTCAGTGCCAGTTTAGGCACAGCCAGAGTGGAGAGAGTGCGCCTGAGCTCATCCAGGTAGCTTGCAGCCGCGGTGCGACAGCGAACGCGCGCGGAAGCGCTCTGCGAGGCCCTCATAGCTGTTAAGAGGGCGCTGCTGCGAGTGAAGAAAGCGTTTCCATGTAGAACGGCTGCTGGTAGTATTGGTGTTAGCGCGCCATTTTGTCTATGAATCAGAATCAGCAGCTTTCACTACAAAAAAAAAATGTTCGGGGCTCTGAAGTCTGCTTTCGTGCTTTGAAGGTGAAAGTATTATGGATTCCCCTTGGAGATACTCATCAGACTTCTTTACTGTTGCATCTTCTGTGCATCCGTTTCTTCACTTTCGCTTCTCCGTCTTCTGGCGCGAATCACTTAGACAGGAAGACCGGCGACAGTGCACGCCACACCTTACCCAGTATCAGAGTGCTCCGTGGCTTGCGTTCTGCACCAGCCGCACCTGTTCTACTCACGTACCGTCACGTTCGCCTGTCACGCGATATGACGCCAGGGCCGCAGGCTAACTCTTGCTGTACCGCCGACAACGTGTTAACATAGCGCTGTAGTAAAGCACTTCACCCTCCTCTGGAGACCAGGGTTGAACTTTCACACGAATTCGGTTGTGTTTTAAGGCGAAAGCTTTAAGTGCTCCAACGTGCGAAAGGGCGGCGCTGTTGTATTTGTTGTTGGTGTCCTGTACGGAAAATGGCCGCCGCTGTACAGAGTGACTAAAACACAGATTTGAGTTCGTATACACACACACACACACACACACACACACAGGTAGTTTTAAATTGCTATCACATTCAAAATACTTACGTTCGCTGTCAGGCAAAAGTGGGGATGCAGTTATTTTTGCTGGTCGCTGGTTTAGAAGCATAAGCGCGTAAGCCTATGAAGCGCTGCCGACGGGAATGTGAGCGCTTCCTCATGAAGTTGTCGGTAGCTACTAAGTTTTCCTCGCTTAACTTAGCTGTACTATACTGCAACGTAGAAAAATAGCGGCAGGTGATAAAACCTTAAGCGGCTTACGGTATTTATTACGGATTCCTGGGTTCGAGTGCTTTCACCCTAATCGGTTGGATTGTAAAAGAAAAATGTCGCGACTAAGGGCAGGAACTGGCGGGAAAGTGAAAAATTGAGTGAGAAACGGTTGCATGCTTACTTGCAGGCTCCTTAAAAGACACGCTCAGCAAACCGTACCTGCGACCTCGGAAGAAAGGGAGGGGGAGCCAGGAAGGGGCGAAAAATTGTAGCCGCGCTGTTTCTGGCGCTCCATTTTCTCCTTCCTGCCACCGCGCGTGTGCCCTTGTTTTTGGTTTATATGCCTGGTTCTTTGTTTCTGTCGGACGCACCGGTGAGTTTCTGTGCGTCTTTCCAGCCCTTGAAATGGAACGAAGACGAGGGAAGCGGGGAGCCCGGTATCAGAGAAGTCCTTTGCGGATGACAAGCGAGCGTTTCGATTGCGAGAGGGGGACGGTACCGCCATCTCGCTGCAGAGTACACAACAGCGCTCCTTATCCTCTTCGACGTGTTCCCGGCGATCGATACGCGGCGCCAGCATCCAGATGGGCTCCTCGCTGCTGCGCTTGGGCCGCTACCAATCCCCTGGCATTCCCTTTTTTTGTTCTATTCGCCGTGTCATCATTTTCTCCGCGAATCCGTGTTTTGCAAGGGTACACTTCAGGGTGCTGAGCTTGAGAGTGGAAACAGCATCTAGATTTGAAGGTTTCCAGCGTTGTAAGAGCGTGTAACGCTGCAAGGAATCTATATTTATGTCCATGTCCTTTACCCTTTCGATGCAATTCGTTTTTGTGTGTGTGTGTGTGTCTTGGAAGCAGGTTATTATTTACAAGAGCCATGTTACACCTTTCAGCGAAAAGGGCGCAACCACTGAGGTAAATATAGAGAGATTTCGGCGGACGTTAAAGATGCCTATGTGGTCTAAATTAATCCTGAAGAGCCCTCCACTGCGGTGGGCCTAATAGCCCAGGTGCAGCTTCGGCGCGTCAAACTCCACCATCAATCAGGAGAATATAGGGCGGAGTCCAAACGCACAAAGCTGTTGACACGTAGGGTGTCGTAACAGCCGCTATCATATCGCTTTTCGCGGGAAACCAACGCCGCACGGTGGCCGGAAAATGACGAAAAGCAGCTTGTCACGTGTGAACAGTGCTGTGAATTTGGGCACAAAATTTTCGGAATTCACAGTTCGCCACAGCATACAGAAAGCAAATTCTTCAAATGACAATTGAGGTACATAACCTCTGATGGCAGTCATTACTGATTTTATTTAGAGCTTGTCGAAATTCAATCAATCAATCAATCAATCAATCAATCAATCAATCAATCAATCAATCAATCAATCAATCAATCAATCAATCAATCAATCAATCAATCAATCAATCAATTGGCCATTCAGTCAGTTAGTCATTTCTTTGACTCGCTCCTTGACGTTAGTTCACGAGCGTCACTGATACATCTCGATAATTCTCAGCTTCGGGAGATCTTTCCTCCTTTATCACTGGCCGCAAAGCTAGTGTTGCAATGCTGAGGGGTTGCTCTGAGGTGTTGTTGGCAAGTCCTGACCTGCGTTTGTCTGGATGGCGCAGGCGGACGCCAAGATGGTGTTTGACGTCGTCGCCCGGATGGAGGACACGGAGCCCTTTTCTGAGGAACTGCTCAGCGCCATGAAGAGGCTATGGACGGACTCCGGGGTGCAAGAATGTTTTGGCCGCTCCAACGAGTACCAGCTCAACGACTCCGCCAAGTAGTGAGTACATTATCCCTCTCAGCTGCTTCTGGCACGGGTGTCCGCAGTGGGAGGGCACTTTCTTAGCAAACAAGCTACTGTGCAGGCTGATTTTATATTCTCACTTGGAAATGTGATTAAACCATTTACGACTATAGGCAAGTGTCCATTCACTTATTTTCATTTTTAGCCTCACATAATAGGCTCTTCCGAGATTCATATACGGCCAGCCCCCCGCTCCTGCCTCCTCCCCCACCACTCCAAATAGTTCCTGTTCACTAATAAAGGTCCCGAAAAAATTCTGGCCGTTTTCTGTGGCTTGCTATCAGGAGGCGAACAGCTGTGCGGCAAGTAGAGAGTATCGGCATGACCATATATATTCACTGTGAAACATATCATCGCTTCATAGTTATTTGCTTTCGAATATATTGCGCAAAGTACGACGACCGCTGCTCCTCGAAAAACTAGTGTGACTGCACCGTTCTGTCCCGAACCGTGCAAAGGAACGCCGAGAGCGTGTGTCCGCAATACAGCGTTCCCCGTATACATCTGTTATCTTTACAGTAAAATAGCGACCTTGCTTACAAGCATTAGCATTTCTGCGGGCTTTTTTTATAAGTAGAAAGCATTTCACATTTCGAAGTCGCAGAGTACTATCACTGTGCTCTGTCGAAGATATTTGGATGGCCGTTTTTCACTTCCTACTGCAGCAACGCGGGCACTGATCCTCGCACACTCCGATTCCCCCCAGTGTAAGTTCGACCACGGAATTCATTTTACTTTTATTTCCCCGTTCCATGCCCCAAGCACGGCGTTTATTTGTTACGTTATGCTTTGAAGGCTTCAGATTCGCATTGTGCACGCATAAATTCCGTTGATCCGATCAGCGCAGGCCGACCGAACGGAACAGCGCATTCAAATTCGGCTCACTCTCTGCCCATTCTCGGGCACAGAAGCTGTTCCTTTCTTTTTTCTTACCGCCGTGTCACAGTTGCGGCCGACAGCGGTTTATATCATTAGGGCTGACAAGGTCGCATTCCGCTGCGTGCCTTCCCTTGGCCGCTAATCCTTTCGGAGCTCGAGCCGCACGGCCACGCGCATTGATTGACTGAAAGGGAGCCGTAGCATCTTGTAGGCGTCCGCCCGCCGGCATGAGCCACGGAGCGCGGTCTGCACGTACGCTCTGCAGCCTCGGGTGGGCGGACCCAAAGTCGGTCTTGCATCAGGACGCGTCCCCCTCCCCTGCCGCACGTTTCCATCCGTGCCAAAGAGGCCCCCGGGCGAGTTGCCTCGGCGACGTGGCTGCCCCCTCTTCTCGTTAGGGGCTTCTTGCCAATGGGTTCGACGAGATTGCTCGCTCGCGCTGCAGACGCGCGGCCTTCGACGCGAGCCGCATGACGTCACTGAGCTCTTCCCGAATGGTCCCCAGGAGCTCCTCTGTCGGCGACGGCTGGCTGGGGCTAACAATAGCGGGAATAAATAGCTACCGACCGTGTTGAGGCCCTAAACATCTTTCCGCCCAGTTTGTGCTTCCATCAAAGAAACAGGTCACGTGGAAAGCTGCACTTCTATTCAATGACGGCCTCACCTGGCTTATGTTCCCCCGTAGAATGCCCTATTTTAAAGCAGCAGCAACCTTGCAAGGTGAGGCTACTGAAACTACAACAAATGCTATCCCACATGTAACCGGCATTAGCCTCTCCAAGTCGTATTGTTCAGTCTGTCTACTGCTTCCGAAACGCTTCTCTCTGAAACCGCCATGTCTTCGTCATCTCCAGTAAAAGTGGTGCAGTACAGAAGGTATTATATTTTAGCGTGTCCACGTGTTTGCACCTGCTTTGCCGCGTCGACGAAAACAAAAAGAAAACGGACATAAATGGTTGAATAAACAAATGGGACGCGTTCATAGAAATCCCCATTATGATTGCCGTCTATTGTCAAATCGATCGTCAAACTTGGACAAGCAAACAATGTCTGTGAGCGTTCGCTGAAAAGATTGCAACGTTTCTTTGTACTGTTTTAAACTGTGCAATCGCCGGTGTAATCTTACTAAACTGTATGATGCATTTCAGCATACAGCAATTTAACAGGAAGCTAGGCGCACGAGGGCGCCACGAACAAGTACTACAAGTACAAGTACTAGTACCACGAAAAAGCACTACTTAAGGGGAGCGTAGTTGCTCGTTCATTATCCATGTTGAGTTTGAAAGTCGGGCTGAAAACCCATCCGTCACGCATGTACGAGCCGGCGGGGCGGAGTTGGCACGTGCACGCGCTACCGGCTACGTCGGCCGCTGCGCGGTGCAGCGGAAGCCGCTGACCGGCGCACAACTGGGCAAGGAGTTCGGCGCGCAGCGCCCAACTCCTTGTCCAGTTGTGCGCCGAATCAGCGCGCAACGCGCAGCTGTGTAACGAGCAGTTGTGCAACGAATCAGCGCGCCGCTGTGCTTCCAGCTTCGTGCAGCACAGTTAGGCTTTGTGGTGGAGCCTCCACTACGTGCGCCTTTCGAGTGGGCGCCTCTGTATCGGTGACTCGGGCTTGGCCGCCAACGGATCCCAACACGCCGCTACATGCTTGGGAAAGGCCGATACGCTGGCGCCTCTCTGTGTGCGTGATTCAAACTTCGGCGGCGGCAGACGAGGCATGCAGAGACTTGTCCGAAGGACGCGGACACCGTTGCGGAGACCTCCTTTCTCCCCTCTCTCGGACTCAGCGTGCACCACTACTACCGACCCCTCACAAACTCTGGAAAGAGCGTTGTGTGTGTCTGTACCATGTCGCGCCGTGTGCAAAAACTAGAGGGAACGCTTCACCACGCTACCACACGCATGTGGGAGGCGACGGAGCTCGGCTCGGGGACGCCTTCCCGTATACATCAGGGCTTTCTTGTCACAGTGGTACCAGCGGAGCGGCGGCTCGTGGTGATGAGACGCGCAACTCTGAGAAGGATGCACAGGAACTCTAGAACTAGCTAACCCTATTTATGGTCTGGTTCGAATTACGAGGCACGAGTGTAAATTACACGAAGAAAGTGGCCAACACTTTCTGTGTTGATTGCTAGGTTAGTCTATAACTTCACAATTCAGCGGAAGTGCATCAAGAAAACATCGTGCACCAAGAAAACATAGGGGGGTCCCATTGTTTACAGGTGCCTTATCATCTATCGTGCGGTTTCGATGCTTGTTTTCTGGTGTTTTTAACAAATAGTGAACTCTATGCTGTATGCCTAATTGCAAAGAAAGATGGCGCTGGGCACCTCTGGCGGCAAATGCTGGGTCCTGCCTAGCCTGACGCATGCACTCAGTATCTCGGGCGGGAACTGCTGGATCCTGCCTGGGTTTTTTGTTTACGACACGAAATTTTTCCACCAACGCGAGGCTAACAGCTTCGCTGTAAAAACCGTGCACCGCTCGCGGCTTCAGCAATCTACCGTATAAACGGCATACTGGTTTGTAGCATGGTTTCATGCTACCTTAGCTTTCACAACTGATGTTCATTAATTTTAAGGTTAATATAGAATTTTTGTTGACGACCAGCGTGTACATGTTAAATATGCCAGCGACATGTTAAAAAGTGCAGATGTGAGGTATCGCGACTGTGTTGTCACAGGAAATGGCACTTCTAGGCGCACTTTTATTGTTAAACCTGCGCGTAAATCGGCAGGAAAAACTGAAAACGTCACCTACGAATCTTTTACACCAATCTCGTAAGGTAATTATACAATGTTTACAAGCCACTTCCGTGTCCTATTAAGGCAAACCACTGTTTAGGCACAAAAAGGAAGGCAAGGCAAACAACTTCACAGAATAAACTTGAAAGGCTTAGAAGCGTTAAAGGAATAACGGCATACAAGTTGCCTCTATTGTAAAAACAGTTGGGCCCCGTGACCAGCTGTTTTTAGATGCGACTCCATCTCATTCACTCGCCTTGTCCCTCCATACGGCGTTGTCCGCACCTCCCCCTACACTATAAAAAAAATAGTTAGCGGCGCCCGGTTTCGATCCCACGACCATGTGGGCGGAACGCGAGGTACATGGTGCTCTTCCCACTGCGCCAAAAAACCGAGACAGAATCGTGTGCTACGAAGGCGCCTTATATCCTTGACTCATTCAAACTACGTCAAGATGCTACTGATACAACGCATTATGGGGCAATGATTAACACTTGCAATAAAAGAAAAGAAGCTACCACTTACAGCAACAATGATGGAGTAAAGGTCGTTGCGACAGCGAAGCCCCAAGCATACCACTTAGAGAGATTGGCCAATAAAACATAATAATAATCATAAAACGTAATAATCATACGCGTTCCCGACACGTTTCACGCGATTTCAGAATCAATCCAACGGAAACACCAAGTGAACCCCACGATGCGTCGCATCTACACAGGATTCCCCTCGCGGGGAGGTGGGCGCAATTTTTTCTTTTCGTTTTTTTTTTTCTTAGCTTTGCTCCAAACGGGCTCTCAGACCCTTTTTCACAGCAGCACAGGCCACCTCCGCAGTCAGTTTTTCTTTATCGCCCTTTGATGTAGCCGCTTTTCAAAGTTTTTTTTTCTGGGTAATTTTCACTGAACTTGCAAACGCAACTTAAAAGAGTGAGAGAGAAAGAAATAATAATTTATTGGAGAGTTTAGCTTCAACTTAAAAAGGAACTGGCTACTTTGGAGTAATTAAAAGGTACAGTGGTTGTCTGCCTTAATGAACCACAAGGTTAGAATAAGTACATTGAAAGAGCAACGGCTGAAAGATTACATGCGTGCTCAGTAAACTACTTGCTATGTACAGAACATGTTTTTCATGCACCAGTGATATGCCAATAATATACTGCAGCATATATAAAAGAGCGAAATTGGACGTCTATTCAGTAGCTTGATCGTTAATTCGAACGGCTTCCGGCAGACTATAACCCAGTCCCTGTGTGTGCACGCGTTTTTAACTGTGTAAGCTTTTACTTCGCCGATTGCTCTTGGTTTGCTGTTTTAGTTCGCTCTTCTTTTCATAATCCTGTGGCTATATACGGTAATCGATACCAGGCCGGATGCGACCGCGTGCGTAGGGCCGGCTGCCATTGCAGATCAAAGGCCCCCCATCACTCGTTGGAAACCACAGAGGCGGAAGGCAATTGCATGCCGGGGGAAAAATCAGCGAAAGAGTCTTTTAGAGTATATAAATGTGGCACTTCTGTTAATTGCTCATCGCTTATCACTTTGACGTTTGCACTCAAATGGCTTGCAAGGACCGTGTAGCGTAGAACGGCGCAAGGTTGTTTTTTTCTGTTTCAATTAAAACATCTAGATCAACTCTAGTCGTGTTACACGGCGCAGTTGTTTTGTGTGTCCATAAGGACGTAGCAGCTAACCGCTTCTTGTTCTTTTTTCTCCACAGCTTTTTGGACGACTTAGACCGCCTGGGAAAGAAAGAATACATGCCAACGGAACAGGACATTCTACGGACAAGAGTCAAAACGACGGGCATCGTAGAGGTTCACTTTTCCTTTAAGAACTTAAATTTCAAGTAGGTTGCTCTTTTATGCTGTCTTGACCTCATACTGCGTTGCGAAATTATTTTGTATGCATTTGCTATAAGGGTAGAGCGACAAGATATAGCAGCAGCCATTGAGTACAAGGTGGACTATTGGTAATACCGCAGTTTACAGTCATACGACCCGCTTTGGACTGAAGGGCTGCCCGTTGCATTTTCTGTCGCACTGTTGGCGTGCATGACCACGTTACTGTAAAATATCAGATAAGGAAGAAGTTGAGCTGCAGTACTGCTTTAAAGAAAATGTTTGTTTTTGTGTGTGTGTGTGTGTGCCTAGGCCGATATCTGATAGCCACGCATTTGTGCTTAAAGGGCCCCTGCAACCTACCTTCGACTTAAGAAAATGCTTACACACCTGATATTCTTTTAGGACGTGTTGAAGAAGCGCATCCGGTTCTTAATTTGGTGGTCATAAACAACCCTAAGCAAATATGACTGCTCTGCAGGAATCAGGTGACTTAGAAACTGGCGCAAACTGAGATTTCCGTTTCTTTTCCATGTTCGAAACCAGAATGTTCTTTGTATGCTCGTGTGACTTCACGCAACCAATACCGTCGCTATTGGCCGGCTTCTGTGCGGCTACAGCAATAAATGCATTCGACAGCCAGTGTAAAGAAAATTGCAACAAAAGCAAAGCAGAGACTAAGGACGTGTCTGTTGCGGGGAGCAATTACGGAGTATAGTTTTGTGCTGTCGATGGCTATACCTTTCGCAGCGTTTCCAGGCAAGAAGGAAAGAGAAAAGCGTTTATCAGCCCTCTTCAGGCCCTGTTTAATGACCTACACTTAAAAGAATATCTGCAGATTTACTTCGGCCCAATGCAACTGTACGACCAATAATTGCGAAGTAGCGTCACCCGGTACCGCTTTGATGGGGGGGATTCAAAGGGGCGTAGCGTTCGAAGACTGTTGGATCTCTGTGGCATCCTGCCTGGGAGGCAAAATGATTGTATGGAGGCAGGCCGAGTTACACGTGCTCCTTAGAAGAACAGCCCAATAGGTTTCCGCCATTCAGCAAGAACGTCAACCAGACGACCGCGTATACCTAACGGATGATCTTCAATACGATTCTGTCTCACCCATTATTCTCACGGCTGTGTAAAGTGCTTCTTGTGCTGAACTAAGGCGGCGGCGTGGATAACTTCCTCGCCACGAATATTGGAAGCCGGTCGTAGAGCGACGAGCAGACTTCGACTGACGGGAGAGGGCATGTAGAGCCATTTTTTATGGCTAAACTAAGCGTAATTATATCACGTGCACTTTATCAGTCCTAATGTCAGTGCCGCCGTAGCAACGGCAAACGGCTCAGGCAGGTCTAGCTGGCAGCCATGCACGACACCGCCCCGGGGCTACAATAGCGCGCGCATTCACCGTCAAGTAACGGTACGCGCTAACGGAACTCAGGAAACGAGGAATGCTAAATCACTTCGTGCCGCCAGACGCTGCGGTCCCGCTTGCTCTTCAAACTTCCTTTGTTTTTTTCTTTCACCGTCGGCGGCTGTGACACGTTCGAAACAGATGGTGTTCTTTCTGCTCGTTTTGCGCAATCTCGTCCTCCTCCCGGAGCTTGCGACATCCATTCGAGTGCATTGTGGCCAGACAGACCAACACCGTCCGGAGAGCGCCTGAGTGCTGCCTTCTCTCCAAACAAAAAACGTCACGCTCAAGGAGGAGTTTCTATGCAACCTCCTTGGTCACGCTAGAAGGCAGTTTCCTCGCCTTCTCGATGGTCGCTATCTTTGATAGCTGCTGTTCCATCTTACACGCAACCAACGAAGCGCGCCACTCATTCGTTGCGCGCAATTTTTTCTGGAGTCGGTTATGGGCTGCCCAACAAAGTGTTCTTAATAGTGTCATTTATGTACTGCAGCTTTTATTTATGCCTCTCTTGGTAGCGTGTTTCTATGATCTGTACATGAGCAGTGCTTTTCTATTCACGAGTGTGCAATGCCGCCCCCGTGCTCGCCCCCCCCCCCCCCCCTCCCGTCACTCCACGGAGAAAGGGAAGGCAAATTTATTGAAGGTTTTGATGGGATTCATTCTAAACAAAATGCTTTTTTTCAAGTACCGGAACAAAAGTTTACGGTCAAAATTCCAAACATGGGGTGTTTTACGCGCCAAAACTACACCTGCGCTGGAAGGCGTGCCACAATGGAGGGCTGCGGATTAATTTAGACTACCTGAGGATCTTTAACGTGCAGCGAAATATCGACCCGCGGGTGTTTCCGTTTTTCGCCTCCATCAAAGTAGCAAAACAAATGCTATATGACTATGAATAAAGTAAAGTAATTATTTCCTGTTCGTCCAATTTATACTGCATCACTACTAATAGCAAAAGAAATAATAAGGCGAAAACTACACACGATTTGGCACATTCCAAGCGTGCCACTCACCGGGTCCGCATTGTCGTCTGCGCCACAGATCACTCAATTAATTGGAAATGGGACGAATCAACAGCATAGTGTAAACGAAGTCTGTATACTGTAAGGCAGTCCTCGTGTTCAGCTTCACCGCAATGCACCCGACTGGCGAATCCGTGCCGCCAACAAAGCAAGGTTGGGGAATGACCGCAACGAGCGCACAATTTGCCCCCAAAATGTGATCTGCGCTGTATCACTGCTCAAAGCGGAATATCAGGCTTGCATCGTGTTATGCCAGAGCGCGCAGCGCACTTTTGAATCAAATCGTGTGCTCGAACACGTCGAATGGTCGCTTTAGTGTATTGTGGGGAAGATGATCCAAGGGAGTGTCTCTGAGTGTAGGACTGTTTTTGACAACGTGACAATTTTTTACATGAACGAGCGTAGCTCCCCCTCTATTACCAGGCATGCGCTGTCCCCCCAGTAATGTAAGGCGTAAGGGCAGTCACACTGACTGAACCACGGTCGCCGTACTCTGGACACGCCTGTTTAAAACATCGCATTCACTGCAGCAGGGATGCCTTGAGTCTCTGTCAAGTGAGCAATTGACTTAACCGCAGTAGGTGTCATTCTAGATAATACAGAGACAGTGGCTGTTATGCAACCTTTATTTTTTCTTGCTAGAAGAAGCCTTAAGGTGAACTGTAAAGCAAATGAGGGACGTCTGTAATTGTCGGCACTCCTTGCACGCAGCGCCAACCGTGTCTCCGATGACAGCGTCCTCCAAATGGCTAATACAACTTAGCTTGTATTTGTACTAATGCGGATTACCACACTAGCCTTATTCATAGTGTTTTTTTAAAAGCACTTGGCGCTTTTGCTCTATCCCATGACCCTAAGCTTTCACGAAACGATTCTGTTTTATTGATTCCGCAACTACGAAGCGCCTACGGTTTTCCTTTTACTTTCACCTTTCAGGTGCCCACGCCTACCAGCTGCGTTTGTGAACGTTAAAACAGAACAGTTGCGTCGCAGGCGCAAGGTGCTTCGCGCTGCTCAAACCATTATTTTCGCTGTTTTTTTTTTTCATTCTTCGCGGGATATTGTCCCTGCGGAGTGTTTAGCAGCCACCCCACTGTTTAGTTGTGAAAGACGAGACAACCTGCACACTATTTCGCTGTTGCGCTGAAGTTTAGCCCAGCTTACTCCAGCGAGATAACTACAATTAACGCTACAAAACGGCGCTGCAGATGCGCGAGCCCGGCAAGGTGCCGGAGAGGTTCGGCAGCTTAGCGTACCAGTTAGCGTAGCATCGAAACGACGAGCCGACTGACAACTGCCCCTCCCTTCCCGTTATTAACGTTGAAGGAACGCTCGTTTAGCCGGGAATGCCACCGCGACTGGTGCGAGCCTCGGTCGGCGCACGATGCGAAAGAATGCCCGTAATGGGCCAGGAAAACCGCCAGGCCGTCATAACGAACTGCTGGGCTAGGTCGCTACGTAATGGACTACGGGACAGTATCCGCTGCGGACCATAGAATCCATTAGACCGCGTAATGAAGCGCTGTATAAAGTGCCACATTGCCCAAAGAGCCACTAGGTTTGCCCCTTAATGAGGCACTGGCCAATCGCCTAATGGTTCATTAAGCAATCCGTTCGCCCAGCAATGCAGGCTGCACGTTGCTCTGATAAATCAATGAGCGGCCGATTTGGGGGCCTGATAGCAGATCACCAAACTGACCTGATGGTTTGCCAATAGGCCGCATCCATTCTTTTCCGCGCCGGGCCGGCACCAATCCACACCTATCGGGAAAGTCACCCCGTGGTGCAGAATTCGACTTCAGTTAAATTGTAGCGTATGAGAAACAACCCCTCCTCCCTCGAACCGGATATCACTCTGCACGTGACCACATGAATAAGCTACAAAAAGCCACGAAAGGAGACATTCATGGACAACTTTACACATTTTATATTTAAATGCGAAAGCATAAATGGCTCATTGGGCAGAAACGCCGCCGTCTGGCGTCGGCATCTGTAGCAGCGAAACAGTCCCTAAAATCACCGATGAGGTAAAGAATATAGAAGTAAGGAATACAGTTAAGTAATACAGTTGAGCAAAAAATAATTAAAATTTAGGACTGGATGGAAATCAAACCCATGCTCCGAATACGAGTCCAGCACGCATCACCTACGCCACTTCGACTTAATGACCAAGCTGACTAAGGGCGTAACTAGCAAAGGAATTGCGGCCGTCTACTTCGAAAACGTCGAAAAGCGGCACACGACGTACAATGACTTCGATTTTGCTTGTAATTTCCTTAGGCTCAACGTTAAGGTCATCACGGTTTATTCTGAACCTCTTGCTCTGTTGCAGATTGTTTGACGTGGGTGGACAGCGGTCGGAACGGAAGAAGTGGATCCACTGCTTTGAAGACGTCACTGCCATAATCTTTTGTGTAGCCATGAGCGAATATGACCAAGTTCTTCACGAAGACGAGACCACCGTAAGCAGCTTGCCGCCCATCGTATCCTCTCTCAGTGCCAGTGTTCTCACGTCAATATTGAATACAAGACAGTGTACTTTCACTCGAATCACATGGTTCCATTTCGTCTTGATCCCCACTCCGACTGCACCACACGAGCGTTTTCAATAGCAGGTGGCCATGCACGCTTCAGACAATCTCTGTGCGTGCATAACGTGCGGATGCCATTAAGGTTCCATCCCTATGTGCGGTTGCTGAGCGAAGTAACCGGTACCGCCTACCTGAGAGCATATCTGCGCCACGTGGCGGATGCCGCGGAATCTGTATGCGCGAGAATGCACTGTAAGGCAGTCCCGTGGTTCAGCTTCACCGGACTGCCCTCGAGTGACCAATTTATGTAGCGAACAAAGCATATTAGGTAATGACAGCAATGCGGATACCATTTAACCCAAAAATGCGACCTGCGCTGTGGCACTGCGCAGTGCAGAACATCACGCTTGCATTGCGGGATGCCACAGTGAAATCGTATGCTTGGCATCGTCATTCGCCCAAATTTCATTGTTAGCTGCATGGGTTGGTCAAGCGAGTGCTTTGCGGTGGAGCTGAACCACGGGATTGCCTTAGAGTGTAGCGGTGCCATCCAGTCCTGGAGCCTGCTTGTCAGCTGAGGGAGTAACGAAAAAAGCTATTTATTTATTTATTTATTTATTTATTTATTTATTTATTTATTTATTTATTTATTTATTTATTTATTTATTTATACATTCATACATACATACATACATACATACATACATACATACATACATACATACATACATACATACATACATACATACATACATACATACATACATACATACAGTGTGTTGCGATGGTAATGGGAACACTTTAAAAAATTTTCCTGAGCGAACCGCCACTCTGTTCGCGCTCAAACTTCACACGAAGGTCGCGCTTTGTGGTCTATTTTGTTTGACACCAGGAACAACGACGGTGCTTACCTGTTTACCCTAAAAATAAATAAAAACGATTTTTGCCTATGGGAAAATGGCGGTGATTTGGACGTGCGAGCCCGAATACCGGGTTTTCTGATCGTCTGTTAGCTCATTTCTAGGTGCATTTTCTGATCGTCTGCTGCACCATTTGGCCCCGTACGTGAATCCCAAACATGCGTTTCACTCTGCAGGTGGTTCCGTCGTTCCAACATCAACTTGCGCTGGCTCGCACATCCAAATCAGCCGCCATTTTCCAATAGGCGAAAATCGTTTTTATTTATTTTCAGAATACACAGGTAAGTACCATCGCTGCTCCCGGTATCAAACAAAATAGACCACAAATTGCGAATTCGTGGCAAGTTTGAGCGCGAACAGAGCGGCGGTTTGCTCAGGAAAATTTTTTAATGTGTTCCAATTATCGTCGCAACACCCTGTACATACATACATACATACATACATACATACATACATGCATGCATGCATGCATGTATACACACATACATACATACGTACATACATACATACATACATGCATGCATGCATGCATGCATGCATGCATGCATACATACATACATACATACATACATACATACATACATACATACATACATACATACATACATACATACATACATACATACATACATACATACATACATACATACATACATACATACATACATACATACATACATACATACATACATACATACATACATACATACATACATACATACATACATACTTCGCAAACGTGTTACATTAGGTGTGGGCATTTGTACAGGGCTTCTTCGATGTGCATTCTGAACAGAATGGGACTGGAGTGGTGCACGACGTGGAGCGGAAAGTCATTGCGATCCTCGGCTGCCTGAACAAAAAAGGACGAAGAGATGCAGTTGTACGGACATGCGCAGGATAAACTGTGTTATCGTGGCTAGTGCGGGAGGATATGTGATGCGCTGGCATGACAACATATGCGTCGGGTAATGAGTGAAAGAATGTAGGAAAACGGACTAGTCTAGCGACATTGCGTCGCAATTCAAGGTTGGGAAGATGGGATTCGTTCTTAACTTCGTTCTTGAACACTTTTGTGACGCCAGTAATCTGAATATATAAACCTAGCTGCTTTGTTATGGACGGATTCTCACGTTTTGGATAGATTAGAGTGATGTGGGTCCGAGACGGTGCAAGCGTATTGTTTCGGACGAACTAATGTTATATATGATAAGAGTTTAACAGGAGGGGGAGGGAGTCGTAGGTTTCTTCTAAGGTATCCAAGAACTTTGTTTGCTTCGTTAGAAATCTTTGTTATGTGGGACGACCAAGTAAGATCTGGTGTTATTTATAGGAATTCACCACCTAAATATTTATAGGAATTCACGGGGGATATTTTGGACCAAAAAAAGGTATGTAGGAGGCGGATGGGATTTCCTGCGGTGGAAAGAAACAGCGGATGTTTTTTCTAATGTTCAGAGCCATGAGCCAATTTTTCCACCAGGTTTCAATAGTTATTAGATCATTTTGGAGCATCTGGGAGTCATTAGGGCGGTTAATAAAACGATAAATTTCTCAGTCGCAGCTAATAAACGGATTTTGGACGATATATTGGTAGGCAGGTCGTTAACATGCATTAAAAATAGAAGGGGGCCGAGAACCGTACCCTGAGGTACACCTGAGAGGACAGGACGCCTGGATGACGACGCCTAATTGGAGTAAACGAACTGTTCCCGGTTTGACAACAAATTTCTTATCGATTGTAGAACACTGAGGGTCAACATTTAAGCGCAAAAGTTTGAAAACAAAAATGCGTTTATGGGAAACGTTTATCGAAATCTTTTTTAAAATCTAGGAAAGGCGCATCTATCGGAATATTGTTATCGATACTTGAGCTGATGTCGTTAATAACCAGCGCTAGTTGTGTGTCACAGGAGAGGCCTTTCTGAAATCCGTGCTGATTGGGACGGAAAAAATGTTCAGAGATGAGGAATTTGACTGCTTGAGAATAGATTATGTGTTCCATTATTTTACAGCACACGCATGGCATTAATAGACTATGAGAGAGCGTTTGACTCAGTACAAACCGCAGCCGGGCTAAAAGTATTAAAGGACCAGGGAATAGAAGAGACCTACATAAGAATTCTAGATGACACATATAAGCAATGTACAGGCACGAAAACACTTCACAAGTAAAGCGATCAATTCCCCATCCAAAAGGGAGTAAGACTGGGAGACGCTATCTCTCCAAAACTGTTGACAGCATATCTGGAGGGGGTATTCAGAAAGCTTGACTAGAAGAACACAAGATTTAGAATAAACGGAGAATACTTGAGTCATTTAAGGTTTGCAAACGACATGAGTGAGAGTGCAGAACACCTGCCAAAATGATAGAGGAACTACAATAAAAAAGCATGGCCGTGGGACTAAAAATAAATCTGAATAAATCTAATGTAATTAGCAATTAGCATGTTGTAACCACCCTCTACACTTTAGGAAACGTAGTGCTACAAGACGTACAAGAATATGACTACCTCGGGCAGATGGTTAGCGCTGACCCTAACCAAGACAGAGAAATCTGGCGCAGAATAGGCATGGACTGGGGGGCACTCGGCAAGCGCTCCCAAATAACGAAAAGCAAACTGCCTCTGTCACTTAAAAGAAAATCTACAACCAGCGCATACCGCCTGTGATGGCATACGGAGCTGAAACTTGAGGCCTTACTAAGCAATTGGAAAGCAAACGTAGGTAGGCTCAACAGGTTATGGAGCGAATAATGTTAGGAGTAACATTCAGGGACTGGAAAAGAGATACCTGTATCAGAGAACAAACTAGAGTAGAAAGTTCAAATCAAGAAAATAATAGACTTGGGCAGACCATGCAGTGGGATGAACCGACAACCGGTGGACAAGGCCAATAACACGACGGAGGGATGAAATTCGGAAATTCGGCGGCCAACAGTGGACTCGAGCGGCGCAGGACAGGAGTTGTTGGAAGTCAATAGGAGAGGCCTTCGCCCTGCGGTGGGGTGATATTTGACGGTAGTTTGCAGGTTAGGATGACGGACATTTCTTGGGTATTGGGATGACCTTACCAACTTTCCAGTCCCGTGGCACCACTCCAGATGACAGCGATTGCTGGAAGATGTGCGAAAATATGGCAGAGGAGAAATGTTCGGTGCTGTTTAAAACGTTAGATTTAATGCTGTCAATGCCAGCTGATAACGTCACTTTTAAGGAATCAATTACTTGGATGATACCATTTGGTTTGAAGACGACATTAAGCATAGCAGAGAAATCATGGGGGGGTACATTTGGAAATCATTAAGCATAGCAGGGCAATCATGGGGGGGTACATTTGGAAATACATCGGGCACACTTGGAAATACATCGTCAGGGTAATCGGTAAACACTGAAGAAAACATAGAGTTTAGTGTATCAGCGACCTTGAACTCCGGGATTGGGACATTTTGTTGATGCATTAACGAAACGGGTTTAGCATGAGTTGGGTTTATGGTGTTGCATAAATTTTCCGGATTTTTGCGTTGCATGCCTGCTATTGTGGACGAGGAAAACGTCCGCTTATCGTCCGATATCATGACTCGTAAATTTTTTCAGTCTCGTGATATTTTTCCCACTGGTGCTTGGAGTTTGATTGTTTGGCTGGGCGGAATTGTCTTTTCTTTGTGTTGTTAAACCGGTTTAGAGTATTAGAGTCAAGTGAAAATGAAACGCAAATTAATTAGAGGACACTTTTACTGTGATGTCCAAATTTGTGTTTTGAAGTCCGGGAGTCGCGCGGAGCAGAGCAAGCAAGCGAATTACGGAGAACCACACCAATATCATGTCAATAAAGAGGAAGACATTCTAGTACACAAGTGTTGGTCACTGCAGCGTAGAGTAATATTCCTTCCATGCGTTTCAGAAAGAAATAACAAGTTAGTTAGAAGAAGATATTCACGAAACTATTTATTCGGCATACAATCCCAGAGAGACAAAAAAGTTTGTTGGCACATAGCGTTAACAAACACTGTCGGGTACTGCACATATTGAGGCTACAGCGGAATTGTTTGCTTGACTAACCTGTAGGAGGCGTTTCTTTCGCCGCCTTTATAACCAATTCGAACGCGCGCTCTTTGAAACCCGTTTATCGCAGCAGTACTCAGGACTTCGGCTGCGCTGTTGTGAGTCTCCGGTGATGATTTCTTTATTACCGACATGGTCGCTCCCTGCATGGTCGCTTCCTTGCGTTCCTGCTTTGTTTTCCTGAATATGTAACGGTGCTTCGTTCGTCCAACCCGACCGCCAGAGGTTACTTTCGTTGACACCGTTGCCGCCATGCTCCCGTGGCGGGGCAGTTCCGAAGTTCCTGCGTCATTGGCAATTATTACGGCATGATTCGTCGCGCTGCTGATCGTTTCAGAGTTCTGGCATAGGGCCCGTCCAGTCGGTGTAAATCATGATTTGTCGTCCCCATCTGTGCCACAACCAGCATTATAGTGGGTACACCGGCTACGAGGCTGTTTCTACGGCCCTTAGCGCAAGTGTTTTCCGTGTCCCGTGATACCACCCCAGCCGTTCGTGTGTAGCTCGTAACACTTGACGTTTAGTCCGTGCTGGAACACTATATAAGAAAATATGCGGCAATATCCCTGCGTCTTCGCCGCCAGTTGTGATTGTTGATGCCGGAACCGGCTGAACGTCAGGTCGCTAGCCATTCTCGTTGCCACTGTGTCTGTTTTCTTTGTGCGTGACTAGAGTTTAGATGCATCTCGCCAGCTGCTGTCCCTTCACGGTGAGCTCAGGTCGGTCGCTGTTCATCTATTCGGACTCATCTGCGCGACTTGAAGGACGGCTTTTTATTTTATTTTATATTTACTTTTTTATTTCCTCTTCCGTACCCCCAAGGTGGATTTTAGTGTACCTTGACAGATGTCTTGGCGTTCTGAGTAGTTGTTGAGGGCGCATCTAACTGTTTTCGTGTTTATTTTTCGTGCCGTAGCATTTGCTATAGGCTTCGTTTGGGATGTCAGGACAGCGGACACGGTAGTACTAGCAGTTAGCGCTCACTGCACCAAAATTGCTGCCGACGCAACGAATCAGTTCTCGAGTCAACATCCTGCTCCACTCCAGCTGTAAGATGCTCGTACCCGCGCTACTGGCGTTGTGGAAGGCTATCCCCGGCAGGCGCATCCAACTTGCGTCAGGCTGCCCAATATTTTAGCCGCACATAAACAGCTTCAGCTTGTCGCGATATTCTGGGGAGTTCTGCCGCTGCTTCTTTGCTGGCTTTCCAACTTCCTGACGGTCATCTACAACGACTCATCACTTTATCGTGCATGACCGTATTCCTCTAATCAAACGAGTGTGTAAAAAAGTTAGAGAAGGGCAATGTAATAGCCTTAAAAAGCTCAGTTGAAGACCCCCCCCCCCTCCGGTGTGCAGTCCGCATCCACCCGATTCACTCTGTCAGTAGAAGCCCTTAAAAAAGGAAAAAATGACGCTGGCGGAGCGAAACCCCGCCATTAACATATTCGATGTGTTCACTACCTTCACCCGGGGGGGGAAGGAAAGATTCATTCGATTTTTAGGGGGAAAGCTCTACTACACTAATCTTTCAAGGTCATTCATCGCGTCGCAATGACCTTTTGCCACCAACACGGAAGCATGCGTCTTCCTTTTTACGCAACCTGCGCCTTTGTTATCTCTTCGCTTGCTCGCAGCTTCGCCGCTGCGGCACTATGTGACTAGGGAAGGGCGAAATGGCTGCTTCGGGTGTACCTTATCATCCACCGGTGGCTGGGCCGTTTGTGTGTGCGGTTCATAGAGTTTCATACTAATATACATTAGAGGGGAATCTGGCGTCACTGTCTAGGGGAGCCCGCGCTTCAGCGAGCGTTCCTTCATGTACCGGGCAGGCACGTTCCACTTGTCCTTGGCATGGCTCATGAACAGGCTGAAAAGTTGGCTCTGGCGGCGAAAAACCGACACTATTGCTGTAGAAGGTTCATCAAAATTGCTTTGTTATTGTAAAATTGAACCTACAAATAGATTAATTTGTCAGTGATTATGTAGAAGCTTCATGCACAATGAACAAGAAAAAATGTTTCCCTTTTTGGTTGATTTTGGCTTCGAGACATAAAAAAAGCCATATGGCTAGCTAAGCCAACTAGGCGAGGAACGTCGCTAGCGGCAATAGCGCCACCCACGGCGGCCCGCGACTGCAGCGACAGATTTCCCTCTAGTATGTATTAGTATGAAACTCTATGGTGCCGTTCAGCGCAAGCGAACCACGTGGCTAGGGGATGGTTAAATGGCTGATATATGAAAGCACTGGACTGACAGAGTTTGTAGGAAGGAAGACTAGTGAACGCACGATGCACGCACACTAAAGTACTACTTCGCCAGTTGCTTTGCGGGTGCTTGGTTCCTCAGTACCGCCATTGATGGCACGCCGGCTGGGCAGTCTGCACGCGCCCATCAGCGCAAGCGAAAAGATGAATCCAATCATCCAGTAAATATCTGGATGTCAGGCTGCGAAATCTCAAGCGAAGGCAAACTTTCACCACACACTATACGCATAGTATTTTCTTTCGTTCGCGGTAGCTAGATTTAAAAGTGTTAAACTTGACACATTTTTTTCTTCAGAGCAACGTCAATTAAGTGTGGAAATAATTTCTACCTGTAGCTTATCACTCTTGACAGACATTGCAAAAATGAAAGTAGTTTGAATAAGCTAGCTTGCTAACTAATAGCAGACTGTTCCTGTAACAGCGCTGTGTCCTGTATTTGGTGTAACTGTACCTTAGTCGTCGTTGTTGTCGCGAATTTGAGAAGCCGAATGAATCTGTTAGAAGTAATGAAGCAATGAAATCACACCGTATTTTGTCAGCAAGTCCTCGGCCACTTGCAAAACCAGCCGAACTTTGGGTGCCATTGGCAACCGCACACGGAAACGTGCAAGACGCAGTGTTGAAATCTTCTAACGAGGCGCTGCACCGCGAATGATCATGAGTCCTCACAGCATACGACGAAGAAATGTCGCTGTGTGTTGCGAAATGTGTTGCTTTCAAATGGAAGCCTCACATTCGGGATCTTATTGAACGTGATTAGACCAACGCATGACATTTATTTTACGCTGTTTAAATTAGAGTACACTCCCGTTGAAGCGAAATTGAAAAGACCATGGAAATTAGCCTGTATTACCAGAAATTCATCTAAAGTGGGCGTTTCTTGCACTGCGCATGTCACAGGAGATCAAAAGTGATGTTCGTCTTAACCATGAAATTCACCATTACCGATTTCGTCTTAACGAGAGTCTACTGCATATGATTTTTCGTGAGTAAGCCGCTGTATTTTTAGCTGTGTAGAGTGGTTTTATTACGTTTCTTGCACGTCATGTCGTTTCAAGGGATCCGTATCGAAAATAACACTCTAATAATGCTGTCCTTATGACACCGTTGACGTCTTTCTTCGATAAGAATCATATTTTAGGTAAACCACCCGAAACCTACATGGTCTAATGGTGGCGGTTCCAAACCACGGCTGTGCTGCGGACCATTTACTTCGGGTCTGACAATAGGGGTGGGATCGCCACGTAGGAAATGTGATGGTGACCTTGTGGACGGCTGGCGTGTTCAAAATATCTCGCGCCTCGAATTTCACCGCTCGGAGACTTCTTTTCCCCAATTCTTGTGTGATTGACTTTTTTTCACAGCTGAGACGACGGGCAAAACAGTCAACTTTTTAAACGCGTGCTGCACAAAAGAGGACGGAAGACTTCGCAAGTTGTGGCAAAATCCCCTCCTTAAACAGGAATAAAAAGATTCTGGGAAGGAAATTCCCATTGTGATGATAGCTTTGTGCACCACTCAAAAATTTTACGCGGCTCCCCATTTTATAACTGCTGGTGGAGGTTGCCGTAGCAAGTTGTTACTCCTCATTGTTTTCCTCTTTTTAAAGAGTGACTTTGCAAGTACAACATGCGACGTCAACACTATCATTCAATGACTAAAGTAGAATACCTTACTTATTCAATACTTACGTGAATACTTCTAATGTAGAATACCGCTAGCTTCTGAATCATCTAAATAAACACCAGTGCGTAAGGTTTAGAGAAAATCGTGCTGTTTTTCGGACTATTTTCTCTGTGTTCTACTCCACATCTTCCATTCTTCACCACGGCATCTTCATTACATCCAGGTTCTGAGCGAGCGTTGACCTTGGATAAAAATGGCTTGGAACCTGTTATTTGCAATTGCCATCCTCGCGATTTTTCTTCGATCTGTTTTTAAGTTTCCCGTGTTTTTCTATCCATTTACAGAACCGCATGCAAGAATCCCTAAAGCTGTTTGACTCCATCTGCAACAATAAATGGTTCACCGACACATCTATAATCCTTTTTCTCAACAAAAAAGACCTCTTCGAGGAGAAAATCAAAAAGTCACCACTCACCATATGCTTTCCAGAGTACACAGGTAAGACTGGGTCATTCGGAACTGACTTGCGTCTTTGTGGTTGCAACATACGCACTTTTAGCAACGTATGCCACATGACCAGCTGTTTGCTTCAGGCGCATTTTTATAGAAGCAATCGCCGTGTAACACCTTCAGCTGAAGAAAAACACGATCGTGCAGCCTTAAGCACCCACCAAAATTTCTTTTTTTATTGCAATACCGTCGTTATTTATTGACAAATAACGGGGGCAACATTACCTAATTTTCTACACATATTACTTGGAATGGCTAAGCCCTGTCGAAAATAGTTTGCAATGCAAAACTGCAACCAGGGCATAGTAAATTTCCGCGTTGTAGCCAGACAGGGAACCGCCTGTTGCTCTTCCAACTCGGTTGCTTAATTTGCAATGCAGTAGCAGTAGTGACTCCGCGAAATATAACCTGCTTGATGGTGGCACGCAGTCACGCCGTCACCGCCGTGTGCTCCAGCTGGCTGTACTGGTATGGTTGCCGCTGACACGTCTTTGATCACTACCTTGAAAACCCAGTAACGGGTTTGCTTTGCCACAGTGAACCTGAATAACCGATCGTGGCGCTGCGCCCGAGGGAGCAAAGCAGGGTAATAATGATGCCCGACATTCGATTCGACTAAAAAAAATCCGCACTGTGATGTGACACAATGCAAAGCGCCATGCTTGCATTGCAAAATGTCACAGCGTAGACATTTTTGTTCGAGTCAAGTCGTCTGGTTAACGCCGCCATTCGCGTACATTGCGTGTTTAATAGTATAAATTGGTCAGTGAGCAGCACTGTAGTGAAGAATATGCATGAGTTGTTATCAAGAGGGTTGGTGAAATCGACGAAGACTGTGGAGGCCCTCTACGTTGAGGTATACCTTATGCACACTTCCCCGCCCCTACAGCGGGTGAACGAGAGTAGTCGCTCCGGGTACCTGCGGTGCGTGGGCACTTCATGCTAGCCGGCCATTCCGTGACTCGGGGAGTGATTTTGTGCTCTTGATTGCCTCATTGGACAACGCCCTTGGGATATATCACCCTGTGTGCAGTCTGAAACCCTCTCATAGGCATCCTTCGCCGCAATGAACCCGAATAGCCCTCGCTGCGCCATTTTCACGAATGACGAGACCCAGCGTACTGCGTTACTCAAGAAATCTCAAGGATGAGGGCGTGACGTTACTCAATGGGAGCATGGTGCTCCGCATCGCACGAAAAATGTATTTTAAAAATGGTACGCGTGCAAACGTCCGTTAACCAGGCCACTCCATTAGTGGCAGCAATTACTCATCCAGGCGCATTTCGGTGAGCCAGGGGGCGCTAAAGCATCTTTAGGTGGTAGTGTAGCAAGGGAACCCAACAGAGAACGATGCTCTACCTACCCTGTCATTTTTCGGAGCAACCTGTAAAAAAACCATCACCATCATCATCATCAACTGCGTACTCAGATCGGCGGCAAGACGAAGGCCTCTCCATTGACCTCCAGCCACTCCTGTCTTGCGCTGCTCGAGTCCACTGTTTTCCCCAGAATTTCCTTATTTCATCCCTCCATCGTGTTACTGGCCTCCCTCTCCTTCTAGAACCCTCTCTTGGTATCCACTCTGTTACCCTTTGTGTCCACTGGTCGTCGGTTCGTCTCACTACTTGGCCAGCTTAAGCCCGTTTCTTATTCTTTATTTCAACTATGATATCATCTACTCGAGTTGGTTCCCTCATCCAGGAAGCTCTTTTGCTGTCCCTAAGTGTTACTCCTATCATTATTCCTTCGATGGCCCGTTGAGCCGGCCTAAGTTGTTTAGTAAGGCACCACGTTTCAGCTCCGCATGTCATCACCGGCAGTATGCACTAGCTGTATACTTTTCTTTTGAGTGATAGAGGTAGCTTTCTTTTCATTATTTGGTAGCGTTTGCCGAGTGCTCCCCAGTCCATACCTATTCTGCGCCGGATTTCTCTCTCGTGGTTGGGGTAAGCACTAAACATCTGCCCGAGGTAGTTATATTCTTTTACTCCTTCTAGCGCTTCGTTTCCTAAGCTGAAGAGGGCGCTTTCGGCATGCTTATTCCTTATTACTTTAGATTTATTTATATTTATTTTTAGCCCCACGGCCCTGCTTTCCGTTTGCATACTTCGAACAGCGCTAACACGACGGGGACGAAGAAAGAAGGGCAAACGTAGCTCCTGTTGTTTCTCCTTCTTTCTTTGTCGCCGTCGTGTTAGCGCTGTTTGAAGTATTCAACCATACTAAGTCTAAAGAATTTTTCGCAGGGGTTCTGCAGTCTCACTCAGCAAAACTTTGTCGTCTGCAAACCTGAAATAGCTCAAGTATTCTCCATTTATCGTTAATCCTATGTTTTCCCAGTCAAGCTTTCTGAACACCCCTCTAGACATGCTGTGAACAGTTTTGGTGAGGTGCTATCGCCCTGTCTTACTCCATTTTGGATCCGGAATTTATCGCTTTTCTTTTGAAGTGTTATGCTCCCTGTACATCCCTTATATATGTCGTCTAGAAGTCGTATGTGAGTCTCTTCTATTCCCTGGTCTTTTAATGCTTCAAGCACGGCAGCGTTGTCTACAGATTCAAACGGTTTCTCGTTGTCTATAAATGCCATGTAAAGAGGTTTAGTGTATTCTGCGCAATTTTCTGTAACTTGATTAACGGCATGAACGTGATCCATGGTTGAGTATCCTTTCCTAAACCCAGTCTGCTCTCTGGATTGTTGGAAATAGGGAAAAGAAGACTATTGCAAAATTAAACGTCCACTAAAATTTGAAAACAACAATACCAACCTTTGGTCTGTTTTGCCATGACGCACCTCAGTGGGAACATCAGCGGCCAGCGGATTGGATTTGGCGATTAAGATACACAGCCTGCACAGTTAGACTAAAACTGTGTCCTATACTTTAGTATTACCTAATGAGGAGATTATGAACCAAATTGTATGCGTCGCCTTGGGGATCGTCGAATTTAGTCGCTTCGACGTAGTGATTTGGCGGCATTGTGGCGAAGCACACCCCTCCAGGGTCGTAAGGGCAGAAAGGTCAGAAACAAGCGGTATAGGGAGTTCATTGATATTACCTACTGAAACGACTCTAACAAATGTGCGCTGACTTTCTGCTTTATTGTTGCGGAATGGGATACCTATGTTTCGGAAACATTATATAATTCACGGCGAGGAAACTGACACTTTACATTCTTAAAATTATATTCTGCCTTTTACCAGGGACCGTTAGAAGTAACCTGGCAAATTTATTACTCTAGAATATCACGCTACTTTTTTTTTTTTTCTAAACGCTGTACAGGTTCGCCACCATTGTTTAACGGGGCAGTTGCTCTGGCAGATGAGAGAGAAGGCGAATAGCGGTGGGCCTAAAAAAAACCCCTTGATTAAATGTACATCGGGGCTAGTTGGGTGAGGCTCATTCCGGGAAGAAGCGCGAGAAACACAGGGGAAGAAACGCAAACAGCAGTGTTCCATTTTGTTACAGTGTTTTTCACGCTTTTCCTTAAAATACGCGAGTCACGAGTGAAGAAAATAGTAGAAATATCGTTTGTAAAAGTTGATACAACTCCGGTTCATTTCGTAAAGCACCACAATAATCGTGAATAGATGTAGGTGTGTCAGCCCAGAAAGGTTGTCGGGCTAACTTTGAACCTCATTTAAACATCAGCTCCAAAGTCAGTACCATTGGCTGATGCTGAGGTATAAACCTCTGGCTCCACCCAGTAAGCAGACTGTAGCCCCTGACCTCAGCCTAAGCTAATGTGATGAGGTTGTGTTCTATTTGAGGTGCTTAAATCGACCTCATGAGAACGGAGTTGACCATTTCTGCCCCCAAGTCGTTATTCAGGAACATATGGCCGTCTCAGCCTGCTTTAATGAAAGGCCAGTGGTTATGCAGCTGTTGCAAAATCCTCATGCGTTGTGCCCTCGTTACAGTACTTACCATGGGCAGATGCTGACCCAATGACGTCATAGAAAAATACGTCCTCTGTTTTAATCGGCGCACTGTGCACTCAAGTTGCACAGCGTAAGGTGGCAAACAGTGCGCATATGGTGCAGCCTGCTTCCATCTCGACCTTCGACGTTGAAAGCGGGGAGCAGATGACAGCTGCACGGTTGTGTTCACAGAGCGACCTGTTTGCTTACAAGCTGTGAAGTCAACACCTGCGCCTCGTCACAAATAGCCTGTCCTGTGGTTGCAAGGTTACGGGACGCTGTGGCGGGGCCACACGTCGGGCGGCTGCCCGCCCCGATGTGGCGAGGGAACGCGGTGTCGCTGACGCGCGCCTCCTCCTCCTTTGGCCTTGCGCAGGTGCCCAGGAGTACGGGGAGGCGGCCGCCTACATCCAGGCGCAGTTCGAAGCCAAGAACAAATCCACCACCAAGGAGATCTACTGCCACATGACCTGTGCCACGGACACGACCAACATCCAGTTTGTGTTCGACGCGGTCACGGATGTCATCATTGCCAACAACCTGCGCGGCTGCGGACTCTACTGAAGAGCGCCGGCTCAGCCGAGGTGCCTCACGCGAACTGGAGGCGACTCAGCCTGCTCACTCGACAGCAGCCGATTTCCCTTCCCTTGCATTTCGTGATACTCCTGCCGCCACATGGGCCGGCCGCCGCCGCGGACTAAGGACTCGTGAATGTGTTTCTCCCCCTTTTTGCGCGCTGGTCGGGAAGGTATGCAACCTTTTTGCTTTCTCCGCAAGGGGCCTCCTTCTTTTTCCACTGTTGCTGTTGGTGGTGATGACGACGATGATGACGACCATGTTGCCGAGGCTGTTCCATTCGCGGGCCGCCGCCCTCCTTTCCCGAGGAGACAACCCCGACTGCGTCTCGTGTTTCTCTGGGCGCGCGCCCGCAGCAGACAGGTACCAGGAAGAAGAGAGAGAGGAAAAAAACCACAAAAAAAGAAGCTCCTTGGGACATTTTGGTCCGCGTTATATGTACACATATATATCCATATAGTTGCGTATATTTATATATATGTACATATATAAGCGTATATGTATGTATATATAAACACATATGTACGTGTGGCAACGTCTCGGCACAAGACTGCTCGCCGCGGGACTCCTTTCGTCTCCGCCAAGATAGCCTAGTCGGGTAGACACCAGCGCTTCTCTGCCAGCCATCTCTGCGGCGGGAGGGCGACGACCCCCAAAAGTGGTGTGTATCATATACGGGGGGCGGCCTTTCGTTTTCTAAAAGCACGGCGTCCCGCCGCTGGGTGAACCCGCCTCGGGAGAGGTACGAACAAAAGGAAAAGGAACAGCGGCAACACGGAAAACTCCTCCCCTCCTACCTCGCGGGAACGAAGGGACGCGGGGCCGCGACGACTCGGAGAGAAGGGGGGGATGTCGCCTCTTTCGCAGTAGGTTACGCGGAGAAGGTGAGACTATAAATATATACATAATTCTATACTATAATAAGTGTACCGTGTGAGAGTGCAGGAAGCAAGCCTGTTTCAGTCCTGTTTTGAGAGTGCTTACTCAATAAAAAGTGACGCGTGTTCTTTGACGCCCTCCCCACCCAGCTCCCGTACCTAACGGCTATGAGGAGACCCGAAGGTGACATTCTGCTTTGCCCTTGGTACGCCTGCTGCTTTCCGCCCGCTCACGGGCACCCCTCTTTTCCCTTCAGTTGTCTCGGAGAGGACTCGGGTCCTTTCGTCCGCGTAGTCATTCAAAGTGGTTCAAGTTCAAAAAGCTAGCCCCGCACGAGAGCTGCCGACGCACGACTCGGCGGCGCTCGGAGTTTGCCCCCACACGTGCTCTGTACGCGCATCTCATTTCTCGTTGCAAGTTTGCTCCGCCGGGGTCTTGGCCGTTCTCCCGTACTCTTATGTTGCTCTACGACACCCGGAGAAGTGACGATTGCTCAGGTACTGTACTCAACATTAGCTGCCAGTGACGCGGTGGCTCCTGGACTTCCCAGAACCCGCCGGCTCACCAACCCGAGAGCAGTATTTCGGTGGCTGGGCTTCGCGGCCCAGTCTATGCTCGAGGTCCATCTTCCTCCGTAGAGTCAGTGACTAGTTTCGAGCTTTGGTCATGAGGGTACCCTCATCGCCTGCCTTGTTTCTCCTTACCTTTCGTTCTCGCCAGGTCTCGGAATGGGCGAGCGGAACTGCGGCGCCGTCTCCACCGCTCTGCCCGTGGCCCCCGCAGCGGGCGCGCCGCCAAGTTTCGCCGTGCCACCCTGGCCTGGGATTGAAACCGACAGCCGGAGCTTGTGGCGCGTGTGCCGGCTGGCAAGCACAGGATGTCCCGCTGTCGCACTCGTTCATTCCTTTTTTTCTTAGTCGCTATGCAAAGGGTACTCTGAGCGACTCCGGCGTCGTTCGTAACCGTTTGCAATTCGCTCTTCCAAATGTTCGCCGAAAGCCCTGCAAGGAGAATCGCCGCGGTATCCCCGCCAATTGACGGAGAAGCGGTGGCCAAAATGCTCGCGAACACAAGGCCATCGTGCAGGATGGCCTACAGGAAGCCCAAAAATTCATGACTGATTTCGGCCTCTACTGTTGCTGGATGAAGCATTTCCAATCGCTGTGCTTGTAGGGAGGTTTTACACAACTACCCATCGGCTGCCGAGTGGGCTCTCGGAGCTTAGCGCCCTTGTGCAGGCTGCGCGGAGGACGTGCGCGATGGAGCGACGCTTTGCGAAAACTGTCCGAGCCCAGCAGGCGAAACATCAGGGCGCCTGGGCGGGCCGTGTGAAACCGCCCCGGGCACACGCATCACTCTCTCTTCTGTTCTCTGGCAACTTCGGCACAACAGACACATTCCTCGTACCGTCGGGGTCATGCCGCGCCATTTGCATATTCAGGCGCTCACGCTTTACTCTCAACACGCCTCACATGTGGATGTCGACGGCTTCAATTGCATTGCTTTGTTTTCTTTGGGAATGTGACGGTCACAGTCCCTAGATCACCTCTGGTCCGTACGCTGCATATCTCGCTTCTGCCAGGCCACCTTCGCACTACGAGCTGTGGCAGGCGACGAAGCCGGAGCGCTTGGGCGCGTGGCCACCTTCCTCGAGCGGCCTGTTGACGACCAACAGCGGCCTCGTCAAACGTTTGTCCGCGGACTCTAAATCGCTCAGCTCTAACGTTTTGCTCTTGCGATGGTTTGAATACAGTATTTTCCCTGACCGCCGTCAGACCGCGCCAGCGATGGCCTTTTTGACGCTTCCACCAGCAGCAGCTCTCTTTTCGGGATAGCGCACCTAGCTTCGAACCTGGGCAGAGGGGCGAACACTGTATACCGTACGTCGTCCTCTCGCCAGCTGCTGGCGCCACTGTAACAGGGGTGCCACCGAGTGCAACTGCAATTGCCTGATCGAATGCGGCATTCGAAATGTAGATGTGTCATGGATGCTGACTCTCTGTGTAAGGATATCGCCTCAACCTTCAGCCAGATAACTTCGGAATGTGTGACAGCTGTATGTGTTTGTAACAAACGGAAGAGCGCTAGGCACACGTCGATATAAAGGCGTTCTTTAGTGGAAACACAATTGCGAGAAATATCTGAATGGCACGAGTACAAAAAATCTGAAATAGGACCTTCATTATAAACCGTGGAATGAATTGAATAAAAGCTAATCGTATGATGGTTCTCATTCACGCCGGTCCACATTGCGTGGTTTCACTGAGTAGCACGTTATGCATAAATCTAAAGTTAACCTACACCACGCTTTTGCTGCGTACGTTTTAAGTTCTGCTTCAATCAATTCTTCTTTAGACGATTAATCAGCACGTTTACTTATGAGACAGGGTGTTGCTCGTGGTAGGCAACATTATAGCACCTTCGATTCTATATGCGAGGCGACATTTAAATACCTTCGATTCATATAACCAACGAAATAGGATCCCCGAAAAGGTCGTGGAGCACTTGATATCGGATCATTGCCTGATGTTGAACCTCAAGAATTAAATGAAGCCCGGCAAATGGCACATAGGATCAGAAAATGGCGCTGGTGGCAGCGACCCAGCGAATCGCGGCTGTGGCCTTCACACGCATCCACGCAGAGAGTTTTATGCGCCGGGCGCGTGCGAGGTCCATGGAGCAGTTCATCTTGACACCACGAAAACCCCATTCGCTGGGTCGGCGTCGTGGACATTGTTTCCTTTTCCGCGAGCCCCTTCACGGTCGCAGGAAAAGCAGTCACAGTGGATACGTCACAAGAGGGTCGCTTCCACGGCGCCACGCTGGGGCAGCGCACCCCTCCTGTTGCCCGAGTAAACGTTGCTTTTAAGGCCGTAGCGTCTCCAAGTGCCTGTTCAGCGACAAGAAATGGTTTGTGACCAGAGACTATCCAGGGCTTGTGACTACACCCTTGGCGATGCACTTGGTTGTTTCAGTTGTTGGTTTTGTTGTTGTTGTTGTTAATTTCCGGTCGGACGAACGGACGGTTTTGTTGTTCCATTTGAGCCCTGGAGGCTCTTGGGACCAGGTGCCGGATTGCGGCGTGGTAAGGCTGCGTTCATTGTTGAGTTTCTTCGATGCCTTGTTTTTACTATTATTACGTGTTATGTTTCCGGGTGCGTGTGTTACAGCGCGTCACATTCTCTCCGACGCTTCTTTTCTCCTCATCTTTTCAGTCTTTCTCGTAAGTCAGACTATCGGGGGTACGACGAACTTTACTATACAAGGAGGTTTAGCCATATGGCGTGTCGTTTTCAATCTGTAATTTTTCTCTACGTCAGCGAGCCTTTTGAGTAAGCAGTTGAAATAAAGTACATTCAAGCAATTTCTTTTGCGGTGGCTGCAAACCAGAAAGAAAGTTTTCAGTTTCTCTTCCTTTTGTTGTGTATGCAGTATCTGCAATTTTATGCCAATGAATAAAATTCCTTCGTCGTGTGTTCCTTGTAATGTGCTGATTCTGGCCTTGAGGGCACGAACGAAGCGCGCTGCAGTCGTTCCTGGCCTCAGCGCAAACTATCAGCGTGTGCCTATATATGGGATGGTGCCTGTTACACGTTGGTTGCCTGTACACTGCAAAGAGTGGCGCGTGCTGGAGCCGCTCGTGGCTCCAGCACGCAGCACGCAATAACAGTGGGCCCCGACTAGCTTCGCTGGAGTAAGCACTACCAGCCGTACACTAGCCCCAGCGGAATACGAAACTCACGCACGTGTTTGAGCACTCACGCACGGTAGACAGACTACGTTTCGAGCAACAAGTTGAGGCTTTATTTCCTGGTAAATGCAGGGGACATACCAGACAACACTACGTAGCTCGCAGGGAGAAAGGCTCCTTTCGTTCGCTCTGGCAGCAGGGACCCAGACTCAGATATCTGTCGTCGCGGCCGCGCGAAGAACGGTCCCCCGACGACCGGCCCAGACCGAATCTCCGAGCAGAGTCCCGCGGGGCCAACTGGGTTCTCCTGTCATCGTAGCCTTGAGATTAGGGACTCCTGATACGACCAACAACGACAGAAACCCCAGCCGACACCCGGCGAATATGATCCGTGCTTCTCGAACAAGGCTCGGTGGAAAGGAAGGTTCCACCGGGAAAGAGGGTGCCGGTGGGAGAGCAATGAGGGTTCGTCCTCCGGCGTCCTCGCTCTCAAGTCACGTGCTGTCGTGGGTACGGCGTGCCAAGCACGGCCAGCGAGTAAGCTAGCATTTATGTGACCACGCCGCATTCCAAGATGACCGCCCCCATGACCGGCAAAGCCCAACCACTTGTGCAAACGAGGCATGGGGGCCAAGGGGGCTCCCACAATCGTAATCAGCGACGTTACTGTGGTGGAGCGCTCCAGTCTTTTGCTTGATTTTGTTTCTACCAGGGTATTGGATGCTCTTTCACGCTTGGGCTGCTCGACGCTCGGCACTCACTCACTCACTCACTCACTCACTCACTCACTCACTCACTCACTCACTCACTCACTCACTCACTCACTCACTCACTCACTCACTCACTCACTCACTCACTCACTCACTCACATTACAACAAGCAGCTGTTAAAGGGGCCATGAAGACAAAATGTAACTTCGGTTGATTAGAAATATTGTCTCGTTGCAGTAGCTCTCACACCACATCTAACGCAAACTTCATTCAAAAAAGCTACATAATGAGGAAAACAGATAATAGCCACGCGATTCACCAGCTACTTTCACGCACTGAAGTTATGACGCATTATGGCCCGCTTGTGCGATTGGCTGAGATTGACCAAATCAAACGCATATATATACAGGGGTTACAAGCCTGCAGAATGAACTATACACGCTTGAAATTTCATGCATATTCTTTTTATAGCAGTAAAAATGGTGGGGTTAATAAACTGGCCGCGTATCTGCTCGCTTCGCTGCAAATGTCGCCGAAAGACGACAGTTTTCTGCTGTATTTGCCACGCAAATGCCTCTTTTCTCTTATGGTCTGCCTTTCCGTTTCGATCTTCCCACGATAAGCACGGAGTAGAGGTTTTCTAGAGTCAATTCAATTTGCCCGCGTTCCACTGCTCGCGCCATCTACTGGAACCTTTTGTGATGGTTAAAGTTGGAACACTCTGAACGAACGCCACCATAAGGTCCCGGTTTGCGCTAGCTCTTTTTGTATGTTTGCGTCAGAATATTGTTTCCAACGAGTAGTTTTTATTTACTATCAAAGATATCAAGCACGCGCTTATTTTCAATTAAAAGAACACGGCCAGTACCGGTTGTGCATTGGTGTTTTGCCTCAGCTATGCCTAATGTTTTCTTTTAAATGCAGAGCATTTCTTTAACTCACATGTAGCGTCCGCCGTCCGTCCGCAACAGCTCAGCGCGCAGGTGCGCACTCTCCCCCACTCCTCCTCTCCCGCATCACGCTACCCTCCTCGCTCTCTACAACAGGTCCGCACCCCTCCCCCTACACTATATAAAAAAGTAATACTTATCGGCGCCTGGTTTCGATCCCACGACCCTGCGGGCGGAATGCAAGGTACATGGTGCTCTTCCCACTGCGCCACAAAGCCGACACAGAATCAAAGGCTACGAACGCGCCTTATATCCTTGACTCATTCAAACTACGTCAAGAAGCTGCTGATACAACGCATTCACTACCTGTGGGCGGAACGCGAGGTACATGGTGCTCTTCCCACTGCGCCACAAAACCGACACAGAATCAAAGGCTACGAACGCGCCTTATATCCTTGACTCATTCAAACTACGTCAAGAAGCTGCTGATACAACGCATTCACTACCACCAACTCCCCAAACACTAAACGTTAACGCAATACACCCACCCCCTATGCGACGCATTTACTCGAGTCCCCCTCGCGGGGAGATGGGCCCAATTTTTTTGTTGAATAATGTTGACAAGTATGAAGTATGTTGCCGGATTTATAGTTCGGAAGGGTGTTGGCTACATAAACTCCTCATTCAAGAATTCATTTAGTCTTTGGCCGGATGGCTGAATCTAGGTACGGACGGACAGACCGACATACAGATAGACGGACCATAATGTTCAGGTTTAATTAGCCGAAAACAGACTGCCGTCTTCAATAATAAAAGTTTCGAATGAACACCTATACACACACACGCACCGCATGCGAAACTACCCGTTGTCGGCGCCACGAAGCACTGCCGTCCTGCAGACATTTTTCGGGTGCGTTGCGCATGTCTCACACGACACGAGCAAACTGGCATGAGCGACACTGCCACTTACGTGACCCTGTTTGTCGAGTCACACTCTATGTTTCACGAAACGATAGTCATTAACCGTAAAAAGACACGGCGCGTACAAGTCCAGTCAGAAATAAACGGAGCATTGAAGCGGTGCCTGGCGGAGCTAATGCCTAAGGCCCTAAAACAGCCTTTTGGGGCCTTAGACAGTGGCATCGCTGCGCCACCTAGGAAGGCCGACGGTAACTAAGCGTATTTTCAATGCCTCGTGCGATTCTATTGCATGGAGTCATCCTACTAACTGTCCGTTTTAGGTATCTCCCTCTAATACATCTTTGCTAACGTCACGAAACATTCCATGTAGCCGGAGAATTGAAATTTTGGCTTTAATTGTTCAATATTACCGCAAATAAAGCATCGTTTGCTGTCTGACAAGGGCTGAATGGCCCCTATGAAACACCAAATCTTTTGCATAAACAAAGTTGTGAGCTGTCTTAATGGCCCCTTTAAGGGGATGTCTAAGAAAAGGGGCGACGTTGTGTAGTCGCTTTGCGTTCATCCGGTGCGACGCTCAGCCCACCGAAAGACTGCTACCACGTGAGTTTTAACACATGAGACAGACGTTCGCTTTACTTGATTTAGTAGTCTAGTATACTCCTTTTAATGTAGCACCTGCGTATAAGGTCAAAGAGAGCCAAGACTATGCACTTGTTTTAGTGGGAGGGGTGACATATTACTCTGTGAATTTTTTTGAAACGTAGGTACTGACCTTACATTACAGGATTTCTAAACAATTCCATTCTTTCTTGCGGCCTTTACTGCTACAGAAGCTAAATAATTTCCATCATGAGAAGCGCATTCAGAGTAATCACAGGGTGGATTCTCGAAGCTATTTGGATCAATACGTCTTGGAGTGTGCTGCTCAGCGGTAGCCTGTGATGTCACAAAAATGCTTCGCGTGTCCGGCCTAGGAATATTGCAATTCTTAGGGAGGGTATCTGTAGTCTTCGTTAGTTTCTTGAGGACCCTGGCCCATTCAGCTTCCCTGGTAAATGTGGAACGTGCTAACGTGACATTACTATGGGCTCAGCACGTCCATGCACACAAGAAAGAATGTTGTGTCCGGCTCACAAGACTGTTACTTTGTAAAGATGGTTTGCGATTGGCACGTGTCTTGTACGGAGTTCAGACCGCTGATCATGCAATTGTGACCAGACAAGGTGGAACCAATCACAAAATGTCCTTACTCGTGAAATATTTTGTGTGATGTCCTCTTATTTCTTAACAGAAGTCTCCGATGTTCCGAATTCGTGTATAATTTATTCATTCAAAACCAAATTCATCATGATACAAAATACAGAAAGTCGTTTCACAGTCCAGAGCCAGAGGAAAACATATTAGGCAAGACATGGTAAAACAAATAAACAAATAAGAAACCAGCTTTGGAAAAGCAAAAAGCTTAAATTAGCCAACTGTGTTGATTCGGTGAATCGCCATTGGGATTCTACCACTGCGGGTGAAATGAAAGAAGGTTTCTTTCAAAAGCAGGGAAAGTAAATCTGCACCCTAGTGGCTAGCATGTAACGAGTTCTAAAACACCTGGGTGGCGAATCGTGCTGTGTGTTTGGTGAATTTGGTGCGTACCGTTGGTGAACAGACAATAAAATTACAAATGAATATAGTTTAGTTTGCATTGATAAATGTTTACGTTACATATCTTCCATCGTATCATGGTTAGGGTAATCTATACGAGATCATTGCGGGGTTGTATCCTATCCAATTCGGAATAATTTCGACCGAGCATTGGCATGGATTTAGCTACAGGTTGGTGCAAAGAGACGTAAAGTGGATGGATGAAAACAAGGAGCACTTAACCCTATACAATGAGCAATGTGACATTCAGTGGCATATTCCTGACTTACTCTCAGCGGCGATGTCCAACTCGAGTCGTTCCCCCACGCTCCTATGTAATACACAAATCCACGCTTGCTGCATTGGTATACATGTGGCTCTCTCCTGCTCGTCTGGTGCTGTCGGTGTAGGGGAACGTGGCTGGAATGAGGAGGGCGAAGAGTCGAGGGAAGCCTCGGGCACTGTCAGTGCGTGCACAGCACTAAAGTGACCTTATGGAGTGTAGTTCACGCTCCGTTCTTTCTGTCGTTATGTTTCTCGCAATGCCATTTATACGTCGCTCGCTGTTGAGGACGCCGCTGCGCCTGAACAGGGCCAGCAGGCAGCATGGTGGATGCCGGCTCACTTGCGCGAAGCTTACCGGCCATTACTCAACTTGGACAGAAGGGGAAAATGGCGCCCCGCCGTGTGAATCCTTCAGGATTGCGCTTGCCAAGCTCGGGCGGATCGGAGGTTGGGGCGCGCTTGATCCATTGGGTTGTTCTCCTTGTCCGCGGGTCGCGCTTCTCGCTTTGCAGAGAGAGATTGGGTTAGGGTAGTTTAGGAGTAGAGGGACGGGTGGTTGGAGGGGAGGTGGAGGTTGAAGGATGTGAATTCAGTTCGTCAACGCAAATCTGAGGCACAGATGGAATCGCACTTTTAGCGCCGACCTTAACGCATCAGTAGCATTATCTCTCCAAGATGTTACCACCTTTTGATGCCAACGCGCCATTCTTCTCGTGTGGTAACAGTTCGTGACCACTACTCGCTTACTGGAGGTAAATTGGTTGCTATCTCCAGTGGTCAGGTAGGGGAAACGTCACCCATTATATATATTCACCACCACCGATACAATGTTGATGGCATTTATGTAGATAACGGCGTTAAAAGGATGAGGTCTGCTTCAATTTTTTGTGCCAGGGAAAATGTAAGTACAAAAGTGAATTAGGAAAAACAACTACATCAGACAAGTACAAGTACAAAACAAGTACAACCAATAGGAAAGAATCAAACTTAAGACTTTGCATACTACATATAAACTCACCGCGCACGTGATTTTCACACTATCCGCTGGGCTGTAGGTTCGTGCTTTTCAAGTCTGTCTTTGCGGCTAGGGGATATTGTTTTTTTCATTTGGTGTACATAATGACTCTTGTGAAGCAACATCGCGAGAAGTTTACCAAAACAGGTCAATTGCACGAAGTTTATGTTGAAGGTGCGCGCGTGCTTAGCATGGGACATAGCAATAGAGAGAGGCTTTCGGGCTGACGCGATAAGCAAAGCGGATTGGAAGATGAGCGACTGCCGGCTCGTTAATTTTCTCGCGCACTCAGTTGGATAGAGGAATAAAGTTAGCAAAAGAAAGCTATGTTTATTTACCCAAAGAACGTTGTTTTTCTTTAATAAATTTCGGGCCATATGAATATTTCGGTGAGCAGAGCAATTTTTTGTAACTAAAACAGTGAGAAACCATGACCTCATTTTGATGACGCTCGTCATCGGTTCCTTTGTATCAAGAGGTTAATATTGCGGCTACTGAACCTTTCCCTCTGAGTCCTGAACTTAAATCGAACGAAGTGCATTGTACATGCATCAACTAAGACTATTAATAACTTGCTGTATTTGTTTTTCAAATCTTTTATTAACAAAAAGGGTCGGTAAGGTGCCTGTAGCCGCTGCGTAGGTTGAGTTGATTTGCCTCCACTAGGAGCTGCTGATAATCTCCGCTGCTTGTTCGGCCAACAGAAGCACGGTTGCATGGGGTGTGCTTGACAGTGCAAAGGGAATGACCGATGCGTCCACGACGCGCAGCCTTTCTGTGCCCTTAACCCTGCAACAAAATTGACTGCGTTATATCAGCCCTTATAGTGGTCTCAAAAGCAAATCTGCAGCTCGAACGTCAATCCTGTGGCTCAGCTTCACCGCAACTCACTAAATTGACCAACCCATGCAGCCATACAAAAAATTTGGCGAATGGCAATGTCACGAATATGATTCGACTCAATAGGTCGGTCTGCGCTGTGGTATTACGCAGTGAAAGCGTGACGTTCTGCCTTGCGCAATGCTACAGCGCAGATCACGTTTTTAGTGGTATATATACGTTACTGACATTCCCCGACCTTGCTTTGCTGGCGGCATAGATTGTTGGCGGCTCTGGTTCATAGTTGTGAAGCTGAACCAACCTTATTACCTCACAATGTGGGCAGGTCCTCGATTATAGTGCGGAAACATGCCATTGTAGTGCGCCGCAACAGAGAAGCGCGCACTCTAATTTACATTCATGAAACAGCCGTTGACCGCTTCAAAACTTGCAGCCACTATGGCTCACACTCGCAGCTGCCTCCGGTAGTCATGCAAACATCGGCGGGCGCGGTTTTCTCAGTAATACTTCTCGCAAGAATACACGTGCTGACATCTGCCGCGTGGTGGTCTTACCAGTGTGGCGTCACAACTGCCGTGACCAAACACCGAATGGAGGATGGCAAAAAAAAGCAGAACTTTTGAGCGAATATTTCTGGAATTCGTGAAAAGAAGAGCTCAAGCCAACGTGCGACGACTTTCAGTTTGTGGATCGACCGTATAGGAAGCTCACAAGTCCCTGCAGCTCTTCATTATGCCTCCATTGCTTGAGTAACGTTGGAGCGTCGATAGCTCCAAGAAACGTCATGTCGTCCTGGTCTTCAGTTACGGAGCGCTCGACAGGATCGCGAGAAGAACAGTCGGCGTCCGATTGTTGTTAGCCCGACTTGCAAGCAAAAATCGGGTAATACTTCTTAAGTCCAATGTAGGCTGCCGGGAGTTGTACGTCATGTGCAGTTCCCCAAATTGAACATCCAACAAAGGGAGTCATGGTCGCTGACAGCTTGAAAGAAACGGCCGTAAAGTTATGGTCGAAATTTGAAACGGCCCCTGCAACACTTATTCATCTCTTTTCAACATCTTTTCAACGCTTTTAAAACAACGCTTTTAAAACCGTTATTTACATTATGTGACCGCGAAATGCAGGGGCCATTTAGAAGATGGTTATCTCTTGTTCTTTTCAGGGTGCTTATATAACGTCACAGAAGAAATACCGCCGCTATTGCAGCGCTTCCTTTCAGTAGTACCAAGAAAAGCATTCGATGGCCGCTTTGAGGACATCGTAACAAAAACAGAGCAGTGGGCTAATAAGTTACCTTCTGGCGGGAGCAAATCACTGAGTAGTTTCGTGTCGGCAATGCTTCGAGTCACGAAAGAAATGAAACAGAGAAGTGCTTATCAGCCCAGCTGGAAGGCCCCCTAACAGAACCCCCCCCCCCCCCCCCTTCCCCCGTACGATAAGCAGACATTCTTCTCTGTGAATGAATAGTTTGACTCCGCGCGAGTTAACGTCCGGCTTGCTTTCAGCAAAGAGTCTGTCCGCCGCTTGCAGTGACGGGAGCGGTTATGAAACCAACGTCTCTCGGCTGCGTATTGTTACGAATCCGCCAGCGCCGCCGTACCTTCCCGCATCACTCCTCGGCTGGGCGGCGAAGCCACTGCGTGCGCCTTTCAGCCGTCAGGCGCCAGCATGTTCATTCAAGTTTCGACAAGCCGGGCCAGCCGCCTCGCTTTCAACGAGCTTCAAACTTCGACGGTTGCCGGCCCGGCGGGGCACGTTTCAACGCGTTTCAAGGACACAGAGGCCCCGTCGATCGCAGTGGAGTCCTCCTCTATCCCCTCTCTCGGACTCAACGTGCGCCGAGGCTACCGACTGTCACGAACTCTGGAAAGAGCGTTGTGTGCGTCTGTGACGTTCGTGGCGTGTTGCCACTTGTTGGCGTTTTGACCGTTACGGCTTTTTGGTATAAATAGAAGCCGCCCAAGCGCTGTAACTCATTCCTGTTTGAGCAGCGAATCCATGCTGTCGCTCTGCTCGAGTTCTGTATTGTAACCTCGCCCGTCGGGGCATTGTTCTTTGGCTTCGGCTCACCTCTTGCTATGAAGTAAACAGTTACGTTAGCCTTCGGCTTTTGGACTTCTTCACGGCTGCAACAGCGGCTGGCCGCTCGCATCATACACGCTACCACTCGTATGTCGGAGGCCAGGGAGCTCGGATCGGGTGCCCCCACTCGGTCGCAACAGTATGGATCTTCGCCACAGCGTCGTAGTGAAAATGGGGCCAGTGCAGGCGGTGTTTGTAAATGACGTCGCAGGAGCTAGAAGCCAGCCTGATTATTGTCGGGCCAAACGAAGGTGGCGTCATTACGGGTGAATTAAGTTAGGTGGACTGCGTCGCGGGTTTCTGAGGAGCGCCGGTAGCAAGAGCAGACTCCGTGAAATCGTTGAACGGCTCGTTTCGCTACAGGCGGCGGGAAGTTGAAGACCGGGGCTACCTTCTCGAGATCAGAATTGATGCTTCCGTGGCTTATCTAATATTTCCCCAAAGCAAAGTTCGCCTTATGCGAAACGGCATTTTACAGAGAAGCTGTTAGCCTCTCGTTGGTCGGGATTTTTCGGGCCGTTCACGTGCAGAATGGAGGTGCAAGCGAGCCGCAACCCGGAGAGCAAGAAAACAAAAAGGAAACGAAGAAACAGGTCCGAGGACACCTAAGCATTTCTAATGAGTTGGGAATGCGAAAGTATGAATGTCCAGTTGGACGCCCGAGACGGCTTGATCCCTCATCGCTTTGTCGAAGGGCTTTGTAATCTTGCTGCTTGAGAGCTTTACTTTGCGTCCCCTGAATGCTTTCGAATGGCAGCAACCTGTATCCTGCGCGTTACGTTGATGCTCGTTCCTGCCGCTGTGTTATGGGAGAATTGACGACGAGGGTGAATGTCACTGCTTCATCTTCAACTCCCCTGATCCGCGGTGTAGTGGCGTGGACGGCCACTGCCGAGTTTAGTCTCTCGCTATGGAACGCCTTGTAATATGGACCACTTCCGAAGGAGCCGTTTGTCTGTTACGGACACCGGGCGCCGGCTTTCTCGCTTAATGGATCATTTAATGCTTTCACTTCAAAAAAGCCAATAAAGTAGGAAATGAACGCCGTGCAGCCGCTAACGCGCTGTTCAAGGTCAAAAGTGACGCCTCCCCATTGGCCCGCGGGGCAAAGACCACGTGAATATCTGAAACACGAAAGCTTCATGGTCGAACGGAAGGTGGAGGGTATACAACGAGCAGCTCTGCACCTCACGTGCCGTCTGGTCGCGACGGCTGTCATTTGCCGTGCTGGTAACTTTGAAGGACGTTTGAAACCTAGGTACACGAGTTAGTTGCAAAGACTCTTGCGTGCTTTTTAACGGTTTTGATCTTTACACAGTGTGTAGCAGCTTCTCTGGCCATCCAGTCCTACAGCACAGGATGGTTCCTAATTTTTTCCCTCATTCAGAGTAAGAGAGGCTGCTGTAACAGCGTGAAGGACGAACGACAGACTTTGCAAGCGTTTCTCTCAAGCGGACGAGAGTACACTGTAACATCATCAAGGTGTGTCAGTAATATCTACCATATGGGTCCGGTTAAAATGCTGTCCAGTATTTTAAACGTTGAACATAACGCGAAAGGGGGACTGCAATCTTAGATGCGGGGTTACGAAGGTCGTCTTCTCGTGGTCCCATTCATTAACCCACGGAGCCGTGCATTAAGCGCAATCTTCCGTAGCCCACTTTTTAAATATATCGAGGTAAAGTAGTGGACATGACGAAATCTGTCCAGAAGTCGCCGATCAGCGGCAACGGGTACATGCTATTTCGGGTAACTTGATTAAGTCTTCTGTAGTTGACACAGGTTAACCTTCTTTTTAAATAAAAGGCTGGACGACACCCACGCCTTCGAGACGGCTGGATGACATCATCTCGGCAAACCTGCTATACTTGGCTCCTAATTACGCCGTCTTGTTCGCCAGATTCAGGATGCGGATCCTGATGAGGTCTTATAGCTTCATCAGCAATGATGCCGTACTTCGTCGGTGGTCTTGCGCATGTGCAGCGCGAGCAATGTTGTTATGGGGTCAGGAAGCTGTAATTGATGTGAATGAGGGATTAGGGCGGGTCTTGCTGTGTGCGGTACCTTGCAATGCAAAACAGTCTTCGTTGTCATCGATTCATTGATTGTGGGGTTTAACGCGCCGACACAACGCAGGCGATGAGGCGCGCCGTAGTGGAGGGCTCCGAATTAATTTTGACCACCTGGGAATCTTTAACGTGCGCCGAAATCTAGTACACACGGGCGTTTTTGCTTTTCGCCTCTATCAGAAAAGCGGCCGCCGCGGCCGGAAATCGAACCCGCGACCTCGTGCTCAGTAGCGCAACGCCTTAGCCACTGAGCCACCGCGGCGGGTTCGTCGTCATCGATGTTCTCGACATAAGCAACTGTCACGCCTTTGGTGACCTATGGTTCGTTGCTGAGTTTCCGCAGCCTTAATTCTGTACGGCCATCAGTTGTGTGCAACCGACCTGCAGAATGCTCCATTTCGTGATCGAAGAAGACTGCATCGATACACCCTGCTGTGCCGTCAGTACTGCCACAACTTAACGGAAGCGACCATGCAGGACTGCGGCGGCCGCGGTGCGCGTCGGACTGGGTATTCCAAATGGCGATATGGGTCGACGTGGAGGTTATTAGGCATTCGCCCACATCGATGGTGTATCCCTGTTTTCTTATATCTTTGAAACACTCTGTGAGGGCGACGAAACGCCGACGAAACCGGAGTCACACATGCAGTCTCTGGCGGCACATTTCCCACAGGTGTCACCAAGTAGCCCCAGCGTACCGAATCTGAACCTCCAACCATGGCACCTGCACCTTTCCTAGGCTATCAGAGAGGGCTTTGCTGACTGTAAAGTAGTCCACATCAGTCCTGCAAAACTATCACTTTGTGTCCGTCTGCATGAAAGGAAAGGTCACCCCTTCAATCTTCGGTGATAACCATCCTGATTGTTGTGTTACCCGTCGATGGTGGCGTGCTTCATTGGAATATTGAACCGTGCTTGCAAGGAAGCTGCGAGTGGTCTACATGGTCTGCGCTGGTGAATGTCCCTTGCAGCTGCTCATAGAATGCGACCCAAGTCAATAGATAAGTTTGCTTTGCTGGTCTCAGACCAGTTTCTGGCACTGTTGCCTAGCGAAAAGCAGGCATTGTGGATTTCCTCTTGAGATCCAAACTCATTGAAAGATGCGACGTAATCCTGAGGACAGTCATCACTGTCCTTGAAAGACATCGCCGTAGTAGCCATTGTAAGTGAACTGCATGACTGCTGAAATGTCATTGTGACACAATGTATAGCACCATTATTCGCAATTCAAGAGCTTACAAGTTCTTCTGATTGCAGAGCAGGGAAGGACAACCAACTCAAAAAGCAGACCGAGTTGACACGACCACTCCGATGTGTGCCAACAGGACAAGGAAATTCAAGGGCACCGTGAGGGGTCGCGGGAATTGGGCGGAGGTACGTAATTAGTAGCGATAATGTCGCGTACTAGAAATACGTGTTTCTATCGACAAACTTAAGTCTCATTGAGTACGGAAACCAAGAGCAGCGGTGGCTTGATGAAGAAGCCCTCCAACAGAGAGTTCCATCTGCCGGCAATGGCGATATCTCTTTACGCCGGAGAGTGCCTTCTACCACCAACAGTTAATTTTGGCACCATTGCTTTCACTGCTTGGCACGGGCGTTGTAAGCTCCTTCCTCGCCGTTATGTTCGTTGTAGGGCACGAGACTATGGCGGGCCCTACAACGACGAAATTTGAAAGTTGCATTGCTTCAAGAACTGTATACATGAATCGCCCCTCTCAAATGAGCGAAACAGTTTTGACATAAACCAAAACAAATTCAACAAACTGATGAGTTAAAGGAGCCATTAAGAGAAAATACAACTTCGTGTAATTTGAAAGAACTAAGATTCAGTATCTCACCCAGCTCCATTAGAGCCCCAAAAGATGTTTTTTAACGAAAAAAAAGCAAGAAGAATTTAAAAACTTTCAAATTTTGCGCGACAGTGACGTGTTATGAGCAAGAATGACGTCATACGGGCCAACAATAAGACATAATTTTCAGTGCGTTAACTGCCCGTTAGCATTCAAGTGATGCGGTCAAATGGAACTAGAGGCCCCATTACAGACGTCCAGTCATGTGTCGTCGCGACAGGTCAGATAGGCGGCCGCCAATCGCACAAACAAGGTTCCGTGATGTCATAGAAAAATTGCGGGAAATTGGCTAGGGGGTCGCGACTGCTTCGCACGTTTTCTTTAATATCTCCTATATTTGTTCGAAGACTGCGATGATATTGGTACCATTGTTATCGGGACTAAGCAGTCTTTCTAATAAACCCAACTTGTATTTTGTCTCCATGGCTCCTTTAACAAAGGAGAATTTTCATCTTTGCAAAACCCTCCAGATTCAATTCATTGCGTGAAGAGAACTTTCTATAGAAATTAGTGGCAATCTCTTCCGGGTGATATGCGTACGTGCCTACCTACGTACAGGTGCCATCAGAAGTAATTGGATAGGAGCGCCGCATAGGAGCGCCTTATAGCTGCACCGGCGGTAAACAAAAGGACGAGAACACGCATGCGCGCCTGTCAACGGTGATAGCTCATCTATACGTCTCAAACCACTTCTTTAACCTGACTTCGAGCATTGTTCACAGCACACTGGTTTCTGCAAGCTGATGGCGCTGATAGCTGAGACGCACCTCTGATGGCGCTGATAGCTGAGACGCACCCGGAAGAGTCTCTGGCACACTTACAGTGCAAGCGAGCTGCTGGAGAACTTTCGCGCTATCACAGGAACCTGCAGTGACAGTTTTAAAGACGATAGCCTTTCTTGGGCAACTTGAACACGAAAGTTTTAGTCTGCCTGTATGTATGTCTGTCTGTCTGTCTGTCTGTCTGTTTGTCTGTCTGCCCCTCGATTCAGTCACCCGGCCAAAGTGAAACAGATGCTGAACAATAGGTTTATATACCCACAGCCAAATATAAACGGCTATGTTCGGTGGCAATGTTCATACGGGTAGACATTTTTGAGCCAAAACAAAATATTACGCGTATCTGGGCAAGACATCAATACATAAATGATATTCGCAGTGTTTTCTTTGTTTAAAATACACGGATGGTTGATTTTATGAAAGATACAAAATGAAATACAAAATATTGAAATAATGGTTGAAATAATGAAATACAAAAGCGGTCGCCCGCAGTTTCCCTAGCGGAATTTTAAACACTTGGAACGCACGTGGAGTAAGTAGGGTGCCTCGATTGGAGTAAGTAGGGTGCCCCGCCATACGGCAGCGCTGATCGAGCCATTCGGCGGGGAGCAGTGCAACACGGTAAATTTGAATTGACTAAAGCAAACCTGTAGCGTGTTTATCTCGGGAGGAGCGAGACGGGAGAGGAACAGCATGAGAAGTGAGCGGAGAAGAAAAGGGAGACATTTACTTGGCAGGGGCGCCAGACGACTCTCGTCTTTCATGGAAATTTGCAACAAAGTGAGCAGATACGCGGCCAATTTCTTTTTCAGATATTTTTAGGTGTGTATGTAATCGGCGCCATCTCTGAGACCAGTAAGTTGCGAACAATCCTCGAAGCCAGCTTAAATGAAGTGGTTTGAGAAATATAGATGGCCCATCGCAGTCGGCAGGCGCGCATGCGAGTTCTCGTCCTTTCGGTTACCGCCGATGCAGCTACACCGCGCTCCGATACTGTTAGGTCACAGCTCCCGTGTTCCAGTTTCTTCTGACGGCCCCTGTACATACATACATACATACATACATACATACATACATACATACATACATACATACATACATACATACATACATACATACATACATACATACATACATACATACATACGTACGTACGTACGTACGTACGTACGTACATACGTGCATACATACATACATACATACATACATACATACATACATACATACATACATACATACATACATACATACATACATACATACATACATACATACATACATACATACATATACATACATACATACGCCGAACCTATGTCTGAGTGGGGATACATACATGACGAAGCATTAGTTGAGCACTGTACCTGAAGGAGGCATCTACCACGGCTGACGGGTCAGTAGGGTCGCCCATGGCTGCTGTACCTACCGGGTGATGGAGTGACCCTGCCGCAGCGCGTGCCCAGCACTGGAGGTAGTCGCTGTTTGGTGTAGAAGAGTCTAGGTGCGAGCAGTGCCGCAGCCGGGGAAAATGCGGCGATACCCCCAGCTGAGCCATCGCGCCGTCCGAAGTCAGCGCCAGAGCTGTTTGCATTGCTTAGAAAAAACAACAAAAAAATGAGACAGCTGGGCGAGATTAATCGCATGTATACGAGTTTGGCGCTCAGTCGAGGACCACTTCTGTCTGCCACACAGTGAACACACTTATTTTCTGGAAGAATTAGGGCTCACAATGGTTGGTACACGTGGAAAGAATTGTGTTCTCTAAGCAGCTGGTGCCGAGCAGATGTTCTTAGAGGTATTATTCGTAGTTAGGTTCAATACGACACAGTCAGCTTGCGTTCAACCTGTCTAACCTTAAATACAGGAATGCCAGACTCTGCGCGCATTAAATGCCCGCTTCCTTAAAGCACAGGATATGAATAAGCTTCCTCATTGCGCTTAATGTTCATCCAGAACTGCTTTGCAGTTTACATGGTCACACTTGCTATAGGACGTAGAACAAAACAAGTAGTTAGAAGAAGCGATGTCGTACCTCAGTGACTACACAGGACTTCCCAACCCGCGCAACGAAGGGTTCGTACGTGGATATAAAAAATGCCTGACGATTACGATACCCCCCGAATGCGAAATTTGTGCGTAGCACGAACTGCAGTGTTCTAGGTCAAGGCGCCTAGCTGCTGAGTCTCAGGAAGAGATCGCGTGATCAGCGACGCACGGCAGCACGCGCTACTCCGCCGTTATCTCGCAGCGCGTCGGCGCAACCGAGCATGTTTTGTAAATCGTGTTTGAACCTCCTGCACAAACGTCACGCTGTTTGGATGACCACGTAAGGAGGACGACAACGAAGGACCCGAAGGACCGATGAACGGGCAGCACGCAGAACTTGAAGGAACAAGACGTTTGCTTTCATGGATGCCTCGTTTTGCGCTTCCTTTCTCAGGCGCCACTAGACGCGAAGGACGGTTTTCGCACACGTGTCCGGCGCGAACTTGGCAACTGCCCTGCCCCTCACACTTTCGGAGGAGCGTCTCGCGCCACCTCGGCAAACAACAGCGCCGCCGTGAAACCACAGTAGCGGCCGCAAATGTGCTTGCGCGCTAAAAAATGATGCGTAATCATAATCAATGAAGGGACACGAAAAGAAAAGGCCAAAACCGTTCAGCACATCCCCGCAGAGACATCGGTTCGGCGTCCTGCTGTGTCTGGGGGGCGAGCTTGATAGGAGCGGTGAAACGACGAGGCCTCTTCTGCAGCGAAGTGAAGTCTTTGGCGATCACGACTACTTGGAGTTGGGTTATCCAAGACCCAGGTAAGCAGATGGGTGGTGGTGAGCGGGGGCCGACGCTGGACGGCTCCACGTAGCTGAGGGCGGGACCGCTAAGGTTCCAGTGAAAGCCCCACGGGCGACACAGGCTATCCCGAAGCCCCGCCGTGTGCACGAGCGCGAAAGAGACGACCGTACGACGATGGCCGAACACATTGCACCTTAGTATGTATGCGCTCATTAAAGGGACAATAACTGGAAATTAGCACGAAGGGACTTCCCATCTTTCTAAGACGCCAACCTCAAACGAAACTATTCTAACACTCCTCTCCGTGTTAAGACCCAGTTTTAATCTCTACTATAGCAACAGGTTTCTGCCATCATTGTGTAGTTAACAGATCATCGATGAAAACTCGTACCAGCAATACGCAAAAGGTGCGGTCAATGGCACCCGTGACGTTATCTACGCGAATTCTGTATAACACTGACGCTTACTTTCCTACTGGGCCTGTGAGCCTTATCATATTTTTATAGCTGAATAGATAGGAAGATTATACACTGATTAAACTCGACTGAAACCTTCCGCCAGGCGAGCAAAAATGGTCAAATAATAGAAAAAGAAACATGACCGAGCATAAGAAATGCCTACCATTGGCCACGCAGCGAATGTCGTGCTGGTCGCTGAAATACTGTGGATTGATGTTCGGAGGGTCCTTCGCGTTCCTTGTGTTCAAAGTGATCCGGCCAGTTGATTTTGGATGAAGGCAGGTGGCTAGCAGTAGGAATCCTTCCTTGTTACTATCGTTCATTCCAGGAAAAGAAGCACTGATGTCCTGGGCAAAAGATGAATGCGGTTAGAGACGAACACGCCAAAGCATATTAAAGGTAATAAGGCTCCGAGCATGCAAATCTTCAGTTTCCATGTAGTCTACGTAGAAAAAGTCTATGTAGTTGCGATGCAACCTTTTAGACTGACTGTCCGTAAAGTCGCTACAATAGAATACGCACTAGACCAGAGTACCTCAATGTAAAGTTTGCATAGCTAATCTGTTTAAGCCGTGTAGCAGTCTCTCGGTATATGACACGGGGCCTCAGGGAAATCTGTGATATGAACCTGAGGCAGCGTCGGGACGCCGCCCACCCCTTTTAGAGCGAATCTGTAAGCCCCTACGTGGCCGGAATTTTTCGTGGTGGTGTCCACACTGAAAAACCGGTGACTCTCGCGCTTCTTTTTTGTGTGTGTTTTATTTTTTATTTTTATTTTTCGATACACGTGCCGCTATGGAATACGTTGCAGGCAGTGGTAATCGAGCGCGCGCGCAGGGTTAGCTGCTTTGTGTGTGCAATTTGTGGAGCGGAGTGCGCACACCGCTTTGGATAGGCCACGCAATGATAGGCCTCCTTAAGAGCAGCGTGAATGCGAAAACAGCAAAAAAAAAAGCTGTGGTTTATTCCTCTGTCATAGGAATCGGTAAGACACGAAAGTTGAATGTGCAGCGAAATCTGCAGCTGAGCATGATTTGCTGGTCGGCGGCTGTCTTGTGGGTGTGCTTGGTGAGAGACATCCTGCCGGCGGGTCGCTTCGGCAAAGGTATACAGTCATGTCTCGTTAATATAAACCCGTTAATATGGATACCCCGCCATATGGACGAAATTTTTGGCATCCGGTCTGTCACCATGCAATTCTGCCCCGTTAATATAGAAACCCGCAGTCTGGACTATGGACGGCTATTTTGGGGACGAATTGGCAATTACAAGCATTTTTGTCTCGTTATTATGGACACGGGTCCACAAAACAGGAAGTAGAAAAAATGACGGGTGACCCCCAGAGGCCCCAGCGCGTGCTAGGAATTCACTGTTGGCTGAAGCATGCATTTAACCCGAAACGCTCTTCCTTCCAGTACCATCAAATTAGATCGAGAACATCCATGATCAGTGAACAACACTCTAGGGTAGTGACGACGGGGTGACACCCTTTCCCTATCAAACAAGACTTCCCTACACGGCATATGCCGGAAAGAGCAGGTCCTGGGACTCAGGACAAGATAACAGGACGGCAATAGTTCGTGAAAATATTCGCTGCAAATAACTGGCAAGGCTGTAAGCTCATCAACAGCCGGGTGCAAAAAGCCCAGATAAAGAAGCAGTAGCCTTCTTGGAAATAGAGAACGAGACCAACGCCTTGGAGCCTGTGAGAGACGAGAAGATCCTGGAGCTTGTCGGCGGATCCGCTCAACAGTTACATCAACTCGGAGAAAGCTTTGTGTCGACAGGAGCAGTCAACGGGGAAGACAGACCAACCGTTACTCGATGTGAAGCTCGCCGTGGCTTTCAGACAGCTATCGCATACCTTGAACAGAAGAGACGCGCAGAATACCCATTTCAAGTACCCTACGTGGTGCGCTTTCTGGACACTGATATGACGGATCTTCTGGACACTGATATGACGGACACTGATATGCAATCTTTCTGTATCCGGGAATAAAGCACTTTGGTGTTAAAATAACAGGCACCAGCGGCTTGATGTGAAAGTTGATGAACTTCGTTCCCAGAAGCTCGGCGAAAGCGCTAAGCCAGGAGCACCCCATTGTTCCTGCTCAGCGCCATAGGCAACACCGGCAGGATGTTGTCAGGAAGCCATCACAGCCTTCCCCAACGACGAAAAGCCATTATAACTGCCGTTACTGTAAACTGATGGAAGGTTTCATAACCCAAATCATCAGGTGTAGTCATTTTGTAAATGCTCCACTAGACATTCACCTTCGCGGGGCTGAGATAGAGAATCAGTTTATTTTTTTACCTTCCCAATTAGCAGTAGTAGTGACTGTTTTTTGCTATAACGGGCATAAAATTACCAGCATTGCACCACCTAAGCTACACCATACAGTATAAAAAAGACGGAAAGTCACCACTCATCACTAAGCCCCGTGGTTCTGCAAAAACTCCAGGAGGAGATGAGACACGCCACGCCGTACAACCGACAGACCCGTAGAAAAATGATGTCGACTGTAGCAGTATGTGGTACTCTTAGTCTCCGGAGATCCCGAAAAGAGCACCCCTACCCCGCCCCGTCTGTGATTTTAATGACGGGTGTATACAAAACCACTCGTGTGTGTGACACTTAGTGCATGGTACAGAACGCCATGGGTTTCAGTTTATCTCGATGCTCCCTCACAGTCCTCCTGATGAACCCCAGCTGTTGTATAAGCCGGTTAAGCCCAAAATCTTCAAATATTATTTCATTGTTATACAATAAAACCTCATCTCAAATTACTTACGCGTTTCTCTGAAGCCAACGTCATCCCGTAGCTGACAGAGGCGGCATTACCGAACTCCACCCCCGACGCAATGGTTTAATGATTCGTTCACAGTGAACGGGGGTTATGCGGCAGCAGGGAATAGCTAGAACATGAAACAGCTGTGGAATGGCGACGTGCCGAATGGCAACATGAATGCGTACAGTCCTCTGAGAGGACTTTGAAAGGCATCTGCTACGACAGACTGCAAAAAAGTATGCTTTTCAGACATTTATTACATAATAAATTCTCGCCACTGCGGAATATTTCCTTGTGAAGACGATGAAGTATTAAAGAAATATGTTTTTCTCCTTTTGTGGTGTGACCACCCACGGAACATTTCTGTGAAAGGGCTGGGCTATGCATAATTACTACGTAATTTTAAAAACACATTTCTTACAGATAATGCTTACGCAGACAGATTTCTATAGAATCGGTAATAATTTATTGTGGTCCTACGTGGCTGTGTGTTCCTTTACAGCAGCAAATAAAAATAAAAAAATTGGAGATATGAATGTACATTAAAAGGCTGAAGAGGTGCAAAGCAGATATGGGTGGTTGTTACCCACTTATGGCCTGGGGTTCTCCATGTAGATCGTAACACAATGAGCAATGGAACGACCCTGCGCGATACCGAAGGTGAAGCCGTGACGTCGATGCAAGAGCCTCTTCGCGGCTACGGATGGAAGTAAGCGGGTGGTTAACATGACGGGAGTGCGGTCATAGTAGGGGAGGTGGCTAAACGTTTAGCAGGTGGATAACTGCAATTGTTTTCAAACTTCTCCCTCTTACGAGCAGTAGGTGGCCTGCCTGAAAAGTCCGGACCCTGGGACCCAAGCGAATACTGGTAAAGAGGGCCTGGACTGCCAGCCAAGGCCAGGGCATCCCGTACTAGGAACGCCCCCCAACGGGCGGGTGCCCTAACAGCAGCACCAGCGCTCGTGAAATAAACATTTATTCCTCCTCCCCCTTTCGAACTGGAGTTAGCAAACTTGTGCGTTTATTAACGTGATTAAACTACGTAGGGTTATAGATTATCCTACTGGAGAAACGTGGAGCAATTGAAAAAAAAAATTTACCGTCTTCCCGTGGGGGGAACCCTGAGGAGGATGCGAAGCAGCAGTGGGGGTTGGTTGGTGTGTAAGTAGAGTTGAAATAAGTAGTGTGGGTAGAGTTGGTGTGTGGTGTTAAAGTAAGGAGACGCGTGGGTAGGGTGAGGAGGATAATGGAGGAGAGACGCGCATGCGCAGCGGAGTAGCGCGCAGCGCGTGTGCACACCTGGTTTATACGGCTGTGAGGAGGAGAATGGAGGAGAGACGCGCATGCGCAGTGGAAGTGTGGACGGCGCAACAAGGGAGGGAACAGGCTCGACCATAAGCATCTATACGGGAAGATGGTGTAATTTTATTGGAGGGGGGGGGGTGTTAGAGTGGAGAGGCATTAAAGAGAGGGAGAGACGTTGTACGCGGTATGAGTTTGTCTTTATTTAGGCATTATCATCATCATGTTTAACGTAGGTGACGTCGAGCTGTGGTTGGCGTTCCGCTTTGATTATGACCGCCTTATGGTCTGTGAAATGTAAAGTCAAGGGCTGTTGTAGTGGATGAATCCTAAAGTTGCTGAAGATGAGGTCAATGCACGTTCCCCGGATGGTTGTGGGCTGCTTGTAATCACGGCCCGCCGAGACTCGCCGACGCACGCCGCCGCCGACGACGATGAAACGTCGAAGGCGCGTGAAGCGTGCTCGTCTCGTGCCGGCCCAGGAAGACACCGGCAACACTGTCGCTCCATGAGCCATTAAAGGGTAAGACATCACCGGGCGTTCAGCAAGCCGAGCATGCGCAGTGGGGGTGTGGACGGCGCAACAACAACAAGGGAGGGACATAGCCCCGACCATGAGATGCTTCGCATCTAAAATACAGGAAACTCAGCACAATTACAGAACGCACCACAGGGGCTCTGCGAGGGTAGATACAGACATCGCAAACCATCCTAGTGTACTCACTTCTTTTTTGAGATTTGATATTTTTGCAAGTATGTCTTCTCGAAACGAACCAACGTTCATCACTAAAAGCATTGCTTCAAGCTGCCGATCTGCGTTCTCGATCCTGAGAACCGATGCAATCCCATTCGAAGCTAAATGACCTGAAAAAATCACGCGACATCGAAGCATAAGAACATGGCAGGCACCGGTTGAAAGGCACGTGCGGGGTAAGTGAGGGCTATCAGTGGCAGTTATTAATTTTTATATACAGACTTTGGCGCTTTATTTTAGGTTAAACAACAACAATAACGACAACAGGAATTTGTTTACTTAATTTAGCTTGAACACGAAGGGCGGTTGGTGTATGAGGGTACAGTTAGGCATGAATAAAACCATCAAATGCTGAGGCGCTATAACAGCTGGTAGAGAGCTTTTAACTTTCTTTTCATTTACCCGCCGCGGTGGCTCAGTGGCTAAGGCGTTGCGCTGCTGAGCACGAGCTCGCGGGTTCGATTCCCGGCCGCGGCGGCCGCTTTTCTGATGGAGGCGAAAAGCAAAAACGCCCGTGTGTACGAGATTTCGGCGCACGGTAAAGATCCCAAGGTGGTCAAAATTAATCCGGAGCCCTCCACTACGGCGCGCCTCATCGCCTGCGTTGCGTCGGCGCGTTAAACCCCACAATCAATCAACTTTCTTTTCATTTATGATTGCGTGACGTCGTACTAACACCACCAGGTTTTTTTTTTTTCTAGGAAAACGCTAGCTTCCCATCGTTGGCTGCCAGGTCCGCTGATACATTCTTTTGCACCCCGAACTTTCAACAAGCTGATTAAAATAAAACAGAGATTTCCCACCAGCTCAGGTCTTCACAGACTTCCTTATCGGTTATCTTCAGCACTCGTGCTGGCTTCAAATGTCGAAATAAGCTTTGTGCTGGATTTGGCGTTAAGAACAGCAGTACTTAACGCGTCAGCTCGGTAACTGAAGGTGGCCGGGCATTGGATGTTGTTTCAGAAGTTCGAGTTACAAGTGAAGCCACTGATAAGGAACTGCTTTAAAAGGTACGGGTGGATATGTCCCATGTGATAAGGTGAATGCTTTTGGTACAATTGAGAATGATGTTTTATATTAGTGATATTACACAGGCGTGTAAAGGCCTCTCACATACCACGTTTCCAAGTTATGCGTGCTCGTTTCGTCATTCTGGCGTTGTGCGAACAGGAATAAAAATACACATTATTTGCTGCACTCACTATAACACCATCCTTTCCACTAAGAACAAGGTTGCAATAACGGCTGCACCATGGAAGAACCACCACAGTCCTAATATTTCAAGGTTGCTGCTTGCTGCTACACAGAAACCAAAGTGCTAAAGAAAAGCACGACACCGAATGTAACACATTGCGCTTAAAAAGGGCAAAGGTCGATTCCGCCTGAAAGACACGGTGAACTATCCGCTGAATAAATACTCACAAAAGAAAAATGTAGAAAAAATGAAAAGAGCTAGCCGAATTTTAAAATACATAAAGTGGAAACACAAAGCCCTAGGATTAAATTAAGTTGCCTTCCACAAATTTGTTAATTTATTCAGATTTTAAAAGTCCCGGTGTAGCATCAATCATTGCCGCCTTTGCACGGGAGCATGCCCGCCCTTTGAGCCCATCGAGATTTCTCTTCGGGCAGATCTGTGTGTAATAATTTTGAGGCAAGAATAACTACTATTTCATCGTCTTCTAATAAGAATATGGATGTTTTCGGAAGCATTTCAAAATCGATTTCATTTTTATTTGTGTAGGTAAATTATTGTGATTCGATAGGATTTACTGGCAGAGACAAAAAACGTCAATTCTTTGAATACAGTAAAAAAAAACGCTGACTGAAACTACCATGAAGCTGTGTTCTTGTATTGCTTGCATTCCGAACGCATGTCTATCTGTCAGACTATAATCGTAGCTCGGAAACAAAACGTGATGCTGGATACGCCTTGTTAGCGAAACTCAATAATGCGCCTGTGGAACTTAATAAGTGAAAGTTTTAACGAAAATAAATGCTTTTTGGGTGAACGTCCATGTTTGTTATTTTTTCAAAGAGGAAAAGAAGGTAAAAATAACGACGCAGCAGTATCGATTTGCTTTTTGCTGCAACGAGCAGATATCAAAGCGGGAGAGTATATGTATTGTATTCAGAGAATTTCGATGAGGTCGCCTACAATGAAGCATGTTTATTAATTAGAAAGAATGGAGCAAAATCAAATAAGCCCTGAAATAACGCGTGCCATAATAGCAAGGAAGGAAGGAAGGAAGGAAGGAAGGAAGGGTGGAAGGAAGGAAGGAAGGAAGGAAGGAAGGAAGGAAGGAAGGAAGGGTGGAAGGAAGGAAGGAAGGAAGGAAGGAAGGAAGGAAGGAAGGAAGGAAGGAAGGGTGGAAGGAAGGAAGGAAGGAAGGAAGGAAGGAAGGAAGGAAGGAAGGAAGGAAGGAAGGAAGGAAGGAAAGCACAGGCAGGCAGGCAGGCAGGCAGGCTGGCACAGGCAGGCACTAAACGAAGACACTGAACAGCCTAGGTGAGACTTGTGTGGGGCAGACGGAAGATATGCCCCGACGAGGTGTCAGAATTTTACTCACCGCTGCTGAGCTCGAAACTGGTTTCTAGTCAACATACAATGTTTGTGGTTTATAAATATAATAGCTCAACCCACTGCGGGCGCACCGTAGACCGGCGCTGGCAGTGCCTGCAGTACCCGGAACGAAGTAGACGTCCAAAAGTTGTAGCTAGGCTTTCATGCGCCTGAGCTACACCTGAGCTGAGGCGCCGTTGTGGAGGGCTACGGAATAATTTAAAGCACCATACTACACGCCGTTGTTTGTTTCTTGGCATCCTCCACCACCGAAGCCGGGAATCGAACGCGCAACCTCGTGGTCAGCCCTTCAGCCACTAGGTTGCGGTGGCTGGTACAAAACAGTTGCACAAAGCCGTTTCAGTACAGCATTATTTGGGCTGCACGTTAACGACCCGCACAGGCACCTCACAGTCAACTTCTCGTAAGTTGCTTAACGAAATGTAAAGCTCACCGTTGTCGATCACTGCCCGCGTACCGAATGAGAGGAAGGCTCTTTTACGGTACATTGCACATGCCAATACTTCGTTGGCCTATATTACAGCGAATCCTCTGCAGCCTTAGTTTCTACAGGTAGAGGGAGTGTTTCTGGAGTAAATGTTTCTATTTTTCGCTTACACGCCATCGGCTGTTGTATTATGCTAGGATTATATGCATTGATCGTCACGCGCACCGGTAGCAGGTTTATGGATTATACCTCATACCGCATTTGCATCGTCCACTCGAAATTTGCGACTGACTCATAGACCGATATTGAGCCATTCACTATGATTCAGGTGCCTAATTGGGAATGAAGAATAGGGTGCACCACTTCTGATGCTGTGTGCAAGCCTGCCCTAGATGCGCCATGTTATTTAATAAACGCCCTATTAGTATGCACACTGGTGTGATTGAAAAAAAAAATGTATGCCTGATAAGAAGTTTCATCCCTATCCAAGATTGATTGATTGTGGGGTTTAACGCGCCGACGCAACGCAGGCGATGAGGCGCGCCGTAGTGGAGGGCTCCGGATTAATTTTGACCACATGGGGATCTTTAACGTGCGCCGAAATCTCGTACACACGGGCGTTTTTGCTTTTCGCCTCCATCAGAAAAGCGGCCGCCGCGGCCGGGAATCGAACCCGCGACCTCGTGCTCAGCAGCGCAACGCCTTAGCCACTGAGCTACCGCGGCGGGTCCCTATCCAAGATTCCTACGGAGCCTTCAGTTTAGGACCAATCATAAAGTTTCATACTAATATACACTAAAGGGAAATCTGGCGCCACTGTCTAGGGGAGCCGCGCTTCAGCGAGCGTTCCGTCATGTACCGGCCAGGCACGTTCCACTTGTCCTTGGCATGGCTCCTGCATGCACAGGCTGAAAAGTTGCCTCTGGCTGCAAAAAAGCGACAATATTACTCTAAAAGATTATTTAAATTTGTTTCGTTATTACAAAATTGAACTTCCAGAAAAATTTACTTGTCAGTAATTATTTAGAAGCTTTATGAACGATGCACAAGAAAAAAATGTTACCTTTCTGGCTTCGAGACGAAAAAGAAGCCACATGGCTAGCTAAGCCAAGTAGGCGACGAACGTCGCTAGCTGCAATGGCGCCACTCACGGCGGCTTGCGATTGCAGCGCCAGATTTCCCTCTAGTATATATTAGTATGAAACTCTATGGGACCAATAAAACATGGCCCCACTTCTTGGTGAGGGCAAGATGTATAAACGTCCATATGCCTCCAAAGATAAGTTCACATATAACCCCATACCGCATGTCCGCTCGTTCGCTGGGAAGACATAGCTATAGGAAGAAACGTTTATTAGTACTCTGTATTATCTGCTAGATATATGTCAGGCCGAGCAAAACGCCCTATTACTTTTTGTACTCACGCGACATAAGAGGACACACAAGGTATCACCCTAATCTTATTTTATGCTGACAGAAACTTTAAGTATTACAGCGAAATGAAAAAAAAAAAAAAAAAACAATGCAGCAACAATCAGCTATCGCCGAATCAGAGGCGTAAGCAACTCACGGAATAGATGGCCACACACCTTCGCCCCAAATGTACTTCCAGATTTGCCGCAAGCTTTTTATCTTGTATTCGTTGATGCTGACAGGTGCTTTCAAATTGAAGTACATGGGTAGGGTAACGTGGTCTTGAAGGTTATTCCCTACGCCTTGAAGTTCATTAACAATCGGTATCTGCGGAAATGTTGAGGACAAAAGGCAAAGCATCAAAACCATTTCCACACAAATTTCCCAGCGTGGAGTGAGTATAAAATAAAATGAAATAAAACAAAATAAAATAAAATAAAATAAAATAAAATAAAATAAAAAGGGCAATTAACAGAAAAAGTATGTTCACTTGAACACAAAACACAAAAAGGTAATAAAAACAAGTTGCTTTTTCGGCACATATTGCGATCCGTAAATTTATGAAACGATCTATATGCAAGTCGAATCTAACTTGTCCTCTTGTACCCTACTATTCTGCATTTTCACTGGAGTAGTATTCATATGAATAAAAGTCCAAAGGCACCTCAAAGATTGTGAATGCGAAAACATTATAGGCTAATTGAACGCGCGAGACACCTTGCTTCCGCCTCGCACTCTGGAGGGGCTTCGGCGCCTTGCCGTTTGAGACGATTTTCTTCGTTGTCTGGTTCCTTCTTGCGCTTTCGAATTGCTTGGGCTTGTCTTCTAGACGTTACGCCACGGCACGTTCCTGTCGCCATGCGCGCGGGGAGGGGGATGAGTTGGCGATGATGGTGGCTTTCGCTGCTTCTCTGTTCGCTCTCCTGGCCGTGTTCTGCCGCCGTGCTGCTTCATCTGCGGTATCCACTTGTTTGAATGGCCACCTTTCGCTCTTGCTGAGTTTAGGCGCTTTCTATATATGGAATGGCTTGTGCTATGGAACGCTATGGAGCCGTATTGCTGTCGTGGTGCCGACGCCGGAAGCCGATGCCGGCCTTTTCTCTCCATGGGACATTTATTCCTTTCGCAATAAAAAAAAGTTTAGCTTACATACGTGCCGCCTCATCACATACTTTGCTTCCCCTACATCAGCATAAGTCATCAAGGAAAGCATATCCTTACCCGCTGAAAATAGCCATACGGCACAGGGTTCCTTTTACTTTCCAGCCGTCACGGAGGCTGAGTGAATGGTTGAGTCGTGCTACTGAGCCCGAGGTCCCAGGTTTGATTCTCGGCTGCCGTAAAGGAACTAAACTTAATTATCGAGTCTTCGCTAAGGTGCGAATGTAAAACCGTTACAAAGAACGGAGAACCAGCTCAAGATATCTCAACCGAACCCCAAACTGCGGCCCATCTTAACGACAGGCCCTCGTTCTCCAGGATTTACCTCACAGTAGGCCTAACGTTGCTCGTTGAGGGCTAACGACGTTAAGACGTACTACCTGCAGATTGGCTTACAACGAGTTTGACGTTGCTTGTCAATTCATTAGGCCCAACGATATGGATACCTGTAGTAAAGCCTAACAAGGCTGCGGCACATAAACGTAGCGGTGCACAGGCCAACGCCGCATGCCCACGGAGCAGCTGATACTCTCAGAGGTGTACTAGCCTACGTTTACCCCGATTTTTTTTTTCATTTTGTGCGCTTCCCGAAGCCCACAAAATGTGACAAACATAGCTCTTCGCGTATATACTCTTTGATGTTGTAGCCAGAAACTAAGGCCTCCGATTGTGCGTGCACCTGTGGTGTAAACACCAGTGATGGCAGGGTAATGTTCACAATCTACATCACCCCCGGAAAATCCAAAAACCGATATCGACACTTTCATGTATAAGCACTTTGCATGACTGAGACAAGAACGAGAAATACCAGTGGCTATCGTTGACGATTTTAATGCTGACATTGCGAAAAACGACAAGGACTCGTTCCGGGCTTTTGTTTTTGATAACTTTGAACTCGCGTGCTACAACGACGCGAATCAACCAAGTACCGATGTGTATTTGGTCTTGACAACAGAGCGATTGGCACTAACATTACACAGAAGCAATAAACCGCTGCGGCTCCCCACCGATAGGTGGAGTGGTTTTGCAGCAGCTTCGCTGGACGCCCACTTCGCAGAGTCGTTATAGTGTATCAACTTTTTTTTTATGAATGATGCTGTCCCTAGTTGCACAAGCTGTTAATCGTCATATAAGCAGTTTGCAATGAACTTTACATTGCCGCGTGCCTCACGTGTCTTCATGCGTGTTTGCTTCTTTCAAAGCATGTGCCCCTTTCTGCGAAATATCTCCATTGTTGTTGTCTGGTCAAGAAAATGGCCTCTGATTTAAAGAGTATATACTAAATAGCCCAAGTATGATCCGCTGGGATTTGAAAACGGGTCTGCTCAGCAGCAGTCCAGTGCTCTACGAACCCTGTCATCTCCGCACGTTGCCAGCGTGGAAGAAATGTTGTCGTTGTTTTACTGCGAAGCACTATACGTCTACCCACCAAGGGTTCTTTCGCGACCGTCGGCGTCAGCAGAAAACTCCCGAGAAAAAATGAAAGAAATTAGTGGCACCGCTAAGAACCGAGCCTTAACCAGAATAGTGTAACGGAACAACAGACCGTCGTCTTACCGACTCAGCTACGCCCACACAAGGAGACAGGGGGACAGACGGTGCACACAATGAGCACAGCGGTGGATCTACCACTTGCTCTCATTCAAAGCCCTGGTGTGCAGTACAAACCGATTATGTATAATAACGGCGTTCATGCGGTTTGGCTTAGCGGTGAACTGAACAGCGTCTGAAAGGGGGGGGGGGGGGGGGAGCGCTTTCTGGAGGCGACGCTTGAAACAAGAGTGAGGGGGAGGCAGTGAGTGAGAGAGGTGACGCGATAGCCGCGCGTGCCGCCCTCCTCCTCACCCTTCGCCAGACTATCCTCTCAGCTTTCTTTCTGCCATCGCTGCTGCATTCGGTCGTCTCTGGTTTCACTCTTTGTAGAGCCACGTGTGTGAATTTAAGTGACGTCGCATGGGTTATCGTTGTGGGTGTCGTTTAGAGATTCGCAGTCAATTACCTCAGCGTGAATTCGAGCCAATTTTTTCGTTCCTTTTTTCGTGGCACATACACACTTGAAGAATTTGCCAGGAATCGGGAGCACTGAGAGCTAATGTACCCGCTTCATAAAGTTCGCAAAACTGTGAATTGGAAATTTAAAATTTGTAGAATAGTGCGTGACGCGTGCCACTTGAACGGTATAGCACGTGAGTAGAACAAGTGCACACCAGCCACGCAGAACCCTGGTTCCAGGGAAGCTGTGGCATGTGCCAGCCTTCTTGCTGACGTAATTTGTGCCGTAAGACGAACAAACAAAAGCGAAGAAAGAGGCGCATACACGGTGTAGCAAACAAGAAGCCGGTTGAAGTATTCCGCGCCAAAAGACAAAGAAACGAAACAGAAGAAAGTGGCTGAAATATGATGTAGCAGCAAATGGGTTGTTAATGAGTATCGTCGGGATTTCGCCTTACCCCGTAAGCAGATCTAGGTGCCCCGAGGAATTCCTTTTCCTTTTATTCGAAGCTGTGCTTGTCCTTCTGCCTTTCGTTTTTGAAGCCAGCATTGGCCATTTGCAGTGACATAATTTTTGAAGATCTAGGCTCCTAGCATCTGCTGTATGACTTGTTCAAATATTTTTAAGAGTATAGGTAGAACCGCGGCTGAGCGATAACTGGATTAGGTGTTTTTGTCCCGCATAAAATTTGCTTAAGCCGCTTTTTATTACCTTGGATTTACTTCGGTACTACGCATATTGTTTGTAATGTGGGCCAGCACTTTGCTAATTAGGTTGCTCATCTACGTATTAAGTTGTGTAGGTATCTCCTTATGCTCCTGTAGCTGCAGTTTTTGCTGCGTAGCTGTTAATCGTAGCTTCAGCCTGAATATTACTGTCAGGGATCTATCGTGGAGAAGACCGCCTGAGCAGAACCATTCATTAGGTAACGGGTAGAGATCGGTCTATTAGAGCAAGACGGGGCAGCACCGTTGATGCGGTGACGCGGAGTGATTCATCGGCGCAATCATGATAGGCGTGTGCCGTGAGGGATGCATCGTCGGCGCGCTCGTGCGTGAACGCTGGTTGCGTAAAACCATAGTGGAATACGGGTTGTAGTCAGGCCTGGTAGTACATAACGGAGTGGTAAACAGCGCGAAAAAACAGGACGACAGGAGGAGGATACACAGACACAGCGCTGCTGTCTGTGTGATCTCCTGTCGTTCTGGTTTTTCGCGCTGCTTACCACTCAGATAGTACAAAATAAAGGCCGTGACATAAAGACAGGTCGGGCATCTAATTGATCCGTGATAGTCCCGTTTCCATTCGTGCATGCGTTTCCGCGTGAGGGCCACCCCTAACGGATTCTTCCGTGGGACATACTCCTCCGCCCTGGTGAGGTCCCGGGGGAAGAGTTCAAATACCGTGGTACAAGGGCTCGCGTTCGGCGCGGAAGGGCATCCTTGGTAGTCATTCCTGTGGACCATGGGTCACCGGGAAGAAGAACAGGTGACTCCGTGCGAAAGAGTATGCTGGCAAGAGGTGGACAGGAAGTAACGGAACATTGTACGGGGGCGTAAATAGCCTTCAATTCTAACAGGATGGGAGAGCTGGCCACAAAGGGGTAGGACAGACTTTCTCCCAATTTTGGTTGAGTAGGGCTGCTTCATGCCGTGACTCCACACGTTTCTAAACGCGCGGCGACGGTGTATAGCTTGATTTATTTGAGGTAATTACTGTGTGCACCCATGGATGGGGAGTAGCGAATTGTTTCTGAAATGGCCGGAGTAGACAAGCGGTCCGGATTAAAATGACCTGATGGCGTGACTGTTTCGGAGACACGTGTACTGCGGTGCGTAATCAGGTCGTCAATTGTCACGGTTGATCTGGGCTTACTCTTGCAGCACCGGTATCGCCATAATGCGAGGGAGGCCGGTCATCACTGACATGACTCCCCGATCGACGGTTTCTAGTTCTGCATGCTGGAAAACGGTTAGACGCTGATACTGGGTCTCATAAAAGAAGCGGAGTTGCAACACAACACACACAAGCTGTTCGGCCACCCCCGTCCAATTCCAGCACCCACTTTTGGTGCAATTCGGTGGATTAGACACACGATATTTGCGGTAGATTGGCTGTTTTGAGGCATGATGCAGTGGTACCCTACTGATGAATGTGCAGATAACAAGTGCTCCTGCAAGCGAAGTCCGCTTCGTGGTATAATACATTCTCTGCTCGCGGTCCCGAATGTCGTGGGCGTGAAAAAGCACGCTCCGCGTTGAATTTCCTCTGAGCCTGATTTATTTTTTACACATTCTCGCACCATACGACACCGTAAATGAGCAATTTTCATTGTCAGAACCACGATATTATTATTCATGGGCACGCTACGTGGCGAGGAAATGCACGGTTCACTTACTCGCATGTCTTTACGTGCAAAAATACCATCGATTACTTTCCTCTCCGTAAAAAGTACATAATTTACACATAGAAAACCCGCAAAAAACATGCCGAAGCAAAAAAGGGAGCGCTTACCTCAAATTTGTCAAGGACATCTCTTGGTCCAATTCCGGACAACATAAGGATGTGAGGCGAGCCCACCGTCCCTGCTGAAAGGATGACTTCGCGCCTCGCGGCTACTCTGTAAACGAGGCCGTCAGAAATAACCTCGATGCCGACTGCCGTGGTATTTTCGAAGGTAACCTGTTAGTAATAAAATTATGTTGTGTTAAATTAAGTACCAATTCCGGAACATGATTATTGTAAAAAAACATTAAACGTAACTAAGAAGTCAGATACGCATCCCAGAGCCCGAGGCTAAAGTGGAACTGAAACAGCAGTATATACATTACATTATGAGTGGCTTCTACACGTTTACCGATATCATAAGGTGGGCCCCAATGCTCAGTGCTCGGACCCCGGCCTTTTTCTCTCAGTAGCACTTCACCATGTTCCCAGAATTATGTAAGCAGATAGTAGTGTATTTTTATTTTCGGGTTGCAAGATTGGGGATATCGAAAAAGTAGCCAATGCTGATATTTCTAACGTAGCGCAGTGGTTCAGAAAATAAAGTAACAGTATGCATTTCTAAAACAATATTTATGTTATTCACTTGATGACGCAGAGAGACGGCATCGCATATTGCCACAGGTGAACGGCAATCTCCTCGAACTTGTTGATGAGCACAAATATCTTGGCGTAAATTCTTACTCAACTTTTCCCTGTGACCATTACGTCCCACACGTGTGCACCAAACACCAGCATTTTATCTTTTACTTAAAGCTAGACGTTTCTTTCGATTGAGCGCAATAAGGGTGTTTTAATATTGCATTGTTCACAGCATTACGACGTGCTGTGCAGGACATTGGTGCCTCGTATACCCTTCTTAGCCTAATCCAATATAATAGTGCAGAAAAAAGAAATTTGTGTAATCACATATAACTCAAATCATGCTAGTTCCACTGCCCTTTTTAGTCAGTCAAATGCAATGCTGTTTACTATAGCAAAGAGTTTGGAAATGGCGTAGTCAGGGTCCTCAACCGAAACCGAGTGTATTGCGATCGCGGCTGCTTCCGGGAAAATTTAGTCATACAAGCCGCGGCAAGTCGTCATTCGGACAGATTCAAAAGCAGCGCTACAATTTTTGCAGCGTGGCATCCCCACGAAAGGGGTCTGTCAGCATTCATTACAGCTTCTGCAAGAGCTCAGCAGCAAGGGTTTCCGTGTGCGGTATCAATGGACTCCATCCCATGTTAGTGTCAACGGCAACGAGGCCGCCGATCAGATGGCACGCGCAATGCGGTGACATTTGCACCGACTGTTGAAGTTTCCGGCGATCACCGGACCGGCCTCAAGCGGGCCGTAGTCGACCATTTCAAGTCCGTAGGAGATCCCCATCATCAAGCCTTGCGTTACAAAACACGAGCGGAGGAAACTTTGCTGCACCGCTTCCGAACGGGCTCAGCGAAGACCGCAGCGTCCATGGCTATTCAAAGTTGGGCCTCGTGCGACCACCTGTGTGCTCGTCATGTTCAGTGCTAGTGGATGCGGAGACGGCAGCACACTTTTCTATAACGCTCAAGCGGCGTTCCCTGTCGGTGATGCCCAAGGATGTCAGGCGCACTTGGGCGGTGACGCCCAAGTGACACTGGGTTCGAGATAGCTTGCATCTGCGCGTGCGTCAACACCCTGACATGATGAGCTTGGGTTTGTCGGGGTATTAGGACGCCGCTGGTAAAGAGGATGCTCGGGCCGCCAGGAGCGCTGTTAGCGGCATCACTCGTGAGGCGCGCGCGTGCTGCTGCGTCATCGTTCCTCTCGAGCATCTTTGCTCGGAAAAAACTGCCGCGTCATCCTTCGGTCAAGCTGCTACGTGTCATTGCGCGTAGCGCGCTGTAAATTTCTGCACGGTGTCGCTGGTTTGTCAACGGCGGCAGCAGTTCGATTTCCTAGAGCGGCTTTTATCCTTCAAGTGGCCATGCTTTGAGGCCAACGCGCGCACTGAGCAGAGAGCGAGCGGATGGGTGTGCGCGATGATTTTGCGTGTTTTCTCACTTACAGAGAAAAGAGCTCCTAGAGACAACATTGTTACCATGAAGCCTTATTATATGATAAATCTAATGAATATGATTAGGGTAGCTAAGAGATGACATCATTATGTGCCATCGTTCAGTCGACCTTCAAACTCCTTGAGCGAAAATCGGCAAACTCCTTAAAAGCACCTGGAAGCTTCTAGGGAGGGATTTAAAGGCATTTAGGGCGAACCAAAGCATGATTGGTATGAGGGGATGACACTGCGAATTAGGAAGAATGGCAAAGCGAATTAAGAGTAATAAAGGTCATTTAAGAGGAATGAATGGGCTATAACACGAACAAAAGTGCATTAGGAAGACAAAAAATAACAGGAATCGATATGAGTAAAAGGAATCAAAGTAAATAAGGTAGATTCTGGGTGAATTAAGTTAGTTCAAGGGCACAGGGTAAGGCGAAATTTTGAAAAAGTGACTTTTTGTTTTTCTTCGCAATTAGGCAAGTTCAATTCCTTGTGCACATTTTCCCTATTCACACTTGCCTTAAAAAGTCTTATTTCTCGCTAAAAAGCAGTTTTCCCGTAAGCAAGTAGTAAGTGCCCACATCCTCTTAAGAATGTTCTCAGGGTTTATTGTCAATTTTTTTCATCAAAAAACTTCCAGTTTCAGATCAAAATGCTTTTCTGGAACCAGAGGATTGAATACAAATCAAGCTAAATCATTGTCAAATGATTTGAATCAAAGTAAATTAAAGCGGGTCACTCAATGAATGAGCGATATCATGATTAATTAAAATAAATCGACATCAAGCTACAGGAAGCAGAGGTAAATTAATGTGGATGAAAGTGAATTCGTAAGAGAGACGAAGCAAATTATGAAGAAATAATGTGAATGAACAAGAATCAGAGTAAATTAAATTCGGGGACTACAAACACCAAGTTTTGATCGAATCGAATTAACAGGAAGCAAAGGGAATTACAAACGAGTCCTAGTTTTAATTAGGAAGGAAAACAAACCAAAATTAAGAAAATAATTGTGATTTGTGGGGAATTGAAGTGACTTGAAGGCAATGATTGAGTGAATTAAGACAAAAAATTAAGAAAGCTCATACTAATGCGCAAGACTTGAAGGTAGCGAAGCTGTACGCAACCTTCACGACCATCACGAAGGTTTACGTACACGAATGCTGCCGATTTGCTTCTTTTTCGCTGCCTGAACGACTTTTACTCCGTCATGGTTGCTATGAGTGTGGGCTCCCCTCATTTCTTTAAGTGATAATCCATTGGTCATCACCCTGGAGGGGTATGACATGTCTTTCTCATTCCGCTAGTGTTGCCGGGATTACGGCGAACGCTGGAATTTTCGTTTTGGTCAAACTTGACCAGTCTTCCTAAGTGGGTATGCTTGGCTTGACAAACGTGCGCTGGGGACGCTGGGAGGTCGCCGCTAGGCACTCACACACGAGCACTCGGCATTTTCTTGGTATTTTAACTGCCGGGCGGTCGCCGCAATCTTGGCCAATCTACCTAAGTGGGTATGCTTGGCTTGACAAACGTGCGCTGGGGACGCTGGGAGGTCGCCGCTAGGCACTCACACACGAGCACTCGGCATTTTCTTGGTATTTTAACTGCCGGGCGGTCGCCGCAATCTTGGCCAATCTACCTAAGTGGGTATGCTTGGCTTGACAAACGTGCGCAGGGGACGCTTGGCGGTCGTCGCGAGGCACGCACACACGAGCACTCGGCATTTTCTTGGTATTTTAACTGCCGGGCGGTCGCCGCAATCTTGGCCAATCTACCTAAGTGGGTATGCTTGGCTTGACAAACGTGCGCAGGGGACGCTTGGCGGTCGTCGCGAGGCACGCACACACGAGCACTCGGCATTTTCTTGGTATTTTAACTGCCGGGCGGTCGCCGCAATCTTGGCCAATCTACCTAAGTGGGTATGCTTGGCTTGACAAACGTGCGCAGGGGACGCTTGGCGGTCGTCGCGAGGCACGCACACACGAGCGCTCGGCATTTTCTTGGTATTTTAACTGCCGGGCGGTCGCCGCAATCTTGGCCAATCTACCTAAGTGGGTATGCTTGGCTTGACAAACGTGCGCTGGGGACGCTGGGAGGTCGCCGCTAGGCACTCACACACGAGCACTCGGCATTTTCTTGGTATTTTAACTGCCGGGCGGTCGCCGCAATCTTGGCCAATCTACCTAAGTGGGTATGCTTGGCTTGACAAACGTGCGCAGGGGACGCTTGGCGGTCGTCGCGAGGCACGCACACACGAGCGCTCGGCATTTTCTTGGTTCTGTTATGCGCTGCGAGGCCGCCGCGAGGCCAGCGCTCACGTGCGTGCGCTTGGCAATTTCTTGGTATTTTTAACTGCAGACGCGAAAAATTACGATTTGCTGTATAGCTTCGCTGTTAATAACACTTATCAACGATTTAATATACGCACTGATTCTCCGCAATAATATGCTAAGTGACGTATTATATACTCTGGCACTACAATTTGGAACAATTTAGCACCAAGTATGACAATATACGCTCCTTTCAGAAATAACATCAAGAAGACAACCCAACCTTAACTACGCAAATCTCAATTACAAACTTATAATGTCTTTTTAAGGAAACCTACGTTGATACCGCCTCCTTTGTTTGGACCTTGGGCGTACCCAAGGTCCGAACAATGCCACTATGCATGCATCCGCATCTTGAGGGCAGGAGGATACGCCACCGCTGTTCGTTATGAGTAGCGGGGTCGGCCCCAGGCGTGATTCGGCTGCAACACAAATGGGAGTCATCCCCATTCAGTGAGAAGCGGTTCTTGATGACGATGACGACGATAACTTTGAGCCGAGATGTACGCATGAACGTGCGTACACCTGTTCACATTTTTTTATTGGATTTAGACGCATTCATTGTTTTACGATGAAATATGCTGTCATATTTCAAAAGTGCTGCCAGTTTGGCCAGTTGGTGCCCGTTCGTAGCTAGCAGAGCGCGAAGGATGGTGTAACCTGCGTAGCAAATACACGGGTGGGCGCTGTGTCATGGATCGCTCATGTCCTTGTTGTGCCGTTTTTGCTAATGAAGATGGTCTAGTATTGGTGGAGTGGTATATTAAGATTCGGGGTCGGTGCCCAATGATGAAAACTTCGAGTGATGCGGCATGGCGTGCGAATACCATTTAGAACACGCCGAAAATCCCGCCCTTGATGAAAACGGAACAAGTGGCGCCAAGCATTGATTGTATCTCTTAATCGCTCGCAGCCGCCGCGCACATTACTTGAGGCTCGTGGCAAAAGGTGGCGCTATCTATGGCGTCACTCGCTCGCGGCGCGCGCTGTTCAAGCACGCCAACTGTGCCCGTCAGCGGCATACGCCTTAAACACCAAAACACGGCGGCGCGGTTGCGTTCTCTAGCCTTTATTTTGTAGCTTTTCGTAATCGTCAGATTGCATTAGACATTGTCTCGCAACAAGTACATCATGTGGTATGGCACGTAAATTATCCAATGTGCTTGTAATTCGATGTTCAATTTGTTAAGCACCGATAATAATGTCGTTAACCGGGCTAAGGTTTTTGAACCTTAACAACAAGCTATGGGTTAAATAGCGTATTATTTCTTTTTTTTCGCATATCGCCTCTTAATTGAATTCGTATTAAAAATACGCTTTGGTTACCTGGGCGCCTTAAGGCTATGTTCAAGCTATCGACGTAACAGCCATATCGTGAGCTATGGACGTAAAAAAAACGGCGTGTCATGCAGTTAGATTGGCTGTGACGTGAAATGACGTCATTCCTTAAAGTTATTACGACAGTTGCGACAACATTCGGAACCCGGCCTTTTACGTTGCTGCTGCATTTTGATAACGTAAAAATGATTAGGGTACTCCCGCATTTTGATAAAATAATATTGACGATCGCCTTTCACTTCCTCGTCAATTCTTGTTACGATAAACGACCCCACTTATGGTTCTAGTTCAGCGACATTATAGCTCATCCCATACCTGTGTGTTACACCTCTACCTTTTTTCAATTACATCGGGTATCGATGCTTGGCCGACCTCACGACGTACGTGTATGCATATGTCATGGACAAAAGCGAAACTGTTGTGGAGCCTAAATGTGAAACCACACTGCCACCGTACGTTGTGCACAGTTGGCATATCAGACGCGTATACGGAATGGTAAGGTCACCGTAAGTGTCCTATAGTACGCCGCATTATTCCAACCAACGACCGGACAAAACAGGCAGCGTAAACCAGGAATCTGTCGTGGTTAGGGTTACACACACACACACACACACACACACATATATATATATATACATATATATATATATATATATATATATATATATATATATATATATATATATATATATATATATATATATATATATATATATATATATATATATATATATATAGCGAATCAGAAATGGGAAATGAGGGACTCAGTGAATTAAGACAGAATAAGGGTTGGCAGTCCAGAAAACCTCGGAAAGCAAAGGGGGGAATGCGTTGGGTTATAGAAAGATATGACGAATTTTTTGAATCCGAAAGAAAGTGATGAAAAAATGCCCGCCGGGTGGGATCCGAACCCACGACCTGCAGAATACCGGTCTGGTGCGATAACCAGGCCGGTATTCTGGAGGTCGTGGGTTCGGATCCCACCCGGCAGGCATTTTTTCACCACTTTCTTTGTGACTCAAAAAATTCTTCAGATCTTTCTATAACCCAACGCTTTCCCCCCTTTGCTTTCCGAGGTTTTCTGGACTGCCAACCCTTATTCTATATATATATATATATATATATATATATATATATATATATATATATATATATATATATATATATATATATATAGTAAGAAAATGAGGGGCTCGTTGAGGAAATACAGAAAGATAGGTCAGCAGTCTACGACGCCAAAGGAGGCATAGGGGTGTGGTTAGGCTCTTTTCTTTTTTTACTACGGTAATGAAGTGAACATGCCTCCTTTGGCATCGTAGACTGCTGACCTATCTTTCTGTATATATATATATATATATATATATATATATATATATATATATATATTTATGTGTGTGTGTGTGTGTGTGTGTGTGTGTGTGTGTGTGTGTGTGTGTGTGTGTGTGTTCCTGCGGTGTTTGTGCCGCGACAAGGTAACTGCATTTCATCATCCATGCTCATGCACATGTATACCCTTGCTGCTTTCAAATTCTTACCTTACTGACGTGCGCCCCCGTCATTATCCTTAGCCTTGGGTGTGTTAACACTGGCTTTACGTAGGCGTCATAACTTGTCCATCTTCTACCCTTGTAAATGTTGTCTGAAATACACAATTATTCGCAGTCGGCCAGATGCCTCAACGACAGTGGGAATTGCTAAACGGAGATCTGATCTAATAAGTAATCCCCTTCGGTGCCATCGCCTCATCGTTCTCTTGTAGTTTCAATAACGGCGGCATGCTCAGTTGGAGGCCATAAAACTTTACGAGAGGTCAAACCAGCTCCTCGTAATCATGAGCAAAGAGATGTGTATCGATAGAGCGGCTTAGACAAAAATACTCTGGGGGATGGTCCGGAACTTTCTAGCGAGCATAGGGGAAACCGATGTCTTGCAAGTTGATGAGGTCACTATTGAGTACTGCTTGAATAAATGCATTGCAAAGCCTAGCGTCCTTCCTCCACTCCCGCGGACTAGTGCAAGCATCAGTTCCTGCACCATCCGTTCGTCCTGACCATCTCTCCCAGGATGGTAAGGTGCACCGGTAACTTCGCGTAGGCCGTCCACCAGTATCGAGGAGGCACATACACTTGCGGTGTTGCTCCTTCGACCGAGTTTTCTGTTTTCCTTGCGTCTAATCCTGCGGCTTGGTTGCCATTATGTTGCTCGGATGTTCTGCCAGTTGTCAGTTTGCCTCAATACTAGACCGGCCCAATTCCACTTCTAATTTGAGCTAGGGTCTCCCCTACCAGACTTTGCTCCCTAATTTCCAACATTCGTTTTCTATCCATAAGCGTTGCACACGTGGTATTTTTTCCTATGCATAGTAGGGCTTACCAAAGTTATCTTTAAAGTTTCAAGTAAGCCCCCAAAGGTCTGCCCTAAAATTCATCTCCTGGAAAAGGCATTGGTTACATACCGTTCTTTTCAGTGACAGAAATAGTGTACTACCCATTACTTGAGATTCCCTGCTGGGTGCACCTCGGCCCGTGCTGACTCTGCTCCTGATGCCTTTCTTGTTGTGTCGATGAGCACTGAAACCTCGTCTGAAATACTCATATTCATCTTCGCCTTCTGGTATTTCGCATCCTGCAGGCTGATGAGCGGGCTCTCTGCTTGGCTGTTTAACATTATTCTTTCGATCTTTCCATACCTATCTCGAGGCATCATGTCTGTACGAGTTTATACGAGCTAGTTTTCGGGTGGTTTGTGTTGTGTCTTTTGCTTCTATTACATTGCTAGCTAACCTTGAACAGCCCAAAAGAAGCGTGCCACGACACTCCAAAATGCCATCAATGCCATCGACGCCGCTTCAGAAAGTAAAGCAAGAACCGCGAACTCACTTTGCAGAAGTAGGTTTTCTTTCTTGTCGAAGCGCAATCCTTTGTGAATACCTGCCCGCCTGAATGCAGAGCAGAGCTCGGAGGCGCCGCAGTCCATCTCAGACACCGGGATTCGCGCTTCGGGTAGCGGGCTTGCTGCGGTAAAGTACACACCATTTAGCCTGGGCCGTCTACCAAGACAGCAGAAATCTGTACCCTTGCCATCTAGACTGCATTTAGTTTTTGTACCTACATAATTATCACCACAGAATCTTGCGCTTCTATGGCACCTTTTTTGCCTGTCGTTTTTACTGTGGGTCAAAATATTAAATAAAAAAGAAAAAGACCTTGGTTGATTTCTCTGTCATAGGAATCGGTAAAACACGAAAGTGAAATGTGCAGCGAAATATGGAGCTGAGCATGATTTGCGGGTCGGTGGCTGTATTGTGGGTGTGCTTGGCGAGCGACGTCCTGCTGGCGGGTCGCTTTGGCAAAGGTGAACTGGCGTCATATCCGTGACGGATATGGCGTCAGCAAAATCTTGGTGTTTAGCGGCATAAATCACTGTTGTGTAAAACCCTCAAACGAACAACCCTACGTATAACGTACTCTTTGGTACTAAAGGTTGCTTATCCCGCAAGAAGACCCTGGATGCAGGGGTGCACCTTTACAGGCAGCTTTCTCCGTTGTGCTGGCGTCACTTCCGTGACGGATATGACATTGGTGAAATCTTTGTGTATCCGGGAATAAAACACTTTCGTGTTAAAATTTTTGGCTTATGCGTGGGCTCAAATTTGGAATCTTCACTGTGGCGTTGCGCGGATTAAAGGTCGTATATGAAATGTGTCATATGTTAGAGCGCCTGCCAAATTTTCTCCTGAATTCCCATAGAACAAATAACTACGGCTAGGCTTATTCGCTAGGCCCAAAGTTATTTCGTCCTGCATTCTTTCAACGAAAAGTTGGATAAATTACTTTCTCGGTGTGTCTTAACCATGCACTCTAAACTATGTTTTGGGGGTCCGCTTCACCACATTCCACCTGAATGATGAATGGCGGCGTTCAAAAGATCAAGTTCGCGCGAAGAGCGATGTCCGGCTACGATTTAACTCAAACTCGTGATCGTCAGTGTGGCGTTACGCGGGTCAAGCGACATGCTTGTATTACGCCATGTCACCGTGCCGGCCACACTTTTCGACTCCATGTGTATGCTGGGTGGGACTTGTCACTGGCGGGGCGCTGACTCAGGAACATTTTAAAGCAACAGTATAATGATTAGATTAAGAATTGGGTAATATTAAGTTAGGGTACAGTGCTTTCGTCCATTTTTTCATGTGCATGTTTTTGCACCGTAGAAAATAAACTGACTCGCATTCCTTCGTAGCTTTCTTTAATTCTTGAGGTGGAATATTTCTAGGAACAGGTGTTCAAGGTGTAACAAGTATCACTATTACAATTAAAAAAAATAACTCATGGCAATGTTAATTCTCTAAGTGTATTTTATCACCTATCAATTGGATAAGGACGTAACAAAGAATAATTAAATTTTAAAAAGGTAATCTAACCAAAATTAATCATTATGTGTAAAACTTACCATTACGAGCGAGAAATATGAAAAACGACAAAGTTTCTGCATATCTGTTCGAAGTTCTTATGATACTTAGTACAAATTTTAAGAAATGCAGGAAATCTCAAGTGGGGATTGCTGATCAATGCGTAATCCGCTCTGCTATACACCCAGCATATTAAAAGCGGGTTTAGCTACTATACACACATGCAGCACGAAGAAGAATGATTTCAGGCGCCACATAAGCAATTTGATACAGGAGTAGTAGTACTAATAAACGCTGTAGGTGTTTACCTTCTCGTATCACGTCCCTTCATGAATGTATTACGCCTTCCAGTGATCTGAAAGAAACCTTAATGACTGTGCGGAAATTTGCCGGGTGCACCGGTCTACTAAAGGTGACCTAAATCAAGTTGTCTGAGTGGTCCCCATCTGCAAATTGGTTTATTCCCCCTGGTTTTTCCCTTCCCCCGCACAACGCCTTCGACCCCTCCCTTCTAAATAAATTCATTCAATCGTTCATAAAATATCTTCATAAGCCCTCATGCATCCCCACAAAACGGTGTACATCGAGCGCCTGTCAAGTCAGCTTCACTGCTATACGAAAATGAATTGCTGGGAAGACATTTTTAGAGTCAATATAAGCAGTACATGCGGTCCAAATGCAGTCACAAACTGTGGGACTTCCTTCTGTACAACGCAGTAATGTAAAAAAAAAAAAAAAGCAGGACGCAATAAAACGTATCCTCATTTTGAAAGTATGAAGGCCCCAGCGCCCTCATAGAGGCGCAATTGTAGAGCTCAACCGGCCTTCGTCGAAGGCCTGTCCCTCTGATGAACGTCATTAAACATGGTTTTTCTTGCGAGAGGGATTTCTTAAGGGCGAGAGGGATTTCTTAAAAGTACACCCCTACGTCACACTCAAAATTCTAAGCAGGCGACATCACCGCCCTGCCGAACTGCTTGTCCTAGACACTTGAAATTTCGGGACTACTTATCTATCAGGCTGTACGACCTCAGTAACGCGGGATTTATTTTGAAATAACACCCACGAGAGAGTAAGGGGGTTAAACGTTTCTTTGAAGGCTTCTTCCTTATATGGCAGGCCCTTCGAGATGTGGAACTGGCTTTTGCTGATATAGGTAACCCATACGAATTCCGAAAAGCTGTTTTTACGGGGTTCGTCACTAACCAAGCCCTAATGGGGCGAATTAGGATTTGGGTAATGTAAATGTTTTTACGGATTCCTCAATATCTGTTCAGACCGTTTATATAACCACTTGGTTTTTGCGTACAAACGCTGACCCTACAAAAGCCCAAAAACCAATTTACTGATTCTGTCCAAGCAAGAGTGACTTTTCCCCTAATAAGACCGCAGACAACGAGAGAGACTTTTGAAATTACACACGCAAGGAAGCGAACACGAGTAGGATGTCGTGTCATTGCGCAGCCCCCATTGCTATACGTAGACTTTTCGGATCTCGGTAGTAGACTCATATTATGCGTAGGAACTCAATGAATATCTATTTTCATTACATCCTCAAAAAGAGAAAAAAAAAAAAAAATCCTCCGTCGCATGCCCCCGCGCGAGGGACACGAGTAAATGCAGAGCATTGGGGGTGGTCACGTGGCGTAGGTTGTGGTAGTTGGCGGTGGTAGTTGTAGTTGTTGTTGTCGTACGGGTGCGTCGACGGCGCTTGAAGGCCAAGTACGACGAAATGCACGAGGCGTTGAAGCACGGGGAGTTTGCGAGCTTGGACGAGTTCCTGCGCGGCTTCGACGTGCGGTCCGGGGAGGAGTACTCGGAGATTCTGCGGGCTGGCGCGTCGCGTCCGTGCGTGCTTCACGCGAGGACCCCCGCCGAGAAGCGCGTGAACGCGTTCAACCCGTGAATCGGAAGGGTTCTCGACTCCAACATGGACCTGCAGATCATCCTCGACCACTACGCGTGCGCGCCGTACGTCGTGGACTACGTCAACAAGGCCGACCGCAGCATCTCGTTCTCGTAACGCGGGGTCCGCCGCTCGCCGCTGACGTTTCGAAGCCGTGTCTCGCTCTCGATTCGATGGATCCGCAGCTCGACGCTGACGACTGGCAAAGGCCTCTCGTTCTCGACGCTCGGGATCGGCCGCTCGACGCTGACGCTTCTCCGCTGCCTTAGCGCGCGCAGTAGAGGGATAGGAGGTAGCACCTGCTGCTGCAACGCCTCTTTTAGCGCCGGAGCACGCGCATGCGCGCCCGCACCTGTTGTTGAGAGCGAGGAGGAGCGGGGGAGGGGCGCACGTGCTGGCTGGCTGCGGACGCCGATCGCCAACGGACGGGTGACATTGTGAGTTAAAGAAATGCTCTGCATTTAAAATAAAACCAATTACATAGAGGGCTACAGAGCGTTAATTCGCGGAAAAGTCGACTTTGCCGCAACGCGTCTGAAAACGAACGCTTAGCGCAAAGAAGGCATGGACGGCTCCGAGACGGGACACAGTCTCGTCACCGTCCATGCCTCGTCACCGTCGATGTGTTCTTTCCGCTAAGCCTTCGTTTGCACTACCAACCGACTCGCACAGCAACAAGTTTTATTGGAGCATTCTGCCTGCTTTCGTCTATGGACGCCGTAGACGATCGAACCACTGGGGTATACTGGTATACAGTTTCGCTATAAAAGGCTAAAATGTTTTTCGCGGAAATTCTTTTTATGTTCCAGGCACGTTCATATATCTCACTGTGTAACATTTGCCACTGTGCACAAACTGATTTTAAGGTTTGTCCCAAACAATACATAATCCGGAGAATCTTGATGCTTGGAAAAATTATACGCTGTACTCTTTACTCGATATGTGTTATAAGGGCGGTTATACTGGCGCACCGGGGCATCGGCGGGTACACCGCTGGTTTTCGATAAACTCAAAAGAACTAGCAGGCCTTGTGTGAGTGAAAGCAATACAGTCACGAATTTTGTGTGGCCCAGTAATATGCTTCGAGAGTAATCATCATCATCACCATCGTCGTCGTTGTCATCATCATCATCATCATCACCAGCCTATCTACGCTCACTGCAGGGTAAAGGCCTCTCCCATTAATCTCCAATTACCCCGGTCCTGTGCTAACTGCGACCAATTTATCCCCGCCAACTCTTGATCTCATCTGCCCATCTAACTTTCTGCCGCTTCCTGCCACGCTTGCCTTCTCTGGGGATCCACTCTGTCACCCTTAATGGCCAACGGTTATCTTGCCTTCGCATTACATGCCCTGCCCACAGCCATCTCTTCTTCTTAATTTCTGCTAATATGTCTTTAACACGCGTTTGTTTCGTCACCCACTCCACTTTCTTCTTGTTTCTTAATGTTACACCTATCATCTTCCGTTCCATTGCTCGCTGAGTCGTCCTCAATTAATTTTTACCCACTTAGTGAGCCTCCAAATTTCTGCCCCGTAGGTGAGAACCGGTAAGATGCAGCTGTCATACACTTTTTCTTTAGCGACATGGTAGGCTGTCATTCATAATCTGAGAATCTCTGCCGAATGCCCTCCAACCCATTCTTATCCTTCTAATCATCTCTGCCTCATGGTTGTGATCCGGGGTCACAACTTGGCCTAAGTACATATATTCGCTTACCCCTTCCACTCCCTCGCCACCTATCTCAAACCGCTGTGCTGTCCCGAGGTTATTGATCATTACTTTAGTTTTCTGCATATTAATTTTCAGGCCCACGGTTCTACTCTGTTTGTCCAGTGCGGTAAGCATGCTTTGCAATTGGTCCCCCGAGTTGCTTAGCAAGGCAACGTCATCAGCAAATCTGAGGTTACTGAGGTATTCTCCATTAACCCTTATTCCCACCTGTTCCCAATCCAATGTTCTGAATACTCCTTGTAAACATGCTGTGAATAACATTGGAGAGATTGTGTCTCCTTGTCTGACGCCCTTCCTTATGGGGATTTTACTGCTCTCCTTATGGAGGATTATGGTAGCTGTGGACCCGTTGTAAATATCCTCTAGTATTCTTACATAATGCTCGTCTACACCCTGGTTCCGTAATGCCTGAATGACTGCTGAAGTTTCGACCGAGTCAGTATACTCCGCGCACTTCTCTATCCCCTGATTGATCGTGTGAATATGGTCCATTGTTAAATAGCCTTTTTGGAACCCTGCTTGTTCTTTAGGTTGACAGGAATCTAAGGAGGCAGAAGTTCTGTTAGCGATTACCTTGGTAAGTACCTTGTAGACGATTGACAGTAAGCTGATCGGCCTATAAGTTTTCAAGTCCTTCATTTCACCTTTCTTATGGATTGGGATAATGTTCGTGTTCTCCCAAGATTCCGGTACACTCGCGGCCATTAGGCATTGCGTGTACAGGTTTGCCAGTTTTACTAGTGCAATTTGCCCGCCATCCTTCAAGAGTTCTGGTGTTATGAGATCTTCACCAGGTGCTTTGCCCCCGTTCATTTCTTTCAAAGCCTTCCTTACTTCTTCTGTCGTTACTGGTGGGTTCTCTATCTCCTCTGAACCACTTTCTCGTTCGGCATTATCCCATGGATGTCCCGGCTACTGTACAGTCGAGCGTAATAGTGCACTTTGAATAGCATTTATACCATAAGCTTAGTATACTTCAACCTGCCCTGAAGTAATGCGTAAAACTATTCTATTAGGTAATTTAGGCTAACGGTATGGTGTGACAGAAGTAAAAAAACAATGTCAAAACTTGGCGTTCCACGCACTAAAAAGTCTCCTGGCCTCGAGACACGCCGCATCCGTCTGCAGATTACTTTAGACCAGTTACGCTTGCACGTGATCTTTTCGTAGTTTTGTCAACCCATATATGTTGTTCTTATTATATTTAATTAACGGTGGAAAGTAGTCGAAGAGGCTGTAAAATTTTACCGAGGTCAGAAATACTTGTAGGCTGCTTCCAGATGTAGCAGCCATTTACAGATAACCATATCGAGTGGCAGTAAGCAAGTCCTTCCTAGAAGAAGGGGGGGGGGGGATAACCAAGAATATGCAGCACGAAAAGCTGGATCAACCCAGTGAGCGTAGCTTATACCAGCGTAACAAATTACGAATGCTTTATGAATTTCTGAACGGGCTCGGCGCCAAAAGTATGTGTTAAGGAACACTGCACTTGTCGCATGTCACTAATGAAATTCTGTACTCCCGTCTGTATATGTTAAGTAAATAGCATAATAGTGCACTATTACACTCTATTTTTGTGATGTGGACGGTTTTGTATAGTGCAGCCCCATACCGTAAACAAAGCGAGACGATGAGAGGCACACTGTGCGTTTGTACATCGATCGATCACGTTCCTGCCTCCTGGGCAAGTTCCAAAGGCGCTCTTCTTTGGTGTAATCAATACAAAGTCTCGAGTTCGCCCGACGGGGAAAAAAATCTGTCGTTTCTTTTGTCGCCGACGTACATTAGGAGGCAAAATAAAAAGAAAGAACATAAAAACCGAAAGAAAAGGCTCCCTTCGCTAAACTACTGAGGCTCGGGAAAATTCATCATTGACTTTCCGCGAATTTGAGCTGCAAATTTATTGTTCTTTTTTTCTGTCTCGCAAACACTCCGGCTAAAATATTTGTTTTTCTTCCTCCGGAAGAACGGAACCCACGTGTAGTTCGGAGTTCCCCTTGTTCTCACTATGTCATCCGCCAAACGTATCGATCCTGTGTGTGCATTGGTCTAAATTGAGCTTAGTGTTTAACAACAAAATCTAGCACACGCACACACACACGCGAGCGCGCGCACGCACACACACACAAACACATATGTACACAAAAAGCTACAACAGCTTTTGGAACTTTGTATTTTCAAAAAATCAATTTTTTCCAATTTGGAGCTGCGAGCGCCGAATTCTCTCTTTCAAAGCACAGGCCGTCCCTTCTTACAGGACCATGTTGCAGATCACTGCTCCTCTGCGTCAGCACAAGTTCCGCATGATTTTGTCCTTTTGGGAGGAAAAAGCTTTAACTGAAACGTTGTATTTACAAGTATATTCCTATGATGGTGCCGGATTTCATTTCTCGGCCAGGCAGCGCTTGTGGGGTGGTAATTAAACCAAAAACAACGTTCCAAGGCCACTCTTCCAATGGCGTGAAAATAGGGATTATTTTCATTCAAGGAATGCATAGAGCCCTAATATTAGAACAGGCGCGTTCTGTCATTCCGAGCATGCGTAGTGACTGATAATACTAACATGTTCATTCCTTTTCTTGCTTGTTTCTCTCGCACCTGATATCTCTCCATTCCTTTAATATGTACACCTCATCAACTGAAATAAATCCCTAAATGAGGAGCATTCTGAATGTGTCTCACAGCGTCCATCGTCCGTGAGGAACTCGAAATTCCTATACAGGGCTCCCACTCGGTCCTCCGAGAAACGGCAGGTCCGGCAGCGCTGGTTCCACACTTCCCAGTCCTCCCGGGTTGGCCTAGAGTGGATCATGCAGTTGATGTTGGAGGTGCCGCCCAGCGCTTTTCCTCGGGGCCAGCGCAGGCTCTGCGTGAGTTCACGACGACAGGCAGCTAAGACGCCTTCCTAATATAATTAACACAGCGAGTTGAGCCACTTGGAATTGAATAAGTATTGGACTGCAACACAAACAATGAAGGGGACGACGTCGAGCGGCAAGGCGCAGCCCTGAATTCATCGATCGGAAAACGTCCCGATATATATATATATATATATATATATATATATATATATATATATATATATATATATATATATATATATATATATATATATATATATATATATATATATATATATATATATATATATATATATATATATATATATATATATATATATATATATATATATATATATATAAAGGCTGTTTTCTTTCTTTCTTCTTCATTACCCGTAGTAAAAAAAGAAAAGAGCCGTACCACACCCCTATGCCTCCTTTGGCGTTGTAGACTGCCGACTCATCTTTCTGTATATATATATATATATATATAATACTTGGTATCTTTTTCAGAACTCACGGCGGTCATGTTGCGCGCAGCAGTGCCGTAGCCAGAAGGGGGTGTTATACCCCGCGGGTAAAAAAAATGAAATCTCCGTACAAACAATATCTTATTTTCATTTTCAAATCTTATTCTCATTTTTACTTAAATTTATTGACGAAGCGTTTAAAAAGAATGGCAGGAAGAAAGGCCGAAAGGAGGAGGGTCTCCGCCACACGTAAAATTTCGGGGGGTGTTAGGGCACTGTGTAGCACGACGTGTTCGGACACCGTGAGCACCGGACACCATCATCGTGTATCCCGACAGAAGTACTTGCAAAAAGGTAAAAGATGCGCACACTGTAAGGCAAGCCCCCGGTTCAGCTTCACCACAAATGCACTCAATCGACCACTGCATGCAGCCAACAATAAAATTTTACCGATTGAACATGTCGAGCGTAAGGTTTGACTGAAACATTCCGTCTCCACTGTGGCGTCACGCAATGCAAGCACGGCGTTGTTCATTGCGCAATGCCACAGCGGGATCACATTTTTGAGACAAACTGCGTTCCAATTGCTGTCATTAGACTAATTCGTTATCATGGTTGCACGGATCAGTCACTAGAATGAATTCCGGTGAATCTGAGCCGCTGGATTTCCAGCCGCGTGACCACCCATGGCTGTATCCCACATACTTGACGAAATATTTGGGGCCTTCCACCCTCTGTAACATTTTCCACTGTTCGCTGCCTGTGCCCATGTTTGACATAATTTCTTTGCCATGATCTCAATCAACGTCAGCCCATGGGCCTTCCTAAGAATCCTTATTCCTGGTGGAGTTCTTCTAAGAGCCCTTCAACGTAAACCAGACTTGCAGGAGAACGCATGCGCATGGCTGCTTGTTACCTCGCAGCGTCATTGCACGCTGCCCAACTTGAAACTGCTTTTATTTGATCCCGTGTCATTGAAGAAAAAGAATAAGTAGGATAGATAACGTTCAAAGAATATTGACAAGTTGGATAATATTTCTAGACATAGAATTAGGAGCTGCGTCAGAGAATTATCTTCACAGGGACCGAGAGGAGACTGTGCTGGCGGCAGTGTTAGCTCTGGCTGATCCCATAAAAATGCATGAGCGTCGTTGACCCTAATATCTTAGGTACCTGGTTGTGGAAGCAGTACAACGCGTCTTTCTGTGGCGCCGTCACGAACTGCCAGTCGATAGAAGTCGTCTGCAGCGCCAGGGCAAGCAGCGGAACGGAGGCGTACCACGGCGCCTCACCGCTGCCGGCTTCCACGAGCAGAACTTGCGCTGGGGCACCGTCCTCGCCAACAGCGTTGTCCAAGAGCCGGCGAGCCAGCACGCAGCCGGCTGTACCGGCACCGACTGCATAGGTACCACGGCACGTTTGAATAGCTCCTCATGTTTCTGGTACACTCCCATCGTACGTTAACGCAAGAGGAGATTGTTTTCACACAAACTGAGTGCAGCACTTCAGGGACTAGGTTTTGGATCGGCAATGCGTAATCGCAACGCCCCATTGAGCCAAAGGCGAAATAAGGTGCTAAAACACAGAATATGCGACGTAACTCGGTTTCATACTCAGCATTGCTTTTAACAGTCTTTACGAAATGACATCAGTGATTGAACTTCGGAATCGTTGATGTTACCTTATAAGTTGTTTCTTAACAGAATGCTAGGATACCGGAATAGCATTCCTTGTTAGTATACCGGAATAGGATCCCTTGTACGGCGATCATTGAGGATATCACACGTCAAAGCAAATGCCAAAGCGACAGCCCCGGGCAGTTTCGACATAAAGTCAGTTGACTTTGACTCCGTAAGAACGCAAACATCGTTCGTTAAACGAAACAAAATAGGCAAGGAAGAACGCAAACTGAAGTTAACCAAGTGAGTTAATTTCAACTTAACCACAACTAAATACGAACAACGGAGTGGTTGGACAAACTTTCAGCCATTTGCCGTGAAACTCTGAAAGCGGAGCTCGGTAGAGCGTGGTCCCCAGCATCTTTGCGGAACTGTAGCTTCTTGTCGGCCATAAGTGGGCAAATAAGCAGCTAGTAACATCAATGTAATACCAATCATTCGGCTCCGCCGGCGCTTGCTATAAGAGCGGTGGACCGATGGCAGTAATGAGTCAGGGCAATGTATACCGGCATAGCCGCGTTATTAGGGGAGTACCACCATGCATGAAGAAAAATGGCGAACAACCACATTAGAAAGGTTTCGTAGTATTCGGGAGATAAGGTAGGCTACCCTCTAGGCCAATGCATAGACCAACCAATGAACGAACTTCGTAAATCAGTCTTCACGTGGAGGTCTACTACTACTACTATGTGTGTTTTATTGGTTCACGTGGAGGTCGTCGCTGTGGAGAACCTGCCCAGGTGGTAGTCACATCCGCTACTCAGCTGAGGGCGCTGCGAACAGTCGTATTTAATTCGCAACTAAATCACCCAGGAATCCTGTGGTGTCCCTTTCTTGAGAGGCGAACCGTAGCGCCATTGCCAGCGATGTTGCGGCGTGGCGGCAATTTGGACAGTGCTTATGATAGTTTTACAATATTAATTTGGCAATGTGTCTCTCAGACTAACGAGGGTTTATGCATTATTCACGTCTGCCGCTTGAGCTGCCTCTCGATCTGCGAGTGCGCCAATTTCCTTTCCCCGGTTCGCAGTTGTGAACACCTTTCGTCTGGCTATAATATATGAAATGAGCAATATCTTATCTGTTCAGAAAATGCGCACGTCTCTAGATGCCGATAGAATACCTATTGATGATGATTGCAGTATATTCAGAGCTCTTAAAAACAGTTTTATTATCCATCAGAAACAACGTAAATCACGCAATGGCAGAGAATCGGAAGATGGCGTAAAGAAGTCACGTGTATTTCCACTGCATAAAGGTGACTGAAAAAACAACGTAGAAAATTACCGCGGGGTGTCTATACCAGGGTGACGAACCAAAGAAAAAAAAGAAAACAGGTTCGGTTACGGTTCGGGTTCAGGTGAATATATTTCGTTCCGGTTCAGTTCTGGTTCGACCAAATCACGTAGTGAGCCGGTTCGAATAGTCGAATTATCAGCGAAGTGAGAAGGCCATGTTTAGTAGTTTAAAACAACCATAGAAAAAAAATTCAAGCAAATTCAAAATGCTGCTTTTACCAATGCAGTGGTAAAATTTCAAAAATAACTTTAAACAATTGGGCCAGATATTAAAGAAAACAGATCAAGACGTGAGGATTCACCAGTCACTTTCTCGTACAACCCTTATGTCATCCTAGGGATTCGCTGTGGTTGCTTTCACGAGAGATAGGACAGGTGTGTCTGGTCGACATTTTTACTTTGGTAGAAAAATTATAATAACTGCTAGTGCACAGGGCATAAGATATCTGAAGTTAATTGTCAGAGAAAATGCTTTCACTTTTAAAAACGAAATCCCGAGGCCGGCTCGGGTCACAGACGCGTTGGACCCATCACGCGAAATTCCAAACTTTTAGCTCTAGAAGCAAAAGCCATTGCAGCTATTCCCGCAGGTTTCTTTTCTGTTGAGGCTTTGAATATTTCTAAATGAGTTGGAGCTAGTTTTGCTTCCCGGAAGGAATTATTTCAGTTAAAAAATTACAAAATCAACACTTTTTCAAAAATTACCAAAATGTTGTGTGCCGTTTTTCTGCATCTAAACAAGCTAGGAAGTTCAATTTTCAGAGTCTTATTCGTCATTTTTCATTCTTTGTGGGCACTTTATTTCATAAAGCAAAAATAGTTTATTTTAAAAATGTACTGCACTTAAAATAAGTCGGCCATTTTTCGCTCATTTGAAAACTAATATAGAAAGAAAGTCATCTTGGGTTTTTGGTTAAACTTTCACAAATGTAAGCCAAGGTTGTTCCTTATGACATGCCTAAAACATGTTGCATTATTTGTGTAGTTTTGTAGGTACAAAGCATGAATTATCTGTTTTGCAGCGACATACTAGGGTGGTTTGCAACAAACTTCTGGCGTCAATGTAAGACCAGAAATGGCTGGTACAAACTTGTCCGCTCTATTCGTCCTGAGAAATTAACGATTATAGCAAACATTATTTGCATTGATGGAACGTTTGGTTATGTTAAATTTTCTGGCAAAGAAAGGACGTCTAGAGAAAAATCTACCTCTTCGTTTTGGGCTCAATGAATAGCCGAAGGAAGCGAAAAAGAGCACAAACTATTCATGTACGAACTCTGCGCTGAATACTTTAAAACAAAGCGATGAGCCTTTTATTTCTGTTTTCCCTCAGAAACCCACGTGTCAAAAAATATTGCCGCGTTTGATGCTCCGGAGGTATGCGGGTGCTATGAAGGCACCATATATTGCAGGGAAGCAAGAACGTTTAGACCACTTGGAGATAACATTTATCATGTATTATACCCTTTCGGGTGTGCGACCTTTTCAAGCAAGTTATGAAATGTGACAAGGAGGCTCGCGTGGGGAAGGGCCTTTGCCGTTCCGTAGTGCAGCAGTCTTGCAGCCTGAATGGTACTGTACAGTCGCAACGACGGCAGGGCAAAGTAGATGTTGCAAATCGTGTGCTGATTACCGAAAGGCGTCAGTTGTTTCCCTCAGCCTTGCAGTCTGCACGCGCGACCAGCAGCAGCATACCATTGAAACATTGGTGCGCATCCCTTTCCCCGTGTTGCGACCACGTATAGAGTGTTGAAAGAGTTATGACTGCCCTGCAGGTGAAAGATGCGTGAGGCGTTGGGAAGTTGATCTTGCGTGAAAGAGGAAGACCCGAATGACATTGACTGGCATTATCAACAACGGGTGATCGAACCTTTTCGTCGTTAACGGTAACCGTTATTGATTTTTTTTTGTTCAGCTCGGGTTTAATTTCAGTGGGCTCAAAAAAATAAAGGTTCGGCCTTGGATTCGGTTCCGGAAAAAATACCGCTTCAGTTCCGCCTTTCGGTTGTGCTAGGTTCCGGTTCGGCACCCTGCTCAACACTCCTCTGCAAGGCATTGTTATGGCATATTATTTGGTGACGTTGAGGGCCTAGTTGTGGCCGATAGTAACTGCCTTTATGGCGTAAATGAAAGTGTAGAATACTAGGAAGTGTACGCCAAGGTACGATACCCAGCAAATTTTCAGCAGACGACCGTCTCCTGAGTCGCCGACACAGCGTGTTCCCTGTATACTTCGACGACCACGTCCTTATAACGCCATCTATACGCATTCTCGACTGCCGCATGATGCTCGCCGTTGTCTTCTTCGCGCTTCTGTTCGGCGCTCCGTTCGACTACTTCCGGCAGATCATCATGCAGGAAGGCGGAGTGGCCACCAAAAAGCAGCAGAACATGGAGGCTGACCGACTGGCCCAGGTGCATGCCGGCATGCTCAACTTGGACAGCGCCGACCAATTTTTATACCACTTTAACCTCACGGTATGCTATGTGCCAGGAAGCCATAGAAAATTGTTAAAAACCTTCCTCTCATCCTGCCCCCACATGTAGTGTATTTCCTTTGCACGGACTCTAGTGCTACAACTCCGCTGAACATTAGACGCTCGACGCTTCTAAGCGCGCATCACAGGTGCTACACCAAGCAACCTCTTCTGCTTCTTATAGGGATGGATACCTTTCTGACCGTGCACCTACTTCGTGCCAGGCAAGGGCGTTTCGCGTGCGATTCGCTGGCATTTGCTCGGTAGGGCCACAGATTCCCTGCCGCAGCATGCCCGGGGAAGAGGACCACACGACGCACCGCACGCACCACATGCACAAAAATTGCTTTATCTAGAATTTTAAAAATTCAGTGGACAAAAGACAAAGGCGAGATTGAAAATTGACAGGGCAGCGCTCGTGTTTCTCGTTTAACATCTTCGCCTTTCAGCGCTGGATGATACACTACTCCTGTAGGGGAAGAGGGAATAGAGTGAGATGAACAAGAGACGAGTTGTGCATGTCATGTACGCAATTATTTCAGGGGTAGCAAAGGCTTGTTTCGTGGAGCAATTCATCGTCCCGTTAATATAACAATAATAGTCATGATCACATAATCTGCCTATCACATGATCACATGTACTGCAGGACGAGGGCCTCTCCCATAAAATTAGAACCACTCCAAACCTGCACCATCATATACATTCCTTGTCACGAAATTTATTTATCCCATTCTACCACAAAGTTGTCTGCCATCTCCTACTCCTATAGTCCCGCCTCTTGGTGGCCCATGTGTTCACCTCGTAGCCCACCAGTGATCAGTTCTTTGCATTACATGCCCTGCCGAACCCCACGTCTTTCCCTTAATTTCAGGATGTCTTCCGTCCAAGTTTCTCCGGGATCCATGACGCCCTTGTCCTACCCATAAACGTTACTCCTGCTGTTCTGCTGCCATATCTATAGGCCGAACTAAGTTTTCTTTCGAGGGACTTAGCACGTCCCCAAGTTTCTGCTGCACAATTCATCAGCGGGCTAACGCATTGGTTGCCTGCCTTTAGCTATAGTATTAGGTAGCTTACTTTTCATTACTTCAGAGTGTACACTGAATGCTGTACGATCCAAGTAAATCTACGCCTTATTTTCTTCCCGTGGTTTGGATCGTGACGCTGACAACTTGCCCACTATAGGTATGGTCATCCCTGTATGCTATTATTTCGATTGATTGACTTATTGTAGGGTTTAACGCGACGACGCAACGCAGGCGATGAAGCACGCCGTAGTGGACGGCTCCGGAATAATTTTGACCACCTGGGGATCTTTATATCCCACTATTTCATTCCCTAGGCTGAATAGGAAGCTTTTAGATGTCTGTTTAACGTTACTCTCAAATTCCGCAAAGTTATCGGCATCCCTACGACTAACCTTTCTGATAAAGTCTCTGATGCATTATTCGCGTGTCTTCTCCCGATTCACTGAACGAAGCGATGTGAAAGGCAAATCTCAAATGGCCCCAATATTTTAAATTTGGCCGCATACCTGTCTACGCCAAACCAAGCTGAGTAAATATTCTCTCCAGGCAAGCTATAAACAATTCCAGTGAGATGGCGTTCACTTTTCTGGTGCCCTTACTGATAGCGAACTTGTCAGTCTTCTTATGAAAGATTAGCGTGCCGATGCATTGCTTGTACATATCCTCTAAGGATAGTGTGTACGTCTCTTTACTCCCTCCTCTTTCAATGCTTGCACCACTGCGGCTGTGTCTACCGAATGTTGGCAAACAGCTTGTATACAACAGAAAGTAGGCTGATGCGTATATAGTTTATAAAGCTCTTTGACATGACACCTTTAACCTTTGCGGTCCGTTGTCGAGCCATGCTCGACACGGCCGTACACGGCAACACGGCCGTAGCGGTCCGCTGTCGGCGTACGCCCGACTTGGGTGTTCAAGGATAAATTTTGAGGTTTTTCTCACAAGTGGGTAAAAGGACCTGACCGGACAGGGTTAATGCCCTTCAAAGTACCTTTAATAGAACCTTTAAGTGGTACCTTTAATCTCCAGATCCGTTTCATGAAAAGCTGCCTCCAACTGAAGGGCAAATGAATGTGTCAGTGGCTTAGAATCATCACAGAACCAAAAAGCAGCCACACACTAAACACAAATATTGGGGTGATTTGTACCGGAACCGCCGGAGGCCTTTTGGTTGGTGCGCTAAAATCCTTGGAACATAGTGCTTCTCTCGACAGGAAGCGAGCATCTGCTACCCAATATAACGTTGCGGAGTCCTGACTCCCACGCCTGCGTGATTATGCGCTCACAGCCGGGCTCTTATTAACTTTAGTTTCTGATGGCAGAATCTGTCGGTTGGTGCGCTCTTAATCGGTTACCAATTGTCCGTGAGCACGTGCCATCACGCACGGCCACGGTGCAAATGGCTTAGAGGGGATGGCAGACACTTTATTTCTTTATTCTTAATTCAGTGAGTGCCCCGCTTTGCCAGAAAGGCGTTACAGCAGGGGGGTTACAGACTTGAATAAAACAATTCTGGGTTCCCCCAGCACACTTGCGTCTCTCTAATGGTCGTCACAAAAAAGGAATTGTAAAACATGGTTGTCCGCGCACGGTACTCTTTCATTTTGTGTCGGTAGTCATTACGACTGGATATGTAACTGGGTTCACTGAAATAGTAGTTACGGGCAACTCCAGTGTGCCCATTAAATACGTAAAAGAAAAACTTCAAGGGCACTATTCCAGAAGGCCCGAGTTTCGCCTACTCTCGAGTTTCCAGCTGCTTTGGTTATGAAAGTAGAGATAGTGGAGCATTCGATACACCTCGAGCGAAACCGCAGGAATCGGGCACAGCACGCCTGGCATATTCAGCGCGCTGTATTGGGGCCGCTTACGTTGATAAAGCACGGCTTGTGCTATCTTTCACATGCAGCACCATCTGAAATCGATCTGCAATACTCATTCCCTAGCATTAACTAGATAACCCCACTGCTACTTTGAAATCCCTAGCCTGGTTGTTGGTCACGCCCGGTGAAGGGCGGTGCGTTTTTCTCGGTGTTCTGTTCTTCTACTGAATTATGTTTGTTTCTTGACTTGAGGGTGGTCCCAGTGCATCCCTGTGCAAGCACAAACCAAGTAATCAAAGGCGTCCATTGTAGCGAACAGAACGCACCCTGCTCCCGACCATGGCTTTTGTTCACGGCTTGCTTGAGTGTGCACGGCGGGCGCTTATCAGAAATCGCCCCGTATTAAGAGCGTATTTGAGCATTGGCGAGTGCGTTCTAGACGTTGAAGTTGTGTAATTTGTCATCAACTGTGTTTTCACGGTGTATGAAAAAGGCTCCGGTGGTAAAATCGTGTCGTCTTGGCCTCTTCTATCGGCTCGTACAATAGTGAACCCCAGTACGGACCGAACATCGCCGCGAGTGTCGCACCATTGGCTGACGATGGCCTGGGGACTGCATTTTTGCTTTGTGCTAAGTTCTTTTCGTGCTAGCGGGCATGAAATTACGACTCGTGGCTACGACGCTACTCCCACACAAAGTGGACGCAATGGATGGGTCTGGCTTCGGTTGTTACGCCGCGCCCACGATTGGGCTGGGTTTGTTTGACTGACATTAAAACTCGGAGCAAACTCGGGCATGGCTTTGCACGGCAGAGTTGAACTGGGGACGCCCGTGGTGGCCGCTGCTGCGGCGGTGTTTATTTTTATGGTTCCGTAGCACGCATATTTCTATCCCGACAGGTTTTTTAAACGAAGAAGGGATTTGGAGCTCGTTTTTAGCTCTCGAAAAGTGCTTTGCATTGGTTTTGCAGTCATCTGGCGACAGACCCCCGTTTGCGATTACTTAGAGGCGGCTTTCGCTGCATGACCGTCGAGGAGCAAGTGTATAGTGTGCGCTGTGGCTTTACGCGACGGGAAGCTTCTACAGAAGCCTTGGTGGCGACCGCACCATCGACCGCCACCAGTCATCGACCGTCAACCGGTGTGTGCGCAATACGGTCAGTGGAGACGTTTTTCCAAGACCTCACCTTTCTTTTAGGTGATTTGGCGGACATGGCTTCCGCAGGTTCCTACCGCGCGTCTACCCGTCTGCAGCCGGAGCGTGCGCTTCAGTTATCGTCTGCTCGCAAAAGTTTCGAGCGAAGCGTCGCATGACTGTGCGTTCTATCATCACCGCGGCAGACAGACTCCCTCGAGGGGTTGCGTGACGTGCATTTCTTGTGAAAAGGTGGGACAGCTTGTGCGGATTTCTTGTGAAAAGGCAGGACAGCTTATACGTATTGCATATACCGTCAAGGAGACAGTCGACGCACCGATAGCCGGTTGAGGTGGTTTATTCGCAGAGATGAAGCCGATAGGAACGCAGGTCCGAGCGTCGAGATAACCCAGCTCGTTTCTCGTGCACGCACCTTATGGGGTTCACCCTCTTCCCCTGACACGTCTTTGGCGCAAATTCTCGCGTCTGGATTGGACATAATCCTACCTTCCTCTTCCACATGGTTGATGCTCGTATGGCACATACCCCGATAGATTTATGGCCTGTTGCATCTGTTCATTATCCTCGCTACAATACAATCAACGGCGCGTGCCTATTGTCTGAGGCGATCTTTACACATTACAATGGGTTTCGTTCAGCGTCACCGTCATATGGCAGGAAGCAAAGCATGGAAAGCGACTCTCCTCTGCGACTCTCCTCGAGCTCTCCTCTGCGCAGCCTTGTCTTCAGAGGTGCTCGCGGTTCTGGGAGTAAGCTGGCTGGCGCTGGTTGAAGGTGTGCCAGCCAGTTCGCTGACAAAATTGTTGGCGTCCATTCAGTTCATCGGACAAGCAGCAACTGAGGGAGCGGCACGCAGAGAGGAGGAGAGGAGGAGCAGCGCGCGCGCTATCGCACAGCTGGTGGGGAGAGGGGGAGAGGTGCGGACGGACGCCGACGGACATAGCCCAGAGCAAGAGATGCTTTGCATCTAATAAAGTAGTATTTGCTTACCCCCAGTAGCCGCCCATGCAGCAGTGGTACGAGAGAAAGCACTGAAAGATGCGCCACGCCCTAGTCGCGCATCCTTGGAGCGCGCGCCCTGGACCGATTACGTCACCTCAATAGTAAGCAAATAGCATGAATCGCATTTTTAAAGCGTTTTAACCTTGCCCCGAAATATTATCATGAGTTTATTATTATCACCACAGCTCCGCTTTGCCCGAGTTTCGCTCAAACTCGGGCCTTCTGGAATAGCACCCCAAGTGCAGTTTCTTTTCTGCACAAAGAAAGCGATTCCCAACCCAATTCCGCTTTCATAGAAGTACATCTGCCTGTCCGCTTATACCGCCCTAAAACAAACCGCGCAGCTCAGTTCTGAATTTTTTCCAGCTTATCAATCGACCTGGCCTGCATCGGGTCCCACACAGGGCATGCGTACTCCAAAATTGGTCCATTAAATGTGAGATAGGCTGTATTTTATTTTCCGGGGTGACCATCTTAGATTCCTTCAAGTAAAGTTTAGAGCTCTTGCTGCTTTACCAACATGATCAACATTGGCATTCCATAAACAGTCATGTGACAAAACAACACGAAGATATTTCCCTGTTGGTTGGGTATTAATCTAATGGTGTACACCGTTTCTATTTGCTTCTTTGTTTTTTGGAAACACGTATGTGAACACTTTTTTAGGGGGGAGGGTCACCGTCATTTGCCTCTTCTGGCACCACCTTATAATACGATCCAAATTGTCCTGCAAGGAAACACTGCCAACTTCTTTCCGAACTTGTCGATATAAAACACGACCTCGTCTAACACGCCACTAATAACTGCGCTGCCGTATCCGATCTGAAAGCCTGTAATAACAACGTAAAATTAGTGCGAACACCTATATTATGGTTGTTTTACGTGCCCTGGCAATGGTGGGGTTGTGTTGGGGGAGGGGACATGCCATAATTTTGACAGAAAGTGGAAGCCAACCAACACCACCATCGTTCCTTCTCCATCATCTTAAAATAAATTTCACAATCCTCAGTTGGAAGAAAACAGGAGGAGATTTAGTGACATTGTAATGAGTGTAGATTGTAATGTTAGTGGAGAAAAAGCACCTTGGGGGAATGCTATAGGACAATTGCAACCAGATTATACCAAAAATAAATTTTGTTTGGCTTCCTATTGACGTAGTTCGCTGCTAATGCTTTATCTTGTTACTATGGCTGGGAGCCACAGACTGTAATATAGCTGTCTTGTTACACCTTGCGATGCTTCCACCCTGATTTAAAGAGGAAGCCGATAGGATTCTACTTCATCCCTGCACCTCCGTAATTCTAGGCATAAGCGTGGCGCCCAATTCGCTAGATAATGATTGTCTGTCGCAGGGGGTGGTAAGTTTGCCTAGTTGGTACGAATTCATTTTAAATGCGGAGCATTTCTTAGGCTCGCCTGGTCCTGCGTCGTTGATGGCGGCGCCGTCCACACGCTCACTGCGCATGCGCAACTCTCCTCCTTACACCCACAGCTCCGCGATACTACACTATAAAAAAAATACACCATCTTCCCGTGGGGAACCCTGATGAGGATGCGAAGCATCGTGGCGGTTCCGTGTGGTTCCATTGTGTTGCCGTTATGTTGAGTGATCTGGTTTTTACTAGCGCCAGAGGGAATTCCGCGTCCGAGTCCACACCGGTGGCAAAGGCACGCAAGTGCTGTTGTGTTACGGGGAGTAGGCGGTGGTTCTCGAGGCGCCGAAACTCGTCCATCATGTTCTTGTCGATGTTGTCTCTGTGGTAGAATCGGTAGTCTCCGTCAGCTTTGGTGAGGTAAAGGTTGTTGACATTGGTGCACCGGCTGAGAGCAATGTACACGCCCTCCTCTTCGCAGCTTTGTCTTCTCGTTCTTCTTCTTCGGCGGTTCCCCTACGGGATGATGACGACGGTGGTTGAACGCGAACCTGTCTCGTGATGGATTCTTTGGTTGGCCAATCCCTAGGGGCATCCTGCCACAATCAGCATCAGAGGCGCTGCGGGCGGGGCTGGTTGAGCTGCAAGGCGCGTGGCGCTTCCCGCCACAGCTTTCCCACGGGAAATTCAGCATCCCCCTCTAAAGTTTTCAGTTCGTCGTTTCCGTTGACGTTTAGCTTCGCGTGCCTTCGTTGTATCTGTAGCTTCTTGACGTAGTTTGAATGAGTCAAGGACCTAAGGCGCGTTCGTAGCACTTGCTCCTGTCCCGGATTTGTAGCATAGTGGGAAGAGCACTGCGTACCTCCCGTTGCGGCCAGAGAGTCGTGGGATCGAAACCGGACGCCGCTAACTATTTCTTTTTTTATAGTGTAGTATCGCGGAGCTGTGGGTGTAAGGAGAAGAGTTGCGCATGCGCAGTGAGCGTGTGGACGGCGCCGCCATCAACGACGCAGGACCAGGTGAGCCTAAGAAATGCTCCGCATTTAAAAGAAATAGTTAGCGGCGCCCGGTTTCGATTCCACGACTCTCTGGCCGCAACGGGAGGTACGCGGGGCTCTTCCCACTACGCTACAAATCCGGGACAGGAGCAAGTGCTACGAACGCGCCTTATGTCCTTGACTCGTTCAAACTACGTCAAGAAGCTACTGATACAACGAAGGCACGCGCAGCTGAACGTCAACGGAAACGACGAACTGAAAACTTTAGAGGGGGATGCTGAATTTCCCGAGGGAAAGCTGTGGCGGGAAGCGCCACGCGCCTTGCAGCTCAACCAGCCCCGTCCGCAGCTCCTCTGATGCTGATTGTGGCAGGTTGCCCCTAGGGATTGGCCAACCAAAGAATCCATCACGAGATAGGTTCGCGTTCAACCACCGTCGTCATCTTCCCGTAGGGGAACCGCCGAAGAAGAAGAAGAACGAGAAGACAAAGCTGCGAAGAGGAGGGCGTGTACATTGCTCTCAGCCGGTGCACCAATGTCAACAACCTTTGCCTCACCAAAGCTGACGGAGACTACCGATTCTACCACAGAGACAACATCGACAAGAACATGATGGACGAGTTTCGGCGCCTCGAGAACCACCGCCTACTCACCGTAACACAACAGCACTTGCGTGCCTTTGCCACCGGTGTGGACCCGGACGCGGAATTCCCTCTGGCGCTAGTAAAAACCACATCACTCAACATAACGGCAACACAATGGAACCACACGGAACCGCCACGATGCTTCGCATCCTCATCAGGGTTCCCCACGGGAAGATGGTGTAATTTTTTTTTATTCAACAGCGCACCTCAGACGAGTACAGACATAGGCGAAGACAGGCCCGCTGACATCTCAACTGGCTTTTATTTCAGGGAATGAAAATATACATTGGGTATATATTGCGCGTGTGAAGAGATAAGATGTAACCAGTGGCATCAAAAATGGAAAGGGAAAAAGAAAGCAATGAAACAATGGAAAGGCAGCACCACTCAACTGGCCATCAGGAATGATATCTCCCTGTGTGTGAGAGAGAGAGACAGAGAGGGACATTGTGGGGGTTTAACGCGGCTACGCAACGCAGGCGATGAGGCGCGCCGTAGTGGAGGGTTTCGGATTAATTTTGACCACCTGGGGATCTTTAACTTGCGCCAAAAGCTCGTACACACGGATGTTTTTGCTTTTCGCCTCCATCAGAAGTGCACAAAACATCAGTATCATTGAAGCATGGTCAGCACCTATACGGACTGATATGCACTGTGACGTGAGAAAAATTATCCATATACAAATTGCTTATGTGCTTACCAACTCCTATATTTATGCGTCGCCTGGTTTGGCCGATATATGTCACGCCGCGTGACATTGGCAGGTGATAGACGGCATGTTTCTTGCACACAGAACATTTAGAACGAGGTTGGTAGAGTAACCACACCCGACTTGCCGCTACTCCCTTGTTTTGCACAGCTGGGGAGACACTGCCGAGTTTGTGATGTGTAGAAAAAAGAACCTTAAAGGAGCCATGAAGACAAACTACAAGTTGGGTTTATCAGAAAGACTGCTTAGTCCCGATAACAACGATATCAATATCATCGCAATCTTCGAAAAAATAACGGAGATATTAAAGAAAACGTGTGAAGCAGTCGCGACCCCCTAGCCAATTTCCCGCAACTTTTCTATGACGTCACGGAACCTTGTTTGTGCGATTGGCGGCCGCCTAACTCACCTGTCGCGACGACACATGACTAAACGTCTGTAATGGGGCCTATAGTTCCATTTGACCGCATCACTTGAATGCTAACGTGCAGTTAAGGCACTGAAGATTATGTTTTATTGTTGGCCCGTATGACGTCATGCCTGCTCATAACACGTCACTGTGGCGCAAAATTTGAAAGTTTTTAAATAATTCTTGCTTTTTTTTGTTAAAAAGACATCATCTGTGGCTTTAATTAAGCTGAGTGAGATACTGAATCCTAGTTCTTTCAAATTAAATGAAGTTGTATTTTCTCTTCATGGCTCTTTTAACGCCGTACCTTCCAGCCACACTGTTCACCGCACACGAAAGCCTGTGGACGTATAGCACCGTAACCAGCCATTTTCTGTGTGCTCCTCCGCCAGGTTCTTCAAATTTGTGCTTTAAACATCTGATTACGGCAACGCAAACACCTCGGATAATTTATAAACGGCTACCTCGAGTCTTGTTGGTTTTGTCCCAAAGGTGGCTTGATACAACGAAAACACGCTTACGTCAAGAATGAAATGAGGCTGTTTGGAATGATGAGCCTTTAAACATTTTTGGGATGGGCTCATGTGTGGTTCAATGAAGGCTTTTATGATCGTGAATAGTAGGCAAATAGCCCACAGTCTTTTGTGCCTTTTTCGACCCACAAAATAAGTATCAGGTTCATGGAGCCACTCTGCTCTGAAAACACCCAGCAGCCTTCGCTACTTGGGCCGATTGTGAGGAAAAGGGTGTCGGAATTTTGAGTTTAACAGGCGAACGGTCTCCCAACGGCGGGCGAACGACATCACTTATCCTCCGCTTCAGCGTGTAGCCGTGTTGTGGTATTTAAAAAATCTAGTTTACGTATTATGTCGCACCTTTTATACAGTGCTCTATCTATGGGCCCCACAAGCAAGCTGCAGGATGAGTCCATACCTATGATGAAGTCGTACTCGGGATCCGGTGGCATTCGGAGGTCCTGGCAGGTTCGCAGGTGGTGCCATAGTGCCGCCGTCCCTATGCAAATCAGGTTGAGCGCCACGAGTTCTGCAGAATACCGGAAGCCATTTAGAATGCCTGCAGGCTGCGCCACATGTTAAGCAAACAGTTTTATGCTCTACAACAGCAAGTTACCTCTTCGACACTCGAGATTACTATCCTCGCGTAAAACGTTTTTCTCCCCTGTTTTTCGGCAAACAGTGCTTCAGTATTTATTATTGCGTAATCAATATTATATGCATGTGGGCTAAAATTCGCGCCGTCGATCCGTGGACACAGAGCGAGAGGTGAACAGAGGATAATGGAACACGAGCGGAGAGGGCGCTGTCAGCGGGGACAGCACTGCGCTCGCATCTCTGCCGACCTCCTAGTTAGTGGTTACGTCGAGTGGAAGTGATAGCAGACGCGCCCGTCACAAAGCGTATCGACGTGCTGTGCCACCGCTTGTGTGGGTTGTAAAATGGCGCGTGCAGTGACTGCATAGTCGAGTATAGTTGGAAGTAGAAGAGAGAATACGAATGTTGGCAACGAAATACCGATGCCGTTGGAAAACAAAAGGCGCGACAGGCAGGCAATGCCGCTGCTGAAGGAAGCAAACGTGACCACTAAGATGGTTAGAACGCAAAGCGCGGTTGTTCCGGTGAACGAGGGGAGTGGGCAAAATGCTGTATAGCAGGGTTCTGAAGCCGTAGCAGGCCTTGCGCACGGGGCTGAGCCTCATGTTCCCGATGGAGAAGGAGCAGGTGCTAACGCATCCATAAAGATCTTCCATGTCACTGCGAAGCTGTTTATGGCTAAGGTTCCGTGGAACTTTTCGTGTCCGTCAACAAGTGTACGCAAGCAAAACAGCTGCCTAATGTGACCCAAAAGCGCGAGGTTTTCAATAGCGCGAGGGGTTCTTTTGTGTGGATTTGTTTGTTTGTTTGTTTGTTTGTTTGTTTGTTTGTTTGTTTGTTTGTTTGTTTGTTTGTTTGTTTGTTTGTTTGTTTGTTTGTTTGTTTGTTTGTTTGTTTGTTTGTTTGTTTGTTTGTTTGTTTGTTTGTTTGTTTGTTTGTTTGTTTGTTTGTTTGTTTGTTTGTTTGTTTGTTTGTTTGTTTGTTTGTTTGTTTGTTTGTTTGCGTACTTGGTTGCTTTCATTTGGCTTCGCACTTGCTTTGATTCGACAGTTCCTGTTCGACAGGACCCAGCCCACGAATTTCTAGTTACAGGGGTAGAAGCAATCCAGAACCACTCGACTCGTTTTATACTGTCTAACTATCATCGCACTGCTAGTGTGTCTTATATGAAATCAACATTGCTTCTGCCTAACCTGTCGTTGCGCTGCAAGATCCTTCGATTATCTTTGTTTCACAAAATTTGTTTCCACGGGCATCTTCACGATTTTCTTTTATCAGCCCCATCTTACATATCACGCCGTGTCGATCATCGCTACAAAGTTGGGCCGTTCCCCTGCAAAACAAACGCATTTTATCCTTCATTTTTACCCCGCACGGGGAATGAAATCGCCTTCCCGAACCGCTAGTGTCAATACATGATAACAAGTTATTCAAAGCTGCCCTACTTGCGCATTTTTCTGATTTTTCATAGGTCTGGATATCATGTTTAAAACGGTGAATATTTTCTTGATTGTTTTGGACATGGTCTTATGCCCGCATCTTATGCTGTGCTACTTGTGTATTGTACAATCTTCCCCCACTCCCCTCTGTAATGTTCTCAGTGACCTTGAGGGTATTTGAAAATAAGTAAATAAATAAATAAGCTTTGCACACACCAGATGCCACTGCACCCAACCCACTATCTTTCAGACGAATGCACGTCTGCATATAAACTCGTTTTCGAATTTTTATCGATATTATTTTTTGCAGACGATGTCACATCCCGAATAATTGCTATGCAATTTTCAGTAATCGTCATTATACTCTGCCATTACTACCATCACTTTTTAATTAGTAGCCTTAAACACTCACGAATCTCTTTTAATCGCATCACACCCGCAGGACTATTTTCAACACATGACCTTCCGTTAAGTTAGACCTACCTACGTCGAAATTTCGCTGCTTGGCCTTTGCAGCCCTCGCACCACAACACACAATGCACACACACGAATGCAGTTCAGGGTTGAAGTGTTTTTTCAGTGGTAGTTTGTTCGGTGCGCGTATCTGAATTCGTAAGCAGTCGTGAAGTCATTGTTCTTAGGTTTGTATGATTGTTGCCACTCATACATGTGTGATGCTTCCACCGTGCTTATGGTTTTATGTGAGAAAACGTACCATTTGCTGCCTATTGCTTGCACTGTATGTGATCTCTTCTTTGAGCCTGTGCTTTTTGCTGGGGTTATTACGTACCGTAATCCATGTATAAAGCTTCCTTCTTTTCCGGGAAATTGTTCAACGAATAATTTCAGTGGAGCTATTTTGCATGATTACAATGGCCGTCTTTTTTTTTCTTTTTTTAAACGGTACCCTTACTTTTAATGGAAATATTGACTTCTGTTTGTATGCTTCAGTCATCCCTTTCTCTCGTCCGCTAACAAAAATGTCTCACTATCGTACCTACTAACTAGCCCGCATTGATGCTCTGTCATAACAGTCATCTTGCAGATAAACAAAAAATAGTCCCATGCTTAATTTTTGTGCCCACCAAGAGGGTATCCGCTGTCCAGAACGGACTTTTGTACTAGCCACGTTATCACACTGCGGAAGTTAACGTTGTATGGGCAGAAGGCCAACTAGCGTACGCGTTCTCGTTTTTTTTATTGTAGCTTGAAACCATCCTTTAAACCATATCGCGGGCCTTGGAGGTGGAATAATCCCACGTTGCAAATTCAATTTATCTGGTGTGGTAAGCAATGAAGTAACCAAGAAGTACAAGCTAAAAATGCAATAAAAGAAGAAGAGCATTTATAATGATCGAGATGATTGCGGAGTAAAAAGCAATGAAACATCATATACAAAACATACAGAAAGCCCAGTGAAAGACACTGCCAATGTTAAGAGCAAAAAGACACCCCGTACCAGTCTACATACCGCCCCAACGTCCATGCTGTTTTCACAGTGAAGCTGTTCAGCAAATCATTAGAGTTTGGTGTCCGCAGTTAAAAATACCAAGAAAATGCCGAGAGCACGTGAGTACGGGCCTCGCTGCGATCGCCCAGCCGTTAAAAAAACAAGAAAATACCCAGCGCTCGTGTGTGCGTGTCTCGCGGCGGCCACCCAGCGTCCCCGGCGCACGTTTGTCAAGCCAAGCATACCCACTTAGGGAGATTGGCCAAGATTGGCCAAAAAATAACCGTAATCGTGGCAACACTTGCTCGGAAAGACAAAGCACGTCATAGCGTATACCCCTCCAAGGTGATGCCGGATCATTATCACTTCCAAAAAAATGAAGGAAGCCCACACCTGTAGCAACAATGATTGAGTAAAGGTCGTTGCGGTAGCAAAGAGGCAGCAAATCGGCTGCGATTGTGGACTTAAACCGTCGTGATGGTCGTGAAGGTTGCGTACAGCTTCGCTACATTCAAGTGTTACGCGTTATGTGAGCACCCTTCATTGTTTGTGTTATTCATCGATGCTGGAAAAACACTACACAAGGAGAAATAGATACTCAATGTGTAGGAACAAAACGCAGTGCATCGACGCTGCAAAGGTTTCAAACTTGCGGAAACAGCGCACTGCGAAACGAAAGAGAGGCGGAAGAACGAAACGCTTGTTTCCCCAAGTTTGACACCACGTGCAAAGCGGCCAGACTTTCCACTTGGTTTCTGAAATGCCGACATGAACGAAAAACGGTGGAAGACGCTTAGCTGCTGAGCGGGAAACTCACCTTTCTTGCCTATGCGCATATTTCCATCGGCTAACTCCTTGCAGCCGACTCGGTTGTCCGGGCTCCCTCCCACCGATCCGTATCGAATTTCTCTGGGGTATTCAAAGGGAAGATTGTGTCCGTGCGGACGATTCTCCGCCCTCCGGGGTATACCTGGTTGGAGCCCTGCCTTCACGCGTGAGCGGGGTCAGCGGCAGCACTACGATACAAAGCCGCAGCAGCCGCTGAGTAAGGACGAGACAGCCAAATAGAATTAGGGGCCCTTGGTGGGCTTCCCTTAACCCGACGTCGGCGCGCCTCCACGCATGCGTCCGGCCGTCCTCGACTCGTACGAGGTCAACGTAACTACAACTCGACATCAAGGCTGCCCTGTTGTTTTCCTCCGGCTACAAGGCCGCACAGCTCAGACGCCTCTCACCCACAACGGCCGTCGGGCCTGTACTCCCAGCGTGCGTCGCAACGCAAATACTTTCGGCCACGTATTAACCGTGTAACGTCCCGTTGCGCAGTACACTTCCGCGGCCAATATATAAAAAATAAGGATTTAAAAAGGGCAGATCTGTCATTCCTGGCACGCTTGTTCGTTTTATGGCGAGCTGGGCTGTCTTCATTTTGATTGTAAAAATGGGTCACTTGGAATACGTTCACGAAGTTTAAAGCAGGGAAGGATCTGCAGGGTAATCGCGCAGAAGGTGGACACCGGTGATGTGAGTGCGTATACACATACAAACATTCACGGAGATGAACATACGCCCCCTAACGCAAATCACTAAACTTTTCTACACCCTTTTAGCTTACAAAAGGTGCAGTACAGGTGTGATAAGGATGGTGGCAGGTCATAAGACCCGTTTTCTTAGGTTCCAACACCCTAATTCGTAGCTTTACACCCATTTTGTGTAGCAAAAAGAGTTTTGACCGACTGCAACACCCTCGGTTTACTGTAGAGGGTCCAAAGAGGGTGGAATGATGTTATTTGATTAAAGCGATGATTATTAAGGCATATACATAGTTTTAAACGCTAGCCACTCAATGATTGTGGAAGAAGTTCTAGTGCGCACCGTAGTTTCTCCTTCCAAAGAAGTACGGCCCCGTCATATTTGGATAAAATTACCGTTGTGGCATTAACAGTTGTCAAGCAATAATTATACGGCACCGATGGCGTAACCATAAATATTTTTTGGGGGTGTTATACGCCGCCAGGAAAAGAAAAACAAGGAGAGCCCCGCCCAAACAGTATCTTAGTCATAATTCTCGTTTGTTAAATCCGTAGGGTGGGTTTTTTCGTTCGCTGTAATACCTACCTTAAAATACCAGTGCACCCAGGACACCCCATACTTCCTGTATCCCCCAGGACTCCCCAGGACTGGCATCGTAAACAACGCTATTATGTTTCGTTTAAAGTCTGAAAGAAGCACAAGGGGAGCGCTGCAGATCTTACAAAATTTCGGAGGGTGTTCTGACACCAGCCCCCTCCCCCCCACCCGGCTACTACCCTGTACAGCACTCCAATCAGTGGTAGTCCCTGAAAATTATATTATTGCTACCACTTATGCAACTCCAAAATTGTGATGTGAGTAAACCAGAATGATAACACGATTTTTGCATATTGCATATATGGTTTGCTCCTATCAATAGGAATGAATTTCATTTGAAAGGTATAGAAAAACGGTGCCCTGAATGCACACACTACACCCTTTGCATCCTTTAATCCTCTCCAAAAGCCGGAAAAGTGTTGCAAGGTAGTTACACCCTGTTTTGTTGTCGCTGTTCCAACATCCTTTTGCCCATTCTCTGTGTGCACCCTAATGCTCTAAAAAGGTGTTGTATAGGTGTGATTAGGGTGGTGAGAGGTGGTTGCACTATTTTTCTCCCTTCCCCAGCACCCTCACTGTAGTTATAAGTGTAATTACAACATGTGTGGTGACAAAACTGGTGGCCGACTGAACACCCTCGTTTTTATTTGGGTGTTGAAAGGGTATGAAATGGTTGTTGATTTGTGAATAACTTAGACCCAGAAATATTGTTTTAAACACAGTAAGGTACAAACATTCCCCCGCTCGTAGAACATGTTGAAGTCCACCCCGTAGCTCCCTATTTCGAAGCAGTACGGCTCCCTACATATCTGGATAAAATTATCGTTATGCTATTAACAGTTGCTACGCGATAAATACACAACGCATCAATCAGTGTTAGTCGACTAAACATTCTTTCCTTGATAGTAGTGATGAAACTCAAAATTGTCGTACAACCAGTTGAATGATAAGACTTAATTGCAGGGTCTACCACATGTATGCTTGTGCAAATAAAATAGAATTTTAAAGGTATTGCAAAGGGAGTACCCAGAATGCACACACTAAACATTTTGCATTCCAGTGCTCTGTAAAAGCTGGTAACAGTTGTGTAACGTAGTCACATCTGTTTTTTTTGTTGTACCAAGACCGTGTTGCTCATAGAAAAGGGTGTTGAAATAATGAACCCTCTTCTTGGAGGATGTTGAAAGGGTGTGGACAAGGTGTTTGGCAGGTAATAAAATTCGATGTCCTACTCCGCATCACGCTTAAAAGTTTTTTTTGCAAATCTGCGTGCTGACTTGTATATGGTGACATTAAAATGCTTAATTCTAAAATTAGGGCTAAAATTTCTGATTTTTGAACAAGCCCACCGACCCTGGCAAACGACTTTCTTCTGCCAGCCATAAAAGCAAGTAGAGCAGCTAGGAGTATTTGTAAAGTAACGTAAGTATATACTCCCTCTCCCCGTGCATCCCGTTGTTTTCTTCTTCAATTCATTTGTGGTCCAAATGTGACTGCTTGGACGAAGTGCAGCGCCTTCTGGTCATCCACTGGGACATCGACAGGTCGGGTCTCCGGATGAACCCTGAGCGTGCTCGGGGCTCCCCACTTGGATACAGTATTGTTCCAGGCCCTTGCGCGCTGCTGCCGTGCCACGGTAGGCTTCAAAACAAGAGGAGCCGAACGCTTTAGGCGCCTGAGGGCAGTGACCAAGATGGGATTTTGGGCACCACGCGTTCGTCAAGCCGAGATGCGTTCTATGGGTCATTCGGTGGTGTGAGTTTTCAATTATTGCAAACGTGCCATGTTATTCACCTCACCTGAATCTGTCTTTATGTTCCAAAATGTATTCAAATGTATGGCCATGTGTCCTTTCTCTGTATACTGAATATTTATTATTCTGATAAACCTGTTTTTGTTAAAAAAAACTGTTGAGCGTATTGAATGTGCACTCCTTCGATCTCGATTGCAATGCGTAGCTGCGCTGCCCACACCCTTATTTTAGGTTGTCAAGCAGCATCACACCCTTAATGTAGGCTGTTTACAAGCCCACGCTTTTAGGAGCGAAGCCCGTTAGGGGCTGGAGCTGTTGGCGTCTCTTGTCGTCGTCGTCGTAATCGTCGTTCTTCTCATGTAGTCACGGTACTAAAAAAATTGGCCGCGTATCTGCTCCTTCCGTTGCAAATGTCGACAAAGGACGATAGTCTTTGTCGACATTTGCCAAGTAAATGCCTCCCTTCGCTTTCCCGCTCACTTCTCATGTTGTTCCTCTTGGGTCGCGCTCCTATCAAGGGAAACACGCTAAAGGTTGGTTCAAGCCTATTTAAATTTACCGCGTTCCACTGCTCCAGGCCGGGTGCCTCTATGCCAGCGCTGCCGTACGGCGGAGACGCGCGTGAATTGAGGCGCCCCTCTTTAATGTCTATAGCACCGCGTTTCCCTAGTCCACGTGCGTTGCAAGCAGAACGTGGAACCTATCTAGTGGAACCTTTCGTAACTGTTGCCACTTGATTTCTTAAAATGCCGCCAGAAGCTATATGGCGCCGGCGACAGAAGGCGACGGCGGAGTGAATTTTTTTTCTTCAGTTGATGAAATATTTAATCTCGCACAAATCAAACATGTATAATTTTTTATAATGGAACGCTGCAAATATCACTTCTGTATTATTTGTTGTCTTATATTTGCGTAATGTCTTGTTGTTCTTTAACAATATTGACAACTATGAACATTACACCGGACTTAGACGGGCACATTTAGCTGTGACTATATAAGACTATGGCGCAGGCCTTGTTTTACTTTGGCAGGGTGGCTGAATCGAGTCACAGACAGACAGACAGGCAGACAGACAGGCAGACAGACAGACAGACGGACGGACAGACAGACAGACAGACAGACAGACAGACAGACATACAGACAGACCAAAATTTCTGGGTTTAAGTAGCCGAAGAAAGACTATCGTCTTTAATAACTGGGAACTCGTTTACACCTCGTGCTGGAACGTAACGCGTGCTACAAAAAAGACACCGGGACACTCGTTGACGCCTCGCACTGGAGCGCTTCGTAACGCCTACTAAGAAAACACGGGGACACTCGTTGACTCCTCGCGCTAGAGAGCTTCGTGCTTCAAAAACAGGAGACTTATACAGCAACGGTTTCATCTCCGTTGGCAAAAACGCCAAGGCACTAAGAATATACCTACCGTAAAATCCCGAGAGATAGCCCACCTAAGATCGAGAGCAAATCGAGTGAAAATATGACGTGGGCTAACTTTCGGTGTGCAGTAAAAAAAAGTTGAGAAATGTATCGCAGCCAAAGAACGAACACGCGTTTATTAGCACTGTATTCATTCGTCATCAAAACCGTCGAACAAACAGTTGCTCTCAGTGTCAAACAAAAGGTCCACCACCTCCTCACGCACGGAATTCGACGTGGTTGGCAGGGCAGCAGAAGGAGGGATCGCCGAAACGAGCCGCTCATGAAGCTCTCCGTCGTATGATCCATCGAGGGCTGTTGATATACCGCACCTTTTCAGGTTCCTGTGACCTGTGACCTGTTATCGCACCCTACCCACGCTAGCTAACCTCGTTTCCGCGGGTGTCATCCCCGGCTGGGATGATGCTATTGTCAGGGGTGGGTTATCTTTAGGTGTTTTTGAAAAAAAAAATGGAAAATCGTGCCAAAAACAGTGGTGGGTTATCTTTCGGGGGTGGGGCATCTCTCGGGATTTTACGGTATACACTGCATGCTTCGCCCCTCCCCGTGTTTTACGTTACCGAAGATGGCCCGGGATTTTTTCGTTCATTCTTACACCTTTTTTCGTCAGAACACCTTTTAAAGGTGTGTGCCATTGGACAAGATTTTTAGACCCTTTCGGCCTATAAGGGTGTAAAAAAGTTTAGCGTGTACAGCCACAGGACGTCTGTCGTGATCATCATTGGTTTGCAGAGTTTTAACAACGCTTCGCTCGAAGTTAAAGTAACTGCACTACGTAAAGGATCATTTTTCAATCAAAAGGACACAGTAACTTTTTGCAAAAAAAGTGAAGGTGAAGGGTGGTTGGAAAAACATTTGAAAAGTAGTCGAATTTCAGCCCTACAATTTCGTGAGTAAGAGCGTTTTACGGCTTTTACTCTGCATTTAACTTTTGTGAAAGCAATCTTTCAGCCAAGTATACCGGTTGCATTGCAATTTTTTATGGTAAGAATAAAAACTCACGCACTGCGGTTGAGCGAACTCTTTCTGAAAGCAAAAATGCGTGAAAACTGGACAATGCGGGATGTTTCATTTTCAGCATTCAACATAGGATTTCGTGAGAGCTCTGAGTAGATATGAGTTCCTAGTCCGAATGAATTCTCAGCACATCTGAGTCCGTATGAGTCCTGAGCCCAATGGGAGGTCTGAGTCGTTGTGAGTTCTGTACGAGGATAAATATTGTGCCGGCTGTTAAGTTTGAGTGAGCAAGATGAGCTGCTCAGCGATGACTCCGAGTTTGCGTGAGAGATGATTTCAAAATAAATTTGTGAGTGAGTTTAAGTAAGCAGCGTCAACTTTGCCTGGTATGTCCAGGATATAGACACCGACAAACGCAAAATTTTTAGAGGCAGGGCAGACCTCGAACGCGTGTTTGGTCGTTCCCCCTTAAAAAAGACGCTGGACAAGACAGAAGCTTGTGTTTCGTCTTCTCTTTAGCTTTGTCCCTGTCTTAATGTTCGCTAGTACGATGAATTCCTTACTAAGACAGACGAAAGAATACTTTTTATTAGAAATAGAAACCACAGAGCAGCGGCAGACCACGCTGCTTTGCTCCAACCAGGACGTCCAGGTCCGGCTCTTCCGGATGGCTGTAGATGCCACTGATGTTTAAGGACTCCTGGCCGCCGTCTAAAGGTGGGCGAAGAAAAGAGAAGAGTACCCAACCATTCCTCTTCAGATCCTGCCCCGAGCAAAATAAAGTTGTTCTATCCTCACTACTGCAATCTAACCGAAGTACGTTGTTGATTTCTACAGAAACATCAACGATGCTATGCCAGATCCAGATTATAATAGCAGTATTTTAACAAATGCAAGACAACTCGTTGCAGATGTTGGTTAGCGAGAACCCGAGAGCTTTGAGTAAGGTGATTAGCGCCTCCCAAAGGCACCAAAGGCATACTATGAACTGCGCAAAGAGAGGGTTTTCGTCCGGAATTCACTGCACAAGTAAAGAACTCTCGAGTTTGACGCTCTACTTTAAGGAGTCTTCATTTCAGGTAAAGAGAAAATACTTTAATCGCGAAGAGCCCCCTCCTGAACTCTAGATCATGCCGTTTATTCAGCAACCCTCCCTATGCCTCCTCCAGCTCTCCAGCACACTGCCGGAGGAATGGTCCCCAAGTCCCTGCTGCCTACGTAGCACCCAACGTAGCTATTGCCCCACTGACTGCTCCACATGTATAAACACCTGCTGCGTCCTCCCCATTTTTAACGTCGCCCAGCCACTTGTCCGCTCGTTTTGACTCACCAGAATAGTGCCGGTGCCTTCTAATTTTAGGCGCGCTAACCAATTCCTACGTCCAACGGCAGGGGCTGTTACATGCAGTGCGCGAATACGTGGCGCGCGCATGACAATCGATTTATAGTTTCACCCTTGGCTTTAGCGGACAAGTGGCACGCTATAGTCGCAGTGTAATTCCGTATGTTGTAATCTTCGCTCCAGTCAATAAGATGAGGCAAGCTCGGTGCCTAATGCCTCCGGGACCACCTCCGACATTATTTTCGCCCTACCATCCGATGTTTGCAAGTCGCCGATCGCCACTCTCCGTCACCCTCAGTGCTTCGCAAGCCTCTTCTGCTGAAGCGGGAAATGAATTCCCGCAATTCCGGAGGCACAAACTGCGTAACCAGTAGAATATTCAATTTCTCGTGTGTTTCGGCGAAATGTCGTCCACTTGGTTGACGAAGGTGTTCCTCCTTTCACGCTTACCGGTTCCGGTGGGGCCGTTTCTGCCCCGAACTTTATTCCAAAGTTCCAAACTTTGGTGTTTGCTGAAGGAATTGCAGTTGATTCTTAAGCATATCCTTATGAGTGTGAAAGTGTTTCTTTTGGACGAGTCTTCTGCTGATGTCGCCAAGGACCGCTGCAGCAACTTGTCGCGGATCGCTACCAATGTTCCTGCGACACATCTTCCATGAAGCCGAAAGCCGCGAGACTGCAGGCAAGATTTCGGATGACCGAACTTTGCTTTGGGTCTTATTTTTTCTGATGTACGCGCTATGGAACGTGTTGCAGCCAATAGGAATGAATTGCACAACTTCTTTTTGGCGCTCTTTGCCCTAGTTGGCCTTGCGCCATAAACTATCCAACCTTTATCATTGAGCGCGCGTCGAGTGTTTCTTTTTGTTTCATTTTTTGATGCACTCGCTGCTATAGAGCATGTTGCAGCAAATAAGGATTGCGCGCGTGCCGTAAGTTCGGAGTTTTGTGGATGCTTTTTGCAGACGCAAGCCGGTGCGCGCTTTCGCCAACTTAGCCAAGTAGAGCTTTCGCGTTAAAAGTTATGGCGCTGCTTTCGGGACTTCATCTTCTAACTGAACAGGCAAAACGTGTGTCCCATTTAGCTGCATGTACTGCCCGAGTAAGCATCCAAGATACTTTTTATGCCATTTTATTGGTCAGCTTCTCTTCGTTCTCACAAGAAGGCATTCTTAGGCGGGGCGTCTCGTCATATCATAAAGCCGTGATCGACTGTGCGCGGGCTTAAGTTGAACTTTTCGTGCAGGCAGATGCGCCGCTGTCTCTCTCCTGGTTGACTGTATTTGATTTATTGTGGCCTTTAACGTGTCAAAGCTACACCAGTTCTAAAAGGCGCGCTTTGCAGTGGGGATCACCGGATTAACCCCATGGAGATCTTTAACGTGCGCCGAAATCTCTACACACGTGAGTTTTCGCTTTCGCCTCCATAAAGCGTCCACTTCGGTCGGGATCGAAGTTCTCTTTGTGGTGAGGGTAAGCTTGTCGGTGATGGAGATGTCGATATCCATCCGCGAAGTTCAGTGCTGGTGGCCCTTTCTTCCACACCTATGCCAAAGAAATCAGCCTTATTGCCACTAACTTCTTCGTTTGCTGAAAGGAGTGACCATTCCCATTCGCCGTTCTTACTCTGCAATATGGGCACTCCACAATGTTTTTTTTTTTTAACCAAACCCAACGTCCGGTCAGCTTGTTTCATTGTGAATAAATTGGTCAAATCGAATCTACTAATTCCTTCCTCAGCTTAGACGGTCCTGACGGCCCGCCATCCCTGCGCTGAACAACTATAGCCGCACCTCAACCCGCCGGCGTTGCACTATCCACCGATGTCTTCAGGAATTCCTTTGACACCAATTTAAACGCCACACAACGCATGCAGATTATGACGTTTATATACACGTATTTCTCCTCATTTGACTGCCAGAAAGCTCCTTTGGGTAGAACAGCAGTCGCCCACCACATGTGCGCAAGCAGCCTTGCGGCAGTGACCTTAACAAGTGGCGGCACTGAAACGCTGCATTATTAATTAGCCTGTCGATAACGTGCTACATCGTGGCGTAAAGGCGTAACCACATGGAACGATTTTAAATGCGAATGCATTTCTTAGTCGGGGGTTGTCATGCTCCGTCGGCGTGCGCCTGCATTCCTCCAGCGCGAGCGCACGTAAGCGCGCGCCTCGTAGTTCTGCCTTCGTCGTCGTCGTCGTCGTCTCGGCGCGGCGGACCCGCAGCGCTCGCATCGCGGAGCTCGGGCGGAGTAGCGGAGAGTGAGTGGAGAGGAGGAGCGCGCTCGGGCGTGTGAGGGCGCTCGCATCGCGGAGCTCGGCGGGCTCTCTCTCCTCTCCGCGTACCCTCTCTCCGCTCGCTGTGCTCGGAATCTATATAATGCATTGGAGCGCACGCCTGGCGCCTTGATAGCGATGGAAGTCGGTGAAGTCGAATCCCTCGCGGCAACGATACCGCAAGCACGAAGTGTAACACAATGCAACCTGAGCATTACACCTCCCGCTGGCGGTGACGTCACTGCAGTTGCTTCAACGTCATCATCGGTTGGAGGACTCACACTCTCGTCTCTCTTCATTAAGTACGCCATTAATAATAATTACTCGCACCGCACTCATCGGTGCAACCCAATGCATTCGCATTTCCGCACGATCCCCTTCGGGGAGGGGGGGGGATTTTTTTGCTAGCGACGCGACAAGCGATAGCGACGAGCGACAAAATCTGGTTTTCGCCGCGACCCTCCGTCGCTAATCTTAGTCGCAACGCGCGATTATAACGTGGTGAAAGAAGATCACTTGTCGCCAGCGTAACAACATGAAGCGTTTTTTGCGAGCAGTGCGACCGGCGACAGCGACAAGCGGCAAGATCGGGCTGTCGCAGCGATCGTCTGTCGCTAACTTTTGGCGTATCACTCGGTTTTGGCCTGAAAAAAAATCGCGTCGCCCGGAAGGGGTAGAGAAGCGCAAAGGCTGTCGGGGTACGTCGTCTGCTCCCACGACTTCCGGTTCTAGAGCTGCACTGGCATCCCGTCCGCCGGTGGCTTTCACGCGCGTGTGTGCGTGTTGCGTATTTGTCGCAAAGTTGTTATCTTTCAGAGACGCCCCTGGTAGCATCCATCGTATCTATCGTTGAAGGCGCGTTGTTTGAGCGTTTTCTTTCGGTGGCAACAGACAAACAACGCGCACACACGCTCGTGAAAGCCGCTGCCGGGCAGATGGCCAGGAGCGCTCGGAAAGTAGCATACGACTTTCCCGTGAGCCTTTGCGCTTCCACCGCTTGCTACTGGCCCGCTACCGGGGCGCATTTTAAATGCAGAGTATTTCTTTAACTCACGATGTCACCCGGCGTTCGCGTGCCTCGGCGTCCGCAACAGCCGTTCCAGGTGCGCCCTCTCCCCCACTCCTCCTCTCCCGCATCCCGCTACCCTCCTCGCTCTCAACACCCCTCTCCCTACACTATATAAAAAAATAATACTTACCGGCGCCTGGTTTCGATCCCACGACCCTGCGGGCGGAACGCAAGTTACATGGTGGTCTACCCACTGCGCCACAAAGGACACAGAATGGAAGGCTACGAACGCGCCTTATATCCTTGACTCATTCAAACTACGTCAAGAAGCTGCTGATACAACGCATTCACTACCACCAACTCCCCAAACACTAAACGTTAAAGCAATACACCCACCCCCTATGCGACGCATTTACTCGAGTCCCCCTCGCGGGGAGATGGGCCCTTTTTGTTGTCTACTGCGGCGAGCATATGATTATGAAGAGCTGCACGATGGCCAACTCACGGCCAACTTTCAATGATAAGTTAATTGAAGAAGTGGAAAAGAGCCCGATATTATGGAACCTGGCCCTTCCCGCCTACAAGAATCAACAAAAGAAAGACGTTGAATGGTGCCGCATCGCGCTGTTGCTCCGAACAACAGGTAAGGGACTCGAACAGCCGATATCTTCCATTAAAAATGAATTGCACGGCATGCACTGTAGTTTTAATCACGGCTGCCGCCACAGTGCATTGAAGTTAGCTTACTCCTTTCGTCATGTTCAACCTGCGCCCTTTTGGCGGCGCTATGTTTTCGTGCTTCGAGTTGCGTACGCGTGCGCTGCACATCCCGCAAGGCTTGTTTTATTTATTTTAACTACAAGTGATAGGCATAATAGAATAAATGTGATTGGTCATACATAGCTTTACTCAATGTCCTAGTTACCGAGTACGAAATTATGAATTATGTACGGGCTCGCCAAACACAATCTCATACTACGATAGTATACTTTGCTCCCACGCTGATCATTTTTGCATTTTATTTTCGCAGTGCCCAAACTCAAAAGACGGTGGAAGAACCTGAAAGACGCGTTCTGGAGAATTTTCAAAATCAAAAACCCTGTCTTGAAGAGCGGCACGGCAGCTGAAGATGTGAAATTCCCCGACAGTGATGAGAAAGACACAAAGTGGAAGTACTATGACCGGCTAATGTTTCTAAAGGATACCGTCACCAGCCGGAAGTAAGTTTAGGAAATACGTTACCTCCGAAAAAAGCTGCTGCACACCTAGGGGGTATGTTGATTGCCCTCAATAAGGTTCACACATTAGAGGCTCATTCAAAATGGTGCTTATATAATGTGCGTAGTTAAAAAAAAGTTCCATTCACCTCAGAAAACGACTATTGAGGCGTACGAGAGCGATTTTTTCCTTCTGGTAGGGGCCCCCAGGTTTAGGTACCCTCATCCAAGAACAAAGACCTTGTACCAGATACCTGTACCAGCTCAGGCCGATGCCAAGCGTCTTTTGTGGATGTGTCCAGATACAAAGACAGCTAGGGACAATGGGCTAAGACAGGCTGGTCCCCAGTTGTGTAAACGGGATGGCCACAACCACTGGATGAAGGACAAATGTTACAGGTCATGAACTTTCCGCACTGAACTGCATGCCTTTACACTTGATCGCTCTTCTTGCTTTCTCTCAGCTCTCATTTTGATACACCTCTTTCCCTCCCTTGCATACTGCATTCCCTTTCCATTTGTTGAATCTACTCTCACATGCCGAATGGAAGAAATGGAAGAACAAAAGATCGAGTTTTTGTTTCAGGACATCAGGAAATTTGGAGCCGCTGCCCGATGAAGACAGCGTTGGAGAGCAGAGTGAGGAGCCCACGGAGGCGCACCAGATTTTTGCTGCCATGTACCACGAAGATGACGCGCAAGAAACAGCGACTGTGTGGGTGGAGCGTGAAGACGTGCCAGCACAATGCGACGTGGAGGCGGTGGCAACTGGCCCCACTCTGCCAGTGCTCCCTGCTCCTCCCAAGAAACGGAAAAGGCAGCAGCAGTTTGACGCGGAAATTGCGGAGCTAACGCGGGTAATCTTAACGAAGCCTGACGAGGCGGAATACTGTGGCTTGCTAATACCAGCAAAAATTAGGCAGTGTCCGGAGAACCTGCGCGACAAAATGCAAATGGAGCTGTTGAGATGTGCCAACGAGTTCTTAGAGGAGGTAGCCGGCGCCAGCAGAGTGTAGTACTGTGAATTTTTAGATGACGTACCTGGAACATATGGGCTTAATTACAGCAGGCGCACCACGTTGATGGGAAGAAACTTTTTATTGTTGACAATAAATACTCATATTCTGCCTTGTTCATACATTCAGTTATCAGACACAATAAAAATAAGCAGGGGTGAACAGCTGCGCCATTGAGCGCCAAATGTGTTTACTTGCACCATCCTGCGCCAAGCTCGTTTATCAGCGTCGTTCTGCGGCGGCGTACCTGAATTGAGCCGCTAGATACGACCGCCATGATGCGCCATGCCTGAAAACGTGGCTGAAAAATCGTGTTTTCGGTCTCAAGGCGGTTATAGTTTCAGTTTCATCAAGTCTATGAGTAGCTATGAAAGTTGGCTTTGGCTTAGCGATAAAGCAGCAGGCTCTAGGTGCCTTCTCCCACCTTCGCTTTGCATTTCTGCTTCACATTTGCACAATTTGGTCTGCCGGAGTCAATCTGTTTGACAACCACATACTTGCAGATGTCGGGAGCACGGACAAAAAGCCAATAAAGCGGCGTGACGGGGTCCGTGCCCCTTAATATACAGGTCATGGAAAAAGTATACATTCAAATTGTAGTGCAGACTGGACATGCATAAAATTCGCATTTATACAGTAAAATGAGCTAGCAATACCCCTAGCAAAATTGCAAATCACTGCTGAACCGCAGCGCAAATGACGTAACAAAGGACGAAAGCAAGAGAACACACGAATAAGAATAAGAACACAGAAATCACTGGTTATGCGAGTTTAGTAACGTAGGCACAGTGCAACACCACAGCTGCTAGCCATAATTTGTCACCATAATCAATGAAAAATGAACAAAAGTAAAATATTTTTAGCTGGTTGCTAGCAGATAGAATAATATGCACAAGAAACGTAGTTTATCACAGGTGAATTTAGGCGCCCATTTTTGGGCGATACTGGCTTTGCTTCCCGCAACGTTTTGTAGAGGCATGTATTGAACAAACAGGTTCTTGGACGCATTGCCCTCGCTTGTTTATTCGGTTCGCTTTTGCTGTGGGGTAATTACTCATTTTCGCCAGTGAACTTTGCCGTTAGCTTTGCTTATTGGGGGATGGTCGAACATTAATTATGTCTTTGAACACACTCAAGTTACGTAGTCTACGCAGTAAATTCATTGACTCTCGCAACCCCGGTGACAGGCAAAGACAAAACTATGTTCAGCATCGCACGGACTGAAACCACTGTTCGATAGAAAAAATGCTAGCAAACACCTTGTTTTACGGAATGTCACCATGCGTTCAGTGTTTACGGGGCACTGCTTTTTACGGGACCCGAAGCAAGGCCTGTTATCTGATGTTCTTCGAATTGACATTTGAACAGTGATAATGAGGCCCGCTCGCTGGGGCCTAAGCTATTTAACTCCGCATGATGTAAACCTCCAGATGTAGTACCAGTACTGTGTTACCGGGTCGGGGTAGGTTCTAGTGCATGGTACAACACCTGAATACTAGATAGATAAAACGTAACTTGAATGGGGCTGGCCCAGCTGCCAACAGGGAGGTTATGCAGGCACTATAATGCTGTGAAATGGTGTTACATTTGCTCAAAATTGCATTTCTCGAAGCTCCAAACCTGCTTTAAACCTTCCTTCCTTCCTTTTCGCAAGCCTTTTCGCAAAAGTGCCTTTTTTCGCAAGCGCGGGGCAGCCAGGAAGGTCTGCCCCGAGCTTGCGAAAAAAGACACTTTTGCCTGCTCCCAATGCAGCTAAGTAGACGCGTAAAAAAACCTGAAAAAACCTTCTGCACTTGCAGGGTCATTGCGGTGAGGCAACTTAATTGCTGTCTTGGTCTAAACACGGCCCACTAAAGTAACTCTCACTGCACCACATGCACAGCAGGCAGGTTCCACTGCCAGGGCACCTGGCCTTCGTTTGAAAAAAAACTTTGACAAACTCCGCCCGAACCCTGACCGCGCTTTGGGCACTCTTTAACGCTTTTGCACCTTGCAGCTCAAACATCGCTGCCCCTCCACCCCTCTCTGCTCTCCACGCTCCTCCCCGAACGTTCCCGAACGTGTCTTCAACATCTGCATAGCCGGGCGGGCAGTTGTGGGCAGCGGCCCCTTTCGAGATGCACAAAAAATTGTGCAGAACCCACGTGGCCTTCACCACGTTTTCGGCGTTCTCGAGCTCCAAGTTGATTCGCCGGTCGTAGATGGACCACCTGGAGGCAAGGATGCCGAATGCGTTTTCAACGCACCTCCTGCGAACGGAAAAAAAGCATGCCTGCACACTTGTTATTAAGGAAAAAAATTAAGCCACCAGTATTTGCTTTTTTGTGTGTGTGGCATCAGAACGCATAAAATGACACCTGAGAGAATAAAAATCGCAGCATCACACTACGTCTGTGGCATGTTTGAGGAAGATAAACTTCTGTACAGTGCAACCCGCCCCTTGCACGGCTGAGCCGGTAGTTGTAAATGACTTCTTCAAGCCATGTTCGGGTGCCCGGCAGCGGCCTCATGAAGTCGGGTCTCAGCTGGAATGCCTCGTCCCCAATGTAAACATGGGGGACCAGGGTGCTCGTTCCCGGGAGCTGCTGTGCTCTGGGCAAGTTCAGCTTGCCCTTGTGCAACCGCTGCCCGATGGGGGAGTCCTTGAAGGTTCCCCCGTCGCTGAGGCGTCCAGGTGCACCAACGTCGACGAGCGTGAACAGGTAGCGGCTGTCCACAACGGCCATGAGAACAATCGAGAAGGTTCCCGGCAATGAAGAACCGGCACTTCACAAGTGGCACTACACCCCACAAATAGTGTCACCAGGCGGGTAGATGAGACTATGTTAAAGAAACTACGTTGGTGCCATAAATGAGATTTTAGCGCGAGAGTGGTACAGGTGCCCCACCTCGCAACATGGTGTCTGTCGTGCGCATCTCTCAGTCAAAGTTACAGAGGGAAAGAATGCCTCAAAAGCTAGATATCGCATTGCTAGGCAACATCTTAAAGCGTTCCAAGTGCGTCGTCGGCTACCGTGCGTCCGTCTGCCGCTGACATTCCACCCCACACTGCGACTACTTCGGAACTAAACAAACGTGGTGTATCAGGGATCATGCTATGCACAGCGGCTGGATGCACAGAGGATGACAGTACGGAGAGAATGTTAGCATCAGACTTCTGGCTCACGTGACCTCATCCCTTCGTGTTTGTGCAATATGCTGCACTTATTGTCTCAAAAGAGTTTGACAGAATGCAAGGGCGAAGACTCCACCCGATGTCCATCCTCAACACCGGGCCTGTTGAATCGAACTGCGGAAATGACACCAGGCTCGACGTTCATCCGTTGAACCTGAAGTTGCCCCGCTCAAGTGTTACTTTCCCATTCAGCTTAGTTAAACAACTTTCATTTTTGTCTACACTGGCACTGACTGGCATCATGCAAGCTGCCGTCACTAGCTGTGTTATGTACACCGTACTCGCGGGCCCCAAGATCTGCAAAGGAAAAACTCCACATTGTCATACACCAAGCCTATAATGCAGCCCTGGAGCTTCGCAAAAGTGCTACAAAAGTGCTGCATTGCGAAGCTCCAGTGAATTGCATTGGAGCTTCGCAAAGTGCTGCAAAACACCGACAGCTTCATGTCGATAATACATGTGCGGGACTACAAGAATCCTATCCCACCTCCAATTCCCACACTCACACCAGCAGGCAGAGCCACGTTCAGCTACACGCCGCTACCATTACGCGAGGAGGAGCAGCACCTATGCCACTCACCGACACTCCACCACAGTCCCTCCTCCCGTCCCCAAGAAACACGCACCATATGTAGAGGAATGCAACTGGAGAAGCCCCGATACGAGCCCGCAAATCTAATAGCATGTCTTCCAGGGCTCCGCCTTCAATCGCTACACGGACGCTTCTTCATACCCGCAAAACATCCCGAGTCATTCCACTCTGTGAATTTGAATGGCCCGAAAAGTTGTGATGGCACAGAATTTCGAACAAATGTGCGAACCCGGCGTATTGATAGATTCTGCTTTTTCTGCAAACATCCGCTCCTGAAGCTCGTTCTACAATTGATGTGTATATTTTGCTTTGCCAAAGTCTTTCCCCTATGGTTTACCTTATAGTTGTGGTACAGGCTTCCAGACTTCCTGGGCACTTTATCTGGACGTGCTTGCCATCCACTGCCCCGAGGCAGTTTGGAAACTGCTACCGCTGCCAGTAGCCACTGGCAACGGCCCTCCACTCTGTCTCTGACGGGGGCGCCTGCAACAAAAGATAAGGTGTGCTGTGCTAAATACTACATGCAAAGCGAGGTGAAAATGTGGGTTTCGCTTGAGTGCACGTTGAAAGGAGAACGAAAGGAGAACCTTTGCTCTGTGAATTATTTTTTTTTCCGCATGTACCCATATTAATATTTGCAGTTTTCCGTCTTTTTTTCCGGAAGTTTGCTAATCAGCATAACATTATATATACATATAAACACCGGATTCGTTTGAAAGTGTAGTCTATTCCTGCTGAGTGATGGCCAGATGCAAGACCCGTGATGACAAGGCACATTCTGAAGACCACAATCATCAGGGCCACCATAAAAGAGCAGGTGGGGTGGCAGGGTTGTTTGATTAAAATAAGGTAAGGTACTTCAGTATGTTAACTTGTGGGACGCATTCACCCTTATCGGTGAGAAGCTTGCTGTCCGTCAGGTTAAGTGCATTTAACTGGACTAGGCGCGACATCGCAGAGTTCAGCATTCATACCTTCATGTATATGGGAGACAGCTCCTCCCACAGCACCAGGCAGGTCAGGTGGATGGCCTGCCTCGCGGTTTCTTTCCCGACACGGAATGCCATGGCGACGTCCGGGATACGCATTCCCGAGGAAAGGTACCTACAACGAGTATACAGGAAGTGCACTTCTAGATAACTCTGGTATTTATAATAAAATACTTGTTTGCAAAACAATCTGCCGTTCCAAGGCCATGGGCTCACCGCAGGGTCAGAGCGAGGCGCTCTCCGGACGACAGCGGTTCCCTGCAGAGCCGCTCCATCGTCAGCCTCTCGCCGACTAGACCGTGAAGGGAGTCGAAAGTTTCTGGTGACATCCGGTAATAGCTGTACAACAGCCCCAGGTCGCCATCCTTCATGACTTGCATCTGTAACGACGTTTGAAAAACCAATGAACATGTGTAACGGAACTTCGAAAAAAATTACACCATCTCCCCGAAGGGAACTATGTGGTGATGCAAAGCATCTCGGTGTTCCCAACCCCCCCGTCGCGCGCGCGGCCGCTTTCGCAGCGCGGTCGCGTTGACGAGCGGCATCCGGATCCGCTTGGCGACGCTGGCGTTTCGAAGCGGCTTCTCGTTGGCGAACCGCATCCGGATCCGCTTGGCGACGTTGGCGTGCCGAAGTGGCTTCGCTTTCTCGCAGTGTGGGATCCGCTGCTCGACGCTGGTGTTTCGAAGCGGCCTCAGTTTCGCCAGTTCGCTGACAGAATTGTTGGCGTCCATTCAGTTCATCTGACAAGCAGCAACTGAGGGAGCGGCGCGCGGAGAGGAGGAGAGGAGGAGCAGCGCGCGCGCTATCGCACAGCTGGTGGGGAGAGGGGGAGAGGTGCGGGCGGACGCCGACGGACGGACATAGCCCCGAGCAAGAGATGCTTTGCATCTAAAACGAGTGGTGAAGTTGCCGCCGTGAAGTATTCACTCTCCAAGGCGCGATGACGCCAAATTGGTCGCATCCAGCAACTGCGATTGCTTTCGGAAAGTTGCCGGACAATTAGCAGGGCCTTCAGCCTGGCAGCACGATTTCTGCGCTCCATAGCCAGCAAAATGAAATCCACACACCTCTGTTAACGACACAAAGCGACAAAACCGACGACAAGACCCTTTTGGCGCCTTTTTGCTCGCGCACACTCGTTCTGCGCAAGCGCGATGTACGGAACTGCGGACCTGTTCTAGTGTAAAATGAACTGATAATTACTATTCAAAAAACGTCACCTACTACGTTTTCATTAAATTATAGCTAGGGGATGTAGTAGTAAATTGTATTTATATATCTTTTTCACATTCGTAACCATCCTGTAAACAAAAAGCATTCTCGCCCCGCTCCCTTGGTTGCTAACGGCTGGGCGACAACCTGTCGCTTGTCGCTGCATGTGGTTGCATCGGCGGTCAAAACGTCAAGCGGCAGCGACAACTTGTCGCTATCGCTTGCCGCGTCGCTAGCAAAAATCGCTCCAAGTGGTTACGCCTTAATTCGTCTATAGCTGAGTCTCTGGTCATCCCCAATAGTACAGGTAAAACAAAGGCGGACTACTAGGTCCTGCGTCAACTATCATCGCCCCATAGGAGCAAGGACGTCTATTTCCTATCTCAAACCGGCGTCGCCAACCATGGTCCACGATAGGGAACATGGTGCCGAATTCTTCTCGCCCCTTTACTCGCACTCCGACTGCTTGGAGGCGCCCGTTTTTTGTTCCCAGCCGAAACAGCAATGACTCGGGAGGTCCATGCATGGATCGCTCCGATACTTCTCCTGCAGATGTGAAGAGACACCGACAATTTTCTCTTTGTTTAGGATCGCGGTACACTAGCACTGTCTCGCACAAAGCCTTGTTCCTACTGGGTACTCTGCTGTGATGAATGTGATGACCGACAGCGGGTCATATTGGGTGCTTTGTGGACGAAGGGGTCATAGCGGGTCATTATTAGCCCACTTAGCCCCTCGCAAATAAAGATATTTGTGCGCGTATGAGCCTCGTAGCAAAATAGAATCAGCTCAAAATATCATTTTTACCCCTGATAGTTTATGAGAATTTAATGTCATGCCAGTTTGGTCTATGCAATGCGCCTACCACGCCTGAAAGAATCAATAAGAACATTTGGACAAAACGGTGTCTCAGCCAGTTCCAATGAACTGTATATACGTGCTATTGCGACCGCGGTACCAATAGATGACGTTATACCTCAAATTGTGACGTTAGGCCTGACATCTGGCCATTGAATACTTACATAACTCCCGTCTTCTACTGCGCATCAACCTTTCGGCAAGCAAGTTATAAATTGGAAAATACGGAAGCTTGGCGAATCAGGCTTCGCGAATGTTGCTTCAACTTGTTCAAGAGAAATCGTCCGAGGTATGCTAGTAGAGCTTCCGCACAAAGGGGGAGGCGCTGCGGTCGCCGAGGTGAGCGAACGCACCTCACATCGGCTCCGACGATTATACTACTTTTCGGAGGACCATCCCGCCTCAGCTGTCCCAAACCTGTACGTACGCGTTCCTTTTAACGTCCGGAGCACGTCGATACCAGATTTGGGCATTTTCGCCCATCTCTGGCCGATTTACGAGTGTTTTTCTCGAGTGAGGCGAGGCCGCCGGGCTAAGCCTAACGAGGGATACGACGACTCCGAGCATGGCGCCGGCCACGTCGACGGCCGCCGCCACGAGCGACGCCTCGGGCCCCGCCCCGACAGGGGCCGCGGGCCACCACGTCGCGGAAGACGCCTACGAAAATTCCACGGAAATGGATACGACACCTGCCGACTCTCCTCGCCGACGACGGCCCAGCCTGGATCGCAGCTCGGGGAGGACGGCCATTACGGTTCCCGGCACCGACGACGACGCCGACGCGGGTCCGCGCGCCGACGAAGACGCCGCCCCGGGCAACAGGGACCGCGCCGGGTGGATTCAAGTTGTCCCCCTGCGCCGCCGCAAGAACCAAGCGGGCAAGCAAGGGACCCATCCGCAGCAGGCCCCTTCGCCCACCGGTAAGCCGAGCCCCGACTCCGCTTCACAACCCCGCACGCCCCGGCAGCCCACGCGGGCGCAGTTCGCTAACAAAGTCAACGCGGTCATGACGAAGACAGCCAGGATGCCCAATTTCGCTTCCCGTGACGAGAACAGGGTGGTCGTTGGACCACGTGGCGGCCTCGTGGTAGGCAAGGTGCTACTGACCGACCTGCGGAGAGCCGTTTTCGCGGCGGCAGGCGTGGACGCAGCGGCCATGGAGGAGGACTCCGTGTCGCCCAACGCGGCCCAGAACATTTTGGTGATTAGCACGCCCAGCGAGGAGCGCACCTTGCAGTACGAGCTGATCCAGGAAATCGCGATCGGAGGCGCGACATACGAGGCCTACGCGTACCGGGCGGCGCCGGAGGACTCGTCCCGGGGCGTCATCCGCGGCGTCGGGCTCGAAGACACGGCGGAAGATATCCACCGCTTCGTGGTCAACAGAAACAACCCCACGGCGATGGACGCCCACCGCCTCGGCAAGTCCACGGCCGTCGTCATTCTCTTCGACGGCGGGAAGGTACCGTCCTATGTCAGGTACGGCGGAATGATTACGAGGTGCTACCTCTACCGGCAACACAGAGAGGTGTGCAAGACGTGCGGCCAAGTCGGCCATCGAAAGGACGTGTGTCCCACCCCCACCGCCCGGGTCTGTTTCGCCTGCGGCCAGCGGAACCCGGGGCCAGGCCACGAGCAACGCTGCAAGCCCAACTGCAAGCTCTGCGGCGGCCCGCACGCCACGGGCACCAAGAGCTGCAAGAATAAGTTCAAGACCCCGTTTCAAGTCAAGAAGCGACAGTGGCAACGCAAGCTCGACGAGGAGCAAGCGAAGTCGGCACCGCCGCCGCCGGCGCTGAAGGTCAGGATTTCTAGAAGAGACGATTTCCCGGAGCTCGACCAGCGCGCGGCGCGCGGCGGCAGCCGGGAGAAGAGCCGCGACAGGAGCGCGTCCGGCGTGGCGCGCGGAGATAGGCGCCGAGACCTGTCACGTGGCCCCACATGGGCGACGGTCGCCGTCGGCGGCGCAACTGCGTCGTCGCGGCTAAGGTCGCGGCGGCGGTCCAAGTCCGCGCGGCGCGAGAGATCGGCGTCCAAGGGAAGGCGAGCGAGCCGCTCCGGTTCGCGCCACAACAGCACGAGGCGGCCGGCCGCGAAGCCTAACGGATCGGAGAACGCGGAGCTACGCGAGATGGTGAAGGAAATGCGTGCGACGATCCACGAACAGCGCATCACGATCGAGCGGCTCTCCAAGCAGCTAGAAGAGCTATGGGGACTGCCGAAGAAGGGGTGGGAGAAGGCGAAGGCCGCTCCCGCCTCCGATGCCCCGAAGCCTACTTCGACCACGGCGGCGCGCCCCGCGCAGGGGCAGGCTCCGCGGCCGCAACCCCGACGACAACAGGTGGCACGGGAACCCACCCCCGGGCAGCGACAGGAACCGCAGCAGCCGTCTCCGGCGGCAAGCCAGACCTCCCCGACCCCTCTCAAGAGACGGGTGCAGGAGTGCGAAGAGCGCGAAGAATCCGAAGAAGAGATCGATGCGGACGAGGACGACGCGGAGTCAGTCGTCTCGTCGGCGTCGGCGAAGGCGACTGGCGCCGCGAAGACACCGGGCTACGCGGGTCTGAGTAACCGCTGCCGTCGGCTGGAGAACCAGATGAACCGCTGGGGCAAGGATCTGGAGAACATGGAGAAGCGGCTCACCAACAGGATCGACCGAGCTCTCAACCAAATGATGCAGCAAGTCAACCAGGCCGTCGGCCAGATGACCCAGCTACAGCAGCAGCTGCAGCAACAATTCAGTCCCGAAAACATGAAGACGCTCGAGATGAACGCCATACAAGAACACTTCGACAACGGAGCCTCTCAGGAACATTCGCCATGAAGAGCCGCGACCGCACGACCCTGAAGATCTGGCACTGGAACGCCAACGGCTTCCGGTGCCGGAAGGCAGTCCTGCAACAGCACCTGCGCTCCCTGACCGCGCCGGACCTCCCCGACGTGATCATGGTGCAAGAAACGCACGCCGAAGACGCGAACGCGACGTCCCTGCCGGGTTACAGAGCGCACGCCAGCCCGCCGAGCGCCCGCACCTGCGGGAAGGGCGCGGCGCAAGGAGTGTGCACGTTCGTCCGCAAGGGCATCGCCTTCGTCAAACACGAGAATTTCCTGGGCGGCCGCGGCAGTTCCATCGAGCACTGTGTGACCGAACTGGCAATAGTCACGGGCAGACGGAAGAAGCGGGCGACGGGCACCGCCGTCCTCGTCGTGAACGTATACAGCAACCCGCAGCACCGCCAGCAAAAGTTCCGGGCGCTGCTGCACAAGGCTCGCAACGCGGTCTCCGGGCAGAGGGACGCGGCGGTCGTCGTGTGCGGCGACTTCAACGCCCAGCACCGGGAGCTCGGGTACACGGCAACGTCGGCCAAGGGCAGAAGCCTGCTGGAAGATGCCGCCGAGGCCGGTTACGTGCTGCTCACGGACCCGTCGCACTCGACACGCATCGGCACGTCGACGGCCCGGGACACCAACCCGGACCTTTCCTTCGCGCTCCTGCCGGGCGGCAGGACGGCGCAGTGGAGGAACACGGGCCACAACCTGGGAAGCGACCACTACATCGTCGAGGTGACGGTGCCGCTCCGCTCCGGCGACGACGGGGACGGCGGCGGCGCCGGCCGTGTCCAGCACCGCCTGACCGACTAGCACCGGTTCCGGAAAGCGGAGCTGGGCGAGATCGAGAACATCGAGGAGTGGACGGAGGGTCTCGTGGCCGCAGCCGAGGGGGCGACGGCGACGATCGAGACGACGGAGGACACTCCGCGCATGGATCCCCGCCTCGCGCACCTGCTCGAGGCGCGGCGGTCGCTGCAGCTGCGCTGGAAGCGCCAACGTCACAATCGCGCGCTGCGCAAGCGCGTGGCGGTGCTCGGCCGGGAGATCGAGAAATACAGCCGCCAGCTGTGCGCGCAGCAGTGGTACGAGCTTTGCGGCGAGGCAGACGGGCAGCTCCACCGGGGCGGCACCTGGAAGCTGCTGCGGCACCTGATGGACGAGAGCAAGAGCAAGGAGTATCACCGTCACCGCATGGCGCAGATCCTGTACACCGCGACCAAGAAGCTAGGGGAAGAGGAGGTGCACAAGCGTCTGAACGAGCAGTACCTCCCGGCCACCCCTCACGAAACGCATGCCGACTACGCCGGGCCGCCGAACGCCGCCCTCGACCGGGACATCGAGGAGTGGGAGGTCCGCCAGGCGACCCGCTCCCTGAACTGCCGCTCGGCCGCGGGCCCGGATCGCGCGACCAACAAGGCGCTGCGCAACCTGAATGACGCGGCGGTGGTGACGCTGACCAAGTACTTCAACGAGTGCTGGAGATCGGGCAGCCTTCCCAAGCAGTGGAAGAAGGCCAAGACCATCCTGCTTCCCAAACCGAACAAGCCGCCGGGCATCGAGAACCTGCGCCCCATCTCGCTCACGTCGTGCGTGGGCAAGGTGCTGGAGCACGTCTTGAACGCCCGGTGGCAGCGGTTCCTGCAGGACAACGAGCTGTATCCCGACGCGATGCTGGGCTTCCGCGCGAGGCTCGGCACGCAGGACGCCATGCTGCTGCTGCAACACGAGGTGCTGGCGCTCCCGGAGGGGCCCACGGCGGACAACCGAGCGATCCTGAGCCTGGACTTGCAGAGCGCCTTCGATAAGGTGCGGCACTCTGCGATCCTGGCCCAGGTGTCGCGCCTCGGCCTGGGGCGCAGGTCCTACGACTACATCCGAGCCTTCCTGTCCCGGCGCACGGCGCGGCTGGAGGTCGGGGGCACGCAACTGGAGGAGCGCGAGCTCGGAAGCACCGGCACTCCGCAGGGCTCGGTCATCTCGCCGCTCCTGTTCAACCTGGTGACGATCGGCGTGGCCCGGCGCCTGGACGAGCTCCCGGACGTCCGGTACTCGATCTACGCCGACGACATCACCCTGTGGGTCACGGGAGGCAGTGACGGCCACATCGAGTCGACGCTGCAGGAGGCGGTACGCACCATCGAGGCCGGCCTGGCGGGCACGGGTCTGCGGTGCTCGCCGCAAAAATCGCAGCTGCTGATCCTGCCCCCACCGGGCCGGTATCGAAAGCGCGCCGCCGCGGAGGCGGAGCGCAACATCGTCGTACGAGCGGCAGACGGCACGGCCATCCCGACGGTCCCCAGCGTTCGAGTCCTGGGCATGCACGTGGACGCGAACCGCGGCAACGGCACCATGATCGAGAAGATGATCACGAAGATGGGCATAGCCACGCGCCTCGTGAAGCGGATCTCCACGCGCTCGAGGGGGATGCGCGAGGCCAGCCTCCTCCGACTGCTGCAGGCCTTCGTGGTGAGCCACGTGGCCTACGTGGGCGCCTTTCACCAGTGGAAGGCGCAAGAACGGGAGCGCATCGACGCTGCCATCCGCAAGTCCTACCGGGCGGCCCTGGGCCTCCTGAACGGCACGAGCAACGCCGCCCTCCTTTCCCTGGGGGTCCACAACACCCTGGCGGAGATCAGCGAGGCGCAGCGTGTATCGCAGCTGGAGCGCCTGGGCAGCACCACGTCCGGGCGCAAAATCCTGCAACGGGTGGGCCTCCGCCCGCCCCTCGGTCCCGCGGCGGAAGACGAGCTGGTCCCGCTGCGAGACGACATAGCACGCCGTATCGTAGTGCCTCCGCTCCCGAGGAACGTGGACCCGGAGCGAAACGTCGAACGCCGGTCGGCGCGGGCGCGCGCGCTCGCCAGAACGTACAACGAGGACGAGGGAGCGGTGTTCGTGGACGCGGCCAAGCACCGCGAGCGGGCCGACACCTTCGTGGCGGTGGTCCTGAAGGCCACCTCGGGAGACCTGCTCAACGCCGGGAGCGTGCGGGCCGCGACCGCCCGGCAGGCTGAGGAGGCGGCGATCGCCTTAGCCCTAACCCTGCCCGGCACGCGGACCGTCCTCAGCGACTCCAAGTCGGCGATCTCCAACTTCGCGAGGGGCACGGTGTGCAGGAGCACCGCGCGGCTCCTCTCTCGGATTCGGGAGGGGGCCGCCAACAGCACGAGCATCCGGTGGTTCCCGGCCCACGCGGGCCGGGAGCTGCCCAACGGCCACCACAACCGCAACGAAGAGGCGGACGCCGCGGCCCGAGTCCTCGCCACGTGCCGGACCGCGCCCCCCCGCCTCGACCGAACCCCGGAAGACTCCGGGGAGGAAGCAGACGAAGACGCAGGGGAGCCCCTCGTCGCCTACGGCGAAGTGCTCCGGTGGTACAGACGCGAAAGAGGGACTTTTCCGCCTCCACACCCCGGCCTGTCCCGGGAGGAGGCGGTGCTCCTGCGGCAGTTACAGACCGAGACCGTGCTCACGCCGGCGCTGGCGCGCCACGTGTACCCGGAACTCTACGAGCGGACCGAGTGCTGTGTCTGTGCGCGAGTGCCCGCGGACCTGGCCCACATCATGTGGGGCTGCGACGAACAGTGCGCGCGCGACGGAGGCGACCGCCTCCCGCCGGACATTCGCGAGTTGATCGGCTCCCCGGAGCACGGCAACCAGCTCAGGGCCGTCCAGCGGCTCGAGGAAGCTCTGGCGCTGCAACGGCGAAAGGAAAGCCAGCGCCCCTCGCCTCCCGGCCCCCGCGGGGGTCGAGCGGACGGCGACGGCGCGGGCGATCCGAGTAACCCGCGCGGCCGGCCGGGCACGACGCCTCGGGCTCCGCCCGCTACCCAGCGCAGGTAGTTAGACGAGGTGCGGCGAAGCCCTGCGTGGCCTGACCCGCACCTTTCTCGCAGGACGAATCAATACAAGTCATTTCTCTCTCTCTCTCTCTCCGCACAAAAGTATGTTATTCTCTGAAACCGCGCTACCCACGCAACCACGCGGGCTCCATCACTCTAAGAAAAAAGGGTGTGGTAGTTTCTCCCTTAAGAGTGAAACAGTAATGTATCATATTGCTCCCTAAGAGGTAGAAAGATTCTCCCTTCAAGAGGGAGGAGCGCGTTTCTACCCCTAGGAGTGGAGGAAGATTTCCCCCTTTCGCGAGCTAATGGAGGAGCGTTCCTCCCCTGGCAGCGTCACCCAAGCAAGGCTTGTCATGCGAGAAAGGCTTAACGAGCTGATCGGTTTGAGGATCGAGGAAGTACAAATACGTAGGTTACTGTGGTTGTGTGCGCTTAAAATGCGCTAAAATAACCAAGAAATTACCTACGGAGCACTAGAACTGCGGTTAGCAAGCGATGTCGCCAATCGTATATGCGCGACTTCTTGCATTCGTCTCGCTGCGCGCCCCGCCTACGCGTTCAGAGCGAACGCGCCGCCGTAAACACAGTAGAAGTCATACCGATTGCTTTCAAAATGCCGCCTTTATTTCCGAAAGGCTCGTAACCCCGCCGTTCACCGCACACGAAATCACAAGCATCCAATGCGGCCGTTTGAGAACAACCAGTTGTTGTTACTCGCCTTACCTTGCTACAACCGATGCATCAAAACGCGGATCGTCTGCAATCGTTAATCTCAGCGCAAAGGCAATGCAGGCAACACGAAAAACGTATCCGTCGCTGTCGCATCCTCGACAATTCGCCCTCTAGCGTGCTCGAGGTAAAGCAATCGTAAACGTTTTAAAAATGACCAACAGATGACGCAAAAAAAAAGTAGGGGTGCAGCTTACCGTATCACAACCTAAACAAACAAGAGGAAGAACGAATAAACATTATCATCAGGACGGCATATAAAGCAGCACTGGGCCTACCATTGTACACGTCCACGGAAAAATTCTTTCAATTAGGAGTGTACAACACCTTCGAAGAGATCAAGGAAGCATTACTAATCGCCCAGAAGGAAAAGCTTGCCACCACTAAAACTGGGAGATCCATCCTATGGAAGATAGGTAGCCCCCCAGAAAGAACACGACTTTACGCCATGACGGACTTGAAACCTGAACAGCGCAGTCACATCAAAACCCTTCCTCTACCGAAAAACATGGACGCCACTGTACACAAAGACAGAAGGCAAGCGAGAGTCAAATACCTCAGGAAAAAATTCAAGGATCATGAAAACACGGTCTATACGGATGCTGGAACATGTGGCAAAACCAACGCCACACTAGTGGTCACAGATTTCAAGGGAGCTCTGCAAGATTGCATGACAATTAGACAGTCAAACACAGAAGAAGCAGAGACTGGTGCCATCCTCATGGCAATTCGACTCGGTGAAAAGACGAGCAGAAGTCTGAACGTAATAACAGACTCCAAGAGAGCAGTATTGAATCTTGCCGCAGGAAGAATACCAAAACGCCTCAAAAACCTTCTTCCACCTCAACTGAAGAAAAAATACAATATCACATGGTGTCCCGGACACGAAGGACTGGAGGGTAATGAAGCAGCGGACAAGGCAGTGCGTGAACTCACACACCGCACACCTGACGATCACGCTTATCACACCCCCCTCCCCGAAAAATATGGAGAAAGACTCTCGCTTATTAGGCAAAAGAGAAGCACCTTTCCTACTCCACACAAGGAATTAAATGCTATAGAAGCTCAAATCCTGAGGCAAATACAAACAAACACGTACCCACATAAATCGCGACTGGCAAAAATGTTCCCCAATTCCTTCCAAGAAACGTGCACAAAATGCGGAGAGATAGCCACGCTATTTCACGCAACCTGGGCGTGCCCGCTCATCTGGCCCCAGGAAAACAATAGTATACAGATTAATCCTATCGAGACATGGGAGGCAGCCCTTACCAGCTCATCTCTCGAAGATCAGCTACGTCTGATCCAGAGAGCCAAGGTGGGAGCCGTTGCATCTGGAGCCCTGGACGTTGGGCCCCACCCATGAACTCCCTTTCAACTTTTCACCCCTGCCCCCTTCCCCTTTCTTCTCACAATAAAAGTTCTACAACAACAACAAGGGGTGGGGTGGGGCAGCGACTAAGCATCACCATCAGTGGGCACTTACATCAAGGCGTTTCCTTGGTGTCCTTTATGGATAACGTATATTATTATAGCCAACGTCACGGAGGCGCATGTGGGCGGGCACATATTGGGAAGAAACATAGCACAACACAGCGACATACACTTCATTAAAGGCACTGCCAACGCACAATACAAGCAACACACAACATCACCAGCATAATACACGTATACACCACCACATATCGTACACTTCTAACATGTCCGCATGATCACAAGCCGCAAGTAAACATTGAAACGGCGAGAAAGTATTTATAACCCTGATCGCCGAGAATGCAGGTAGGAACAGTGAGATCCTTGCTTGTTTCGATAACCCACGGCAGTGCGTGAGCTTTAGGTGGGTTTTGTTATTTCATCAAATGTAACCCGTGCAATTGCAAACTTTTATTAATTTGTCGTTTTTTAAGAAGCAGTAAAATATCTCAAAGAAGAAAAAACGTTTCACGAAGCAGTACGGCAGGTATGCTTGGGTAATGACACTCATTGCCTCGCCTTCGCTCTTTTAGCGTAGAGCGCACAGCTGGTCTGGCAACCATTCAGCCAAGAAGTTACCGAATGGGGGCTTTTTGTTGTTGGTAACTGATGCGTCAATATGCTGCGGTCCGTGCTCGTTGACGAAAAAAGGGGCAGTTTGTTATCATCGCTGACCTCTTTTACCCTTGGGCGTCAGTATAAAACGTCCACAAATGCAGTGGTAACGTCGAACAGGGTGCAGGCGAGTCGCCCACAGCAAGGATGCAGCGGTGCCCACAGAATGGGCTTCAAACACATGGCTGGCGAGCCGTGCGTTAGCGTGGCGGGCACATGGTAATAATAGAAAAGAAAGACAGTGAGAAAACAAGCAAGCAGCACACCGCAGGGGAGGTGTTGCTCATAGTCGTCGTATGCGCCCGATCGGCGAAAGCCACAGTGCAACGATGAACGGTATCGTTTTCGGCGTCGGCGCCGACAGCATATTGCAGACGACAGGGGAGAATATTTCCTCCCCCGTTTCGGTGTTTCGTAGAGGCCGTATAGAGGGCGCTACGTGTAATTAGCTAAAGGGAGAATCTCGCTGGTGCGGGGGAGAAAACCCTCGATTTCCTCCCTTTTTCTACCCTTTTTTCTTAGAGTGCAGTGGCACTGCTTGGCAAATGTCTGGAATACTGTGCGACACTGGCATAGCCAGAAATATTTCTTGTCTTTTTTTTGGGTGGGGGGGGAAGGTGGGGGGGTGGGGCGGTGGGGGGGTGGGGGATGGGCTGGTGTTATATGTCACCGGTAAAAAAACAAAAAGAAAAAAAATTGGCCGCGTATCTGCTACCTTCGTTGCAAATGTCGACGAAAGATGATAGTCGTCTGGCGCCCCTGCCAAGGAAATGCCTCGCTTCTCTTTCCCGTTCACCTCTTATGCTGTTCCTCTCCCGTCACGCTCCTCCCAAGATAAAAGCGCTAGAGGTTTGCTCAAGTCAATTTAAATTTACCGCGTTCCACTGCTCCAGGCTTAGGGACCTTAAAGGTGCCTCGATGCCAGCGCTGCCGCAGAGCGGAGGACGCGCGTGAATCGAGGCACCGTACTACAACGTTTATAGAACCACGTTGGCCAATTCCACGTGCGTTAAAAGTGAAACGTGGAACCTGTCTAGTGGAACCTTTCGTTGCTGTTGCCGTTTGATTTCATAAAATTCCGCCACTACCTACAGCGGCGCGGCCGATAGCAGGCGACGGAGTGAGGGTTTTTTCTAGAGTGGATGCAGTATTGCATTAAATCAAGGATCCATGATTTTTTAAATAAAGGAACACTGCAAATATCACTTATGTATCTGATTTTTTTACGTCATATTTGCCTAATGTTCTGTTCTTGTTCAACAATGTGGATAAGTGTGAACGTTGCCACCGGACTTAGACGTTTAGATTTGTCGGTGGGTATGTAAACCTATTGTGCAGATTATGTTTCACTCTGGCCGGGCGGCTTATAGAGTTACAGACAGACAGACAGACAGACAGACAGACAGACAGACAGACAGACAGACAGGCAGGCAGGCAGACAGACAGACAGACAGACAGACAGACAGACAGACAGACAGACAGGCCAAAATTTTCACGTTCAAGTAGCTTAAGAAAGACTATCGTCTTTAAAAAGAAAGAAAGCCTGCGCCGCCCCCCCCTTCAAAAAAAAAAAAGAATGCGCCAGTGGTAAAGAAGAGAAGTTGAAAATTTCGGGGGGTGTTCTGACAACACCTTCCCCCCACCCCTGGCTACGCCCCAGCTGCGTGATATCAATGCATAAACTGATATTGAGATTTTACGTGCCGGAACAATGAGTCGCACAGTAGTAATTTTGACCACCTCAGGATCCTCACAACCTGCTCAAAAATCTCTCACACCCGGATATTTTTGTTTTCGCCCCCACCGTGGCAACAGCCACAGTGGCCATTGAGCCGCGACTTCCTGCACAACGGCGCAATGGCTGAAGCACTGCAGTCGGTGAGGCATTGACCAGAAAGTAGCACTAAAACTGAACAACGCGGTGCCTTAATTCGCTTGTATTACGGGTGATTTAATACATTCGCGAAACGTGAGGCTGTTTTCCGTACCAAAATATGTGCACCTTTTCAATGTCATCAATTTTACAGATCCCTGCTTCGTAGCACTCCGTCCGCCATGCACCAGCGCATCCAACATCTCCATGTGCAAAGATTCCTCTCGGTGCCATCAACAAACGAAAAAAAGAAAGAAAGAAACGTGTTTGTACCGCTGGCCGCGAGGCCCACCGCTGGAAAGGCCGGCGCTGCGATCGTTCTGACGTCACTTGTAGGATCACCGTTCCTATCTTGCTGCGTAGTTGGCTTGCAGCGCGTGACACTTCATTTATGGACGCGCGTTCTAAAAGTATTTTCGTGTTAATTTTCGTAGTTTGAAGTTAATTCCCAGTGCGTCAAGCACAGTTTCACCTTATGGGGACTTTACAACCGTATCAACTGTGGTACATTATCCGCATTAAAGGGACACTGAAGTGATATGTAAACATTGCGGGATTACTTGCGCAAATTGTAGTCCGGAGTCCCCAGGCCATGTTACGACCACTCTGGGCGCGTTTACGCGATTTTATTTAGTAGAAAAATTAATTCGAAAATGCTGTCCTCCTCTCTTTACGCTCGCCCATTTTCTGCGGCGTTTTCGTGTGACGTCGAGAGGAGCCGAGCTCGCAATTGGCTGCGCTACTGCACGGCTCCCCGGCATTCAGACAGAGTCAGTCGGCCCAGCGTTTCGTCCGCCAGCCGCCGACGGGTCGTCGCAATTCGTTCGCTCAGTTGAAACGAAGCCAGGACACGTTTGTGAATGGAAGAATGGGCCTTTCTTTACTTGGTTAGTTTGTACACTGTATCTAGCTCCAAGTCAAGGTCGCTTCACACAAGCGCTGCACAAGCGCACATGCGACGCTTCGCTGACTGGTACGCCAGTAGGAAAATATAAGGCCTCTTGAAGGCGAGAGAAGAGTCAGCGAAGTCAATATAGGTACTAAGGAAATAAAATCAACTGATATTTTTACCGTACAGCGTAAAAATAGGGTGCGGGAAGCACTTTTTTGCGCTGGGCGAACAAGCACAGCGGTCAGCAGCACGACTTTTCCGTCTACAGCGGCGAACGCTACAGCAGCAGCGAACGCTTTTCCGTCTACGAAATGCAATTGCTAGACCTGAGCTATTGTGGAAACTCGGGGGACGCTTACTGCACGAGCGCAATACAACAAATAGTCACCTAAGCTGCTTGAAATGCCAAAACTAAATAAAAGTGTAAACTTGTTGTACAATATATACCTTATATTACCAAGGTCTGAAAGTCATGTCGAGAGAAAGCTCCCCACGAGTAGGCGACGCACTCGCGTCGGACCGGTTTCCCCGGGACCCGCCGGCACCGTCCGCCTCGGCTGCCTACCGAACCCTACTACCGCCGCTTCCCACCGGAAAGATGTCCGAAAACTCCCTGTTTCTGCACGGAGACCCGTCTGCACGGCCTTTCAGAGTGGAAGATTTCGCGTCCACACTTGGTGACATCACGGACCTACAGAAGATCGAATGCCTCGGTCCCTTTCAGTTTAATCACCTATGGATGGTGACATTCACATCTGAAGCGGACATGGAGGAGGTGGCAGCACGCACGGAGATCACAGTGAAAGGTAGGCGGTGCCTTGTGATCAACCCCAACCGCCGAGAAATCGCGGTAAGGGTGCATTGGGTACCGCCAAAAGTCCCAGACGAGCTGCTCATCCGGCAGTTCGAACGTTTTGGCCGAGTGCAAAGAGTGGTTCGTGAGGGGTGGCAGAAATCCGGCCTCACGCACATGACCGGCACCACGAGGATCTTCCACGTGATTCCCTCAACCCCGACATCCCTGGAGGCGATCCCCCATCAGGCGACTCTCAACGGTTGCCCCATTCTAATCGAGGTGCCCGGACGGCCGTCGCTCTGCCTCCGTTGCTACCACACCGGACACTATCGGAAAAACTGCACAACTCCATGGTGCCGCGCGTGCCGCGCTTACGGGCATGACGAGAATAACTGCACGCAGTCGTACGTGTCCAGAGCGAAGCAGAGAACGCCCGCGAGGAATCTCGAGGAGTACATGAACGCCGATGACATGGCGGCGATGATGAGCACCGAGGGACCTGAGGCAGCCGCTCACCCACCAACCCCTCTCCAGGTATCCCCGCACGTGCCTTCGCCTCCAGTCAACACCGACGTTCCGGCGCAAGAAGCAGGCCAGCTACACGAGGCAGAGGGGAAGAGAGAAGAGAAGAGCGAAGACAACGAGACGTCCGGCCTCCGACCTTCAGTCAGCTCCGAGCCCAACGCGCACGCCGAGAGAGGGAACGGAAACGAGACACACCAAACACACCGCTCCCCACCCCTCGCAGCCGGGATTACCGCCGACAGGACGGTAGGAACAAAAGGGACAGAGGAGAATGCCAGCAGCGTCGACGACGTTCGCCCCCTTCCCCCCGAGGCGACCGGCAGGCAGAAGGAACCACAACGAGGCCGCCCTAACACCAGGAAGCAAGTGGCCCCTTCCCAAACGCCTTGCAAGGAAAAGGAGGAGACGCCAGCGATGCCGCGCGCGAGTAGAGAAATGGTCAGCGACGGGGCCCACGAGAGCGGCGCGCCCCGTGAACTCAAGGAAACGGTCGCGGGAGCGGGGTGGCGAAGCTTCCTGACCAACGCCAAGCCCGCGGCGGACGACGAGCAGCGGAGTGAGGAGGCGAAACCCGTCGACGTTGAGGGAGAGGAGGCGGCCCTCCAGAACGACCAGCCAGGAGGGACCAGCTGTGACGACGCGGACGACGAGCTCCCGACGAAGGCCGCCGCAGCATCGCGCAAACCCGATAACATCACGGGAGTTGAGACGCGGCGGAAGGCACGCGGGAAACACGGGGGTGCAGTCACCAACAAACCGAGCCAGGGAGATACCGGGTCAACGACCGCTGGGGGAAGCTCGACTAACGGACGGACTTGACGTCCTGACCGGTAAGCACTTTTCACACCATGGCATCACACCAGAACGCAGTCACGCTTGCCACTTTAAATGTGGTAAGTCTAACCTCACAGAAAAGAAAACATTGGCTAGTCGACCTCCTGAATGAAAAAAAAATAGATGTGGCCTTTTTACAGGAAACCAAAACTGCCTCTCGAGAGGACGCTCAAAATTTTGTACGATTTTTCGGCCACCAGTTTTGGTGTTTTTACACCCTCACACCCACCCGAGCGGGTGGTACCGCAATTCTAATCCGGAAACACGAATTCTTAACAGTAATCGACTGCGAGCTGGCGAAGGACGGACGCTTTTGCTCCGTCGACGTCCTGGTGGGAGGGGAGCTTACACGCTTTGTGTGCGTCTATGCGCCTAATGATACGCAGGCGCGGACCGACTTCTTCTCTTCTATTCGGGACATCCTAGTGGTTCCGGGCCGTGTTGTCCTAGCGGGTGACTTTAACTGCGTTGTAAACGCCAGCGACAGAGCAGGTGCTAAGGGTGTAGTGGATGCGTCGGCGCGGATTTTGAAAGCGGTCCTTCGGGAGGGCGACCTGGCCGACGTGGCCCTTCAGCGTGGGTGGTCAACCACCCGCTTCACTAGATGGCGAGGCACGTCATAGGCCCGCCTCGACGGGGTTTACTTGACGGGGGACGCGTTGCCATTAGTGATCGATTACGCCGCCACTCCTGTCGCGTTCTCGGACCACGGCTTGGTGACATGTACCATCCGAGCTGAGCGTGAAATCAGAAAAAAAGCCGGCAGCCGTTGGATGATGAACTCCACGGTCCTCGACGCGTCCTTCGTCGATCGCGTAAGAGGTGAAATTGAAACAATGAGCACTGCGCCCATTGATGGAGCTGCGTGGGAGCGCTTCAAACAGCATGTCAAAGATGCAGCAATCACAATCGGGAGACAGGAGGCCAGAGACAGAAGGGCGAAAGTAAACCGACTGGTGGAGTGCCTGCGCTCCCTCGTAGAAGCGGATGAGGAGAGGCCGGGGGAATTCTCTGAAGACATCCGTAACGTGAAAGACGACATCCGCGCTGAGCTCGAAAAACGGTATTGGGGGGCTCTTGTGCGGAGCAGGGAGCAACGAGTGGAGTCCGAGGCACAGCCATCGAAGCTTTTCGGCGCCTTCGAACGAGCAAAGACCGCCACTAAAAGGATTCCCGAGGTGAACCACGCCGGTGGTCTTGCTAGTGGGATCGAGGAGGTGGAGACGGCCTTTAGTGAATACTACGCAAGGCTGTTTTCCCCGCACGCTCACCTTGAGGCTCCTCCACCGGAAGTCACAGGCGCGCTGCCAGCGGTTGCAGAAGACGTAAAGGCCACAATAAACGAACCCATATCGGTAGAAGAGGTCAAGCGCGCGATCAAGAAACTCTCAAAGAATAAGTCACCGGGGCCTGACGGCATAATCTCGGAATTCTATCAGGTGTTTCGTGAAGAGATCAGCCCGGTATTGGCGGCGGTCTTTGAAAACATCAAAAGCACAAAACTGCTACCACCCTCCATGCGGAGTAGTACCTTAGTACTCATTCCCAAAAAAACCTACCATAACACGCCACCCAACGTGGAAGACTTCAGGCCTATCAGTCTTCTTTCCAGCGACTATAAAATCCTAGCCCGCATCCTGGCCCAACGCCTCGAGACAGCCCTCAGTAGTGTTGTGGGTCCTCACCAGACATGCGGGTTTATTGGACGCTCCATCAACACCAACCTGCACCGCATGCGGACCATCTGTGAGGTGGCGGAATCAGGCATTCACCCCTTAGCTGTCCTACAACTCGACCTTAAAAAGGCCTTCGACCAGGTTGACCACGCCTTCCTGTTCACGCTCCTCGGTCAATGTGGGGTAGGGGATACAATGGTCGAGTGGATAAAAATCTGCTACACCGCCATCACCACCAGCATCATCATGAACGGGGAGGTGGGGGCGCCCATCGACATCGGAAGGTCAGTCAGGCAGGGCTGCCCTATGTCCCCGATCCTTTTCGCATTGTATATTGAACCACTTTGCAGGATGGCAATAGCGTCCAAGTCAACCAAAGGCTTGGTTCTCGGTGACGAAGAGCTCAAGGTGTTGGCCTATGCGGACGATGTTGCGTTTGTGTGCTCCTCGAGAGAGCAGGCAGGGGAGGTCGTCGCACTGGCTGAGGCATTTTGTCGATTCTCGGGGGCCCAACTCAATCTTTTGAAGTCAGAGGGCGCATGGCTAGGGGAATGGCCTACCAAACCACAACAACTGTACGGAGTTCGATGGAGGGAGGCCATCACCCGCTACCTCGGGGTAAACCTAGAAAACCGCACAGCCACCGCCCCCAGGTGGTAGACGAAACTGGCAGCTGCTGGAAGGAACTTGGAACCCTGGAGAGCGCGACATATTGCCCTCTTCTCTAGGGCACATGTCTGCAACGCCGTGGTATACCCAGCCATCTTGTACGCGGCCCGAGTCTCGACAATTGACGCAGGCTCAGTGGCCAAGTTACATCGGTTGTTCGCTGTTTTTGTCTGGCGATCCACGTATGAGCCCATGCGCCGCACCAACGTTTTCTGGAACGCTGAAGCCGGGGGGGGCTTGGGCTCGTTAATGTAGAGCTTAAACTAACCGTGCAACGATTTTTGTACTTCCGAGATCACCGAGATGACTTCCTCCAGGCGGCAGTGCAAAATGTAGGCGCGTTGCACCTCGCCCCTTGGCTCGCAACAACAGCGGAGCTCCTAAGTGGTGCCCGTGCAACAGGTTTTTACAGAGAAGTGGCGGGGGCGGGGGCCCTCTTACAGGAGCGCTTCTCGTGGGAATACCTCTGCTCAGTGAAACCAAGGAAGCTGTATTGGGATCTCGTAGAGCGGACCCTCCCACCGCCCATGTACCGCCTGCCACCCCTTGGTCTGCCGAAAAGTGACGTCCTGCGGCGAGTACGGAAGCTCCCTATCCCGACCGGCTCGAAGGACTTTTTCTTCCGCTTTCACACGTGTATACTGCCTACAAAGGCAAGACAGGAGGAACGCGGTTTTTTTTTTTTTTTTTTTTCCGGGAGGGGCCAACTGTCTGCTGTGCGGAGGGAGGGAAACGGCCGAGCACGTATTCATGGACTGTAACACGGCGTTCTACTTCTCCTTCAACACGCGCTGGAGAATCACTTGGACAAATCTGAAGTTCCTAGACGCGGCCTCGGAACGCCCGCTCCTTCGCGACTGTGTCCACGTAATAGGGCTCCACTCGCTATGGAGGGCGAGAGTCGACGCCGTCGAATGTACTGAACGCCCCCGACCGGCGTGGCGACACTTCGTCCAAAAGGCACAATGGGCAATTGCCGCCCTCGACGGGGATGAGGCAGACTCCGAGCTACGCGACGCACTGGATCGGGGAACGCGAGCACTCATGGATTTCAAGTCACAACAGCAGAGGAGATGGGACGCAATTTGAGGGCTAGCCCCGGGTAACGCTGGTGCCCAGTTATACCAAGAAATGGCTTTACCCAAGAGCTCTATTTTCTCCCTTCCCTCTATCCCGTTCACTTCAAACTTTGTGCAATGACACAGTAGCCCTGTTGGCAATCTCTCTTGCTTAAGTTTCACAAACGCTCTGTGACTTCGCGGGCAATACTCCCCGATTGGCTTACAGTTACTTGGCAAAGCATTCTGACCCTCTCTTCGCATGATAGCCGATCGCCTCACTTTTATGTTTAAGTGAAGCCATGTTCTGATGTGCTCGGAAACCACTGTAATCACTGCATACGGCTCTGTATATATTTGTAAATAAAGTTATTGTTACCAAAAAAAAAAAAACCGTTCCGTGGCCGAGTGCTCTGAGGCGCTAGGTATGTTGCCGCAAGTGTTTTGCAAGTCACGAGTTCGAGTCCCCGCGGGTACGTGCTTTTTTTTTTTGTAAGTTAACTTTTTTTGTTTTCTGCCGATGTTTTCTACATTGAGATCACCTTTTTTTGGGCCGCAACGTTCATGGCTCCACGAACTAGTTCACAGAACGCGCGCAGGCTGGCACTGGCGCGCTAGCGAGTTCTCGTTGGCGTGCTGTTGCCATAAGCACCGACTGCTTGCGGGCAGTGGGCACAGGCCAGAATGAACAGACCCTTGGCCTGGTGCGAACACGCTTTTTACGGTACAGGCATGAGTGAGGCAAGCTCCAAATATGGGGGAAAAGCGCATGACATTTGGGCGTCTGCGAGTACGCGGAGGGCGTCCATGCACTGCGTAGGCCTCGGCTAGTGAATGCTACGATTCCAAGCCGTCCTGGGAGGCTTATCTTTATGCATTTTTACAGGTGACAACATGGAAGAAGCGCGATACGATGATTACTGAGTTATGAAGAATGCCCATCCAACAACGCCACCGGTTGTATTTTACAGAACCGAAACCGAAACCGAAACTTGTTTGGTTGCTCACCTTGGGTATCGTCCAATCACGGTGCGGCTCCTCCTAACGTCACAGCTTTAGTTGGTGCGGCCGCCGCAAACCGCGCATGGTAGTTTTTCTTCTTTCGCGCTTTGTAAAATAATTACCGATTTGTCACCCGGATAAACGATGAAAAGTGTGCTAATTTGAGCCAGTCTACGCAGTGCAAGCAAAAACGGGAGCTTGACAAATTCACTTCAGTGTCCCTTTAACAACTTGAGCGTGGTGGTGTATGACGTATGCGACCGAAGCGTAAGCTGCGGCTTGTTTCCCCGATCAACAACGTAGACTACGACGATCGCGGAGTTAAGTTTCTAGATTGTCCTTGTTTGCAAGAGATGTGTAAAGCAGGAAATCATGAAACGTTTACTGCTCGCGGAAACGCTCCGCACACGCACACGCCGTGACTGCCTGCCCGGCCGATGGAGCGGCTCGAGCCAACGCAGGTCGCTGTAGCAACCTGTAGCAAAATCACACAAGCCGTGGAAAATAAGTTCCAGATTGGTTAAAGTGGATGTTTGTGTGGTGAAAAATTGTGCTAGGTAGTGCCATCAGCTGTGGTTTTCAAAGCGATGCTCGAATATCTGCCGCAATTTACGCCGATCGGCCGCTGAGGTCCGATCCGGCATCGCCGGCCCATTCACGCGCGGTGCGGCGAGTGGCTGAAGGGTGGCGATTCTTGCGCGCAAGAATCGGCCGAGGCCGTGGCAGGCAAGGCATCTTGATCATCGATCGCTTAAACGGCAATCACCGCGTATACTAAGATCCATATACGAGAAGGGGGGTGACAGTGTGGTGAAACGTTGTGTTAGGGGCTGTCATTCGCAACTGTAACGACAGCGGCGATGAAATATCTGCCGCAATGCTAAGCCCAACATTCGATTACGTGTATCCGAAGCCGGCTGCGAGCTATTGGAGAAGACCCTCTCGTCGCGCGCGCGCATGTTGCGTCTGGGTTACCCTAACTTCTTGGGGGCCCCCAACGCTCGATTCTCCTATTCTAAAACTCCCCATTACTCCAAATCATTAACGACATGCTTCGCCTCGTACACAGCCTCGCCTTCTGTGAGGAGTCGTGAGTTTCGAAATTGATGCTAGAGAAAGGCAGGCTCACTGTAAACAGACAAAAGCCCATGTTGCAATTATAAATTCCTACGCCGAGGTCCTAATGAAAACTAAATATAGCCATACCCAAACCCGCTCGAAGGCGTTGAAAACTCGCGTTCATACCATTCATACATTGCGGATAAGTTCTCGCGAAAATTAAACATATCGTCCGTGCACAGTACAGGCTACGGCAGTAATCGTTAATCAAATCCGCGCATAACTATAAAAAACATTGTGGGGGAAATAGGCACTGCTTAAGGCAAACTGCAGATCATAGCAGCATTTTTAAGCATGTGCGGCGAAGCAATTCGATCACCGCTCTCACGTAGTCAATCATTTACCAGGCAATGCGAGCAGTACGCGCGGTGAGAGCACAAGTGAGCGACGCGTTTCTGTCGCGGTTACAAGGTGTTTCCTTGCACACACGGTCTCGTACATGTCCCGTCACAAGTATTTCATTATGAATTTACAGCGTATTTTTCTCGGCATCAGTTGCGTCGTTCTTGTCGTTTCACCTGGCTGAGTACGAGCTGTGGGTCGCGATGGTAGCAACTACCTAAACTATCCGGTAGCAACTACCGGGAACAACTACCGGGAACCGGGTTCCCGGTAGCAACTACCGGGAACCCGGTAGCAACTACCGGGAACAAGCGAGTCGCTGATTGCTTGCCCGGATTATTCGGTCTTCAGACCAGTTTTTTTTTTTTTTTTTGGGGGGGGGGGGTAATTTGTATCAAATCCACTAAGAGGGGAGACGGCAGCCACAACAAAAAACACGCAGTCGCATAAGCACAGGAAATGTGTTGTAGCAGACGACAACACGACTCGGCGTCCTACAAGTGACGTCCGTCATAGGTGGCGCCACGGTGTGTCCTCGAGGCCGCCTTTTCGGCAGTTGACTTTGAGACAGCTGGAGAAAAAAAAAACAATTTATCCAAAGCCTTGAAGGTCATCGCAACTTAAGATAAGCGGAAATTAAGCGGACCTAACATGAACTAACTCGTCAAAATATCAATGAGTCTCATGCCAGTCTGAACTAGAAAAAAAAATGATAATGAACTCTGCTGATCAATCATCAGTTTTCGTCAAGTCACGGTTAAAGGAGCCTGTTCGTCGATTGGCCTACTGCGCACAGACATGCAAAAAAATATGTTGGTAAAGCAATTGCTATGAAAATTTTAAAAAAATTTGAGGATAGTAGTAGATTGTTGAGATTGCAATTTAACACATAATTGTTAAGATTGCAATTTGGCACGCAAAGGCGTGCGAAAAATCGAAATAATCGGACGAATATCCCAGTATTCGTTCGGGTGGACGAACCGGGTATACTTGAGATTCAAAACTATTCGAAATATCGAATACTGTCCGCTCAATATTCTTGCAAATAATTTTTAATAGCTTTAGAATGCGGTGTGACGGATTGTAAAGCTATTAAAAATTATTTATAACGGCCCGGCTACGACCCCGCACGAGCTCTACAAATTTGAGCTCTACATGACAACCCTGGCAGTACATGTCATGATAATCAAGGAGGCCCACTACCACATTGTGGATCACTTGTGAAAAAACAAACATACCAGTGGTCAACTAAACCTTCTCAAAACTGCTTTTGGGCAAAAAGCATTTTTAAAGATAAGATTTAAAAGTCAACCACACAGTTCATATGAAAAAATTGAAATCTGACCCCTGTACTACAAGAAAAAAAATTAAAAGCGATTACGACACTTGGCGCAAACTGGCTGCGGCAAATGATAATTCAAGCAACAAAATGCGCAAGGAACTAATTGTAGCGCCTCATCGGGGGGAGAGGAGCCGATACTGTAAAAAGGGACTTTTTTGCCACTTGTTATTCTTTTATCAATGTCTTTCGCGACCGCAGCTTGACCACAAATAAACAAATCAAATCAACCGTCAATAGTGGCTGCCAAGCCGCTACAAAAAAAAAAAAAAGCGGCATGCATGTCACGTCAGTGTTCAGCTAGCACGGAGTCGCGCGTTCCGTGTCATGGCCGCACACGCGATTGCAAAAGCAATTGAAATCAATCTGTAGCCTCACACATTTGTTACGGCACTGACTGCTACGCACAACAGCTTTGGCAGAGCAAGGCTCCATCGGGAGCGTAATTTCAACAGATCAGACGTTAGGTATTTCGTGCCAACTACAGCTCGATCAGTCAGTTGACTTGACCGTATTTTGTGAAGTTTGAGACACGTGCGCCAGAAACGCATGCTGGCCAACCGACAAACGTAGCCAGCGGCAAAAGCACCCACCGGCAACACGCAAGCCACAATTCAAAAGTACACTTAACTATGCACTGTAAAAGTAACTCTTACGCAATACCAAACATTTATTTACAATTGATGAACAAGAGAAAGGAAAAGAGCTCGCTTGAGTAGAACTGCATGCAATGGCCACTTACAATGGGATGTTGAGTCAAAACAATGCTGGTGTCCAACTTGCTGCTATCGCAGAGGTGCGCTCAAATGCTGTCGTTCAAACTCTGCTGCTCACCTTGGTTCCTCTATGGTTCAGGCGGTTCAGGTAGGGAGGTACGGAGGCACGGATACGGGTACGGATAGGTGTATGAGCCGTAGATCCGTATTATTAAAAAAACACACTTTCTGCGGTTCATGCGTAACGGATGCTCTAAACAAAAGTACTTAAATACTTAAACCACTAAACGCTTTTCGTTTTGCGAGCTCGGCGTTCCGCAGTTTGAGAATTTGAACTATTTGAGACAATGTGTTCGGTATACCAATACCCAAATGTGTAGTACGTTCTTTTTGTTAGAAGTCAGCCTTGTAATAGGAGAAAAAACGTCACTTCATTTCGGTAAAAGTTAAAACATAATGCAGACAAAAAAAAAATCTCTAATGAAAATAATTGTCACATTCTAGCATGTTTTGGCTGGCAACAAAGGCAAATAACTGAGAAGAGTAAAAAAAAAGAAGTAAACTGTTCACAGTGTAACGCGAGAAGCTTTTTATCTTTAATCTAAGATGCAGAGCGTGTTATATTGTTGTAGTTTTTGTTTTTTACTGTTTGGATTCACCGTGGCGCAAGCTGCGGCCACTGCGGTGGCCTGGTCGCCTGGTGTCGACATCAACATCGCTATCATCGCTGCTATGGCAAACATGGATGCTTCCCTACTTGACGGCAAAAACGTTGGCTACGGTGGTTATGTGAACTCTATGCGCGCACTACGTACTTCAAAGACATCTGGATGCATTTCTTTGAGTTGGTCAAGTAAGTTTTCACAGTGCAGTTTGAGTTAGCTTAAGAGAGAGAGAGAGAGAGAAAAGACTTTATTGAATTTTCGCCTGCAGGAGGGACGAGGAAAGGCTCCGCGGAGCCACCCCGTCTCTCGACGCTGCCTAGGGCGTCCTCGAAGCATTGCCCCGCAGGCGTCCGCCAGTTCGGCGCGCGAGGGGCCTTCGGGGATGTCCCCTCGAGGCCTCCGTCGGCGCCTCCCCGGGCTTCTGCCTGGCGAGAGCCGCCTCGAGCTGCTGGACGGCTTGCAGCTGCTCCGTCAGGTCCGACGATGCAACCGCTCGTGCGATGGGATCCGGCAGCCGCCCCTGTGGCGCGGCCACTTCCGTTGGGTAGCGAGAACAGTCCCATAGGATGTGGGTCAGAGTTGCTCTGGCACTCGCGCACACACTGCACACGTCACTTTCATAAATGTCTGGGCACACGTGGCGCGCGAGCGCCGGCGTGATTACCGATCTGGTCTGCAACTGCCGGAAGAGCACTGCCTGCGCCCTCGTCAGTCCCGGGTGGGGTTGCGGCATAGTCCGACGTTTGAGCCGATACCAGCTCAGGACCTCGGCATACTCGACGAGGGGCTCCTGCTGTTCGATGTCCTGGCAGCCGTCATCGCCTTGCGGTTCTCCGTCCCTCGGTGCCGCTGAGCCGGGGGGGATCCCGGTGGTGGTGGAGGGGGCCACCGGGCGAGCCGCCGCGCGGTTGGTGAGCGCGCGCGCGGCGGCGTCCGCCGTCTCGTTGCGGTTGGGGTGGCCGCTGCTGCCTGCTTCCCGCGTGTCCGTGTGCGCCGGGAACCACCTCAGGTGGGTGGCCGGCACCGTGTCTCTCACTGCACTACACTGCACCACGCGCACTGCACTGGTACACACTCTGTTGCGGGTGAAGTTCATGATGGCCGAGCGGGAGTCGCTCAGTATCGTTGTGCATTGCGGGTCCGTTAGCGCGAGCGCGATCGCGACTTCTTCCGCGTGCCGCGCGGACGGCACGCGGACGCTGCACGCACTGTGCACTTCACCGTTAGTGGCTTTCACCACCACCGCAGCGTAGGTGTTGGGTCTGTCCGGGTATCTGGCCGCGTCCACGAACAGGGCGCCGGTGTCGTCGGCGTATGTTTCCGTGAGGACCCTGGCCCGGGCGGCCCGGCGTTCTTGGTTTCGCTCCGGATTCACGTTCCGAGGTAGCGGGGGGATCTTCAGTCTTCGCAAGGTTTCGGCCGGCAGGCTTCGCGAGTCGGCCGCCGCAGCCGCCCGTTCCCCGAGTCCCAGCCGTTCGAGGATGTGACGGCCGGTCTTCGTGGTCGAGAGGCGCTCGAGCTGGGCCGCGCGCTGGGCCTCGCCGATCTCCTCTAGGGTGTTGTGAATGCCGAGCTCCAGTAGCCGCTCGGTACTGGCGCTGTTCAGGAGGCCCAGCGCTGCCTTGTAGGTCTTCCGTATGGCTGCATTTATCCTGTCTCGTTCTTGCGTCTTCCAGAAATGGAACGCCCCCACGTATGCCACGTGGCTGATGGCGAATGATTGGACTAGCCTCAGCAGGCTCGCCTCCTTCATCCCGTTGTGCCTTGTCGCCACTCGCTTGATGAGGCGGGTGGCGGCTCCGAGCTTTGTGATCGTTCGGTCGACCGTGGCACCGTTGTACCGGTTCCCCTCGATGATCATGCCGAGTACCCGGAGCGCCTTCACTTTGGGGATGATCGTGCCGTCTTTCGTCCGCACCGTGATTGCTGCGGAGTCTTCTTCCGCCCTCTTGCGGTACGCGCCTGGCGGGGGGATGATCAGTAGTTCGGACTTCTGTGGGGAGCACGCGAGGCCAGTGTCCCCCAGGTGATCTTCGATAGCTTCCACCGCCGTCTGCAGAGTCGACTCGATGTGGCCGTCGCTGCCCCCGGGGACCCACAGGGTGATGTCGTCCGCGTAGATGGTGTAGCGGACCTGCGGGATCTCCGAGAGCCGGTTGGCCACCCCGATCATGACGATGTTGAACAGCAACGGCGAGATCACCGAGCCTTGGGGGGTCCCGACGCTGCCCGTCTTTTTCAGCGGTAGTTCCAGGTCTCCGGCCTGGATCATTACGGTCCTCTCCGATAAGAAGTCCCGGATGTAGTTGTACGTTCTCCTGCCCATGCCCAGCCGCGAGACCTGCGCCAAGTTAGCTTAATTGTCATGCCGAAAGCCCGGGACAAAACGCGTTTAACAGCCTGGCGGGAAACGAGAACATTGTTCGAGAGGTACGGTCGACCCATCTGCCAGGAAGCCGCAGCATGTTGTATGACCGATGCAGTACAGCGTAATGACGTTTCGTGCGGTGACAACAACTGTGGTGCCGGCAGCGCGTGTCCAACTTGTGTTCACGGTCTTGGTGATGAAGCAAAACCTGACGTTCACAGTTCTGATGAACCAGCGACGCTGTGTGACGAACCGGCGACACTGCAAGCCAGCGCCGTGGAGATGCCAGCTACGTGTACAGACACGTCAAGTGAAGAAGACGGTGTACCGGACTCGCCACCTCTATCTTCTGAGCCAGTCTTCGAACTGACCCTACAATGCACCGCTAACGCACAACAAAGGCCTGACTGTAGCGACTTAGCTGCAGGGCTAAGGGCGTGGGCCCTGCGGGAGAACATTACGCAGGCCGCCCTAACCTCGCTGCTTAAGGTGCTGAAATCTTGTCCGTCCGACGCATCTTGTCTGCCCAGCGACGCTCGTACATTGTTGCGGACGCCGAGAGATACGCTGCGTTCTGCAGTGACAATAATGCCCCCGGGGCACTACTGCCATTTAGGGCTGGAGCATCAGCTCAGAAACGCCCTCGCCCTCGCTGACGCTCCTCCAGGGGGATCCATTACTCTCCAGTTCAGCTTTGACGGGCTGCCGATTTCCAAGAGCTCGAGAAAAGAATTGTGGCCCATCCAGTGCAGAATTCTTGAACACCATGATGCAGCGCCTTTCGTCATTGGTGTCTGGGCTGGTGCAGGAAAACCAGATTCGGCAGAGGAATATTTAGCCCAATTTCTAACTGAGCTGAAACAACTCATGACAAATGGAATGAGTTTTAATGGGCGCGTGATCCAAGTCTCTGTGCACAGCTTCATCTGTGACGCACCGGCTCGGGCCTTTGTGTACTGCATCAAGCCTCACATGGCCCACCTTGGGTGTCCCAAGTGCACAGTTGAAGGGGACAACCTAAGCCACAGAGCATATTTCCCGCCTGTGATTTCCACACTGCGTACTGATGAATCGGTCAGGCTTCAAACAGATTACGATAACCACCTCGGTGTGTCACCTATGACCACACTTCCCATCGATATCGTCAGTACTGCGCCTCTTGATTATATGCACCTACTCTGCCTTGGAGTCACAAAAAAACTGCTCGATTTGTGGTTTCGTGGCCCATATCAAAAGCCTTTTGAAGTACGTTTTGGCCCAGATGAACGAAAGCAGCTGTCGAAGTTGACCCTCTCTTTGGGGCCACATGTACCTAAAGAGTTCGCGCGGAAGCCTAGGAGTACAAGTGAAGTACAGCGCTGGAAGGCGACAGAGCTCAGATTTTTTTTACTTTACAGTGGGCCTGTTGTTTTGAAATCAGTCCTTCGGTCGGACCGTTACAAAAACTTTGTTGCTTTGCACTGTGCAACATTTTTGGTGTCGAGCCCGACATTGTGCACTCAGTATGTTGATTATGCAGAGTCTCTTTATAAGCACTTTGTTGAGACATTTGCCATACTCTATGGAACTAACCGTGTGTCATACAATGTTCATTGTGTGTTGCACCTAGCAAATGATGTACGCAAGTTTGGTCCTGTGGATGCTTTTAGCAAGGTAAATATAAATGGTAGCGAAGGTTCGGGCAAAAAGCGGTTCAGAACGTATTGCCAGCGACATCAGCATGGGGGCTTATGGGAGTGGCAATTGAAGCGCGACTAGGTGAGGAGGGAACAAACACTAGTAACAAAAAACCAAGTTTTGTTCAACAATAAAACAACAATTATATTTTACGAACTATATTTATTTCTGAATCACATTTATTTAGGCACAGTGTATAAATAATTTATGAAAATGCCATTCATTCTGAAAAACCTTTTTTGTAGCGCCGTCTGAAGAATGGCACATGTCATTGCTTTGTGATGCAGTCCCTGTGGTGATCGGAAAGGCGCTCCTAAAGTTCGTCTGCTAGGAAACGCCCCTCGCGTGTTTTGGTGGTTCGCATTTGCATTCGTTTTTCCTTGTTAATTTGGTGTGCACTTAATTTTTGCTGTGCGTGGAGTTGCGAGGTGCGTTGTATCGTCGGTGAACACGTGTAGTACCGTGCCCGGCAGGCACGGTGAACTACGGGACGATGCTGCCAACGGTTGGAGCGGAGCGCTTTCCTCGGTACCTACGGAAACGATGTGCTGTAAAGGTTGCAACAGCAACTCCCGTACGCCTGGCGTTTTACTGCACCATTTTCCTCTCATTTCCACAGGTAACGCGAAACTATTGTACTGGTATTATGTGCACGGGTGTTGTGTAAGGGGACGTGGTGGTGCTTCGAAAAAAAATAGGTCTAAAGCATTATGTCACAGTTATCTCTTGATTTCACCTCAGGCTGGCTCAGAGCAAGTTGTGTCAATTACTCTAGGACTTCTTGGCGTAGTACCACTCGAATTTAAACGAGTCGCTTTAATTGTCTATCTCAGTGTCTTCTCTATTGCATTACAACGCTTGTAGTGCTCGTTGCTTCCCGCACTTGTATGCGCAAGCATTATTTTTATCGCAGTACTGTGTTGTGCTGCTCCGTTCTGCGCTGCTGCCAGATCTTTCCTGCTATGTGCTTTTACATACTGCCGTCGCTTTCGTTTGCATTGATCCATTTTTCCTCTTTTTACTTATCTGTTGCGACACTTGCCTAATAATGCAACCAGGAAATTGCAGGCGTGAATGCTGAGTGAACTTCTGTAGAAACCCTTGTCTACTTGATAAGACGCCGGGACAGCTGCAGTGTGCTCGCTGCACTTTCGTGAATCGGCATTCCTGCGGCCCGGTTTTCTACGTCAAGATGCAGTGCCTAGTTCTTTTCTATTGTTTCGAAGAAGTTGTGCTGTTGACGCTTTCATTCTCATAACGCTATGTGTTACTGGTAAAGTCAATTTTTCGGCGCGTAAGGAAAATCATAATGCATGTAGTGCCCACGAACATTTTGTACTTAATGTATACGTGCTCATTTTGTGCAGTGTGGTAAATTTGTTTTATGTTCATCCTGGAATAAAATCCAAATGTCTTGATTATAGCAAGACTATGCGTTATTTCTTCTCTTAGAACAAAAGTACACAAACTGAGCAAGCATTATATAACCTTGATCTATACTTAAGGCACGCACGCCTACCTGCGTATGTGCGACGCAATTAAACTTAGCAGTGGCGTTGGTAGAAATTGGTATCGAGGTAAGGAGTGGGCACGTTTTTTATATAAAAGGGGGGCCGGGGAGAGTGGTCAAGTGTCATTTTGGGCTCTGTATCCCAAGGCAGAAAAAAAATTCCGGTCGGGGGGTGGGGGGGGGGGCGGGGGTGTACGTTTGCCACCCGCTGCAATCAAAATAAACAACTGATTGCTTTTATACAGCAGTGGAAGGCATGAATACAGAATAAAGGTTCAGAGAAGATGCAAGATGCTTTTATAAACACCGAGGCGAATCATACGACAGTATGCTAAAGTGCGTTTCTCTAGTCACGAGTATAAGCTGGCGTTGACTTGAAGCACACATGCCAAGGGCTCGCCAACTTGCATCAGATGGCAATGGCATGAGCCCTCAGCGATCAGAGTCCTGCTAAGGCTATTTTGAAGTCAAATTTTCCCGCTAATGCCACCAAAATGACGTCACTTTCTGACCGGATCTTGCGTCACATCCTGTTTATTTTTTGTTCCGCCGGAAGTGTTCCCTCCTCACACAGATGGCGCTAAGCCCCATGAGCAGCTTTAAGAGCCGCCATTTTCTGAACGTATGGGCTTCTATGGAAGCTTCGCTACCAGTTATATTTACCTTGTTTTTAGTGCTTTTCCATTTGAGAATAATATGCAGTTTCTTAAGCGGCTTCTCAGAGGTCAGAACACTCCACTGGCACAGTTGTACAACCGCCTTAAAGAACGAGAAGGAAAACTGGCTGCGCGCACATCCTCTTCTGCACGGAATTCATCATCAGACATCTTTCAGCTTGTACAGGAGCATAAAGGTTGTTTGCTTCCACCTGGATTGACACCCCCTCAGTACAGATGTGCAGAATTTCGGGATTTCACTCTTACCGTGAACCCTCCCAACAACTGCTGTGTGGTAGACAATTCTATCATCATTGCAGACAGCTTTGCTCGTACCACTTCAACACAGGCACCATGCATCGTTGGCCGAGAGTTCACGGACAAAAAAGACTTCTACACAAGGCCATTTCCATCTAGCTCCATTGGCATCTTTGCTGTTTCTCAACTTTCTGGCACAAGATTCTGGCCTATGAGGAATGTGCAGAAACTTTTCAGACTTCCCTCGCACAATCAATCAGTTGTTATTCCATTTCTGCACACAGTTTAGCACTTTACAGATCCGCGTATACGCCTCGCTGAATATTCCTGTCATATGAGTATGAGCTCAGGCCAGTGTGCCCAACTATAGCTGCTTTATGTCTTCGGAAGAGGGCAAGTGCTTCTGATCTCAGTAAAACGGCGAGGTAGCAAGGCTTAGATTCAGTGGCTTAGTTTTTTTTGGCACTCTACCTGTTAGAACTAAACAGTTGACAGTGGCGCTGTGCAGGGTTTTTCATGGCTTCTATACTTCGGCTATACGTTTCACTGACAGGCAAACTTGCCCTGTGCGCTTTTAAACTGAGTCAATCTGCCAACTGCCATTGCCACCTGTAATAAATTGAAATGCAGCCAACAGTGAAAGTCTGAATATCATGTGGGTGGTTATTCGAAGAAATTTTCTCATCTGCAAGACAACCTGGCAGCATCTAAGATGTGAGTGGCTCATCTTTTCATAACCACTTACTGTTTTGCTTGGCCTTGCAATGTATTTTCAGGCATATATCTTTTCTTCTAGCTTTGCACTGTGCAGTGGTGTTGCAGTCCCAGCCCGAGCAGACAGTAATGAGAGCCTGAACATCGTGGGTTTTCGTGGAATTCGTCGTGCCCACTGCAACCCGGCAGTTATTTTCATGTGAGTGTTTCATTCCCCTGGCAACCTTTGACTGTTTTATTCTGGCTGGAATGACCTGTGCTTTTCATTTCCGTTTTTCTTAGCGCTCCGTGGCACAACAGACTCTTGGGTGGACGGTGTGGAAAGTTCGGCCACCCTAAAGGTGGAAATGCTATGGAATGTCTTCTCCTCACGGCAACTTTGCAGCTGCTGGTATGGGAGTCACCTCCAGAATGGTGTCTACTTTGCTCTGTCCAAACTTCAATTCCTTGAGCTGATCTACTCTGCTGCACCTCATTTGCCCGTCTTTTTTTCTTCTAGGTTTGCACTGTGCAGTGGTGTTGCAGTCCCAGTCCGAGCAGACAGTAATGAGAGCCCGAACATCGTGGGTTTTCGTGGAATTCGTCGTGCCCACTGCAACCCGGCAGTTATTTTCATGTGAGTGGTTCATTCCACCGGCAACCTTTGACTGTTTTATTCTGGCTGGAATGACCTGTGCTTTTCATTTCCTTTTTTCTTAGCTCTCCGTGGCACAACGGACTCTTGGGTGGACGGTGTGGAAAGTTCGGCAACCCTAAAGGTGGAAATGCTATGGAATGTCTTCTCCTCACGGCAACTTTGCAGCTGCTGGTATGGGAGTCACCTCCAGAATGGTGTCTACTTTGCTCTGTCCAAACTTCAATTCCTTGAGCTGATCTACTCTGCTGCACCTCATTTGCCCGTCTTTTTTTCTTCTAGGTTTGCACTGTGCAGTGGTGTTGCAGTCCCAGTCCGAGCAGACAGTAATGAGAGCCCGAACATCGTGGGTTTTCGTGGAATTCGTCGTGCCCACTGCAACCCGGCAGTTATTTTCATGTGAGTGGTTCATTCCACCGGCAACCTTTGACTGTTTTATTCTGGCTGGAATGACCTGTGCTTTTCATTTCCTTTTTTCTTAGCTCTCCGTGGCACAACGGACTCTTGGGTGGACGGTGTGGAAAGTTCGGCAACCCTAAAGGTGGAAATGCTATGGAATGTCTTCTCCTCACGGCAACTTTGCAGCTGCTGGTATGGGAGTCACCTCCAGAATGGTGTCTACTTTGCTCTGTTCAAACCTCAATTCCTTGAGCTGATCTACTCTGCTGCGCCTAATTTGCCTGTGTTTTTTCTTCTAGGGATGGATTGTTTTGAAATCCTGGTAAATGCGGCCCACCCCCTACCCTGCTAGTTTTTCCACTAAACACATACTATATCTTTCCGTCATTTAAAAAGCACACGGCTGAGTTGCACGTATACTGTTTTACAAAGAAACATTTGTATTTGTTCTCTTATCATCACATTTAATTTCTTCCTCAGGCACCCAAAAAATGTTTGATTGTAGCAAGAGCAACTCCAGGATATGACATTCTTTGGCTTCAAGAAAATCAGGACAAATGGCCGAAGCAAGATGTCATAATGTGTGAATTGGATGCTAGAGGCGAATAAAGTGTTAATTTATGGCAGTTTAACTGCTGCAAAACGCTGTGTATGTTTTAAATTGTAAATGAGCATGATACCGTAAAATTGTACGCAACATCCGAAATGCGTCCGGTGACGTATCCAATTCCGGACGTCCGATAGGACGTACGGAAGTGTTAAAACCGGACGTCCGTCGTACGTACAGGGGATGTCCGTCGGCTCCCAAACGGACATCCTTCGGACATACGCTAGAGGCGGAGCGGACATACGTCGGACGTTCGACGGATGTCCGGCGGTTGCTTGGGTATAGACACCATACGCATACTTGCAACTTCACTTGCGGAACATTTAGTATTCGCGGCGGTTATTTAACTATTCGATTCGCATTCGATTCGGTAGCAAAGCTATTCTATTTGACTTCAGTTTGGTATTGAAAAAGCGCTATTCGCAGTCTGGCATATTCCACAACCTTCCAGCGGAATCCTTCTAGAAGGTTCATTTTTGCCGCCAACTCTTTCAGAGCACAGGGGTTCTCTTAACAACCGGCAGAGGACGCCAGTCGCACAGCCATGGACAAACAACGGGCAAGTAGGCGCACTTTTCGTTATAACTGAAATTGACTTCACTTAGAAACGCCAAAACAAGTCCTCTCAAGATAATTCACCTCCCTGCCATCAATCATCCGCCTCACAGTTTCGACCTTCCTTAAACAGCATTTTTATGTAGAGCATTTTATATCAACTCGGCGCAGAGCCAGACATTTCTTTGCTCCATAAATTAGGAGAATTTGGTACCACTCAGTTGACTCCGAAATAATTTAGTTCTCTAGACCATCTGTGGTTCTTTAACGTCCACAATTCATTGTGGACGTTAAAGCGCAAGAGGAAAAGGACAAGAACGTCATGTAGCCTAACATGTAGGCGTGGGCAGTGAGCTCGTGCACAGCACCCAGGGTCTGATTCGTTGACCGCCTTTTGTTGTTGCTCTCATTGAGGCTACATCACGCGTATTGCTGCAGCTGGGGAATTTGTGCTCAATTGACGATACGGACATCGCCAACGTGCCTAATATGCTATAATGTATTAAGACTGTCGCGTACAGAGGCCTCTATAAAGCTGCTTGGTGGAAGTGAGTTCTTGTATTGAAGGAAATATTTGAAGGTCCTCCCCGGTGACGTTGAACACGCCTAGTCTTACGTTTTGCAAAACTTAAAGGAGCCATGAAGAGAAAACACAAGTTTGGTTCATTCAAAAAATTGCCTCGTTAGAATCATACTGACACCACTTTTAACGTAAACTTCGCTCAAATAAGCTACATAATTAGGAAAAAATGGAATGGCTATGCGACACACTAGCTCATTTCCCGCAACAGAACCTATGATGCCATACCAGACAGCTCTGCGATTGGCGGAGTGCAGCAAAAGCAAACGCAAATTAGGCAGATCTTATAAGCTTGCCGAACGAGCTATTTGCGCTTAAATTTAGGGCACATTCTTTTTAAAGCCCTAAGAATGGTGGGACCAACAGTGGAAGTTATGAAAGCACACGTAAACATAGAAGTACCGATGTGTACTGTTGTTGGTACTGCGCGCACTATGCTTGGTTTAGCTGCACAGGACCGCGGGCCTTTGGGGTTGTTTCAGACGACACTGGCCGATTGACGCAAGTGACGATGTCTTACGTGACCGTATTTGTCGAGCGAGCACCATGTTCCACGAAACGATAATCTTCATGAACAAAACAAGCCAGGTACAAATACATTCACAAACAAACCAAAGAGAGAAAACGGCTTTCCGCGGTGTAGTGGCGCCATCTAAGTTCACTAACGGTAAACAAGGCCCTGTGATGTCATTGCAGACGACAAAAATGCATTATTTAGCGGGAAAATCAAAATTTTAACTTCAATTAATTAATTTCTCAGTGAATAAAACATCGTTTGCATTCGGACAATTGGGGCACTATAAAACACGAAATCTTTCGAATAGCACAAACGTGTTTTGTCTTCATGGCTCCTTTAAACTTCGTCTCGGAATTACTAGTAAAGCGGGTTCTGGGTTCCGCTTCGCGTTTTATATAGGATTCTTCACCCTCATCACCACCAGCACAATCACGATGGAGGAAGCAGCCATCGCCTATGCGCTCGCGCAGAGCCTTGCTCCCCGATTCCTCCTATCTGACTCGCAGCAGGCCATCCGCAACTGTATTCGGTGTAATATCACTTCCATTAGCCTGCAAATTCTCACCAACAACCCTCCATCCGACATCGTGACCCTGTTTTTGGGACAAGCCCACACAGGCGTATGTGCTAATGAGATGGTGCACGACCGTGCTCGCGAACGTCCCGACCGAACCGCCACACTCACCCACACCTCTTTACTTTCTTTGTAGCCGTATGCTGCATTTGAGGTGGGCGTCAGATTTTCCTTGGCCGAAACTTACTCCACCTCGGTTATTTCCCCAAAACTTGATCGATTAACACCTTCTTTCACTTCGAGTTGTTGGCCAATTCGCTCTCGTGCTACAAACGGCTAGCCTCCTGGTTAGCTCAGTTGATAAAGTGACAGCCCTAGATAGGTGGTGGTCCCGGGTTCGTATCCTGAACCCCGAAGAATTTTTCTTCGACTGCGAAGTTTTCAAGAACGCTGTATAGCTTTCCTTTGTAGCCGTATGGCTGCATTTTAAAAGAATGTCAAATTTTCCTTCGCAGAAACCTACTCCACTTTGGGGATTTCCCCTAAATCTGGTCGATGTGGCAGCTAATGTCCGCAAAAAAAAAAAGCGGTAACTCGCAAAAGGATATTTAAATACCAACGAAGCAAATGCGACGTTCGATTACTCTGTATAGGAGGGCCACTTTAGCAGTCGCATGTATTTATGCACCTTTCGACCCAAACACGACCGCATCACCGGAATCTCCACTGAATGAGCTCGCCTGCGTCCAACAGAAATCGTTCCTGAATAAAAACAAGGCGGTAATAACCATCACAGGCCCAAACAAAACTGATAATACCGATTTATCATATTAAAATGCGAACCAGTGTGAAAAAGGCACTCGGTGCTTTTTCTTCCACAGAAGGTAGATATTTACATTTACCGATGAATGTTGCTTCGCTGGTGGACATTTTGGCAGCCTGGTTAGGTGTCCTCACTTGGATGGTTGCCTGTCCTGTTGGACGATTCCAGTCGACGGATGTTCATACTCGGTGTTGGATGTTTTTACTCGATGGGTGTTTTCACTGGGGGAGTGCTTTTACGCGGTGTCACTATTCTGCGTGCCGCTATTCTGATGATGATGATGATTCCTATTGGTTTCCCCTTTGAAGCGGGGTGATGACATGTCATCTTACCGAAAAGGACTAATATAACCATGTTTTACACTCTTGGTTTAATACTAGCGCTGCTTAGGGCAGGCACTAAAGCTTATTAGGCCCGAAATACTTTCTTTTCCCTGTTACAGGTGGTAACTGTCCTAGGCAATATTCCCCTCTCTGCTTTTCATCCACCAGCATTCTAATCTTCTTTTCGTCCCCTCGACAGCCTTGAAGTTAACTTCCTCTCTGATACCCTTAAATCCTAGGGCTTCTGAAAGCCCAATATTCCCTTCATGTAGATTTGGATGGATACCCTCACATTCTAACACTATGTGCCGCATAGTTTCTGTTTCTTTTCCGCAGACGACACATACCCCATCATTTTGTGAATACTTCCTCACAAAACTCTTAGTTCGCAGGCAACCTGCTCTAGCCTCAAAAAGCAAAGCGCTGCTCTGGGAATTATCGTAGAAATTTTCCTTTCTGATGTTCATCTTCTCAGCCCTGTACATCTCTAACGACGTTTTAGCTTCCATTTTTTCCCTCCATTTATTCGTTTCAATCTGCCTTGCCTCTTTTTTGGTTACCTTGGCTGTTTTGGATTATTCCCCACTGTTCTTTCTGTATTTCATCGTTAGCCTTCTAGTCTTTCGTAACCACTGCGTGTCCACGCTTTCCAAGTATAGGTACCTAAAAACCTTAGCTGCCCACCTTCGTTGATCCATTGCCCTCAACCTCACCTCAAAGCATATTTTACTCTGAGCTTCTCTAACTTCAAACGACGCCCAGCCCATATCTCCCTGAACTGCTTCGTTAGTTGTTTTTCCATGCGCGCCTAAGGCCAAACGTCCTACCGTTCTCTGGTTTACTTTAAGGCCTGATAGAACGTCTGATTTTAAGCAGAGTACAGCATTCGCAAAAGTGAGACCCGGAACCATTATTCCTTTCCACATTCCTCTTACTACTTCATATTTGTTATACCCCCACAGAGCTCTATGCTTCATTATAGCTGCGTTTCGCTTTCCCTTAACCTTGATTGATTGATTGTAGGGTTTAACGCGCCGACGCAACGCAGGCGATGAGGCGCGCCGTGGTGGAGGGCTCCGGATTAATTTTGACCACCTGGGGATCTTTATCGTGCGCCGAAATCTCGTACACACGGGCGTTTTTGCTTTTCGCCTCCATCAGAAAAGCGGCCGCCGCGGCCGGGAATCGAACCCGCGACCTCGTGCTCAGCAGCGCAACGCCTTAGCCACTGAGCCACCGCGGCGGGTTTTCCCTTAACCTTAAGTTGCTCCTCGTGAGTACTTAAGTAGTTATCCCCTTCGTTTATCCACACTCCCAAATATTTATATTCCTTCACTCTAGGTAATTCGCCTTGCTGGATAGACACTACGTCGGTGGTAGCGTCATTGAAAACCATTATTCCTGATTTTTCTGCACTGAAATTTAACCCGAGGTCAGTGGCTTCCTGGCCGCAAATATTTATTAGCCGCTGCATATCGGTTTGGTTATCAGCTAAAAGAACAATGTCGTCTGCGTATAACATTCCCGGAATATGCTGTTGTACCACTTCGCCTTGCAGCATATGGGTTAGGCTAAACCCTACTTGACTTTCTTCCAGTTTCTTTTCTAACCCTGCCATGTAAAGCATGAACAGTATTGGGCTCAAAGGGCATCCCTGTTTCAGTCCCCGATGGATGTTGACCTGCTGGGAGCATTTCTGTCCTTCCCAAGTAAGGTGCACTCTATAGTCTTTATAGATTGCTATAAGGAACTGTACTAACTCGTCATCTAATCCCTGGAGTTTCAGCATTCTCCACAGCCGTTCTCTGTTTACGTTGTCATATGCCCCTTTAATGTCCAAGAACGTAATCCATAGTGGTCTATTCTGTGCTTTCGCAATTTCAATGCATTGCGTTATCACGAACAGATTGTCATCCAGTCGCCTGTCTTGTCTGAATCCATTGTGCAGTTCCCCAAGTATTTCATTTTCTTCCATCCATGCTTGAATTTCTGATTTTATCGCCTGCATTACGAATCTATACACCACTGACGTTACTGTGAGTGGTCTGTATGAGTCAATACTGGCTTTGTCTCCTCTGCCTTTATATATTAAATTCATCCTACTTTCTAACCAGTCCTCTGGTATTTGTTTGGTTTCTATCACCTTATCTATTGCCCTCCTAAACGATTTTTTACTTTTAGGTCCAAGTAGGTTTATCAGTTGCATTGGTATTCCGTCCGGGCCCACTGCTGTCTGGGGGGAAACCTTTTGCTCTGCTTTTTTCCAATCAAGGTTGCTCAAACTTATTTCCCTTTCCGCAGTCTTTTGTGGCACTGATGTTATCGGTGCAGGTTTCCCTACCACTATTGTCCTAAACTTCTCACTAATCACTCGATGAATATGCACCAACGCGTGCTCTCCTTCTAAATGTTCCCCCTCCTCATCAATCAGGAATTTTTTATGGTTATCGTTTTTTGAGCTTAGTGATTTACATAGTTCCAAAACTTCTTGGATGCGCTTTTGTCCTTCTTCCGTATTTCTGCCATCCATTGTTCGCTTTTCTGCTTGATCTTTGCTTGCACCATTTTCTGCACTTCTAGTTTTTTCCTACGGTAGACATCCCACTTTTCCTTCACTACCTCTGGTTCCATACCAGTTCTTTTTGCTTCTCTATGTTCTCTCGACGCCTTTCTTCGCTGGTCAATAGCCTCTTTTATTTCCTTATTCCACCAGCTTCTCGGCTTTCTCTTTCCTTTCCATCGGTTTCGTTCCTTTGCTTCATTCACCTTACCCTTTATGAACGCAATCATTTCGTCGTAATCCCAATTTTTGCCTGGGTATTTATTGATTTCATCTTCCAATCTATCAGCGATGATCTTTAACTGCTCATTATTCAAATTATTTCCTCCTATTGTACCTATTTCTGCATTTGTCCGGGTTGCGCCTCCAAAGTGCAAGCTAAACCGCTTGTGGTCGCTTCCTAAGCTGTCTGTTCCATTTTCATCTATCCTCATTTCCCGCAGCCTTCCGTATACTGTCTCGGATACTAAACTGTAGTCGATGCTGGACTGTCTGTTACCGCTTTCCCACGTTATTTGTCCGTCACACTTGCTTTCCGTGTTTACTATTACGAGCCGGTTTTCCTGGCATAGATCTATCACTAGAGAACCGTTGTGGTCTGTGAATCCATCCAAACCTTCTATATGGGCATTCATATCTCCAACTATGATTATTTCGCCCGAATCTTTGAACTCGTTAATATCTCTTCTCAAACAGTTTACGATTTCCTCATTTTCCTCCCTAGCACTACTTCCGGTCCACAGATACACCACTCCTAACCATGTATTTTTCCCCTCTATGGTGCCTCTAACCCATAGATGCTCTTTACAACTTTCATGCACTCTCTGCCAGTCGGTCCCTTGTTTAATGAGCATGCCTACACCTCCCCCTTTCTTCATTCCTGTGGTCCTGTTGCAACCTTCCCAGACATAATTGTCTATGATAGGTGGGGCTTCCAGGTCCCGGAGGTGAGTCTCGGCTAAAGCGTACATGTCTATTCCTTCCCGTTCAAGTTGCTTTTGAATTTCCACCCACTTATCTGGCTTTCTGCCTCCCTGCATATTTATGTAGCTGACTAAATATTTATTGCATTTGTTTTTCCCTTTCCGCTTACGGGGTCTGTTTTTGTCTTTTACAGAATTGTTTGCTCCATTTTTTCCACTTAAATGGCTTCTGTCAACGCTCTCAGTTACGTCCGTAGGTTCTCCGTTTAGATCTAGGCTTGGCTGCCTCTCAGCGTTGAGGCAGCCAGGCCTATTCTCTTCGCACGTACTGCAAGCTTTGCAAAATGCTCCTTTGCTTGGTGGCAAAGCCTACCACTACGTGCGCCTTCCGCCTGCGCGCCTCGCTGTCGGTGACTCAAACCGTTGCAGCGACAGCCAACGTATCTGCAAGTAGCCAGCCGAGATCTCTCCCCCCCCCCTTTTCCCCCTTCTCTCGGGCTCAACAAGCGCCGCTTCTGCCAGCCCTTCACGAACTCTGGAAAGAGCGTCGTGTGTGTCTGTTGTGTTTTCGAGCCGTGTGCGCAGTAGCATTGTCAAAGCCGCAGAGACATTACGGCTGTTGTGTACAAAACCACCATCTCGGTGGATAGTTCTCATTCGTTTTGCAGCAGCGAATCAATGCTGCCGCTCTGTTCGAGTATTCTGTGAGCTCGCACGGAAGGGTATTGTTTCTATATTGCTTCGGCTCATCTCTCGTCAACAGTAAACCAGTTAAGTTTGCCTTCCGCTTCTTGTCGTCATCACCAAGGCAGCAACTTTTGCTGGCCGCTCTTCGCCACGCTACCACACGCATGGCGGAGGCGACGGAGCCCGGTTCGGGGGCGCCCTCCCGACGGTAATGGCGGATGTATGTCTTGACGCGTAGAACGTATGACGGTGACATCACGTGACCTAGTGCAGTTTTGGCTCTTTGAGCTTTTTGACTATAAAATATGGCGAAACCGTGAAAACAAGATAATTCTCTTCACTAACCCGGGACCTAACCCCACCAGGAGATGATGAAAGTGATGGTACCACATGAGATGGCACACGGCGCCGCGAGCCCGATGCGATAAGTTATTCTATGGGAATTTGCATGCTAACTGGCTGTCACATGAGGAAATTTGTCAAGTTGTGAAAGTGACGCGAGAACATCAGATGACGAACGCAGGTATAGCCCTCTGCGACTAGCAGTCAATTAAACGGGTCCTGAAAGGCGTTTCGAGCACACTGAATGCGAAATCGTTAGGTTGGATGGTCAACGTCATCTGGGCCAAGTATGATATTTGTACGCGCCGCGGAAACCTCACACTTTCGTCGCAAAGTTTGTTGCCGTGTTCCAATCCTTTCCTCAGTGTTTTTGGGCTCCACCATCTTCCTGCATGTGCGCCATCAATTCTCCCATGTGCGTCACGAAACCTTGCAATTAGACAGCTTTTTCTCACACTTCGAACGAAGAGAAGGGTCGTCTGCTCAGCGTCGACGGGTCGCGGCGGTGCCTTTGGTTAATTAGCGCTTCCTGCAGCATGCTTAACGATATCGTGTTTGTCTATATTTATCTCTTTTAGTCTGTTACCACGCTTCTCATTAAGGCGCGTTGGCTAGGCCGACACGACGTCGACACGGCGGCGACGCCGACTTCCGAGTTGGCAGACCACCTTGTCACACGACAGCGACACGAACACGTCGGCTGACCGAAAGTCTGCGTGATGTGACTGGCTCGCTGACCGAAGACGCCGACAATTCCGATCAGCCGAACGGTTGCGGGGAATCGACCGAGAAGCGAAAACTGCGCCCCGACAGCATTCGTGCCGCAATGAATGCGACTCGGTTCTGTTAGTTCCTAGGCAGTAATAAATTTATGTTAAGGTCCATGAGGCCCATACAACTCAATACTAGCGCTAATGCGATCCGTATATCAGCTCACGACGCTTCGGCAATTGGCTTTGGCGACAATTCGATTCCCGGAGTTGCAAACTGCATATTCGTGTGCGGCCAGCAACGCTTGTAAAAAATATCAGCTCAGTTAAGAGCAGAAGAGGAGTTACGGAAGGTTTATTAGGTAATAAGGAATCAATTGAGAGTTTTATCACTCCGTATGTTCCGTGTTTTACATGCGTACCGTGTTGACCGGGACCCGTCTAGGCGCTTGCGCATTCGTTCTGGTAGGGTGGATTAGTTCCGCTGGCCATGCCCGCGCCATGCCCGCGCATTCGTTACGGTGGGGTGAGTCCCCCTCGCCGTTCCTGGGAGCGCAGGTGCAGTCAGGTCCCGGTCAACACGGTAACCATGGAATAGATGGAGCATACGGGGAGCTAAAACTTCCTATTAAAGACCAAAGTTTTTAGCGTAAAACGTAAAACAAAAGCACGGCGAGCACTATTCCCGCAAAGCGAAATTGCAGTCGCAGCCGAAACAGTGTTGTTGCTGGAGGTCAGCTGTAATGGGGGCTTAATGGAACCTTATTGCGGGCTGGGGCTGTTGGCATCTCCTGTCGTCGTCGTCGTTGCAATCGTCGTCGTAATCGTCATCTCACGTAGCCACGGTACTAAAACACCGGGAAACTCGTTTACGTCTCGCACTAGAACGTAACGCGTACTAAAAAAAACACCGGTCACTCGTTTACGCCTCGCGCTAGAAAGCTTCGTGCTTCAAAGACAAGAGACTTTTACAGCAAAGCAGTATACCTCTACCCCCCAACGGTTTCATCCCCGTTGGCAAAAACGCCAAGGCGCCAAGAATACACTTATACATTGCATGCTTCGCTCCGCCTAAGGTTTCACGTAGGTGGAGATGGCCGGGGATTTTTGAGTACCAACAACCAAAGATGTAAGTTTTCGCGAAATTTTTCTTTATTTTTTTCTGCCTTCTGAGTGGCATGGCTTCCGAATAGTATTTGTGAATCCAAAACAAAACGTTTTGGCACGATTTGTTCCGATTTAACTCATGGTTTGTATATATATAAAAAGGCAACTGTACTTTCACAGGACGAAGTACTGATGTGTGTATTTTGCCAAATTGGTACGTCTTTATATAGAGTAAACATAGTTTCCTCCAACCACTTAAACAAGACAAAAGGTAGGCTTGCGGGGGGGGGGGGGGGCTGGGGGGGGGGGGGCTGGGGGGGGGGGGGGAGGGGAATATTGGGCCGCAGCCGTCAACCAAACCTTCCACATATCGCAACTGGCAGCACTGAGCACGTAAAAAATGAACCAACAGCCTTTGTAGAGAGAAAGCGGGAAAAGCGCGGTTGGAATAATTGTTTTGTGCGATCATATGCACAGTCGAACAAAAAGGCAGGCGCGCACGGCCCCAAAACTCACACTACTCTTCTGAGACAGCTAATATCTGTTACGGTGGACTTGTCTAGTAGTTGATAAACACAGGGTTGCCTAGGGGTTTCCTGAAAAGTAAGGGGGGAGGGAGGGGGGAATGAAATCTACTACACACTGTAAGAAAAGTCCCTGTGCCGTACCGTGCAACCCTTCGACTGCTTTTAGTACGGTTATAAATGTTTAGAACCGATCTGAATGACGGAATGGAATGCTACAACTGCATGTGTACGCGCGTGCATGGCGTCACCACAACACGACCAAGCTCGACATTGGTGTGAAGTAGCGGCCAATTAAGCAATATATAAACCGACGCCCGGTAGGAACGCATGTACGTGTTCACTCTAACAAATTTTGAGGTGATTCCTTAGTCGTTCGCTCGCATATTTTATACTCCCGTATGTACCAAGACATGTCGACGCCGCAAACGCGTGGTGACAGGGTTGTTCTCTTTTTTCCGAGATCTTTCGTCGTGGTGTGGAAGCGTAAAAGGCCCGCCCCATTCCTTCCATCAGCTCTTCCAGCCGTGAGCGGAGTGCAGGATTCATAAGCAACATTGTAAAAAAAACGGCCCAAACGGAACGCAGAAAGTCAGACGGCCCCGTCTAAGAGCGATGCTGAGGCGCAGAATATCGCAGTAGCAGACGACGCCCGCTATTGGGTGTTCTTGCAGACGTCACCAGGAAGCGAGGCATCGTGGGCAGCCACGCTCGCGTGGTGCTAAGAGGTGGACGAGAGAGAGAGGTAAAACATTTCTTATCATGTCCAGCAGTAGTGGGGTGGGGAAAGAAGGGATGGGGCGGCGAGGTGTGTGGTGGACCTCCCCGCTACGGCCGCCTACTCACTGCGCGTCTCGGTGGAGACGGCGTTTTCGGCCGTTGCCGCGCGAGGATGTCCATCACCTGCCGGACCGTGCCGCGTTGATGGCCGATGTCGTCGCTTCTTATGGCGAGTGCCATGCTTGGTGGCATTGGGTCTTGGGTGTCTTCTGGGGGCCTGCAGTCCCATAAAAGATGTGGTGTTGTAGCCCTGGCTGCGTTGCAGTGTTGACAGTGGTCGGTCGGGTAAACCGTGGGGCAGATGTGCTTGGCAAATACGGGGGTCGAAACGAGGGAGAATCGCGGCGTGGTCGAAAATGCGATGTATTGATTTATAATAATTCCACTAATACTCATCGCTTTAACAAAATTCTTGAAGGAGGTGATTACTAGGACATTGATTTACCTGAAAATGCCAACACCCATGTATCGGCAAAACCGCTTTCAGGGCGCCTTTAAAGGGGCCATGCAGAAAAACCACAAGTTTGGTTCACACAACTTTGAACGCACACTTCGCCAAATAAGCTATATAATTATAAAAATGGGAATTGCCGTGCGACCCACTAGCTCATTTCCCGCAACAGATCCTATGATGTCATATGCCCATCTGTGCGATTAGCTGAGGCCGGCAAAAAGCAAACGCAAATTAGGCAGGGCTCATAAGCTTGCCGAACGAGCTAATTGCGCTTAAATTTAATGAATATTCGTTTACAGCAGTAAGAATGGTGGGATAAAAAATGAAAGTTGATTGATTGATTGATTGATTGATTGATTGATTGATTGATTGATTGATTGATTGATTGATTGATTGATTGATTGATTGATTGATTGATTGATTGATTGATTGATTGATTGAGGGGTTTAATGCGCCGACGCTACACAAGCGGTGAGGCGCCCCGTAGTGAAAGGCTCCGAATAAATTTTGACCCCCTGGGGATCCTTAACGTGCGCCTAAATCTAGAATAAACGGGCGTTTTCGCTTTTCGCCAACAATGAAAATGTACGTAAGCATATAAGTACCGATGCGTACTGCTTTTGGTGCTGGGTACACTGTGCCTGTTTTAGCTGCACAGCAGTCCGCCGCTTTCGAGTTGTCTTACAGGACACTGATCGATTTGCCTAAGCGATGTTGTCTTACGTAACCCTGTTTGTCCAGCACACAACAAGTTTCAAGAAACGATTACTTTTTACCTTAACGAAAACAAGTCAGGTGCAAATACGGTCAAAAACAAAGCAACGGCGGACAACGGTCCGCGGCTCATTATGGTAGCGCCATCTGGGGGGACTGACTGTAAGCAAGGCTGCAGAGCCCAATGAGGCATTGGAATTTCATTTGAATACCCGCCCTTGTGACTTCATGGCAAACGTCACAAAAACATACGATTTAGCGAAAGAATCAAAATTTTAACCTAGATTGATTAATTTCACAATGAATACGGCATCTTTTGTAGCCGGACAAGCGCTGGGGGCACTATAAGACACGAAATCTCTCGAATAAAACAAACTTGTATTTTGTCTGCATGGCCCTTACTGGACCGGCACTTGTGTCGCGTGGGTAGTAAATGTTCGCACAACTTCGTTAACAACACGTGATATACGTCTCGCAGCTTCATTTATTCGATATCTCCTGGTTTACGCTATTCCCCAGGCTTGTCTCTCACTTCGTGCAATGCCTCTCATCAAAGGAGGAAACCGCCGCATTAAGCTGGGCTGACCGCTTCAGTTTCCATTAAAGCCCCATCTCCGTGTCTCTCTCCACTTCACTTGGAAGCTCTAAATACAAGCGGAGCAGCCGTGGGTTCCACTGAAAAATGATGTTTGCTCGGAAATAAAAATAAAATCTGAAGGCGGCGGCTTTCACACGAATGTTGCCCTGCCACGCCGGAAAGACCTTCTCAGACCGCTGATTCTTCCGGTGTCCTGTTGGGCTTCGTACCCGTATCGTTCTAGTTTGGGTTTCTTCTCTTCGGTTGGCTTGTTCGGGCCGTTATCTTTCTTCCTGATAAATGGTTGTTCTGGGAAGCACTTGGCGGGTCAGAAAAAAGTGTGTAAGAAAGACGGCGTGCTTCAGCTGCGGCTACTCCTGCATGGTGTTACAGCCTTTTCGCACAAGATGTTTGGTTAGGCAGTGAAACATAATGCTCAAAACACGTTGTCCTAAGAGAAAAAACGAGCGTAAGACAAAGTAAAACTATGAGGGCCCCTAAGCTTTCTCTCATGATGTGGAAATACGTAAGCATCGCTTCTCGCTGAGTGATGGCTCCGAGTTTTTTACTTTTTATCATCCTACGACTGAAGGACCTGATCAGTCATTGTGGTTAGGCCTTATCGTTGATCCTAACGACCTGCCGAGCAACATAAAACATAGTTTACATCAAGCTCCACTATTGTATACGGCGTTAGACCCCAAAGCATGACGGTAGGCCTAGCGTTCGGGCGTCGCATACGTGCCCCCCCTCTCTTAGTTCTCCTGTCCAGCAGTCCCGTTCAGGCGGGCGCGCAACCAATCAACACCCGTTTTCCTTCAGACACAAGACGCGCCACAGCGAATTGGGACGCCAGCCAGCACGTACTCGTGTTCACAGTAAATAAAAATTTCGCCGACTGATTCGTGTTACGCGGAACCGATGGGAATTTTGCCGTAAGATTCTGGTTTCACTTTTTGATTACACGGATATCACCAAATAAGGCAAATATTGTTTGAGCGATGTTCATGCATTAAAAGCAGTATACGCAGGGGGAAACACGTCGTAAGAAGAGGCAGCTTGGCCCCCTCACAGTTTCAAACTGCGCACTGGCGGAGCCGAGACGTATGTGCACGCACCGGTGACTCCACTGCAAAATGGCACATCTCCAATAGAAAAAGCGCAAAGACTCATCCTAAAAGCCGGAAACGCCCATACGAAGGAAGGAATTCTGCGATAACCAACCAGGAGTCGAAACCCCTAAAAATCAACACTCCCGAGGGATGGGTTCACTTGTTCAGAATTATGTCATCAATCACTGAAGAATCAATGCGACGTCACTTCGCGTTTGCTGGAACTGCGAGTTGTTCCGATGATTACTGCACTATTTTGGAGCAGTAGAATCTTAATCGATAGCCTTAGAAGGATGTGTCGTGCGTTTATTCATGATTTATTGACAGTGGCTGTGTTCAGGTTACGAAAGCATCTCCCCCCCCCCCGCCCCCCCAAAAAAAGAAAAAAAGAAAACGTAGTGGATGCAGCTGCCGTTAATATCGTGTCCGGTGTTAACATCGCTGCGGTGAGCAAGGCGGCAGGGGAACCACGGAATTACGAGGGCGAGAAGCCGCGTAAAGGCGGCAGTGATGGCAGCAGGAAGCTGAACTGAACTCATCAACGTTCCGCCAAAGCACTAAACTCAGCGGCACACACGCGACAAGTAATGCTCCATATTTGCGCGTCGTAAAAATTGCTTAGGTGTTCCTAGTGTCACTAAATACCTAGTGACACTAGGTGTTTATATTTTCTTTTCAACTACTGGACGGGTATTCTACCTGAACGATACATTTTCAGCGTATTGTTGCAAGATGAGGGCGTGCCTTGTAAGCGTTAATTTCGCGCTCAGTATTTTGCAACACTGCAAAACATTTTTATTTGATGTGAATTGTTTTTTTTTTCTGTCTTTTCTTCTCCGTGAACGTTTTAATCGATGAGCGCGACAGTATGTTGCTTTTTTGTTGCATCTACGCGTTCATTTTCACCCTTTACACCGATACGTTAGCGTGTCTATCTATAACCAAAATATTTTGCAGCGAATTCTACTTTTACCTCGACTTTACTTGCCTGTCACTTGTTAGTGTTCATCGGATTGAGCGTTCCGCTCTATATAATGACGTGGTCTTAAGTACAATGATCAAAGTGATTTTTTTTTTTTTTTTGGGGGGGGGGGGAGGTGGCTGCAGCTTGGATACACTTGTAACTTCCGCAGGACGGTAGCCTTAGGTCTCCAGTCATTTAATTCGCACACGTCTGATCATTACATGTCGAAGCATTACTCGAAACATTTCACCTGCGGGACTATTATGATTTCACCTCCCTAAACGTAAGCGGTGTTGTGTCTTTTCCGCTATATCTTATTCTTTAAAAAAACCTAAACTTTCCTGCCTATTGCGATGAAATTTACACCATACTCAGTACTTTTCGAGCAAGTACTGCCGCTAGGCATTGCAAGTACTAACCGTGCCTTTTGCATTTATTCTTCCACCTTACTGGGAAAATTGCCGAAAGGCAGCAGTCTGCATTATAATTACACACCGGGTACAGGGCTTGCACACCGGGTACAGCCATGTTTTCACTCACTCACTCACTCACTCACTCACTCACTCACTCACTCACTCACTCACTCACTCACTCACTCACTCACTCACTCACTCACTCACTCACTCACTCACTCGCTCGCTCACTCACTCACTCACTCACTCACTCACTCACTCACTCACTCACTCACTCACTCACTCACTCACTCACTCACTCACTCACTCACTCACTCACTCACTCACGAAACAAAGAGAGAAAGCAGGAAAGAAAAAAAGAAAACTGCTGTGGTTCTGCTTTGCATTCTTCAAACAATTTTTGGAGCCAGTTAAAATGACACTAAAGGGTAAAAAGAAGTTGGCCTGTATCGATAGATTATGGTGCCGGGAATATAAATACACCAATCTTGCGACTAGCAGTTCTTTCATACGGGAGAAAACTCCAGAAACATGAAAACGGTTGTCGACGCCCCGTACCCTTTTGGGTACCATGGTTTGTGACGCCACAGAAGTGGTAAACGGCGACAGCTCACTGGAGAAGCATCTATAAATGTTTTCCTCAAATAAACAGGGCTTCGGTGGTTGAGCACGTAAAATAAATGTAAATCAAAACTTCACGCGAGTTCATTTTATTTAAAAAGCACAGACGACAGCATTTATACACTAAGAGGCAGGCTGCTTCCCTAACGCTTCAGAGCCGGCCACCATTTTTTCGGTTTCGTTTTGGGAACGACGTGGTTGGTGCGCAATTAGAGGAGTCAAACATCTACAATGGTGAATGCCCGAACTTCCGCAAGCAATAACCCCGGCAGGAAGCGGCAAAAGGAGCAAAATGTCTAAGCGACCTGCTGGAGCTTTTAATCTTCCGTCCTCTGCGTGCCGATGTGGCTATTGGTACTAGTACGTGCCCGCGCCCGATTATAACCTTATCTCCCGTGAAAGGTAAAGAGAACACTTTCCCCCACCTCACCAGAAGTCACATTTTGGCTCCTACGTGTTTCCCCCCATCCAAGCCACGCTTCTCGGCCTCAATCCCTACCCCACACATGAGCTTTGAGAGAGAGCCTTGGCCAGCACCACCCTCGAAGATCAGCGTCGGCTGGTCGAGAGGGCTGTGGACGCGGCCCGAGCTCAAGGTACCCTGGACTAAGGAAACCACCCCGAAGACTCCATTTTATTTTTTTTTTCTCAATAAAGTTTATACTCTCTCTCTCTTGTAATCATCCGTTCGCCGCAAACCGCTGTTGGCAATTCATAAACGCCGCACAGCTCTACGCTTGGGCCGGGAGGAGCCGGGCAGGACTACTCGAATGTAATGTTCGCAGGCCGTAATATGTTGCCAGCGGTTTATTCAACGAACGTACAAAAAGACGTCGTCGCTGTCAGCTAATCGAGACCGACTGCTGGAAGCGTAGAGCGCGGTCGCAACTGATCGCATTTCACTGCCGCACCGCTAACTGCGCCGGGAAGGCGACATCGCGGGAGCTTGCTAGAACGGCGTCACATTTTCAGCGCTGTATCCGTTTCAAGTATCATCCGGCATGTGGCCTTGGGCAGCGGTTAAAGGGACACTGAAGTGATTTGTAAACAATGCGGGATTACGAGCGCAAACTGTAGTCCGGAGTCCCTGGGCCCTGTTTCGACCACTCTGTGAGCGTTTACGCGAATTTATTTAGTAGAAAAATCAATTCGAAAATGCTGTCCTCCTCTCTTTACGCTCGCCCATTTTCTGTGGCGTTTTCGTGTGACGTCAGCAGGAGAGGAGCTGACAATTGGCTGCGCTACTGCACGGCTCGCCGACCTTCCGCGACCGAGTCAGTCGGCCCACCGTTTAGTCCGCCGGCCGCCAACGGGTCGTCGCAATTCGCTCGATCAGTTGAAATTAAGCCAGAACACGTTTGGGAATGGAAGAATGCGCCTTTATTTACTTCGTTAGTTTGTACACTGTATCTAGCTCCAAGTCAAGGTCGCTTCACACTAGCGCTGCACAAGCGCACATGCGACGCTTCGCTGATTGGTACGCCAGTAGGAAAATATAAGGCCTCTTGAAGGCGGGAGAAGAGTCAGCGAAGTCAATATAGGTACTAAAGAAATAAAATCAACTGATATTTTTACCGTACAGCGTAAAACTAGGATGCGGGAAGCACTTTTTTGCGCTGGGCGAACAAGCAGAGCGGTCAGCAGCACGACTAGGCATCTGCGAACGCTTTCCCGTCTACGAAATGCAATTGCTAGACGTGAGCTATTGTGGAAACTCGGGGGACGCTTACTGCACGAGCGCAATACAACAAATAGTCACCTAAGCTGCTTAAAATGCTAAAACTAAATAAAAGTGTAAACTGGTTATACATTATATACCTTATCTTTTCCATCGCCGCCAGCGGCCTTCCTGTGGACTAGTCATCTGGGGTGCTAGGTATGTCATCCCGAGTGTTTTGCCAGTCACAAGTTCGAACCGCCGCGGGTACATGCTTTTTTTTTTTTTTTATGAGTTCACTTTTTTTGTATTTCGCCGATGTTTTCTATACTGGGTTCACCTTTTTTTTGGCCGCAACGTTCATTGCTCCACGAACTAGTCCACAGAACTCGCGCAGGCTGGCACTGGCGCGCTAGCGAGTTCTCGTTGGCGTGCTGTTGCCATAAGCACCGACTGCTTGCGGGCAGTGGGCACAGGCCAGAATCAACAGACCCTTGGCCTGGTGCGAACACGCTTTTTACGATACAGGCATGAGCGAGGCAAGCTCCAAATATTGCTCCAAAATTTTGGAGAAATTGCTCCAAAAGCAAGACCAAGTAAAAAATAAAGCAAATAATCATAGTGGTAGTGGAGAGTTTCTTGAAACGAGAGTGGGAAGCAGGAAAGCGAACAAGGAAGCCGAACAAAACGCATTAAATCCCAGAAACTCCTATGACCTCAACAAACCTAAACCCATCCCCACAAAGCAGTACCTCAACTCACTTCGATCGGCACGCAACTCTCCACAACCGCTGCGGCGATTTACTTCGATTTTTATTCTCGTTACGATAAACCAAGTGGCTGCATAAACCTTCAAGTACCTTAACACAGGAATGCAGTGACACGTGCGCGGTGTAACTCTATAGCACGCTAAAAAAAGGCCGTGTGAATACATATATTATAAAATCAAGATCCACGGTATGCTTCTACCCCTTTTTTATGAGTAAACGCATAAGTGAATACGAAATAAAAAAAACATCTCTGATATCCCACAGGGACAGCTCGTAGCTCGGGCTACCTGCGCAAACAATTAAGCCTTTATTAAAGGCGGAAAATGGCAGTACTACACCAGCTGATTATCTTTACTAGTGAGATAGGCTAACCTTGTCTACGACGAGAAACGAAATTGGGAAAATTATCTGCAATGACGAAAAGAGCCGCTCATTGGACATGCGCTGCCCGCTGCCTTCTTGCCGGCCTACCACCGTCAAAACGGGCGAAAAACATGGGTTCATCGTACATCGAACCACCTAGGCCACAATATTTTGGTGTCAGAGATGCTTTGTATCAGACCGATAAGCAGGAAAGCTAATCGCCTGAGGTAAATTGTGTACTTAGTCATGCAGGACGCAATTTACTTTAAAGCCGGTCAGTTGCTTGCAGGCGAAGTACTGCATTACTAGTGTTTTTACTTCCTACGTAGCGCGGAGGCAGTGAAAGAAAGGACAAAAGTAGGCAACAATTGTTTAATTCTGGCTTCACTTACACAATCCCGTGATACCTTGAAACCCAGACACACCAGACACACCGCTGTGGACATTGAGTGCTCCTCTCAGGAGCCCAGCAGGCCTGTTTGATAAATAGGATGGTTCGCACACAACAAGCATTTGCATTGCATACTAACTTAGCAAGAAAACTTTGCAGAAATCTTCAGGACTTTCACGTTATTAGTCGTCGAAAATTGCTGCTCAAATTTGTGCCTGGAGGCTTACACCTCACTCAAGCCTGGCAAGAACCACCCCTGAAACTTAATATTGCACACAAAGAAATTCTCACCCTCAAAGCGATTAAAAACGAAGAAAACATCGCAGCACACTCAGGAACTCTTGAAAAGTTCACCAGGAAAAAAATGTCCCGAATTGACAAACACGGGACATTATGAAGGAACTTTTGCGTGAGCAACGGTACAACCATTTGTGACACTAAGTATGTCTCTTTATTTTTTCAGTATAACATCAGGTGGCACCCTATGCTTTCAGTAGAGTTGATACAAGCTTGAACAAGCTATACTGGAGTCACGCAAGTTATTAAAATACTTTTTTGGTATTCTTTTATTTTCAGCAAAACGCCGTCCTCAAGACGAGAGGTGCATTAGGTTTCAGCGCCTTCAGTCTCGAAGATGTCATTTGCGACGTAACTTTCAGTAGCAGTTTTATCGCCCAGTTGTACGTCTTTGGTGACCCAACTTCAAACAAGCGAGCTGTAATGTTAGTTGTTCCTTGGGTCGGTAGTGTTATACTAACGGGATGCTGTAAAAAAATCCGAGTGATCGCCATATGAAACTGTACCCAAGGAACAGTGGCTGTTGGCCATCGTTTACTGAAAAGCTGGAGGCATCTTAAACTCAAATGGGAGTTCCCTCGTGGTGAAAGCTTAAATCGTATATGCACACTCCCGGCCCAAATGAGCATCTGCCAAACTCCCAGGAAAACATCAGATGCACATATAGGAAAAAGGAGGCAGAAGCTGCCGACCATAATCGGTCATTTCAGGAACAAAGCTTTTTTAACACTATCAGGAACATACCTTCGTAATTTACAGCGAAATAAGATCATGCGGGGAAACTAAACATAGAACTGGCATTAAAGAACTTTTAGAAGTTTTGTTGTATTGTCCAAAAGTTCCGTAAGAGACATTTCAACGCGTTTGTCGTTCACACTCGTTGTTTCGGTAGAGACTCTCCCGTCAACATCAACAACCAGCTTCTTTTTCACCATCCATTGCATGCAGTGCGGTTACGGCTGGCCTCGGCTTTCGAGCGTAATGGGATACAGTACAGATAGAGTACCAGTTTTTGGCCAAAAATATGTAACACAGGTTGCGTAACTACGCAATCTTTGTTCTGGAAGATAATATTTCGGCCCCAGGTTTTGGTCCCTGGTGGCTATCTTTCTGTTTGCCTCAAGATACGACGTCTACGAGATGCGATGACATCGACGCGTTTTGCACCCATGGCCGATCTCCAAAACCCCGGGTTTCCGTAATTGCAAACCATGAAAGACCCGCGGTGATTCATAATGCCTGTTGCAGGTGGGACGCGAACGAAATCGCAAGAATCAACTTGTCGCCGTTTACTTGAACAGTGCCATCAAATGTACGGCCAGTCAGCGTTATGTTGTAAGAGTGCTACATTGGAAGACTCTGGATAAGCACATGAAAAGCACGTTCCTATGGTCTGTTTTTGCTTTCTTGTTGGCAGGCTCAAATGTTTTGCAATGTAGGCGCGGCACCCCGAGCAGGCACAGTAGATGCAAGAAGTCAGTGGCCACCGTGCTCAGGTGGGCACCGTGCCGCCGGAGCATATGAACTGGACGCCGCTGTTCAGGTCCCTGCCGTTGACCATGTTGTCAGAGCAGAAGTACGGCAACAGCACGCCTCGGTGTAGTAGTGCGGCCACGTCCTTTGCGGCCGGAACGCAGGGCACCAGCACGTACACTATGATGTACCAGAAGGCGGCGAATGAAGCCACCCAGAAGGCGGCGAAGATGAGGAGCAGCAGCCACACCAGCATCCAGCACACCTTAGCTCCCCCGGAGCCCGCCATCGCCACTCGACCGGGCCCTGCGACGGATAAGGTGCCAAACATCAGCTAAATACCCCTAAACACAGCCAGTAGCTACGTCCATAACATTACTTCAGGTCCTACTTGAACTTCCTCTGCAATTGCTTATATGCGTACATGTTGAATTGCTTATTAGGAAAATCAGTATGCTGGAGAATCAAGTCTAAGCAGCAGTCGCACGACATTTCAACCATTCCGGCACATTCTTCATGCACTCAAGTTACATAAAGTGCAGTCAAACTTAAATCCTTCCGAAGACCGAAAGTGCCCAGAGTCGTATTTAAGTCACAAATTCAACGCCTTAACCCGCCAGAATTAATGACCGGTGCACCCGCCAGACCGGTGAACCCGCCAGACCGGTGCAAAAACTCACTGCACACGCAGCTACCTCCCTTCTTAGCGCCGTAGTCCCCCCGCCTTTTTTTTTTTTTTTTTTTTCACGGCGAGCTGTGTATGGGTTGACACCTCTCCGGACCAAGCGTTTCGTATTTTTTGTACTTTTCAGCACCTTTTATCGCGTGATATATTTGGTTCTGACATTTTTTTCTACCCTGGTGATTGCCCTTACAAGGACGCGTGCTCCAGGAAGCATTTTTTTTTTTTGCGCGCAAGTGCTGCTAGATGTGTGCACTTTTTTTCTTTTCCTTTATAATAAAGCACTACCAAGAAATTTCCTCACGACCTGGCTGGACAGCCTGCGTGGCCGGCCCTTCTTTACACGTTCCCTTGAGGTCATACGGCTGCCCCGAACAACATTGCCTGCACCACCAACCCTACACCCCGCTCCCACCGCTCCTACGCCTTAAGCTGAAAAGAACCTCCTCTCGAACTAGGCTTTGGCTCATCTCTTTCCAACCCTCTGGAGGATAACCTGTCGTCTAATAAGACGTGTCGACAATGACCGTATACACATAGTTGGTCTGACGAGCTCGTTCCAGAAACGTTGAGGCTGCCCCTTGTCGAAAGTGTTGTATATATAGATATCTATTGTAAGGGAGATATCTGAGGCTCACGTAGTTGGTTCAGGCGATTTCTTTATAGGCGAGAGTTAAGACGAGAGTAGATTTGAGCGTCTGGGCGGTGGCCGATCTCACGAGCAAAAGCGCCGTCAGCGGTGCTTCTTCCGCTCACACCGGCGTGGGTGCATACCCTCACGGGTAGATTGGACTACTTGTCCACATGGGTGATGCCTGCGCACGGCACATACCCTGATGGTATCATGGGCCCATTATTCTCGCTACAAAATATATATATATATATATATATATATATATATATATATATATATATATATATATATATAGAGAGAGAGAGAGAGAGAGAGAGAGAGAGTAAAAATGGGAAATGAGGGGCTCGTTGAATTACGAGACAAATAAGGGTCGGCAGTCAAGAACGCGTCGGAAAGCAAAGGAGAGAATGCAGTAGGTCATTGAAACAGATGAAGAATTTTGAAAGACAGAAATAAAGTGAAGAAAAAATGCCCGTCGGGTGGGATTCGAACCCACGACCTCCAGAATACGCGTCATTGCACCAGACGCGTATTACGATTGCCCGCACATGTTAGTGTTCCCCTCAGCTGCTAATCCTGTACACCTCAAGTATTTGGGGTGGCCCAGTTGTTAGCGTGCCGGTTTCACGACGTAAAAGACCGGAGTTCGAATGCCTGGACCTCCCTAACCACATTGTTTTCGTGAGGCTTCGAGGTTTTTTGGTGCGACGGATGGCGAAAGCTCCACCTGAACAGCTATGCCGTTACCTCTCAGTTTTGTGCTTATTTAGTGGCTGAAGGCAGCAAAAAGGAGCAGAAATTATTCGTGTATGAGCCCCGCACAGAATAATTTAAAGCAAAAGGATGGACCTTTTCTTCTTGTGTTCCAGCAGAAACCCATATTCCGAAAAATATTGCCGCGTTAATCCCCGAAGCTATATATGCCTTGGTCTGAGGCGAACTGTATATCAGTGAAAAGTAGGCCCGGCCGCGGCGACCGCTTTTCTGATGGAGGCGAAAAGCAAAAACGCCCGTGTGTACGAGATTTCGGCGCACGTTAACGATCCCCAGGTGGTCAAAATTAATCCGGAGCCCCCCACTACGGCGCGCCTCATCGCCTGCGTTGCGTCGGCGTGTTAAACCCTACAATCAATCAATCAATCAATCAATCAATCAATGTATATATATATATATATATATATATATATATATATATATATATATATATATATATATATATATATATATATATATATATATATGAATAGGAAATGAGGGGGTCGTTGAAATAAGACAGAAATAAGGGTTGGCAGTCAAGAAAACCTCGGAAAGCAAAGGGGAGGATGTGGTAGGTCATTGAAACCGATAACGAATTTGGAAAGAAAGAAAGAAAGTGGAGAAAAAATATATAGAGAGACACGCACTTCTTCGCACTTCGCACAAATATGCTTTACCACCAGAACTAGCAATACAGAGATTGAAGTGCGAAAAGCTTGAGAGCAAGCCAGGCTCGCTTTTTTTTTATATATTCCCAGTGGTGTGGCCACGCAGTTCGCGCCTCCCGTCTGGGCGCTTGGCCAACCCCGGCAGCTTGCCTCTCAAAGCACGTTTAGAAAGGGCACCTTGGCGAAACGGAAGCGTTAACTGGGGCAGCAATTCGGGGAACAGCGCCTTCACGAAGGCCCGAAATTACACTTGAATTAAGTCTGCGGAAGTTATGGTTCGTTTTTTTTATTATTATTAAATCCGTAAAAGTGTGACGTCCTGCCTGTTAGGGGAACCAGCCACTCCTTTGTCGTGAAATATGCTCTACTTAGGTTCTGCATTTAAAAAGCGAGGTAGCAAAATATTGCATCTAAAAATTACCCTATAGAGCGGGTTCCAACTCTAGAGTTGTAATGTAAATAGCGCGTTCTAATGTCAGCGATGACAGGAAATTAAGATAGTATAGTTGGTGACAGCTTAACTCTGCAGCGGCTTTTCAAGATCAAAGGGATTTTGTGTTCATCCGCAACCAATGGCGTCTCGCCGTTTGTGTGACGCCTGCGACTTACGTTTGAAAAGAGAACTACTTCTAATATGGCCGCGCTCGCTTCCCCACCGCTGCTGCACTGTCGAGCGACAACGAGGTTGCCGAGAACCAACAGCTCTGTAGGCGATTTGTGTTACGAATGTGCTGTAGTGCATCAAGAAGCCGCTTATCGTCACCTGTCCCGTGTGTGTCTTGCCGCGTCGGGGTTTGTACGTACGTGAGGAAATCGTGGCGGCACTGGTGGGCTGTTTTACGTACTCGGAACGTCGTCAACGAACTCGATCTGAGAACGGCAAAGCGTCGAAGCTGCATCTGTTGCTGGTGTGATTGTGGAAATTGTGTCGGTGTAACGCAACCTTTGTGAAGAAATAATGCGATTTGCTTTCGTCTACGGCAGTAGCGGTGACAAGTTGCAAGCGTTTTCGTTTGTTGCTGTGAGCGTAGGCTGCGCCCGATGTTGAGCGTAGGCCTACGTGGTGTCCGTCCGGCCCGACGCGGATCGTGCAAACGTGTGCGGCGTGTTTTTTGGCCGGATACGGCCGCTCGTACAGCCGAACACGTTATTAAGACGATTGCCAAATCTTACAATGTAAGGTATCTTTCCTTGCCGATTCGCGCATTGCTTTAGCCTGCCGGGGTACGAACGGAGCAGCGGTGTGGCGTTTTTTTCCCCCTGGTGTAAACAGGTATGATTAAACCATTATTGCAGAGACTCGCGAAGAAGTAAACGTTCGTGCACAATTATCCGAGATTGGGTTGGGTAGATTTAAGAAAATCGGTATGAACCTGCCTTCCTGCGAGAGACGGGTGCCTATGGCGTTCTGTTTGTGCCAATGGGCACATTATCGAACATACAAAAGAATGAACGAGTGCGAGTATTGTTGAGGTAATCAAATGTGGTTGCGTTTCGTTTCTTGACTGTCATTGGTTGGTCGTAATCATCAGTAGCATTTTTGAAACGTATAAGAGGGCTAAATAAACATCGAAACTGCATGATTAGTGGATTTTGAACCACGTCGTTGAAGGAAGCCGGAAATGTGTGGCCCCGCAACATGACCACGTAGTTTTTTATACATTGCCAAAAATACACACGCGCGCAGCTTTTTATTATGCCTGCTAAGCTTATGGTGCGTATGTTCCCATCGCTACACTAAGTGGCATCAGAGAAACTGACTATGCATGTACTGAGGCTGCGTATCTCGTGTGCAGTGTGGAATTTCTCATAAGTGTTGTGAGCTTTTAAAGTTGTTTTGAAATAGCTGAATGCGTCTAGTAGGAATGAACCAATAGTTTATCTTCCCTTTATTTTCATGCAGTTTGTGTGATGGGCTTTATGAGTTATAAAAAGCTGTGTTTCATAGGGATGGCTGTAGTTTAATGATTGCATTTTGGTGCTTGTGCAGTTTCAGTTTCAACAAAGGGGTTACAGTGTATTGGCAGACATTCAGATTTCCAGTGTCTCTGTCATGATAGACTGTTATTATACAGAGTGGAGGACATGTTTGAGCGTCTTATCTTGGAGCATACTTTAATTTAGATTCAACACCGCTTCCCACTTCTAGATGTTGTTATTGTTCCAGCTACTGTGGAGAGCCTTCAAACACTGCCTGAAGGTGGTTCAGGTTGAAGAGCTGCAGTAATAATTGCTAACACTTGTGTATCAGGTAGAAATGAGGTATGTCACCCCTTCAGAATGCTATGTTCATACTTTTCAAGCATGCACTGTTGATTCTGGTTATACAGCTGCAAGAATAATAGAAAGCAGTGATGCGGCATATCAAAATGGTTCGACTTCAGGCCTCCAGAGTGTCATGTCGCTTCTTTCTGTGCGCACTGTTGCTTCCGGCTGGTTCAGACGCAGTCAAAATTGGAAAAACTTACTCAGCAGGTCGCAACGATTTTACGTCACTTCTTCAAGATGCTATGTAACTCCTTTGCAAGGTTGAACTGTTTCTTATGACTAGAAAGCTATGGTAAGAAGTGAAAGCTCTAATAAAATACGTTGGAATGTGTGTATGCCAGGCCTTCAAGCTGTGCTGTGATGTCGCTGCTTTTTATGCACACATTGTAGCTTCTAGCCATGAAGTTGTGGTGAGGGTTGAAGACACTTACATAGTACGTTAGAATAAATTCATGCCACACTTTCAGGCTATGAAAGCGCTGCTTCTCTCGCACACACATTGCAGTTTCTGGCCATGAAGTTGGGGTGAGAGTTGAAGATGCTTATGTAGTATGTTAGAATGAATTCATGCCACACCTTCACGCTGTGAAGTCACTGCTTTTCACGTACACACTGTTGCTTTTGGCTTTAAAGCTGCATTATGCATTGAAAACACTGGTGCAGCAAATCAAAATGGATCCAATGTCAGGCTTTCAGGGTGCCACTTTGCTGCTGCTGGCTGGAAAGTGTGGTAAGAATAGAAAATGCCCATGACACCTTGACAAGGGGCTGTGAGAATTAAATATTTCTTCTCCCTGTTCCAGTTTGGTGCTCTGATTGGTTGCAGAAGTGGATAAAATGGAAATGCTTGCATGGAGATGTCGGCACATTTTTAAATAATTCACTTAGATCTCACGTTCATACTCATATCATTGGGCCTGTTGAGTGTGGTTGTCTAAATAGGTGCAGTAAGAATTGAGTGCACTTGTATAACTGTTCGCTCAGGTTTCGTATGGGGCAGTCAGTGTTCGACGTCACTGTTTGGTGTACATAGGGGAAGGTTATTGGCTTCGGGAAGATTATCAGAAATTAAAATGCTTCCACAAAAGCTTGACATGACATGGCTGCAAAGCAACTACATGTTGAACCGAATATTTTCTTTATGTATGCTATTTCAAAAGCCTCATCAACAATAAAAATATCTTCAGGGTAGGCTGCTGCACATCAGTGTAAAGCCAATGAAAGTTGAATGTAGCACAACTTGGAAACAAACTTCGGACGGATGCATTTGTAGGTCACTATTCGTTTTTTTCCATAAAAGCTCGCAACAGTAATTTTTTTAGGCGGCTGCTAGTGCTTAAGGGTGTTTTTCTATCAATTTTCACCGTCAGTTGGGGTTCTCTGCGTTATCATTCCACTGTAAACTGCGCGGTGGTGATATGACACTGAAGAAACGCCGGCAGCTCTTTTATTACATCGCCGGGAAACACCTCAGAAATGGTCGCCTGGATTGAAAGCATGACACTGTATACTGTCAATCTAACCAACTGACGTAGAGCGTCTCGCCACTCGCGTGTCTCGTGAAGTATAAATGATTAGTCTTGTAACGTTTCACATCCCGCAGTTCTCTGCTCGCGCCATACGGTGTTGTCGTCTCGTTTAAGCGGAATAAAATAACGCTTGTTTCTTCGCACCTACAGCTGATTTCGCAAGGCAGGACACCTTATGCGGCATCGCGACCTCCACGGTTGCGTGCGCCGCCGCGATAGGTGTTTGCAGTGCGTCACTACGTTCGAAACAGTCGCATAGAACCATGGCCCGTTGATATCGCGGCCGATTTCTGAAAGACACTGATGAATTTTCGCCGCTGGTTTCCTTTTCACCCTGGGCTTACACAGTCCGTGCACTGCATCCAGCCATTGCGGCGACGAACCGCCCCTTCTTCCACCCTGCGTTTACGACGCTTGATTTAGCGGTGATGATGGCTGTGGAAGATATTGTACCGACTACATTTCTTGACAACGATTGCACACGCGAAGTGAAGAAATAGTCGAACTGCGACGAGCCCGACAAAATATAACGACGTTTCTCCAAGCAGACGACGGCTAAGCGACGTGCAGCGGTCGAAATTCGAACTATTCAGACCCAAAAAATCGTGTGCGCGTTGTTTATATGTTTATTTCTGTTGTCTAACAGTAAAACAATCACAGATAGCTTTGATTTAAGCATAAAATACACCGGGAATAGTTTCTATCAAGAATAACCCTTGTTTTAGTAATTTTTTTTTTCTCCTGAGCCAGTTTTCAATGAGGATGACTTTTTCTTTTTCCTGTGAAAATCATTCATTCTTCGGAATGAAACATATATAAACGACATCATAATCGGATGGTTATACTGTCAGCCGCTCATATTAGTAATCATGGGTATAAACAGCTGCAATATAACGAACTATTTTTTCTAACCGCGGAGAGTCAGCTAGCGGCCAAACAACGCTTGTGGGCGGAGCTGCACTCTTACCCTGTCATCAACTATAGTATGAAGAATCTTCGTAATATAAACGTTTCGTTTTTTTTATCTCTCTGCATTTTTTATGGAAGTTATGCGCTAAAAATATGTTTTGCCTACAAAGCCATTCAAAATTATTTACGCAAGAAAGCAGTACATTTTTTTTCGTAACACTCGAAAATCATGATTCAGCCAGAAACGCTGTCGAGTTTCATGTACTCAGTGTTTAAACCCGTAGACTGATTTCCCCCTAAACAAGAATTTTCCAACGGCAAAGTGTAGAACCTTATTATAATGATTTGTACGCTTTTTATGAAAAGTAAGGTGAAATTTATACAGTAACATTTTTGCGCGTTACTCTAAAGTGCCATGCAACGGTAGGTAGCAACTATAGTGTAGGATGCACCACCGTACCAAATCTTATCATTCCCTGATCTATTGGTATAGAATTTGACAACGTGAAGTTCTTTATAAATAAAAAATATTCGGGAAAAATGAATCGATTTGAGCCGGTCATATGAAATAAACAATTAAAAAAACGACACAGGCAGCCAACAAAAGATAGCAGAGAATCTAAATAATAATTACGCCTTCGAATTAAACCTTCATATGCTCAATTGAATACACAGTTACACCAGTTTCAATCAGAAACAAACACGACCACACTAAAAAAAAAAAAAGAACTGCTGAGACTCACAAACTCAGACCTTGTGCTAACTTATCTTCAACGGAATAACAAAAAAAAAAGGAGTGTTATGGTTTGGTTTATTTTAAAGCTTAGAAACAAGCTGACGCAGTTTTTTCCACATCACGCGGTAACTCTTTTACTCCTTGTTAGAACTGTTTACCTAGAAACCAACACCTCGCAATGAACACCGCTCTATTCTGTTCGAAACGGTTTGCTATCCTCCGCTTATATACATAAATACGAGAGGCGACTGTTCATGTCCGTATTTTACGAAGGATGGGGCACTGGGCACAGCAACAGCACGCGAGGATACGCGGCTGGGCTGCGCACCTTAGTTTTTAAAACGCTCAATCATACAGTCGAATCCAGAGAAGAAGAAAAAAAAAACCCTAAAAACGCCTGTTTGTTGGAACCACACCAGTCTGCCGCGGACGACAATCAAATGCGCTATACCGACAACGTTACACGCTTATTCCACATTCGGGGATGAGTTTGGAAAGAAAAGAAATTACCAGTAGATACGACAGTACCCGGGAGTACAACAAGAACGGGGATGGGGAAGGGGGCTCAGGACACGGTGGTAGGTTCAAGCCGCATCTTGTATGCGCGGATGGCAGTCGGATAGTACACAGCTACTAAGCAATGAACGGGATATGTCTAACCCGACTTGTCTTGACCTGTCGCCCCTGGGATCCGGGAAACTCGAGAGAAGGGTGGCTGGATGGTAAACAAAATTTCTGCCCTTGTTGACCGGTCTCTTGGCGCGGATGTGCTAACTTACAGGCCACGTTGGGCTTTCAACCAATTCCTATTGTGGTTTATTTTTCTTCCGTCCCTCTATCCTTGCTCGTTTTTGGTTGCTCTGCCCGCTTCACCCTATGTATAAACCTTCAGACAACAAGCCAGGCAAGCGCATTAGATAACAGCGGGTGCTTTCATTCCTCATAAGTTTGATCGTCAGTCTGGTGAGTCAAACTATTCCGCGGCATAATATAGTTGTGACGGCCTGCTGCCCCAGCTGTCTATTTTTACAGTGCTGCCAACATTTTATTTCCTTTTTTTAGAACTCATAACACTCTCCGCTTATTACGTATAAATTTCAATTTTCCGTACAAGGCTCACCATGGTTTATATTAGCAGGGCTGTCTTTCCATTTCCCTCCTATAACCAACCTGGTATGGGGGAGGCCGGCTTCATTTATTTCCCGTAGTGCGTTTTTGTTGTTGTCGTTGTTATACTTCTACGCATCTAAGCGTTTGCCTCAAAACCACCGCCAGGATGGCACGGCAGCCTTGACAAAGACAAATTACCTTATCAAAGTGTTGGCTACGTTGACCTGGAAGCACCTTTGGTTAGACTCCGGCGGCCCTCTTTTTCAGTAATGTCGATCGGAAGAAGGTAAATAGTCAGTGCGAAACTTCATTAGGCAAGCAAGCTGAAGCGATGTTGTTAAGTTGTGCGAAAAGACCTATGAAGCAGGACGCTTATTTCACTTCTCTTTTTTTTTTTTTTAATCTGGGACGCTCAGAGAAGAACAGTAAAATCCACACGGCTGATGATGGCGCGCCAGTCTCCGGGCCTTGCGTTTAAAACATTCGAGAGAGCGATCAGTGTTCACCGATTACGGTACGTGACGCGTGCGTGCGTCCAGCCTGACCGACAGCTGCACAGACGAGCCCTAGTAAGGGACATGAATCCGAGGCGTGCTACGGTTGTCGCCTCAACGCAGAGCGCGGGGCCAGAGCCACCGTGTCTCGCGGTGCCAAAGTACGCGAACCAACGCGTGCGCCCACCACTTGTCGCGAGCACGTCCGCGCGAAAGGAGAGCTCGCTCCACAGCGGCAGCTGGCGCAGCGCACGCTCTTCGACGCGCCGCAGTATCGTGCACACGCCACTCGCCTCCCTTTGGCGGAGTCTGCTGGAATTCCGCTTATCGGCCGCCGCTCCGCCCGCGTTTCATGCCATGGAGCCCCTCAATTCGCGGCCGTAAAGCAGCCTGGCTTTCGTCAAAAGCGCTGTTCCAGGCGTCTCTCCGAGCACCTGTGCGTAGCGCAAGCTGGCCGACGTGTCTCGGGGGCTAGAGTTTCATTTTGTTTTAGTGAGCAATCTATGTGCAATGACTGTGCCACATTCACCCGTTATACAGAAGTAGGCACGGGTTTGGGGTTTTTTTCCCCTTATTCTGTATGTATGTTTTTCTTCCTGGCCCCAAAATAAATGAAGTCTATAGGTTCGAGGAACATGCGAGCAGAGACGAAAAGAGTGGGTTGAAGTAGGCGGCCATCGACGCGTTTGTGTGCCCTCGTTCTTTATTTTTTTTTTCTGGATTCCGCTGCTCATGCAGGGTTGTTCGCCTTCGGGTAAAGCCCGATTTTACTCGATTTTTACACCCGTAACATGTCTCAGAAAAATCGGGTTAAACCCGATTTCTCACCCGAATGGACCTTCTCAAAGTAGCAATCTGCAACACTGTGGGCTGACGGTGGACTGTTTTCACCCAGTGCTTGCTGGAAGCACGCCCAACAAACACAGCTTTCGAACTCGTTGAGTATTGGCATGCCTCTAGCGCTCGCTATCCCAGGCTGCAAAATGCTGCACTGACATTGTTGTGCCTAGATAATGGCAAGTGTGATGTCGAGATAACTTTATAACCGGCTGAGATGCGTTCAACGATCGGACGGGTCTCAAATGAAGACCGACATGTTGCGCATGCAGTTGATAGTGTATGTAAACAAGGATGTGTAAAAAAGCAATGATCAGCTTTTTGTCAATAAAATTATTCGTTTCTTAAAAGTTATCAATGTTCTTTACTGATTATTACTGATTCATTTTGGAAGAAACACCTAATTTCCGAGAGTATTTGCCAGAAAACCCGGATGTCCCCTCCCCCCCTCCCCCTCCCGGTTACCAGCTTGAAAGAAACACCGATTTTAACGCGTAATAGTTAGGAAGCTCATGATACCTTCTGATAAAACAAACTGAGTTTATATTTAACCTAAGAAAACCCGAATTTCGGAATGGTGTTACAAAAAAAAAACAATTTCTCCCCGATTATCAGTTTTAAAAATAGCACAGGATGTTTACCCCCGATATATATAAAGAAATATATATAAAACCCGAACACGAACAACCCTACTTATATGCATAATGACGTCTGGAAGATTTCAATTTCGCCTCTACTGCAGGTGGCTGCGTCTGAAGCATTTTTTCAAAGTAATCACAAATGTTACATTAAAGGCGCGATTATAATGACCAACTGAATAATGTTTTTCTTTTTTTTTTTTTTGCACTGACCAACCTGCTCCCGAAGTAATGCGCTCTCTAGACCCTTTGATCGGAGCATGTTGTATTTTCCTTTCTGTCTATATGTGCATGCCGTTTATAAATCAACTTCCAACAAACTGGATGACTGTCGTATTTATGCAGTAAAATATTTATCAAGTGTGTTACATAATGCAATTACGGAGGTGACAACTAAATCGGTAGTTGCCTTCCCGGACGCGGCGGCCGTTCATTCGACGAACACGTAAAGCTGAAATAAACGTGTTTTGTGCGGGTTACAGGTTTCTATGTAATTTTGTGCGATACCATAACAGCGCGTATCATGAAGCAGTCGTTGCTCTGGCCGTTGTGAGTTCAAACTTCTGAATCAAGTGCACATGCTTCCAAAGGAAAGAAAAGAAAAACAGACGCAGGGCGTCAAAGCAGCCCATACTAATTTCAAGAATCACCAGCCCACTGAGAAGACGATGAAGTGGGAAATGTGGAAGGCTTAAGCTATATTTCAGAACCACTACGAAATCCAAATCCATTTGCAATCCAACTTTGCGGTTTGATGAGCACAGCTATACCATATTTGTGAACCTATAGCCCTATACTGCAACATTTCACGCTTAAGAAGCGTGAACTGAACGCACATTCCAAGCGCCGTGTATTCTCGCACTGAAAACTCACGCTTGCTAGGCGTCAGTCGCGCTCTGCTTAACGTTTGGAAAGCATGAAATGGAAGCTTCTGACACAGCCAATGCAGCGCTCGTCCTCACCACTTTCGCAACCAGGGCCGAACAACACTTGTCACGGTGACGCTTTCCGGCCCACGCGATGGATTTATTTTGAGACATCGAGCGCAGGTGACGTTCCCCGCGACGCGCATTCGGCGACGTTGATGCACCGCCATCTGAGCGTGATGCAGACAGGTCCAAATTCTCAATATGTCATGTGACACGAGGTCGAAAGGTGCAAAAATATTGAATTCCGCTCAGCTTGAGAAATATCAACGTACACATACATGTTTTTCTGCGTTACTAAAATTCCAATATGGTGTAATTCAATCTGACAGGTTAATTTCAGGTGTCATGTAACGTGTGCCAGATGTGGCAGACATTGACGAGTTCCTATGTGGCCTTAATGTAAACATATTCCCGCTCGGCCGGGATATTTATTCGCGTCGTTGCGGTTATATCAGCAGACGCCTCAGCCAATGCACCGGCCACTATGGCGCTCAGAATGTACAAATTATGAAACCATTTAGGTTTCAAGATATCTGGACTCCAGGGTTTTCACCTGTAATAAAGGCGTGTATGGAATTTTCTCTAATATCTATGTCCGCCAGCGTTTCGTTATGTAGTATTGCGAAGGCGTTATTTCGGCCGCGCTGTATATTGTAACTTCATTCTCTTGTGTTTTTAAGCGAAGCCATGTACTTTTGATGACCAAAAGCAAAAAATCCCAAGGCTTCAAGGCTATATGCAGCGCGAGCGGCGTTTGAAAGCGAAGGCCCCGGTGTGTGTGCTATTGGCACGCGGTCACCACCAAAGTAGCACGCCGTTCAAGACAAGATTTGTACCTCAAGCTTATTTACGTCTCATCACTTGGATATGCATCTAGAGTAGATTAGTTAATAACAGGCCCCATTTTTAAGATAAAAATGACTTAAACATCTAGCTGATACGTCTCATCAATTGGATATGCATCTGGAGTACATTAGTTATCAATAGGTACCATTTTCAAGATCAGTGGAGTGTCGTGTGCTAAAACGCCTAACTGATCATCCAGGTTCACGGAGTGGAATGGCTCATGGTTTTTTATTCTACTTATAAATTAAGTGTGCCGTCACCGATTTTGGTGTTGTACAGAATAGACTATAAACTGTGAAGCCTCGTGCAAAGTTTTGGCCCAGTCGAACGAGCGGTTTTCTCAGCAAGAAGTTTCAAAGAGGATGATTTATGCCTATGGAGGTAAGTGTTTGCTCGGTGCGAGTACATTGCCCTCTGAGATAAAACACAGCGTGTAAAGGCCGATGGTCTGCTGACACACTGCAGAGCAGAGACTTCCGACGAAGTTCTGACATGTGTGCGCGGCTGCACAGAAAATCAGAATATGGCATTTCCCAGCCGAGATAGTGCAGCTATTTTTGCAAAATGGAGGAGGACCGTGTGCTTACGAAATATTGGATTATAAGCACGGCGATGCATTTCGCTACAGGTCGGCTGGATCTTATACCTCCGAGAGAGAGAGAGAGAGAGAGAGAGAGAGAGAGAAACTTTATTGATACAAGCTCTGTTACGGGGACGTGGTGGCCGCTGGCTTTAGCCTGGCGGCGACAATGGCAGCCCGACTGGTCAGAGAGTTTTGAACCTCCGGATCGGAGCTGCCCAGCGCCCTTTCCCAGTGCTCGTCGCAGGTGATGGAGGGAAAAGGATCATTGGGACAATCCCACATGGTGTGGGATAAGGTGGCGGGAATGCCGCATGATGGGCAGTTCGGGGAGGGAAATAAAGACGGGTGAATGCGATGGAGCAGCGCGCGAAATGGGAGGCTGTATACCTGTCTGCAGTAGGCGCCACGTACGTTCTTGCACGTTGTCAAGGCTAACGTGAGCAGGGGGATATACACGGCGGGCGAGGCGGAAATGTGTCGCTATGTCGTGATAGCTGAGCAGGCTATCTCTAGCTTATTTGGCACCTTGCGAGTGGACGAGGCTGGGGCCGGCTCGGAAAGAGAACTCTCGAGCAGCAGAATGGGCCGCCTCATTACCTCCCAGCCCGGCGTGATTTTGAGAGAGAACTTTGAGTGCCTGCGGCGACTCAAAATTCTCTCCCAAAATCCCCCTCCACCTCAAGTAGAACTGATCTGGACCCCTGCTAAGCACAGTGCAGCTCGCAGTTGCTACCATGAAATGCCTTCCGGACGCCGTCGCGCATACGCGTCGGGCTGTACTCCTGCTCTTTAATGAAGTCGGCGGGTATAAATGGTGGCTGAGCTGCAAGAAAAAAAATCGTCATTGGTATTCAGCGCTGTGTCGTGTCTCTAAAGTCGTTGTACTCTGTGCGCTCTTTTCTTTTTCTTAAAACAGAACGACGGGGGACAGCTGGATACAGTACGGGCACGCCTCGCCCATCATGATAAGCATAACCTACAGCCGCTCGTGTCGTTATCTCGCCACCTGCCGCCAATGCGCGCCCGCATCACGTGGGAAGAACTTTATGATCCACACTTCAGTGATGTATGTTTGCGGAAAACAACTGCGGTCGAGGCCATGAAAACTAACATCCGCATAACAAAGCGGGCGAGTAATTGGTTCGCGGAATTTCTCCCTAGCGAGTTAAGACTTTGGTAACCCACACCTTGAATAAGTTTGGATCTCACACTCTCCCCTTCGCGACCGATTGAAAGGAGCCATGAAGAGAAAACACAAGTTTGGTTCATTCAAAAGGTTGTCTCGTTAGAATCATACTGACACCACTTTTAACGTAAACTTCGCTCAAATAAGCTACATAATTAGGAAAAACGGGAATGGTCATGCGACCCACCAGCTCATTTCCCGCAACAGACCCTGTGATGTCACATGAGCTAAGCTCTGCGATTGGCGGAGGCTGGCAGAAGCATGACGCAAATTAGGTAGAGCTTACAAACTAGACGAACGAGCGATTTGTGCTTAAATTTAGGGCACATTCTTTACAAAGCAATAAGAATGATGGGACAAACAGTGGAAGTTACGAAAGCACATGTAAACATAGAAGTACTGATGCGTTCTGCTGTTCGTACTGCGCACAGCATGTGTGGTTTAGCTGCACAGCACTACGGGGCTTGGGGTTGTCTCAGACGACACTGGCCGATTGACGCAAGCAACGGTGTCTTACGTGACCCCATTTGTCGAGCGAGCACTGTTTCAGGGAACGAATATTTTCTCCCAGAACAAAAACAAGCCAGGTTTATATGCGGGCAAAAACAAACCAAACGCTTGCCACGGTATGGTGGCGCCATCTAGGTTCGGGTAACGTAAAGAAACGCGGGAACAAACCAACACCGCTGTACAAGTGGAGACAACCTTTGAACGGTCCCGTGCCGCCGCAATTGGGCCAACGGGCTCAACGCGTTATTCTTTTCGTTTCCCACGAGACCTAGCAACGCGAAACAGACAATATGATTCAAACTTCTTCAGTAAACCGCGTTGCGGCGATAATTTTAGCGCGGTTTTGACACAATGACTTTCTTCGGCGGCGAGCGAGCAACCCAAAATGGCGGCGCCAGCGTATACGTGTCTCTACCCTGTACGGCGGATGCGTGAATGAAGGTACTCTAGGCTGCAGAGCGGTCGGTTCCTGTGATGTCATTGCAGACCCCGAAGACAAACGATTTAGCGGGAAAATCAAAATTTTAACTTAAATTTCTCAGTGAATAAAGCATCGTTTGTATCCGGACAAGCGCTGGGGGCACTATAAAACACGAAATCTTTCGAATAAAACCAACTTGCATTTTCTCTTCATGGCTCCTTGAACGAAGAATCCCGGAATGTCAGTGAATAAGCATTGTTAGGTGGCCCCCCACAGTAATGTGTCCGTCCGTCCGTCCATAACGCGAGTCACGACGCCCTCTATAGCTACACATGGGTCATTCGGGGAACTTCTTAAACGGTCCCGGTCTTTTATTAGTACAATGCTCTTTATTTATAATAAAACGCCCCAGGGCCTTCAAGGCAAACATACGTAGTAGTGCATGTGCGGAGGTGATACCCTGTAAATTGTTATGCCCTGCATGACAATTCTCAATAAAGTTTTTACAATTTTTGGAAGTTAAAACGAAAAACAAACTCCGAAAGAACTCAATATTCTTAGTGCGATCACTTGAAGATTCGCGTAAAACCCTTCAGACGCCACCTACATTTAGCAAATGTTCTGTCGTTATCCAGCGCTATACGGTGACTAGCTTCGCTTTCGCGCTCCTTCTGAAATAAATTTAGAGAACCAGGCGAGTTATGTTCGGTGGAATAATATCTCTGCTCCGTCAGCGTTGCCCTTAGGTGTTCATTGGGAAAGGCCTCCTGAAACCTGGATGATGGACGATCGCTCAAGCAATCTGGTGAGTACAGGAAGACGAATCACTCTATAATGGCAGAACTTTTGGCAGCGGTTCCTATGAACGAGGGCACGCGAAACGGAAAGCGGCCAGGAGCGAGCAGCAAAGAACAATATTGCTGAAAAGCAATAAGAAAAAAAAAACCTTTTATAAATGTTAGCCTACAGGAACATTAAATCGCCGCTTATAAGCTAACTATTTGAGCCTTTACACCTTGTCCCGTTTTAGTGTTCTTTGGGGATGAGACAGCAAATAATACTTATTTAATATTCCCGATAAGTTTTTAACTTATATAGATGGAAAGATTGGGATATGTGCACGAACATAGAAAAATAAATCTCCTCTATATGCAGGGTCCGCCTAAAAATACTTAATAACTGTCTCGATTACCAGCAAAAAGGCTAATGAAGCAGTACTATAGCGGCCGCAAACTTCATAAGATTACGAGATGGTGGTGCATAAGCAGCTATTAGCTATTTAGCTAATTGCTAAACTGGTGTGTTCCTGTCCTAAACCAAGAAGAGGAGGCCGATAATAAAACTTCACTTGACTTATAAGATGTGATTTCACCACAAATTAAAACAAAATTCAAGCTACCGCGGATTTGTGTAAACAAAAAAAAAATCAGCAAAAAGTCATCTCGGATGATTGTTAATGTGATGCCATTAAGATTCTTCGAGTTGTGGGTAAGATTCGTGCTGCCGAATTTCCTATTTTTTCTTTCCCTCCCCGTCCTCCAGTCTCTTCAATTCTTCCCCCGCCCTCTTAAATCTGAAGGTAAAATTTCCCCTTCAACCTCTCCCTCCCCTTCCCTCCAGTACCTACACTCTCTCTACCCTCTTCCGTATGAAAATCAAATTGGGCCCTACCTCGAGAAAATGGCTAGACAGATACCGAGAGATTAAAACAGTTAGACAGAGAATACAAACACGCCAAAAAAGCTGCGTGGAGTGCCCGAACGCTAATAGAATTTAAAGACAATGCATTAAGGGCGGAGAGGATTCCCTAGTAAACGATTTGGTTAGTGCTCTAATGGAAGACGATTTGATGGCACTGGAGGATTCTCTGCACACTACCTTGGGTTGAAAAGTCGTGTCTCCGGGACATTGATACGCGGAAGTAACTAAAATTCAGAGTTTTGCTCCCCACGGTATACACTGTCGGATGAGATGCGCTGAGGCTACGGTAGAATACAGACCGCCTGGGAATCGCTTATGTTCTGTGGAATCTGGTAGACGAGGATATTAGCGTTTTTCTCCTGTATCAGAAAAGAAGCCGCCGCAGTCAGGAAATCGAGCCCTGGACCTCGTGCTCAGTACTGCATCGCCTGAGCCGAGGCGAAGAACGGAGTAATATTTGTTTTTTTGTTGTTGTTGTTTATATAATTACGGGCAATAAATGAAAACGGCGTTAGAGGAAAAAAGTTGGAGTGACCTTGTGGGGTGTGGCTCAACGAAGTTTTCAGTCCACGGAAATTAACAGAAACTTCAGGTGAAATGTTCATAACAATCCGAAAGGAATAGTGTAGGAGTATCATTCATTCATTCATTCATTCATTCATTCATTCATTCATTCATTCATTCCACTGCCTGACAAAGGCCGCTCCCATTAATACACCATGGTTTCCAAATCCCGTTCTGGTGACGGTGTATAGTTTTCTCCCCGTAGGTTGCACGTATACCCAGTAACCTCACAGGGAACCGAAGTTATTACGGCCGTACCAGGCAGCATTCCAGACCTCCACTCCACTACAGAACTCCAAAACGCAATTGCGTGTGTAATTGCTTGAGAATGCAGAAGGAAGTGACGCTATTGTTTATACATGACGAGAGTTGAAGAGAAAAAGAGAACGGCTGCCTATATCAAGCTCTTTTCTCCTTTTTTTTTTTTTTTTTTGCGTACGCAAGATACCGATAGTTCGAAAGGATTACGAATCTGTCAGAGCGTAGCTTTTGCAATACTTACTCCACCATTCGTTAGATTCAAGAAGCTCTGCTGTTAACAAGCACAGCTGGAATTTGGAACTCAACCATGAGCTGCTGTGCTGCTTACGAACGTCGACGGTGCCATGCGGTGCAGAGTGGTAATTCCGTTAGCTGGCCAGTGTATTAAAACCCGTCAAATTAATACTTCAGCTTCTCTATCACAAGTTGCGCCCTCGGAAAACGAGGACGTGCTTAACCTTTTATGCATTCTTGTCTGTTATAATACTGTATGTACGCCTTGCAATTAGCTGAGCCTAATCACTTCAGCATCTCTAAAGTTCGAAATGTAACTGCAATATCCAGTTTGCAAATCCAGTTCTCGTTTGCAAATATTTTGCTTCAAATGCGCGGTTTGCAGCTCATACACCTGCACTCCTGGACAAAACAGAAGGGGAAGGGGGGTGGGGGGGGGGATGCAGCCAAGGTCTGCCGGAATCGCACCGTTACATTAATGGACCCCTTCCGGTAGACTACAGACTCAGCAGTCAACGCTTCGTTAACCCGCCTTGATGCGTCAGTCAGAATCATTCATCCGTCAAATGTCCTCGTTTGTTCAGTCAAGTTGTTCATGATTTGACGTTCCACTCTGCCCTCGCTTCAGGCCGTTTTCGGGCGACAATGCATCCTACGGTTTGCATTGTGCTTGGCGCGCAAGGAGGGCAGGCGACAAGGCTAGCCTCCGCTGCTGGCAGCTTGCGCGCCACATCCGCCAACCGCGAAACTGAAAACAAACGCAAGGAAGGCGTCGCCCTCGGCGCTTTCCCTTTTCGTGCTCCTAAAAAAAAGATGCGTCTGCAGTGAGGCCGCCGCTAGCAGGGCGCACCGCGCTCAGCCGTCGGGCTCGGGGGCCTCGGTCCGACATAGACGCCATAGACGCTCGTCGGAGCACGTTCGAATACGAGACCGCCTAGTGCCCGACCGAATGACGTGGCGACGAGCTAGCGGATTGCGTGATGCGGGAATTTTCGCTCGCTCCAACGCTCTGCCACCGCTATGCGCGAATTTAACAGCAGCAAAAATAGATGTCGCAACCTAAAACTCGGTTTCGTAAAGTAAGCGTCAAAAGTTGCTGTCTGGTATGACACAGGAGGCGCATGCAAGTCGCGATAGCCAAATGCAGCAACCCATAGTGAAGCGAGCAACCTGTCCTGTCTAGAAGTTGGACGGATATATGTGTGTACAAGAGAAAAAAAAAAAAAAGGAAAACCGACGATGGAAGGGAAATAGAAGGGGGAGGGAGCGACTGGCACGTCCGAGCGGGCGTCACATGCAAATGCAAGTCCCGTCGTGTGTAGCAATCTTCACTTTGTTTACCAAAGGGGGACATTACGAACTAGTTCTTCTGACACAGCCAAGATTTTTTTTGTTTTACCATGCAGACCGCGCAGGCAGTTTGTAAATGTGTGTACGAATGCAGGTAACGGTTGCCAGCCTCAGAATACAATGAGTTATGTAGGAAAATAATCCTGCATAACCCCTTTTGGCCTAGCATCTACCCTTAGACGGCAAAATGTACTAGCCCTCCTACTTAGTATAAAGCTGTACTTTTACACCAGGGCATGTTCATTAAAATGCAGTGAGCAGGTTTAACTTTATTTATAAAAAAACAAGGAGAATAAGTTTGTAAAATATGCTTATCGAACACCTCCGCACTTTTTGCACAGTTCGGGTTTGTATTTTTGATGGGGAGGAAGGGGAATTGGGGGGGGGGGGGGGTGGCATGCCTTACATGCATTTGAATAACAAAACGCACAGCATTCAGAACATTTTCCCGGTGTGTACCAAATGCTGGGTGTTAAGATGCATATTTATTGAACTTGTAAAACAAGGTTGCAATCTTAAGGTAGCTTTAAACTTGTTGCGTGATATATACAGCAATCTTTAAAAAAACTCGCACAGCCAAGACCTAAAAAGATCCCCAGCCACTACCCCCAGTGCATTCCAAAGAAGCGCCCAGACAAATGCTCCCCACACAATGTCCTATTGTTCTTGCATCAGTCAGGAGCTACCCAGAGTGACATAATGGTATAATTCAACTCGTGAATAGTTCCCGTAGCAACCAATTTATTGCTCTGCCCTTTGCGGACAGGTGCGATACGCCAGAATCAACTAGAACGGAATGCCGCTCGCACCTGTTGTGAGCACGAACATTACACTCAAGCGGAAAGTCATTTCCAGCCCCGCAAGCACACTCCAAGCCCGAGAAACTAGCAAAATGCACTCACGTAATAAAGCTTGTAGAGTACAAATGAAGGAAGACACGAATAACGCCGGTTGTCCTTCCTAATGATATAACTTCGAACGCTCGGTGGCGTACAGTCAGACAAGATCCTGTAAAGGTGCCTCGTCTCAAGGTTCCAAGAAACGCCGCGGCCCACACAGCTGTGCAAGTGGGGCTCGCCCAGATGCGTGGCCCTGCGTCGTTCACCCACCTGCGGCAAAGGGCGGCTACTTGGAGGAAAAAGGTGCCGCCGCTGCACTCGTACGCCGGTCACCGATGCAAGCCGAGCTGCTGTGACGCTGCTGTGGCCGGCGTGGTCGAGGCAGCTGTGGAGGCGCGTACCGCCAGCCACGCCCGCGTGGCAGTCTCGGAAGAAAACAGTCGGCCCGAGTGCCTGCCGCCAGCAACGAGCCCGAGGGGCCCTCCCCCCTTTTTGCAGGATGTGGGAAGCTGGCGCGGAAACAAGTGCCGGTGCTATAAACAACTGAAAAGCGCCCGCGCGGCGGACCGGGATAGGGCGAGAGGCGGCGCGCCGGGTAGAGAGAAGAACTTGCGTTACCAGTTGGAGGAAGTTATACAACGCCAGAGGGCAGCACCGAGCCGCTCCCCCCCTTTGTTGAACCGTTTGAACGCGCAACTCTTGATAGCGAGGTGAATGGCGGCCGCTTACGGGGGGCAAGGTTCGCCCGGTCCACAGCCTGCTGGCGCCGGCGGATAAGCCGGCCTCTTCGCGCTGCGAACCGCGCGTCGGACAGCATGGGCTCTGCCAGCCATTGCCAAGTTCCAACTGAATGCCATTTCGCAGCTCGTGTATCTATGCATTAGCGCACAACCGCGTGAAAAGGGAAACAATACGGAAAATAAAAAAAAAACACTACAGACGGGCTAAACCGTAACGTTTCGCCACGGGCACAGAAAATATTGGATCAACGGGCATTGCCTTCGAGAAGGACTGCTCCGGCAAGTATGAATCACATGTTCTCGAGGACTCAGTTACTAACTTGACCGTAACCAAACTTCCGCCATAAAATCAATTCCGCCGTAAATAAGCCCGAACCTACGCGGTAACTCAGTAGCTAAGCCTGTTCACTGGCATTGAAAGAGAGGGGCGAGGAGGCCGCAGTCCCCCCCCCAAACCGATATTTTTTACCTCTGGGGAAGGGGGTGGGGGGGTTGATCGGACGGGGCCCTTGACTCTGCCTGTTATCAAATAACGAGTACTCATAATAATAAAAATAGTGGCAACCTATAAGCTCACGCAGCTTCGGCGTCGGCTCACAACAAGGATGAACCATTTTGCAAGGCCCCTAGAGAAGACGAAAAATGAACAAAAACGAACACGAGGTCCCGTAGGTTACGATCGCAGCATATTAAATATTTATTTTTATTTTTAAATGGCCCGTTCCGAGACGTCTTTTTCCCCTTGGATTTTCGTTTTTTTTTTCTTAATTATTTATTTATTTATTTAATACATACTGCGGACCCTAAGGGGTCCAAGCATGAAGGGCACGTCACGCATACCACAAAAGTATTGCCGTACATCATACGCAAATGACACTTTGTTTTACATGCTACAATACAGTTCGTTATGTAACAACAATGCGCTTCGTTCTATACAATACAATAAACTTCGCTATGCGTTGCAACAACTCACCTGGTTATACAACACTACATTACACTTTGTTGTACAACACAAGTAGTAACTTACGCCAAACAAAAACTGTACACTTCATTCTACATACGTTACAATAAACGAGGTTCGCATAACTTGTTCCAGTCCGACACTGTTCGCGGAAAAAAAGAATACATAAAGGCGTCGGTTCTCGCAAAAAATGGGGTTAGGAAATGGGGATGATGATGTCGTGTGTTCCTTCTTGATAGAAAAGATAAGTAAGGCGATGAATCGAAGGCGAGTTTACCATTAAGTAATAACTGAAGGAAATCCAGGCGTTGTTCGCGTCTGCGTGATTCAAGGGTCTGAATGTCGTTTGCAGACATCAGCACGGAAGGTGAATCCGACGGTAAGTATTTTGAATATATAAACCGAACAGCTTTCCTTTGAACGCGCTCAAGTTTGTTAATATTTCGTTTTTCCTTTTTTCCCCCTTTCTTTTTGGGAAGGCCTGGCCCCACCAGAAAAGAAATCCTACGTACGCCGCTGGGCGTGTTAATCAGGCAGTTTTGATGTTCGACAGTACGTCTGGACAAGACCTCATTTCTGATGTGAGCCCCTAAAGTCAGTTAGAACCACGTAGTCACTTTCAAAACACTCCTCTGGGTGCATCAAATTCTACCTGTAAATGTCATCTAGGGAAATACGACGCTGGGCAAACATGTCTAGACGCTCTTTAAATGGCATTGATGTTATCTGAGTGTCTATATATCCATATACTAGCCCTTAAGAAGTACAAAAAACGGCAGTACCTCCACTCCGTGGATGATGGCGAGGGTGCGCAGTACGGGGACTCGAAATGACATCCAAGTTGCGCCCCGAGTGACATCCGATTTGCGCCCCGACCGTCATTCGAGTTGAGCCATGAGTTGCACCTTGATTATTCCCTAAATTAAACTGCGACTCACGGCTCAAATCGAATTTCGCTTGTTTTTCGCTTGATGGTGGTGTGCGCACGGATGGACGCGGACGGACATTGGGAGGTCCTAAGGTACTCCGCACCGTTACAGGCGAGGGAGTGAGCCGTTTGACTCTCGGGTTGCGACTCACGGTCGTAGCCCAATTGGTAAAACGACTGACACTAACTCTGTCTGATCTACCAGGCACGGGCTCGAATCTTGCCGGTGCCTGTGTGATTTTTTGCGATTGTAAATGCTATGCGCACGGACGCGGACGGACAATGTGCGGTCCTAAGGTACTCCGCACCTAAAAAGAGAAGCTGGATGCGTCGCGTTCCGTCACACTGCGTCCCAGTATCGCCTGTCCGTGTCTGTCGTGTGAAACATCCAGTCTTTCGTTTTTAATTCGGAAGTACGAAATATTATTCCTAGTCGCCGAAATTCCAGCACAACAATTTAATTATTACTGATGTGAAAACGTGCTCGTAATAAGTATGTTGTATTGAATGAGCAAATCTGAAATACGCCATAATGTCGCGAAGCTCCGTTGAATTTGCTTTTTTCTTTTTCAACTACTCCGTCGGTCGCCAAGGCCCCGTTGTTCTGCTCCTTTGGCGTGCCGACCGAACGGTAGACGCGGCTGTTATGGTAAGCCATCGGTCCGGTTGGGTTACAGCGCGGCAGCGGCATTCCATGCCTCCCGAGGCGTCTGCACTGGCCGCTTTCGGGCTCCGGGCCCTCGCTGTAGTTCAAACGACCTTTCTGTCCTTTCCACTGTTTACGTTAGTGTGTTTTGTCTGAACTACTTTCTTAACGTGAACAATTCTCCAAGCGAGCGTTTTCAAGCTCGAACTTTCTGTCTGCGTGTAATTGGTCCTTTTCTCTTTGGCGGGAACATGGCTGACTGCATGAGTTAAGAAGCGTCTCCCCGATTGGCTGCAGAAAGTGGGGCCAGAATGCGCTTTGTTTCCCACGAGTCCTATTGAGGGGAATATAATACCGCTGTCACACGGGCACTTTCAATCGCGATTGCGTTGATTCGGATTGAGCTCAACCCAGATCGGGCGCTGGTACACGGCAGTTTCAATCGCGAACGAGCCCGATCCTGCTCGAACTCAATCCTGGTTCCCCAAGCGCGATTGAGGCTTCCAAGCGCGATCGAACGAAAGCGGTGATACTGTCGTCCCCGCTGAGTAATGGCACAGAAGGTGAAAATTTCAACTAACGCCACAAATTGTATCAAAATAACTTGACCCAAATAAGCGTGCAGTAACATTTATATAGTTACGTATACCTACGACCGCGCAATGTTACCAGACGCCGGCCGCGAAGTACATTTTTGGCGCCATCTGGCATACGTGAGTGCAACCGGTAAAACTTCAAAATCGGGATTGAAACGTACCGTGTCACAGCGGCGGTGCATCGAGCGCGCTCGAAAAGTCAATCGCGCTTCGCTTCAATCCGGATTGAAAGTGCCCGTGTGACAGGGGTATAACGCCGCTCAGCTGGCTGTTAGGATGGCGGCCTGCACCAGAGACTCACTCGAGAAACGCTGCCGCCTGTCTCAGGCCCTTTCGCCGGGAGACTGCGATCCAGTCAGCCATGCCCCGTTAAGTATTCTTGTTTTCTTTATTTTAAATGCAGAGCATTTCTTTAACTCACGATGTCACCCGGCGTTGGCGTGCCTCGGCGTCCGCAACAGCCGTTCCAGGTGCGCCCTCTCCCCCACTCCTCCTCGCCTGCTCTCCGCTGCTCCTCGCGTGTTCTCTGCGTGCTCGGATCGCGTTCAGCCAAAGGTGGGGCGCGCATGCGTCGTAGTTTGGCGCGGGAGCAACAACAGTTGTGGCGTGATCGTGACGTAGTCGTGACGTGGTCGTGGCGCGGTCGTGCCGTGATGGGGCGGTTCTCGGCGTTCGCTCTCGCTGTCAATTTCTTTCGAACCAGATAAAATCGGGTATGTGCGCCCCCCGAAAATGCTCTGCATTTGACCGTGCCCCTCGCGAGGGGGATGTTTTTGTACATAGACACAAGAAGCTTGGGAGGGCCAAATGGTATAGTTTGAATGAATAGAATAATTGAAAATAGTGAAGTTCATTTCTAATCTCCTCGCGTGTGGCGCTGTAGCGCGCTGCCCTTTAGGCGACGCCAGCTGAGGTTTCTTCTTTTTTTTTTCTTATTTGATGTAATAAATGTATTCGTTCAAATTTGTATGTGTTAAAGATCTGCCAATGTCATCAGTAAATTAAATCAGTTAACCTTAAAACTTCTTCAACGTCTCGGCTGCTTCACCGCTCGACCATTATGCTACCGTAGCGGCAGTTATTGGCCAAATTTCGTGGTTACAATAAACAAGTTTATTCGGCAGAAAAAATAACAGGGAAGAAAGACGACTAGGCCACACCCGGAACTTATAAACTATAATGAGATTCATGTCGCCTTAGGTTTCTATAGGTGTCGAATGTATGGAGTCCTTATCATTTGGTACCGTAGGAACGGGAGAAGACAGGGAGTGCCTCCCCCTTCGCATACTCTTAATAAACATGTTTTGCCCCTGTCTGTCTCGCCGCTACAGTTGATGACCAAATTATTTTAAACGGAACATTGCATGTTCACCACCGCTGCATGTCGTCTTGCCAACAGAGGCGCTGCCAGAGGTTGCAAGGTTTTCATCCTATTGGGGAAGGCGAAATTAACCACTAGAAATTGATAACTGAACGATTGTCGAATCGGTACGAATCGGTACGATGATCGGTTAGCTTTATTGTTAATAAACCAATAATGATCCACATAAACCAGTGCTCGCGGTAAAGGTATGACATTAAGCAATACTGCTGAAAGGATTCAACAACACTGAAATTTGTTCTTGCTTATTTGCAGGTGGTACTGCGGTTACCAGGCTGTACTCATAAAGTAATACAATGTTTCCGAAAGGAATCTTTGGGTAATATTAGTTGTGCTTATAAAGCAGTTACGCACTCATCTCACCTCAGCACAAAGTATTCAAAAAGTTACAATTTTTAGCGTGTGAGCATCACCCACGCATTACTTGGCTCACTTGGCCAGAATCTGTTAAGAAAATTCCAATTGCGTGCATGTAGCCAGGTACCTGTCATCAAAATTAGAATTGGCTGCATGCAGCCAGAAACTTGTTCCCAGAAATACCCAGTGCCTGCGAGCAGGGATATGCGGTGGCCTGACGTTCCGAACGGCGTGCGACGGCATGACGTCTCAATTGTGTACGCAAAACCCCGTCGTTAAAGGAGCCATGAAGAGAAAACACAAGTTTGGTTCATTCGAAAGATTGCCTCGTTAGAACCATACTGACACCACTTTTAACACAAACTTCGCTCAAATGAGCTACATAATTAGGAAAAAAGGGAATGACCATGCGACCCACCAGCTCATTTCCCGCAACAGAACCTATGATGTCACACGAGAATGCTCTGCGATTGGCGGAGGCCGGCAAAAGCAAACGCAAGTTAGGCACGGCTTACCAGTTTGCATAGTGAGCTATATGCCCGTTAAACATACTGCACATTCCTTTTATGACACTAAGAACGGTGGAGTAAACGGTTGAAGTTCCGAATAAAAACGCAAGCGTGTATGCCAATGCGTACAAAACTACCGCTAGCCGAACTCGACATCTCGCGGTCGCCGCCATAGAGTTTCTAGTGAGAAACTCTATGGTCGCCACCGTCGCGCAGACGAATTTCCGGGTTCGAGGCTCTTCGGGGCCAACGAACCGTCCCAGCACGCACAGCCGCGACCTTGCTTGGTATCGTAATCCCTTCACAGGAGGTTGGCCGTCATATCGCCAGCCAGCAAAGGTAAAAATAGAAACGAGGGGAGTAAGGAACCGCAAGCAGCGACGAGATAGTCACAGTCGTCGCAGAAGTTTCGGAATGGTGTTGGCTTGCTGCTGTCGTTACGAGCTCGTTTCCAGTTTACAACCACTGAAAACTTCAGTTTGTTCGAGTACTTTACAATGAAATTTAGTTGCTGCGTTTTGAAATGCCCATGTAGTACGGGGAAATCGTCGAGGGAGAGCGACATCCCCGCCGTTGAGGAGATCTCCTTTCATGTGCTGCCCAACGACGAACCTCGGCGAAGCAAGTGGCTACGTTTTGTGAATTTGGAAACGGAGGAGAAAGAGAGCTAAAGGAAGTACGAGTGTGCTCGCTTCATTTCCGAAGAAGTGATTACGGCAGGGACCCTTACGTTAGCTCACTCCTGGGACATGCTGGCGCTCGTAGCCGACTTCGTCAAATCGCCGTCAAAGCGCTCTGACCTTGGGGGAAAAAATGCCGTACACACCGCGCATTGACGCTCGTATCTTTCTGGTCGGAGCAGAGAGCTCGCGCGAACGGCTTTCCATACACGACACCGGCCAACTGGCATAAGCGATACTGCTACTGAAATTGAACTATTATTAACCGTAATAAAAATACGGCACATACGTACCAGTCTGTATTCGTCCGTCGCGACGGGGCTGACGAGGCAGCGGTGCCGACGGCTGGGCGTTCGTCTGTTGTGGCTATCGCGGAATGGTCGCTTTCCGGTCCATCCGCGTATCCCACAACTCCTGCCGCTCGTGCACTTAGAAGCATTGAGCGTTCAAGTGGTGTGAGGTTGTTAAATGCAAGCCCGAGCTTCTCGGCGAGAGTTTTGTTGTCCGGATCAGGCGATTCCATGACTAGGGCTGCGGGTGCACTAGGTTTTACTAGTATTTTTAAAATGACCGCCGTCTCGGTTTCCGGTTCCTGTTTGATTCCCGCGTGTGGGTGCTGTATGGAGTCGACATACTAAGTATCTGTTTCATGGACCGGCTCGTATGACGCCATTGTTCACGTCACGAAATGTGCAATTTAGCGGGAGATTTAAAATTTTGGATTAAATTGCCTTATTTCTCAGTGAATAAAGCATGATTTGCTTCCGGGAAAGCGCTTAGGGTACTATGAAACACCTAATCTTTCGAATAAAACAAACTTTTGTTTTCTCTTCATGGCTCCTTTGAGCCTAACGTCACGCCATCAGGTCTAACGTTGCTAGCCGGTGCCCGCAGCTTGACGTGCAATTGGTCTGAAGTTGCTTAGCACGCTGTTTGGCTCAACACGTAAGGTCACCGACGTTAATGCTAAATATAGGCCTAAAACAGGAACATTACGCTGGATTTGTCAGCGACGACGACAGCAGCCATAAGAAGCTCATGGCCAATTCATCAATTCCCATTTTGATGTGACATCAACAATATATCCAACAACAATTCTCATATGCACCATACTCAAGGGAATTGGTCAATGACAACTGCTTTGAAAATATAACAGCCAATTCACAGTTTTAATTTGGCTGCGACGTTAAGATGCCAACAAACATTTCTCATTTACACACTCAGGGGGATCGGCCAGTGATGATGAGAGCAGTTGTCAGAGGTTCGTGGTCGATTCCGCAATTCCCATTGGTTGCAAAGTCAAAATACCCACACGTACACATTCGCTTTCACAACTCACACACTCTCACATGAAAGAAACCTTATGTGCCCCCAAAACATTTTGACTGTTCCTTTAGGTATTACTACAAATCAGCTGTTATGTGCCTCATTTACGCGCCGCTGATTCACGCGTTCGAGCGCAAAGTGATTATTGTTGCGCAGCGGCGGAAACAACGCCTCTCCACCTGCGACCAAGAAGCGGACAGAGTAGGTATGCCCGCTGGTAAAACCAACATCAGAAGCTAAGTGTACCTGGACAAATAAATATACAGAAAGATATTTAATCACCAGTACCAAGACACGTGGACAAGGCAGCCTACCAAAGAAGAAGAAAAGCAAGAATTGGATATCTAGAAAGAAAACTTCAATAAGACCCTAACACAGTCTACACTGACGCAGCAATGCAGGAAAACAACCGCAATGCTTGGACAACTGTCATAGACTCTAACATGGATAACATAATAGATTGTTCGACTATCAAGCACACGAATTCCCAGGAAGCGGAGGCCGGAACAATAGCCCCAGCTTTGCTTTAGTAGAGATGCAAAAATAGAGTCTACACATAATTACGGAGTCTAAACAAGCACGCTACGACTTCGTTACAGTAAGAATACCACGAATGGCAGCAAACTTGCGGAACAAGGTCAAGGGAAGACCTGATTAAACCCGCTGGTTGATCTGGACTCCCGGGCACGGAGAACTTGTGGGAAACGAAGCGGCTAACACCCCTGCCTGTAAGTTGGCAAACCGGGCGGGTGACACCACGCAGCTCGTCACCCGACTTGTCATCCCACGGCAAATTGACGTGGAAAAGAACCTCACATGCCGAAAAATTCTAACCCCGCTGTTATTGCGAAAAGATCGCAAGGGAACCGGACAAGAAGCATGTTTTCATCGACGCAGCCAAGAACGGCAACACATGTGGGATTGCTAACGTGACCACCAAAGGCGAAGAAAACACTGATCTCCAGAACTGCCACACAATGGAGAAGACAGACATTCTCGCCATAGCCATCGCAGAATCTACCCTAGTAGAGTCACCAATATTTACACCGATTAGAAAAAAGCACGCCTTCTTTTGGGCCAAAACACCAGCCATCCAAGCGCCCTACCGCTTTCTTCTGCCATCAAAGAACCAGTTAGGGCGCACTGTATTCCTGGGCACACTGATATTCGTGGAATACAGGAGTTGACCTGTTCGCCCACGAAGCACTTCTTCAGGCTCCCGACATCATTCAGCAAGTCCAGGACCCTAATCCTGCTTCCCTCACATTCAGGACCCATTTATACGATACGAGGCTTTGTCGTCACTTCACCCCAGACTGACCCGGAAGGAACAAGGAGCCCTTCGACAAACACAGACAAACACGCTCCTAATGCCAGTTAGACTTCATAACAGCAGAAACAATAAAGACCCGCCGCTGTGGCCCAGTGGCTAAGGCGTTCTGCTGCTGAGACCAAGGACGCGGGTTGGATTCCCGGCTGCGGCGGCCGCTTTTCCGAAGGAGGCGAAAAGAGAAAACACCCGTGTGTTCCGAGATTGCGGCGCACGTTAAAGATGCCCAGATGGTGAAAATTAATCCGGAGCCCTCAACTACATCGCGCTTCATCGCCTGTGTAGCGTCGGCGCATTAAACCCCACAATCAATCAAGAAACAATAAAGACACCCCTCCCAAACTGTGCATGCTGTGCAGTACCGCAGGATCAAACCCATATTCTGTTGACTGCCCAAACAGCTAGCCATTTAGAGCACACCACACTAGAGAGTGGCTGACCAAGTTGCTTGCTGGTTTTGGCAAAACCTGCAAGCAATTTGGAGAAGCAGGAGCCTGGCGCGCCTCATCATGACGGCCACCATGAGATGCCTGTAATGAGGAGGCTCTTAAGCCTACGGCCACCCACTTTCCCTTTCCGTTTCCAATCAGAGTAAGGTATTTCCTCTCTCTCTCTCTCTCTCTCTCTCTCTCTCTTGCTCCCGACTTCTCGATGGCTGCGGGGAAAGACTTAGAAGCGCCCAGGTCAGCCAGGGCACTATACTCGTCCCTTCACAACGAACTAAACGCAATGGAAGCCATTCTACACACATCCGCATCCTTCACACAAATGCATCTTGAAGACAGATACAAATACTTCCCAAAACCTCCAGAGATATATATCCTCATGTACCCTGGAAACGTCTGCTTAGAAGGTTAAAATGTTCAACGCCCAGCAGCAGTCCTCCACTATACACTATACCACATCATATGGGAGGGTTACAGAAACTGGCATACATACAAAGCACCAGACGACCAGAGCTGATTGAGAGCGCAAGAAAAAAAATCTACGTTACTTCGACGCCCAGGGAGTCTTTGGAATGGAGATGCCGCTTGCTGCATTTGCTATTTTCGCTTTCTAAGCACTGAATACCAGCAGAGAGAGCGATACCTTTGTCGAGTGACAAATAGGGGGAGTTTGGAAAAAGGGGTAAACACATGGTAGGGAGCTCAAAGGTGTAACGAAAGGTCCAGGGCCCCAGATGTGCAGCTCTTTTTCTTGCCCTCTCAATCAGGTCACGCTGATCTTGACGTACCGAGCTGTTAAAATCTGCCTCCCATGTCTCTATAGAAGGGGAATGTGTAATGTTTAGGTTGTTCTCCCTAAGTATACCCTTGGAGATGGTGAGCTTGCGTGGATGAGGGTGGATTTTCCACCGCATTCAGCACGTTTTCAAGTTAACGTGATTTTTACCACCAAACATCTTCGCCCGATGAGATTTGTAGACATACGTGCTGGTTTATCTTGCGCAGGGTTTGCGATTCTTCGGCATTGAGACTCCGTTTTAGCACGGGGAAGGACCGTTTTGGACCGTTCTCAAAATTTATCAGGGGACGGGGGGAGCGTGGTCAAGCATACTGTCAGGTTCTTAGTCGAAGCGAAGTAATAGAGAAAAGGACCAGGAATAACTGCGTTTACGTACCGGTCAACCGACGGCAGACACACGGAACAAAGACACGTATCACCAAAAAGAGCACAGCTTAACCATCCGGAAGAGACTATACAAAAGTTCGAACACAGCGCACGGCTTACAGTTTCATGAGTCCCGTCGCACGGTCAGTCCGGGTAAGGCGTGGCGGCGTCGGTGTGGGCCAGTCGCGGCATGGGTTGTTGGTGGGGGCCCGATCACGTATGGACGCCCCCTGTGGTGCACCGTGTTCCAGGCTCTCGCGGTTGAAGAGAACGCGGCCCTCGTGGACGCACGGTCGACCCCTCCCGATGCTGGAGTTGATGACAGGCGGATGGTAGGTGCGGATGTCACTCGTCGATGCTCGCCGCTACACGCTCGGGTCCGAACGCCCGACAGCCATGTATCTCCGCAGCATCCCACACACCTCTTCTTCTTCCCCGTCACCGCATCCCCTCCGTAGTTGCTGACATCTTCTCATTCGATGCTTGGCAAGACGACGATGATGATGTTGGAGACGCCGATGATGATGTTCGGGGAGTTTGGAGCATATCCCGTAGAGGGCATCTTCATTATCGTTTTCACTTCACCTCGTGACACATACACGGGGACGCCCGCTTTAGAAGCACTGAGAAAGAAAATCTTGTGGTAGTTGCGGCTGCAGTTAGCACGGTATGTGAGTTCGCGTGCTTCTTGTTCGGCTGCTTCGTTTCCTTCAACACCATAGTGTCCCGGTGTCTATGTGACCCTGTGAACTTTCTTCATTGTGGTTGGGAGAATCTTTGTGGAACTTTTAGATATTCTGCCTGCAGCCAACAGTCTGACCTTTTGAGGGTCTGTAATGATGTTTATGCTTCTAGTGGATAGTCCCGCTAGTTGAATTGCCTAAAGGATGACTGTAACTTTACTTCTTCCGTTCCAGTGTGTAAGAGGGTCACGCAGGCGCGAAGATTGCCAGAGTAGTCAACTACAATTCCAGTGCGCAGGATTTTGGCCGCCGCTACTGCAGGTTGGTGGTGGCGATGGCGGCGGACACGGCCACGGGCACGGGCACGGCGACGGCGTTGTAACCGAGCGAGCGACGACAGAAAGAGAACTGCAAAGGAAAGTGTGTCGAAAGGGTTCGAAGGAGGCCAGTATGCTGTGCTCGCATGAGACGCTTGTCTGTGCGACGCTTGGCGAAAGGGTGAAGGGGAGGCGTACGCGTGACGATGACGTGCGTTCATTTCCTAAGACGCAGTTCACGGTCCCTTCCTGAGTCGCACTTCGCGCCGCTTACGCAGAGGCTCACAAGCGCTGTCGTCGAGAGAACCCGCGAGTTAGTGCTGCCTCAGCGATGATGTGCGTTCGCTTCCTAAGACTCAGTTCGCTTGCTAAGTAAGGCTCACAAATTTCGCATTAGGGAGTGTCGTAATCGCCAGCCCCATTGCTTGCCTTGCTACTGAATAAGTAGGTCCCAGCGTCTTCTGCATACTGTGTTTCAATGGTTTTGAAACTTCCCTTGAAGGAATTTCATCCTGGCTTTCCGCTTACGCTTCTGAATGTTTTTCTGTTCGGGAGAGTTTTTATGGGGAATGTTACAATCCAGTGCGCCGCTACCCTTTTCACGCGCGCTGCAAGCTTCGTGTAGTGCACCTGTGCCTTGCGGAAAGCCCGCATTCCACAAAAAAACGTGTTGACACAGGCCCCGCCAGCGATAACGCCAGCCGCGGCTGTTGCAAAACCCAAAACACACTGTTCTTCGTTTCCAGACGTGCACCTGCAAAGCGGGCGCCGCAGCTGAGATCTCTCCCCTCTCTCTCAGACTCAACGGGCGCCGCTACTGCCGGCCGTCACGAACTCGGGAAAGAGTGTTGTGTGTGTCTGCATTATTTTCGGGCCGTGTAAGCAGAAGCACTGGGATAGGCCCACAGCCATTACGGCTTCTGTGTATAAAACCCACCCTCTTGGTGGATAGATTCAGTTCGTTTTGCAGCCGCGAATCCATGCTGTCGCCTTGTCGAGACATGCTGTAAGCTCGCCGGGAAGGGCATTGTTACTGTTTTGCTTCGGCTAATCTTCCGCCATGCAGTAAACCGGTTGAGTTTGCCGTCGGCTTCTTGTCGTCATCACCAAGGCAGCAACTTTAGCTGGTCGCTCGACCACCACGCTACCACGCATGAGTTTGCCTTCGGCTTCGTAATTGTCGTCATCACCAAGGCAGCAACTTTAGCGGGCCGTTCGACCACCACGCTACCACGCTCGACCACCACGCCATCACGCTACCACGCATCGGAACCCTGTTCGCGAACGCGTTCCCGAATGTAACAGGAGTCACTGCGTAGCTGACATGCCCAGCATGTCGCCCAGTAGTTTCTTCTCCAGAGGGTTCCTATCGTCCGTACGATGGTACATCCCCATTTTGTTGTCCCAAGCTGCACCCTTTGTGCTAGAAGACTGATTTATCTGATTTTTTAGAGGCGCTATAAAGACCCACTTTGAGGACCTTTTCGTTGACCGTGGAAATCGGGAGTTTGTCTTGGTGATGGTGATTATTTATGGTTTTTTTTGTGCGTGTGTGAGTCAGTGCGTGTGTGAGTCATATCGCACGGCAGTCCGTGCTATATGAGGCTCATGATGAGTGCCTGCACGAGCCTTATCATTTGTTCTTTTCTCATTCCTTTCCTTCCCTTAGTTAGGTATTTAAAATGTAGGCGAATCGCTTAAAGATTTTCTGTAATTTGGCGGTAGTGATATCGGCTCTGTCGCTTCTATGCTGGGTTGTTGCGAGGATTCTTACGTAACTGTTCTGTGGGATGATTAGAGACCGGAAATTTAGGCAAAACACCTATTTTTCCCTTGAGTTCCTATCAAGCATATTTAACATATAAGCATGAACTAAGGGAAGGGAGCATGGCATTCTAAGCAATAGTTTATTGTGTCCATATATGCCTATGTTGACTATATGGTCTTTTTATGGCCTAATTTGGCTATATGGGCCTATATGGGCTTTTTAGCCCCTAAAAATGACTTTTTGTGTTCGATATGTCGTTTTTGGTTTTTCGAGTCGATGGTCTGCAAGGACTGTTCTCGCTTCAGAAGCCCGCATCGGGTTGTTCGTCGCACCCCGTTGGCAAGAAAAATCCGCCAGCCGTGCCAAACAAGCCGAGAAACGCAAACCATGCACGAGCCACCACCACATCGACCTCGCCACATCGGGCGAGCCTCCAGAGTCCCCTACGCAGCGACACCGCAGCCAACCTCCCCGATGTCACCCCTGTCCACACGAGCGGTTCTGTTCTATGTCCTTCTGACGCGCTGTGTCCGCGGACTAACGGCGAAAACGTTTGCCCATGTGCCCTATTCATTAATAACGCAATAAAAAATGAAAAAAAAAAAAATGAACGTGACACGGCCGCGTACATGCCACTCAAAGTCAAAGACGCCTCCTAGGTGAAAACGACGTGCAAATCTCACACGTCAATTGTTTAAGGTGACGCTACGAACACGCGCAGAGCACTACACCGTGGTGCAGAGTCATCCGCCGATCACGGGTACACCGCCGGACGGCAAAATGAAGCACGTGCAGGGTGAACAAGCAACGAGAAGCGCAGCTTGTAGGGATGAGCATCTGGGCACTTTTGATTGATTGTAGGGTTTAACGCGCCGAAGCAACGCAGGCGATGAGGCGCGCCGTAGTGGAGGGCTCCGGATTAATTTTGACCACCTGGGGATCTTTAACGTGCGCTGAAATCTCGTACACACGGGCGTTTTTGCTTTTCGCCTCCATCAGAAAAGCGGCCGCCGCGGCCGGGAATCGAACCCGCGACCTCGTGCTCAGCAGCGCAACGCCTTAGCCACTGAGCCACCGCGGCGGGTATCTGGGCACTTTTGAAGTTATCCAGTCGTGACAGCCTGCCGCGGCATTTGCCGTGCCCGGTAACGTTCAAGGGATTTGGAAACCTAGCAACAAGAAAATTAGTTGCAAAGAATGTTGCGCGCTGTGTAATATTGATAATCAGTGTATAGACATAGTTTCTGAATGGTGTTATTCCCGCAGCTTCCCTTGTCATCTGCTTCTGAAGAACAGAATAGCTCAGTAATTTGTACAGAATTATTGCACTTCCCACTACTATCCATGTGATTCATCGGGCCTGTATAATATCTGCAGTTAAGATCTTTTTCCGTCTGCAATTGCGTCTTCAAGCAGTAGTTACCGTTTGTGCCTCTTCGAGCCAGAGCCCGTTGTTACCCCTGAAAAAACTCGGATAAGGTTGGAAAACTTCTGCAAATACACTCACCGGTGGTACTAACAGCATTGCAGACGACAAAAGCGTCGCAGACGAAATTATTTACACCACCATACACTTCAGCGTGACTTCACACATCCGTGGGCTTATTTCACAAGCTTACCAGAAAGCATTTCCGCCGCTAAGAGCTTGGGCGCTGCTCTGACTTAGAATGATGGGCTGATTTCGAAGGTCCAGGACAGTTCCGCCGCCATACCCAAAGGTCCGGTTCCCCATAGAGCCATTCCTGTCTGACAATTTGCCATTCTGTCTGACATAAAATTACTGGATTCTCTGTGCTAAAAGAACTGCCGAAGGTTGCGCGCACGAAATATTCTGATATGCCAGATGGAATCAGATCATGGAGCGTCCTGAAGTACAAGCACGCTCCCCGAACTTCAGTGAACGTTGAGTGTTGTTTTTTTTTTCGCATAGAGTTATCGACTGAATTGAGGTACAACTTCCAGCCGCAAATCATTGAGATGGGTCTCGCTTATCATTGTTTTTAAGCTTTCCTTTTGTTGTTGAAGCACCCCGTGGTGGTGGTGGTGGTGGTTGTTGTTGTGTAGGATCAGGCGGGGTTAGCCTGGCTGGATATGCCGGCAATTGCTCCGCCCAAGCTCCTCCTAATTAGTCAATGGTAGTGTCCTTTCACCACGAGTTTGCCAGTTCTGTCTCCTGAAGGATGCTTGGTAGAAGGCGCGACACGACTCCGCGCAGCATCCAATGACCCCTTGAGAAGACGATGTGGTCCAGGGTGTTGTGTGGGGCTGCCAACTTTCGAATCGCTGAGAGCATTGCAGTCCGCTCTACATCATGCACTGGGCAACACATTGCATATATGGTGTACATCCCCTATAACTGCACATGATGAACACAGAGGCGATCGCACGAGGCCAACCCTGAATAGCAATGCTGGGGTCTTCGCTGAAACCGCTCGGATGCGGTACAGCAATGTTGCCTCCGATCTCGTAAGTCCCTTTGTGACGCAAGGCTGATGATTGGGCTCTCCCAAGGACTTGAAATGTTCGACGACTGTTCGCCTGAAGTCGTTCCGCATTTCACGTAAATCTGTTAAAGGAGCAACTCTTGTGTGGCTAATTTTCACGAATAATAAAAAATTACTTTCCAATCGTAAACGACAAGTGCGCTTTTGTTACTGTATATAAAAAAATGGCTTAAAATATGCTGCTCGAGTAAAGAGGAATTGAGCCTATATGTGCCATGTGCCTAAGCGACAGTATTTGGTGCAAATGCCTAAATAGCCCTTTTTAGTGCCAATTAAGGCGCCTAAAACCTGCATTTTTTCGTGCTTAAAGTTCCGGTCTCTAGTAATGATGTCCAAACCTATTTTGGGGTGATTTTCCTTAGTAGTAGTACTTGGCAATGTGGTGCCATCCATCATCTGCCAGAGAGAGCTTGCGGTGGTGACAGAGCCGCGGGAAATTCGAAAATGTAATTTGAACATTCGTGTAATTAGACGCTATATACTCGACTTTAGTTCTAATAAGGAGGCATTTTAGTTTGTTTCTGCTCATAATCTACGACATCCTTGGTTTTCATATATTGGCGTTGATATTGTTACCCTTTTTTTACTTTTTGCCTCACTACGCAGGCGCAGCGCCATCTGAAATCCCGTATCCCTGCTTTTATTTATTGTAGGGTTGAACGAGTCGACGCTTCACAGATGACGAGGCGGGCCGTAGTGGAGGGCTCGGAATTAATTTTAACCACCTGAGAATCTTTATCGTGCGCCGAAATCTCGTACACACGGGCGTTGTCGCGTTTCGCCTCCATCAGAAAAGCGGCCGCCACGACCGGGAATCGATCCCGCGTCCTTGTGATCAGCAGCACAACGCCATAGCCACTGAGCCACCACGATGGGTGTATACCCTTGCTTTCGTCGCCACCGTAGTATTGTCATAATTGTCATCCTTTCCACACTCCGCTTCCCGCAGCATCGTATTTCAGATTCAGGCGAGTCCGCGCATTTGGCTGCCTCAGTCGTAATTTTCGGTTGGCAGCGACGACGTAGCATTGATGAGCACGGCCTATGGTTGGCAGCGACAGGAAAATTGAACAATGAGCCTAATAACGCTATCCAGTTAAAAGTTTACCTATGGGAGGCAGCCCTGTCCAGATAGAGGCTGGAATACCAGCGACATGTGGTCAACCTGGTCCGGGTGTGCTGTCCTGGACTAAGAGTAGAGACGCAACCCATCAGCGACAACAAAATTCCTCCGTTTGAATAAAAGTTTATAGATTCATTCATTGGACATTTTACTACGACCAAGGGCATGCGGAGATGGTGGCGCCCAGAGGATGTCTTACACATGCGCGCAGTCATGGCGCGTGAATAACCGCGCTTTTCTAACGCGGCTGGGAGTTCCATAATGCATTTTACTTAAATGCAGTTTGAATTCTCTTCTGCCGTCTGCAAACTGTGGCGGTTGGATTTGCGCCTGTAAATACTGGCGAGGCTGTGAGCAGAGTGCCAGTGAATTTTAGACAGAGCTTGAGAGCTGCTATGCTTCTGTACTTTGTACTCATTTTGTAACCTTTGTCGCAACCCTATAGAGTGAAAAGTTTTCCTCAGGCTGCTTGAAGTCCCAAGGGAAACAATTTTCGCTCGCAGGATGCTCGCCACTAACGCTACTAGATGCGGGCCAACATCGAATGTCCAGTCGCAACCTGGTCGGCCCAGGCGGAATGAACTTCGCGGACGTGACGACTGTATCGAGTGTGAGTGATTTGATTGATTGATTGATTGATTGATTGATTGATTGATTGATTGATTGATTGATTGATTGATTGATTGATTGATTGATTGATTGATTGATTGATTGATTGATTGATTGATTGATTGATTGATTGTAGGGTTTAACGCACCGACGCAGCGCAGGCGATGAGGCGCGGCGTAGTGGAGGGCTCCGGATTAATTTTGACCACCTGGGGATATTTAACGTGCGCCGAAATCTCGTACACACGGGCATTTTTGCTTTTCGCTTCCACCAGAAAAGCGGCCGCAGTGGCCGGGAATCGAACCCGCGTCCTCGGGCTCGGCAGTACAACGCCTTAGCCACTGAGCCACAGCGGCGGGTGTGTGAGTGATTTGACTTTTCTTCCCGAGTGTTACGAGTGTTCTGAGGAAAGCTTGTAGACTGTGGGTCTTTGACTCGTAGGTTTAGTCGATCGAGACTATCTTTGTGGAGTGGGAAGAGCGGTGGTATGGGCAGCCATGAATTTCAAAGCGTTGAGTAAACCACACGTTGCTCCTCCTTCTGTAGAAGATTTAGCATACCTAACAACAGTTCGTCCGAAACTTTAATTCTCTTGCGCTGTCGTGGGCCAATATCAGACTATGTAAACGTTATGAAAAAAAGGAGCCCGTGGCGATTTCAGGCAGTGGCCTGTTAGGTAAAGGCAGTATCACGCAATGGGGGCAAGGGAGCGGGGCTGGGAAGGGACAGGGAGTAGCATAGAGGGAGACAGATGTTACGGCGGAGAGGAAGAGGGAAAGAGAAGCGTGGCGGGAGAGCAAGGGGAGGAGGGAGAGTAGGAGAAGGGAATGACGGGAATAGATGAGAGAGACGAGGATGGGAAGAGGAAAGAGAGTGCTAAGGTGGATGCAGTAGTGCTGATAGGGTTTGGAAACGAAGTGGGAATTTTTTTCATTCGAAAAACTGTACTGCATATTAACCGATACGAGATCGTATACAGTTCTTGTGATAGCTAAATCATTGTTTCGGCTGGTAATTCAATACATTGGAAACACAGCGGCATTTATTTTATTCAATAAAAACTGTACTGCGTATTAACCGATGTGAGATCGTATTCTGTTCTTGTGATACAGCTAAACCATTGTTTTGGCTGTTAATGCAATACGTTGGAACGACGGCGGGATTTCTTTCGTTCGAAAAGAAACTGTACTGCTTATTAACCGATGCGAGATCGAATACAGTTCTTGTGGTATAGCTAAATCATTGTTTTGGCTGTTAATTGAATAAAAATGCAGGTTGTGCCGACCGCTGCTCAACTCACCTTGGAGAGGATACTATATCCTTCCCCTCATGTCGTAGTCACAGTACATACACATAGTATATATGACCTGTTTGCTCCTTCGCATCAGAAGTATTGCTGATAATGATTGCAAGCATCAGGCGTGGTAGTTGCATGTAGCCACATCAGAACATAAAATGGAGGCTAAGAAAGGCGAAGAAAAATGAAGGAAGCTCACGTTACCGCTTAAGACTTGAAGGTAGCGAAGGTACACGCAACCTTCATGGCCATCGCGACGGTTAAAGTCCACGATTGCAGCCTTATTTGCTTCTTCTTCGCTGCCGCAGCGACCTTTACTCCATCATTGTTGCTACAACGACGAAGAAGAAGCAAATGAATAAATGAATGAATTTATTTAGAAGGGAGAGGTCGAACGCCTCGTGCGGGGGAAGGGGAAGAAGAGGAGGGGAAATAAACCAGCGGGGGTGTGGTTCACTTAGAACACGTGACCGCCCCGCACACAGACCACTCGATTTAGGTCATTTTAACCAGACGTCTACGTCCAGCAAATGTCCACAGGGTCATTAAAGTTTCGTTCATGTCGCTCGAAGGCGTTATCCATTCTTGAAGGGACGTGACGTGAGGAGGTAGGCACCTATATACGGCGTTCCTCGGAGAGTCCGGCACAGTCCCAGAGAAGGTGGTGTATGGTGGGTCGGTTGGCATCGCACAGGGGGCAGGGAAGGGTAGGAGGGGGAACAGGTGTGGAGCCATCTGGTCTCTTTCTGCCGAAACGTCGGTACCAGGTACATCGGTCGCGGACGTCAGGAGTGACCGCTGTGCCGAAGCGGGCCTTGTGTAAAAGGACCTGGAGGCCTCGCGGGATGTCCTCGGGCACTGGTGGGTCTGGCCTTTTGGGTCATTTCCTTGAGGTGACGGCGTCGCCTCATTTTTCGGATACGGCGCTCAACGACTGGGTTCTTGAGGGCAGGTTCGGGAAGTGGCGCGGGCGTCGCATGAAAGTTCTGGGAGGTACGAAGTGACACATATGCCATGCGATGGGCCGTCTCGTTCCCTGGGTTGGACTGGTGGCCGGGGGTTCATACTATAAGAATTGTGGTGTCATTTATTTCGGCGAGGTTGTCGATGGTTCGTCTAATTGCATTGGAGATATAGTAATGAGGATCTGGAGAGTGCATTGTGCTGATTGCCTCTGCATTGACAGTATATATCACGACTTTAGAGGGGTTGTGTTTTCTATTGATGGACGGGAGATCTCTCCTTAGCAAGGCGCTGGCCAGTAGAATGGCTTTAAGTTCTGCTGTGAGTGGATCGATTTCTAATTCCGTAGTGAACACCACGTACTTTGTCAAGCTCGGTTCGTTGACGTGGTGTATGCCGCACGTAAATCGGTCAGATCCTAATGCGGCGTCAGTGTAGATGGCATATGTGCCTGGTTTTAATAGGTGTTGGAAGCGAGATAGGGTGTTTCTTTGATGCTTGTGCCTTTTGCGCTCTTTTGTCGACCTTGGTTTGTGATTTACCGGTTGTGTCCATTGCCAAGGCGGTTTTCGGGTCAAAGGGGTCTGCTGACGGGCCCAGTGTGGAGGTTCGTGTCTCATCGTAGGCGATAAGATGACGGCCCTGAACGGTAAGTTCGCGACGGTCGGAATGGTTGTCGCGCGTTGCTTCTAGTGTTGCTTCAATCGGTGGCAGCGATGCAAAAGTATTTCATTTAGCTTGGTGTGCCGAGGGCGTCCGGTGATAACTCGAAGGAGTTTGTGATGTAAAGTTCGAATATTATTTAGTTGGGTTTGCGTCAGGTTGAAGCAGGTCCCGTCATATGTTAGCCGGGAAGTTAGAATGGCTCTACCGATGTTCCGGATGAGGGAGGTGCCTGCGCCACCGAATTTTGTGCCGATTCTGTGGATAAGGTGGGATGTAGCATCCCAGCCCTGTCGGACCTGCTTGAGCCATTCTGTGGAGTTGCCTTTGTGACTGATAGGAACCCCGAGAAGGCAGATCCAACCTTGCGAGGATAGCGGAATCTCTTGATTTTCAAGGTAAAAATGGACTTTTTGCCTTTCTTGTTCTTTGAAACCCAAAAGCAGTAGAGTTGACTTTTCCAGTAAGGGCCGCATTCGTGCTGCCTGGATGGCGTTTTCTAGCGCAAAAAGGGCTGCTTGAAGGTCTATATATGTACGCCTCCTCTGTGGTAGGATAATCGTCTCGCTGCGTCCAAAGCGTGATATCATCCGCATAGACGGTGAGCCGTGCGCCGCTGGTTTTGTGCACGTCTATTGCCACCTTTCTCATCAGCAAATTGAAGAGGAGGGGTGATATTATGGAGCCTTGTGGTACATTGCGGTCATTGTAGTACGTATTCGGATGGTCGTTGCCCGTTCGGATCTCGAACGTTCTATTTTCTAGAAAACTGGCAACGTAATTGTACATCCGCTTGCCCCGATAATGGTTCTCGATTTCGGCCACTATGGCTTCGTGCGACACCGTGTCGAAGGCCTTCTGCAGATCAATTGCCACCAGAATATGTGGTTGTCCTGGTGGCAGGCCTGGTCGAGCTGAGTTGATGAGCCGTCTGAGAAGCCACAGACTGTCATGAGTCCCCATGTTGGGGCGGAAACCAGTCTGGCCAGGGTGAAAGTGGTTGGTCATTTGGTCAAAGCGATAAGTGAGGCGATAAGCGGCCATCCTTTTGAGAAGTTTACCTATCGTAGATGTTAGAGCGACTGGTCGGAGGTTACGGACGTGGTTCGTTGGTTTCCGTTGTTTGGGGATCGGTTGTATAACCGAATGTTTCATTGAGGCAGAGATGGAGCCAGATTTCCAAACATCGTTGAGTAGTTGGAGGAGGAGTTGTTTGTTTTGTTCGTCTAAATTTTGAAGCATAGTCCACGTGATACCATTTTTACCAGGAGCGCTGCGCTTGTTGACCTGGTGGAGGGCGGTCTCCATTTACGCCATAGTGAACGGGGATTCTTCATTGTCTTCGACCGTAACTGTCACGCGACGGTGGGGAGGTGTTAGCGTAAGGCTGGCGTTGGGGAAGAAGTTGTAAGCCGCCTCTTGCTCAATTGTTTCGATAGAACACCCAATGCCTACAGCAATCTTGGCCATACAGTTACCAGTCTTTTCCTTGCCGTTAAGGGATCGAAATGTGTGCCACAGCTTTTTAGTAGAGGTGTCTTTGTTGAAGCTATCGCAGTATTCCGTCCAACGCAAGAAAGGGAGTTGTTTTTCGTATCGCTTAATTTTTTTTTGTGTTTGAGCCGGGCTCGCTTCAGGTTAAGGAAATCATCGTACTAGCGAACACTAAACAGAGACAAAGGTAAAAGAGGCGACGAAACACACGCTAGAACTTCAACTCAGTTTATGCAACAGAAACCCGAAAAAGGCTATATGCACATGAAACGTGGAGAGGGTAAAAAGCAGTGAGCACAAACCAAATAAAATATTATCGCACTCGTCACACTTGCTCATATAACACAGCCACCTCACAGTGCCCGCCAATATCACTCGGCGTAAATTAGACTAACACGTGTGTTCGGCTATCACCCCTCACCCGTGCACAACCTGCTCCCCCTCTCCAAAAAACCGATTTCCTTTGCAGACAGTGCCAAGGATGGTGAACTGATGCACCTTTCCCTTTCTCTGTTTATCATGAAGGCCTCAAAAATTTCTCGTTCTGTCTGCGAGGAAGACCTGTACAGGATGCGCGTCTGCAGAAAATCTGAAGTGCAATCCTTACACCTCCGGCCTCTTCGTCGCCTCTTTTACCTTTGTCTCTGTTTAGTGTTCGCTAGTACGATGATTTCCTTAGTCAGTAACCAACTCGCCCAACTTACCGCCTTAGTCGCTTCAGGTCTCGAAATCGTCTCCCATTACATTTGTAGCGGTTCACGAGTACGTGGTAAGTATCCCATAGGTTTAGCAAGTGGCGGTCAGGGCAAGGGCAGTCTTCCTCTACTGTGGAACACTGAGAGCTTGCTTGATAAGCGCGCTGTATTTCGTTACCGAGGCTAGTTATGTCGCGCACTTGAGTAGGGCAGATGGAACAGGATTGATAGGCTTCCCAGTTGGGGTGGTAATTCACCGTGCGCCCTGCCGGAGTTGAGCCCGTTTTAGTCCAAACCACATGGGTAGTGATCACTACCCCAAGGGTCTGTTGCAACGTGCCAGTCATGGACGAGGGGGCCGTCTGCCCAAGTCAAATCTGGGTTAGTGTCCCTTTGTTTCACGTGCAAACCGATTCTGGTTGGGGTAGCACTATTATTTTGTAGGTAGAAACCATATGCTTCTATGGTAGACTGCAGGTCGTTGCCTCGCTGGGTGTTTGTGGTGTAGTTCCAGTTGGTGTGCTTGGCGTTAAAATCTTCACCTATGATGATGTGGTCTCCGACTCTCCGACCCACTCGAGGGACCCTTGTGCTCTTGCTGGTTTCTGGGCGGTAGTATGCCGATACCAAGAGGTACGTCTTAAATTTTCTTGAGCCGGTGGCCAGCTGTATGCGTGCTGCGATGATCTCCTGCACGCAGGTGCAGTACTTGGTGGTGTCGATGAGGGTGTATACTTGGTCGAAGCGAATAAACATCCCATTCTGTCTCGCAGGCTTTTCTGTTGCCCTATGTGTAATCGTGGGAAGAAAGTGGCTGATGTATTCAGGGATGTGAAAGTTGGCTGTTCGAGTCTCATGCAGAAGAATGGCGATGGGGCGTTTCACATAAGACAATTGTTCCGTGAGCCGAGTTTTCAAGTCTGCGCCGTTTGATGTGAGGCTGCGGCGATTCCATTGCAAAATGGTTGGGTAATTACGTCCCATTCACGGGTGGGTATAGAGCGGATCGATTTGGAGCGCGATGAGTGAAAGGGGCCTTTCCTTGACTCGGGGTGTGATGCAAAGGTACTAGCGATTCCATTCTCTCCTGCAGGGCCGTGATCATGGTGTTAAGGTTGCTGATTGCTCCAGCGATGTCATTAACTTTCGTTTCGACGCTGTTTATTCTCGTTTGGTAGGCTTCCGTTTCGGTGCGGTGGATCTGCGTTCTGTTGTCGAGCTTCGCGTTCAGGGTTTGCATTTCTTTGTGAGTTTCCTTCGAAGTTTCGTGGAGAACTTGCGCTTTAATTTGAAGGAGATCTGATTTCGTAGCTAAGGTTGACTTTTTAGTTGGCGCTGCCGAGTGTGTGTGGGAACGCTGTTTGGAGTTTTCACTCCGATATCCTGTTGGGGAGACTATTCGCACCTGGCGGCTGCGTTCAAGGTTAATTTCCGCCGTGAGTGATGTCATTTCCTGCCTCGCAGTTTCTAATGTCTTTTGCAGGTCGTCAATCATACGGGTCATCTCTTGGAGTCGTTTTTCCTTGTCGCGTAGTCGTGACGTAACTGGCTGCTGGTCAGAGACGACGTCGGACCATTTTTTGGAGGCATTTAGGTCCATGCCTGACGAGTTCTTGGCACTGTTTGCCGTATCCTTGCGGGTCTTGCTTCGGGATCGCGAACGTGACCCGGAACGCGAGCGACTCCTGGCTCGGTTGGCGCGTCGGTCGGATGATTGTTTTGTTGTTTTCTGCTTTCTCCGGTTTGGGCAGCTATTACTAGTGGCCAGGTGGCCTGTTTCTTTGCATACGGAGCAGTAGCGAGCATTTGTGCAGATCTCATTCTCTTTCAAGGCATGCACTATGCCGCATTCCTGACATACTTCTTTGTTAGGGCAGTGGCGCACCATGTGCCCTTCCTTATGACATTTCAAACATACCAGTGGTTTGGGTTTGTATGGGCCACGGGAAGGATCTCGTAATGATATCTCACGGTGCGGGGGGTTTTCGCGGAATTAAACGTGATCAGCGCATTGCTGCTGCGTCCGAGCCTTTTGACGTCGAATATCTCGACCAGCTCGTTGTGAAGGCAGGACATCAGTTGGTCATTCGTTTCGTTCGGCGAAATGCTTATCACTCCTTTACTCGTCGAGCTGTTATGGCTGAGGCGGGTCATTTCCACAGAAACGTGCTTTGGGTTCGGACCTTGTGCCACGGTTAGGCGGGTCATAGTGCAGAGCCGATTGGCTTGCTCTTCGTCGTACACCGTAATAAGAATAGAGTTTGCCTTGACGTTTTTGCGCAGCGAGGTCGCATCAAGATATCTGGGCTTGGTGATCGTTCGCTCAAGAATCTTGTCTAGTGTGAGGTTCGGTATATCGATCACAGCCGTACCGTCGGTAGTGCGAAGCAGGACTTGGTAACGGGGCAGACTCACCCGTTCCTTTTGCGTGGTGCGGGTCTGTTTCTTGCGTTTTCCTTGCTAGAAGATCCAGCCGTCCTCGTCGTCAGAGATGTCCACATCGCAGTCGTGGTGGAGTCGTTTCGGTCTTGGCTCGTCGGGGGTGCCAGGGGTCAAGTTGCTTCGAAAGCCAGAAGACAGGTCTCTTTGCGCCAGTGGAAGGGGCGCGCTAGCGGCCACAGCCGTCGCATCACACGCACTGTCCAGCATGGGGCACGTGCCGTGGGGCGCGAGGCTCGTGCCGTCGAGCATGGGGCCACCTCAACGCGCTGTTCACGTGATGAAAACAGCCGGCGAAGCTCGTAGGCCTAACCCACCGAGTGGGCTAGGAGTTTCCCGGTAGAGAGTCTACTCACGTGAAACTTCCGGAATTCGGTGTCGAGGTGTGCACTAGACAACCGCGCACTCAGAAATCACACGTACATGAGCTCGAGATGAAATTAGACCATCGGAAAAGTCAAATTCACCGGAGGACGATGTGAGTGCATCTTCACTTTCCTCGCCTCCTAGCGGGCTCCCAGAAGCAAATAGAAGAAGCAGAACGAACGAACGGAACGTGCACACCTAAACAAGGCGCCCGCAGGTGCAACGTGTACCCTATCACGTGTTCTGTGTCGAGCAGGTGGCGTGAGTCCTCTCCCCACAGTGATAGCCGAGTGAGTAAGCCGTTTGGCTCTCGGGGTGAACTCACGAACAAGTTTCACCGACACTGGGCGATCTTTATCTGGCGTTCGTCGTACGAGCCAATGAGGAGAACAAAGTTCTCTTATGCCTATATGCCGGAGGCTTAGGCCTCGTCCACGTGGAGGTCAAGCTCACAGTGCAGTGGTTCATATATTTCCGAGACGAACCTGATTCTTTCCTCTCTGGAGCACTGCAGTCCATCGGCGCAGTCCACGTAGCAAAGTGGCTAGTTCCGACCAGTACAGCTGCACCATGGTGCCCGAGCTGTCCCGTTTTATAGGGAAATCGCTGGTGCTATCGCCGTACTAGAACAGCAGTTCTCGAGGGACTACTTCTTTAAGGTTAAGTCTCGTCGACTATACCACGACCTTCTTGAAAAGTCTAATTCCGCAGTGGGGTTTTGTCGGTGAGGGCTAGACAGGAGGAGCGTGGCTTCTTCTTTCCACACGGTGCCGTCTGCTTCTTGTGTAGGATGCTGGAGACGGTGGTGCACGTGTTCTGGGGATGCAACACCGCACGTTACTTCTGGGATGAGGTGCTGTGTTTTCTGGGTGTATACTGAGACATCGACTGGTCTGGTCTCCGCTACCTAGTCGTCCCGACAGATCAGTCGGCACTCTGCGAGTAGCTCGCACTAGGCCTCCACTCACTATGGCGAGCGCGAGTGGACGCGGTGGAATGTGCTTCAAACCCCAAGCCAGCGTGGCGGCATTTCGTCCAGAAAACAAAATGGACCGTTAGCACGTTCGGGGCACCCGACTCGGACACAGAACTGTGCGAGGCCCTCGCGCGCTGCTGCCGCGCCATGGTGGCCTTCAAGACAAAAGAAGCAGAACGCTTTAGGCGCGTATGAAGGCAGTGACCAGGAGGGGTCTTGGGCACTACGCATGCGTTCGTCAACCGAGACGCTTTGCATGAGTCAGTTGGGCGTGTGAGTGCTTAATTATTCCAAGCGTATCTCCCTGAACATGCCTATATGTAGTCTTGTATATGTCGATAGTCTGTATATGTGCCCTTTCTCTGTACTCTGAATATTTATTATACTAATAAACCTGTTTTGGTTACAAAAAAAAAGCGGTCGTAGCCGAGTGGGTAAGACGACTGGCTCTAGCTTCGTTGGTCTACCAGACACAGTTTCGAATCTTGCCGGTGCCGGTGATCTCTTCTTTCAACACTAAAGTATTTTATTCCGGGATACACCAAGATTTCAGTGACATCATATCCGTCACGGAAATGACACCAGTACAACGAAGCAAGCACCCTGTAAATGGTGGACCCCTGCAAGCAAGGTCTTTTTGCGGGGAAGCAACCTTTCGTACTAAAGAGTACGTTATGCTTAGGGTTGTTCGTTTTCGGGTTTTATATTTTACCAGGAACGTGTTTTATGCCGGGATGCACTAAGATTTCACTGCTGTCATATCCGTCACGGAAATGACGCCAGTACACCTTTGCCGAAGCGACCCGCCAGCAGGACCGTCGCTCGCCAAGCACACCCACAAGACAGCCGCCGACACGCTAATCATGCTCATCTAGAGATTTCGCTGCCCACTTCACTTTCGTGTTTTACCGATTCATATGACAGAGGAATCAACCACAGTTTTTATATCGTATTACTGAGTTTTGGGAAACGCCAGAATCGATAGATTGCTCAACATCTCCGCTGTTAAAAAAAGACGGACTGTTGACAGCGACAGCGCAATTACATTCGCGAAATGTAAACGAAATGCCAGGAGGAGGGAAGAGGGAGGTGCCATGTGAGTAGGCCTCGTTGCGAAACGAACGGGTGGTGCAAAACTGGGGTCGTGTCTACAGAATGACTTATCGCAATTTGAAAGTGGTACCCCAGTGGTGGTGAGGGCAAGTCATGGAAACGCTCGCACCTTAGCAAGGTCCAGCACAAGCAAGACACACTTGTTGTATTCGTCGTTTTTTTCCTCTTGTCCACTTCCCGCGCTCCGCAATATAATGTTGGTCTTTGATGCAGGCGGCTCCCACCAAACGGGTGAATGCTCCCCCCCTCCCCCCCCCACCCCCTACACCCGTATCGGACGCTCCTACCACCTCCGTTCCTTCTATCTGTTGTGCGTTGTAATAAGCAGGAGGTGCTAACGCTAGCCCCTGTTTTCTTGTTCACGCTGAGCCTGGAACCAGTTCAAAAAGTGTATGCGGGTATAGCGCACTTGTCTAACCATGTATCTTACTATCTACGGATAGCTCGTTCGATGCCAGGCGCTTGCGCCTTTTCAGTTTATTTAATGTAATGATGCGCCAAGGGCGTTTACTCTGAACTAACAACAGCTATCTCCATTAAGCATGACTACCATGACCATTTTTTTTCCTGGCAAAAGGCCTTGTATAGGCCTTGTTAAAAAAGTTGCAGAATAATCCCTTTTTTCAATGAGTGGATGAGGACACAGAATGCAAAAAAGGGGATGGGACACACAACAATATATACATACAAACGTGAATGTATACATACATACATACATACATACATACATACATACATACATACATACATACATACATACATACACACATACACACATACATACATACATACATACATACATGCATGCATGCATGCATGCATGCATGCACACATACATGCATACATACATACATACATACATACATACATACATACATACATACATACATACATACATACATACATACATACATACATACATACATACATACATACATACATACATACATACATACATACATACATACATACATACATACATACATACATACTAACAAAAATATTAGAGATGGAAATATCGAATTTATGTCTTGGAATCCAAAATCAAAGAGGTTTTAAAACAAGCCTACAAAAAAGACAACTTAGGGAGGCAGGACTTAACTGAGTGTTCATTTGCTAGTGCTTGATAGGAAATAGTAAAAATTGTAAAAATAAGACAAGGAAAAAATGTAGGAAAACGTTGGAACACAAATTTGGCATGCGTAGATCGCCATTAACAAATGCGGTTCACTGGATATGTTGTGAATACAGGAAGTAAATTTGACTTGTCCCTCGGGTCATCGGAAAGAGGCTAGGCATGCTCGTGGTTGGTACGAGAAGTAGTGTAATGCAATCATTGGCGACAAGTAAAAACTCTAGATCCTGTACTTTACTGGCAGGAAACTTCTTTTCGGCTCATAAATTTTACACAAGTAGCGTTCCACTTCAGCTAACATACTGCAGAGTTAGGAGACACTTGGTGCACGCAAGGCTTACACGTGTTAAGGTTTAGTGCACATTTTTAACGCCGTGCAAAAAGGCCAGCCAAAAAGGATCAGCCGTGCGTTGACGCTTGAAAATTTGCATATCGTGCGGCAGAGCCGACTTTGGCTGCTCCTTTATTCGTAAATTCAGAATACTCGAAAGCTTCTACTTCGAATCGTAAAACTGCGCTGCGAATAAAATCGAAAAGCAAACAATATTGGCGAAGTATTCGCAGTTTAGAACATTCGCACACCTCTACAAAATATTAATCTGAGCGAATAAAATTTAGTGCTTTCATTTTTAAAGTAAAATATTTTATCGGAAAACGTAGGAATAGCTGTCATCTGTCTACCTGAATGCACCAGACCCATGCAATTGGTTTACCCGCTCCCAAGCAACAAAAAATGTTAGTTTTTGTGCGTTCGTGTTTTTAATTTTTGTGCGTTGGTGCGTCCGTGTGTATCTCATTTGTCGTAGATTGTACGCACGTACCCACTTGTTGAGCGAAGGAGTAGCAGGAACCGAGAAATAAATCTTGTCGGGGAACCACAGAGAAAAAAAAACTGGCTATATATATTTTCACTGGTTTCAATGACTGCGTTTTCAACACCAGCTTTCGCGGTGAGATACCTTGATAAGTAAGCTTTGAAGAGAAAGACACTCACTTGAGAGTTCGATTACCCTGGGGCACTGGAAACGTCGCGGCAGTTTACTATTTCTTTCTGTAACAGCTAGCTTCACGCCTTCTGTTTCCGTGAGTGACAGCATGGGAGCCTGAAAGCTGAAGCGGAACTCCTGCGTTTGTAGTGGTCATTTTATCGACAGCCAAAGTAATTCAACCACCGAACAGTCCAAGCTACAAACCCCCCGCCCTCCCCTCCCCATTTGATCAGCTGCGTGAAATAAAGGCTGGCACCGATTGGCGGCCAAGCCATTAAAAAATGTTGCAGAGTGTTCAGCCTGTGTTTTTTAATAGGCATTCTTTGCCAAGTGCCTCAACGGAAACAGTATAAGGCTTTATCGTTACACATGCCTTGCCGTTATACATTTATCGTTATAAGAGAAAGTGGAGATAATTGGAAGACAAAACAAAAATAACCACACGGAACAAAAGTCACCCAATTTGGATAGTGGCAGCCAAATCTGGCAACTATCGGCGTTGAAGAAAACGCAAGGATATAAAAATATATTGGAAATTAATTAATTAATCACTATTCTGCGTAATTGTGCGCTTTCATGCGTGCCTAAAAACAAGAAAACTGAACTGAGGACGAACTGACGAAATCAACGTGTATTCCGATCACGCGCTCCCACGTGATTAGCTGTCTGGATTTCGGTATTTAATCCTTCCGAGAAAACGCAAGGTTGGTGAAACGGAGAAAACCGCAAAAAAAGTTTTCGCATTAAAAGACAATTCTAAAAATTTCTATAACTTTTTTGATGCCGTGGCCTCTGCTTGGCCATACAACTTATGACAGCGGCTTCAAAGCAGGGCCTGCGACGCAGTTTGTTTATTTAAGCGTAGGTGGCTGTTTGTAGTTAAACACGACCATATCATTCAGTTGTGAAAATGAAGGCAGGTTCTTGGCGCCATCCTGTCTCTCGTCGTTCCGCCACGCAGTAATTGTTTTTTTGAAAAGCCATGAGCCAACTAGCCAACAACCAAGTCTTATTACAGGCGTAAAGCAATGCTTTTCACGTCCAGCAATAACTTTCTACTGTCATGCGGCATATATTTTGGAAACGATTCCCGGTGGCTGTTGTAAACGTATTTTCGTAGAATAAACCACGTTTCTCCCTTAAGTAAGGAGGTTACGTAGCGTCTTCCCTCAGCCTTTTCCTTTTGCCAAAGGCCAGCAACGCAGCATACTTGGATCGGTTGGGCACTCCGGCTTTGCAGGAGCATTAGGCAGCATAATGTTCCTCAATGTGCCAAACGCACGCAGGCGACAATACAGCATGAAACATTTGCACGAAGGAACGGACTTGCACTTCCAACTCGACTTCCAGCTTGGCGATTTGCAATTTGCAACTGAGCATGGGCGTAAATCATGCACATGGCGTTCCTTGTAAAGATCGCTTCCACTCTCAACATTTGCCGATCTGAAAACGTACTTGTGGTTATGCAGGCTTTGCAAGTCGCACCGCAGCACGACAGAAAGCCCTGCACAAGTAACCCGCGCTCACCGCCACCGCCATTCGACTGACGAGCGGTTCGCCACGGACGTTCGCTGTTCGCTGAAGCGCTGGTGCCATACAACGGCCGCCCGGTCCCTATAGCATGGCCGCCTCGGTGGAAGGCCTCCTTTGTCTTGTAGAAGATCGCCGCCTGACAACCCTGCTCTAATGCCTCACGCAGTTCTTCGACAGATTCGGGTTCCTCTAGCGCACTTGTGGCCCATTAGAAAGGTGACACCAGGCGGGTTTGGGCTCACGGCGCACTCAACCGCGTCGACCCTTGCCCTCCAGAGGGAGTGGAGGCCCAGGACGAGAACATAGTCGCTAAGGACGGGACATTCCGCTTCAGCACTTACATATTTGAGGCTCAACCAGGTTATTTGCCATCAGTGTGCCAAAGAAAAGCTGTATTTCGTTCCAAAAGTATATGGTGGGCGTGTTGCACGCCAGGAAGACGTGCTCATGCGTCTCTGTTTTTCCGCACAGTATGCATCGCGCACCGTAAGGCATAAAGGAGCCCCGAGACTCCGGCCGCGCCATAACTGGCAGTACCCGGCGTGAAAGCAAAAGAAGCATTCTTTAGCCCCGATAGGCAGGGCTCGCACTCGTCTCAAAACATTCGTGCCTGGCGTGCTCTCGGACGGTTATACTGAGGCGGCGGAAGGACTTTCGCCAGGAGGTCCCAGTAAAGCCTTTGTGGCTTAGCGGTGAGGAGGTACTACCACAAAAACTGCCCCTCCAAGGTTACGAGTCCCGCAGCGACTTCTTTGTAGAAACCCATGGGACTGAGGCCATGGTTAAGGCCCTCTAATATGGCGAGCCACCTGGTTAGGTGTGTGGAACCAAGGAAAGAGTCCGGCTGGTCGCGGAAGTATAAGAAGCGCTGTACGATCAGCTTGAGCTGCACGTTCACCAGGCCCACATTTCCTTTCTCCAGATTCCAAAACAGGTTGGAGCGACGCATGGGTTCGTATTTTGAACGCCAGAGGAAGACGGCCCATAACCGGTGATCTTTGTTTATTGAACTGGCGTCGATCGTAGTGATGCGTGCTCCGTACAACATGCCAGGGTACTCGAGGGCGTTGCAGACGTGTGCCTTTGAGAAAATTTGTTTGTTGAACTGGCGTCGATCGTAGTGATGCGTGCTCCGTACAACATGCCAGGGTACTCGAGGGCGTTGCAGACGTGTGCCTTTGAGAAAATTTGTTTGTTGAACTGGCGTCGATCGTAGTGATGCGTGCTCCGTACAACATGGCAGGGTACACGAGGGCGTTGCAGACGTGTTCCCTTGCGAAAATGAAGATGTGCCTCGTCCTCCACGGCTGGAGTTTCCTCTCGACAGCTGCCAGTTTCCCCCGCTATCTTGACCCACACGCCTTCGCCAGGTCGAGATTTACGCCGAGGTAATTCCAAACACTCTCCTTCCAATTGACATGAGAGATAATTGAAGATTTCTATGCGAGAAAGAACGATGATAAGTGTGTCAGCCACGCGTCGGTGGCATTACATGAAAAAGAATTTCTTTTCTTATCGAATGCACAAACTTATGTGTTTTGTCGCTTGTTTGTTGTACGTGAACATTGTAATCGTGTATTTATCAAACCGTAATCCTGTAACTACTGTAACTATTGTATCGTGTGCTTATCAAACCGCACTATCGAGGGGTTGACTTGGGCGCGTGTTCATTTTGAGTATACAGGGTGTCCCAGCTATCATGCACCAAGATTTAAAAAAAGAGTAATGGCGTAACTCGAAGAAAACCTAGTGCATAATGTTTGCAGTAGTGTGGAGAAGCGTGCAGCATTTTTTTCGTTAATGAGACTTAACTAATTAATTGTAATTAGTTATCTAACTCGAGAAGTACTGTCCTAATCACTGAAGTGCCAATGAGGCACTTGTAGGTATCCACGAGGGGCATCTAACTGCGGCATTTTCAGCGACTAACTAATTGTGTACTCATTTATTCTGGCTGATAAAGAAAACCCGCGAAATATGAAAAATACCACGTGACGGCGCATCCGCGCGCATTAGCGCGCACCGTAAAGCAATGCCCTCAAACAGGCTACCGCTCAGTTCGCCAGAATGAAATAAACAAAACAAAGAAGAATAAATCGCGATCGACTTTGTGCCTTATCTGCACAGGCGCCCTGCGAATCTTGCTGCTGTTGCTACTTCCATGCATGCCATTATCAAGGTGATGCGCTGTCTCTTCAGGCGGGTGACAGGCGAAGCAGTTGCTTTCAATCAGCTTATTTGGGGACGCTACTTTACAATGCGCGCGGAAGCGCCGTCACGTGGTATTTTTCATATTTCCCGGGTTTTCTTTATCAGTCAGAATAAATGAGTACGCAATTAGTTCGTCGCTGAAAATACCGTAGTTAGATGCCCCTCGTGGGTACCTACAAGTGCCTCATTGACACTTCAGTGATTAGGAGAGTACTTCTCGAGTTAGATAATTAATTACAATTAATTAGTTCAGTATAATTAACGAAAAAATTACTATCCGCTTATCCACAGTACTGCAAGCATTACGCACTAGGTTTTGTTCGTGTAACACCATTGCTCTTTTTTTAAATCTTGGTGCATGATAGCTGGGACACCCTGTATATTTGTGTTTATGCGTAATAAAAACAGTTGCGAGTTCGCGTCGTCGTGTGTGTCTTCTCTGCTTTCGTCCTGTTTCAAGCGCTTTTTAACGATCCTCCTTCCAATCGATGCCGAAGAGGTGTCGGGGTTTGCGAACCCACTAACCAAGCCAAGCTCCTTCTGACTTGGCCATGTTTATTTGGGCCCCCGATAAGCGGCAGAAGCGACTAGCCAGCTCAATTACCTCACCTACCTGCACCGCTGATGTGAAAAAGAAGGGATAACCTTCCGCATGGGCCACGACTCGCAATTTCTCCTCCCCGAGAACAAGGCCTCTGATTGCGTCTGACACGGCGATCATCCGACAGAGTGGCTCGAGGTACAGGGCGAAGAGCACTGGTGACATCGGGCATCCCTGACGCACTGATCTGTGTACTGAAATGGGGACTCCAGGCCTACCATTTGAGACAAGGCTGGGGCAATGCTGTAACAAGTCTCCATCCATTCAAGCATTATGTCCCCAATCCCTAAGTGACGCAGAAACGTAAGCAGGTAGAGGCGGTTTACTTGGTCGAAAGCTTTCCTTAAGTCCAGTTGGAGCACTGCAAACGGAATAACGCCCAGCGCTGCTGCCTCGCACGCGCTCCTCATCCGGTTTAAGTTTGTGATGATAGAGCGGCCCTTGAAGCCACGGGTCTGATGGATCCCTACCACGCCTCCCAGTGCCGCCTTAAGTCGCTTGGCCAGGGTCTTTGCTGCGAGTATTTTGTAGCCAGCTGATAGTAGCGTGGTGGGGCGGAAGTCATTCACATCTGGGGTGGAGTAAAGATGGACCTGTAGTTCGTTTCCCCGAAGTCTGGTGTCGATCAGGAACCCAATCGCCCGGGCTCCGGTTGATTTGGCAGGAGGCTGGCAGGGCGATGGTGTTGAAGTTCTTAGAGACGGCGGTCGAATTGACGAATTCGAGGTGTTGGGGTTGATTAAGTGAAACGACGAGTTTATATACAGCTATTTACAGTAGGAAAACTGGGTACATGAGTAATGAAAAGAAAAACTTCGAACTTCAGCTAGACGCTAGCTCCGGGTGCGCACAAATCACTCGAGCTCCTCAACTTCGTCTAACTCTCCTATTCTCGGAGCGTACACAAACCGCTCGAGAAACCACGGCCGAGACTCTGTCTCGCCACAAGATCCGTCTAGTTGCCCGGTACGGCGCTGCACCCTAAACCTCCGACGCGATCTTAACCTCGACTAGGGGGCTCACAAATCCCAACCTAGCTTTAACGGTCGAGACTCCTTGTCCCGCCGGGAACTGCCCAGCTCAGCGCTCAGACAAGAACGATTTCCAACGGCCAAGTTCGGCCTTATAAAACCTCGAGATCACCCTCTCTCGGGAACGCCCCTGTAGCGTTCGTACACGCGTAAGGGAGTGCCCAAATTCACGTAGACAGCTGTCACTCAGCACGCCTCGGAATATTCAATGAGGCGCCGCCATCTTTTGGTCAACGGCACGCTCGCAGACGAGCAGGTGCGCGCGACCCCGCGGGGTGAGAGCGAAAGGCGGCGACAGTGCACTGTGCCGGCCAGGGCGCGTTAACAATGGTGCCTTGCGCGGCGCGCGCAAGGCCCCGGTAATCCCACCACCTCCGCGCGTCACGCAGACGGTTCCGGGAATCCAGCGGCGCCATCTGCTTTCTCAATGGGGGATTACCCCTGTGGTATGCGGTGGGCCAGACAATCTGTCTCCCGTGCGCGCCGTGACGAATTGGCGACGACTGCAGCGTAGAGTCTACAGTGCTGGGCCACCAGACAGAGCGGCGGGTTCTCACACGCAGCCCGGGCGCCTGGCCGCTAATCTCATAAGTGGACCTTACAACTCCCCCCTTTAAGAGGGTTACTGGACCTCTTGGTTCAGTCAATCCGAAAAGAATTTAAAAGGGCCACTCGTTTCATCTCTCCTTCCGCAATAACAGCGGAACAAACAAACAAACAAACAAACAAAAAAACACGTGGAAGGAGCTAGGTATAACCACACATGAGCCCCCTTCTATTTCTGCAGTTCAGCTGATCCGAACTCTCTCTCACCTAAGCTACAAACACAACCTATTCACTAGCCGTTCAAACGGGACGGAATACTCTAGCAAACCGAAAACACAAAAAATGCTGAAAACACTAAGTGCAAGTAAAAAGAAATTGGGTCGTGTCTCCGGGGCGCGTAAACGCCACGAACAACGAGACAACTCAACCTATAACACTGATGCGCGCTACAACAGCATCCACGCACAAACATTCCGGCACTCGACAACAAGAACAAAAGGAATAAGGACTGGCAAAGAACACGGGCAATTATGCAGTCAACAAAAATAAAATGTTAAGAAAGTTTGCGTTCTCACTATGCGCACGCGCGCAAATGTCCTCCTTGCGGCGTAGCCTGATAACGTTCCTTCAAGAATGTGCGGCGGTGCTTTCGCTCACTTGCGGTGCACGGAAAGTTCAGTTCGGTGCGCGGATCGATCAATTCGGTGCACGGATCGAGCACTCAAGGAATCTCGTCGCGCACAACCGCGGCACACACGCACACACACACCACCAACGAAAAAGGACGGGTGAACGCGAACGTTCACGTCCGTCGTGGCTATGTTAAGGCTCGGAGGCAATTCAATACTAGCCTCCCCAAGCAACAATCTGAAAGCAGGGGAGTGCATTCGCGTACTTCGAGCCCCCTCTGCAGATGATCCAGACCGCGTAGCGTTGCAATGTCAACGCAAGTCTCGACAATTTAGCCCCATGAGGCGAACACAACTTCGGGGAAGACGGAGTGGTATCGCAAAATGCGACTTCGCTTCCTGTCCCATAGGCCAAGTGGCCATGCCTCTCCAACGCCCCAACGTACGGCAATGCTGCGTGCTGGCAGCGTGAGCGAAGGGTTGATGCTGGAGCGGAATGTCGGCCCGCGAACGCTACGACCTTCTCGGGGTCATTCTTTCCCCTACGCACAGACTGCCCCACAACAAAAACATCACAAGCGCCTGTCATTACCAAAAACCGCTCGTGCACGCTGGGTGCATACTGAGCAGCGGCCTGACGAAGACAGTTTTTCGGCTGTCCCAGCACGCACTCATCCTGGCACAACTCAGATCTAGGGCCTGTGACACACTGCCAGGTCGCAGAACTTAGTGCGTCAACTCATCCAGCGCGGCTCCCGACTAAATCTCAGTAATGGCCGCAACTAACACTAAAGCTACGAAGCTCTATCTCAGACACCGGTTTCGCGAGATCGCCGATTGCGTCTCGTTCCTCTGTTTCAACGGTAGCTGCCTCCTCACATGGTTTTTCCCTCTCCTTCGCAACCTCCTCGGGAGCACTCACTCTTGGTTTCGCAGTCTCCACGCATGCGTTTTCGTGTTCTCCATCGGCCTCTTCGGTTACACTCTCACCATCAAGACTACCAAACCCACGCGACATCTCCGTATCGTTCCTACCCTCTTCAAACGTTCTGAGCTCCTCATCCTCCGTCTTCTCGCTTTCTCTCTCACTTCCTCTTCCATTTTCTACATGTTCAACCCAGTCTACCTTCTCAGCTCCCTTATCCGCCTTTAACTCCTGCTTTTCCCTTAGCCTGATCGTCAACTCCGTCTCTTTTTCGCTCCGTCTCGTCACATGCTTTCTCGTCTTATATCTCCTTCTCTTCTGGGCGAGCTCCTGAACGCCCGACACGGAGTTCGCTTTCTCGTGCAACTTTCGAGCGCAATTGGGAGCGCGGCGGGCCCCAAGACTTTCCTGCGCGACTCCAGTCTCCTCCGGTCCACCGATTAGAATTTGGGTACTGCCCGTGCCAGCAAGTTCAGCATGCATTAGCGCCGTGTCCGGTGCAAAAGCAGCTGGCGGCCCTACACCCGCGACAACGGGGCTACCTGTTGACTCTGTTCCCACACCGGACGCGCTCGCTGGGATGCTCCGCGTGCCCGCTTCCCTTTCCATGCAGCTGTTCCCGGCTGAGCCGCTCGCTTCCCGTGCGCAGCCACGGCCGCTTATCTCGTTCTCGCGCGGCTTCAAATTGAATTGAAAAACGGGCTGCCCCCATTCAACTTTGCTGTCAGTGCATAACTGGGCCTGCTCGACGGGTTCGGCCTTATGCGCTGCAGCTCCATCCCCAAATTTTGCCTGCGAGGCTGCTCGTCATGTTCGAGCATCACTTCATTACACCGCTCTACGGTGTCATCGGACGCGCTTTCCTCGTCACTCCTCATCCCAATGTCCATCTCCACGCATTCGACATCGGCGGAAATGCTAGCCTCGTGTAGGGAGTCACGGCTGTTTGCTTTGTCATCGCAATGTTCAACTTCCAAGCCTTGGCCGGAACCATTCAACTTCGCTGTCGCTATAAAACTCGCTGGATCTGTGCCCCATTGTTTCTGCTCGCGGGTGTCCGAGCGCAAGGGCGCTTGCCTTCTCCGCTCCAGCTCCAACTCATACCTTCGCAGCCGCTCTTCAGATTCGAGCTTCAGTTTTTGCATGCGCTGCTTTGATTCTCGCGCCTCTCTTCTCTCTCGCTCCGCCGCCTCACGCGCTCTTTCCTCCGCTTCGCGCGCTTCTTTTCTCTCTCGCTCCGCTGCCTCTCACGCTCTTTCCTCCGCTTCGCGCGCTTCTTTTCTCTCTCGCTCCTCCGCTTCGCGCGCTGCTTTTCTCTCCCGTTCCTGAAACTCCAATTCCATTCGTCTAATAATTATTGTTTCGGACTCCGCTTGGACCACCCCTCCTGCCGCTGTTCCTCCTTGAGGTGGCGCCTCATGCGTCTGAACATTTCCGTCTCCTTCCGCCATGTTCGCCAGCATGCTCCGCGTGACTACCATGCAACCCCACCCGCCGCGGTGGCTCAGTGGCTAAGGCGTTGCGCTGCTGAGCACGAGGTCGTGGGTTCGATTCCCGGCCGCGGCGGCCGCTTTTCTGATGGAGGCGAAAAGCAAAAACGCCCGTGTGTACGAGATTTCGGCGCACGTTAAAGATCCCCAGGTGGTCAAAATTAATCCGGAGCCCTCCACTACGGCGCGCCTCATCGCCTGCGTTGCGTCGGCGTGTTAAACCCCGCAATCAATCAATCAAATCAACCATGCAACCCCAGACTCAGCCTACACGGCCACAACGAAGCGCAAGAAATCTCACTCACCCGCACCTTCGGTGGTCGGCTGCCGCGTCGTTGGCCCCGTGCGCTGGCTTGGCTCTGCCGCTCCACTCCGCGCGGAGCTCGGCTGCTGCCGATGAGAGCGGGCTTGCGTCCGCTTGCTGCCCCTGGTTGTGGCCTGGTGATTTCTTCTGCGAAATCCTGTCGGCTGCGCCAGTAAAGATGGACCTGTAGTTCGTTTCCCCGAAGTCCGGTGTCGATTAGGAACCCAATCGCCCGGGCTCCGGTTGATTTGGCAGGAGGCTGGCAGGGCGATGGTGTTGAAGTTCTTAGAGACGGCGGTCGAATTGACGAATTCGAGGCGTTGGGGTTGGTTAAGTGAAACGACGAGTTTATATACAGCTATCTACAGTAGGAAAACTGGGTACATGAGTAATGAAAAGAAAAACTTCGAACTTCAGCTAGACGCTAGCTCCGAGTGCGCACAAATAACTCGAGCTCCTCAACTTCGTCTAACTCTCCTATTCTCGGAGCGTACACAAACCGCTCGAGAAACCACGGCCGAGACTCTGTCTCGCCGCAAGATCCGTCTAGTTGCCCGGTACGCGTGTGCTGCACCCTAAACCTCCGACGCGATCTTAACCTCGACTAGGGGGCTCACAAATCCCAACCTAGCTTTAACGGTCGAGACTCCTTGTCCCGCCGGGAACTGCCCAGCTCAGCGCTCAGACAAGAACGATTTCCAACGGCCAAGTTCGGCCTTATAAAACCTCCAGATCACCCTCTCTCGGGAACGCCCCTGTAGCGTTCGTACACGCGTAAGGGAGTGCCCAAATTCACGTAGACAGCTCTCACTCAGCAAGCCACGGAATATTCAATGAGGCGCCGCCATCTTTGGGTCAACGGCACGCTCGCAGACGAGCAGGTGCGCGCGACCCCGCGGGGTGAGAGCGAAAGGCGGCGACAGTGCACTGTGCCGGCCAGGGCGCGTTAACAATGGTGTCTTGCGCGGCGCGCGCTTCGACGCCGGTAATCCCACCACCTCCGCGCGTCACGCAGACGGTTCCCGGAATCCAGCGGCGCCGTCTGCTTTCTCAATGGGGGATTACCCCTGTGGTATGTGGTGGGCCGGACAATCTGTCTCCCGTGCGCGCCGTGACGAATTGGCGACGACTGTAGCGTAGAGTCTACGGTGCTGGGCCACCAGACAAAGTGGCGGGTTCTCACGCGCAGCCCGGGCGCCTGGCCGCTAATCTCATAAGTGGACCTTACAGGTGGATTTTGTTAACGATTTTTTTGTATAAGGACCAGATGACTGCCCCGCATGGACGTCGGCAGGAGTTTTTCTTTCCGTATGCATGCTTTCAAAGACACTCGCGAGGATGGGGCTAAGTTCTTTGCGGAAAGTTGAGTAGAACTTTGCGACAATTCCGTCTGTGCCCGTGGATTTGTTGTTTTGCAGCTTTTTAATTGTCTACTCTACCTCAGAGGGTGTTATGGCCGTGTTTATATCCTATGTTTATAGCGTGTTTATTCCGTAATATCCTCTAACACTTTCGGAATGTGTTGCGGTATTTCCTTTGGAACGGGTTCGGGCTCTTTGTCGGTGCTGAATAGGCAGGGAAAGTAGTCGGCGAAGGCGGAAGCTACTTCTCCACTCCCGGAGGCAAGAACGCCGTTGTGTTCAACCTCGGTAATGTTTTTTGAGCAACGCGCTCCGTCTCGAAGACGCGAAATAGATTTGATGGTTGTGCCTCGTGCTCAACCTGCATTTCCCGACTGCGGACCAGGGCTCCCCAGTATAGCCACTCCAGTTCTTGTCTTAATTCTTGTTTTACGAATTGAATGTCCCTCTGGAATTCTCCTGGCTGTTCCTCCTCGACCTCGATGAGCCTGCGAAGGGTTTCTAAATAGTTGCGCTCCTTGACTCTACTTTTAGAAGCCTGCAGTCTGCCTGTTTATTGCTTCGCGTTTCACCTTTTCCTTGAACTGTACCCAGGCGGCGGTGGGTCTAGATTTTCTATTTCTTTGGTAATTTTTTCGAGAAACAACGTATTTTTAGCACGGTGGAATTCATTACTCGGCAATAAGCTAGCGTTTTCCGAGGCGGAAATTTAAAGTATATAATGTATAGCAAGTTTACATTTATATTTAATTTTAGCATTTCAGGAAGCTTGGATGACTATTTCTTGTATACCGCTCGTGCAGTAAGCCTACCCCAAAGTCCCACAATATCTCATGTCTAGCGACTACATTCCTTGAACGGAAAAGCGTTCGTAGATGTGTGGTCGTGCTGCTGACCGCTGTGCTAGTTGACCCAGCGCAAAACGTGCTCTGCGTACCCGGGTTTTACGCTGCACGATAATAGTTTCAGTTGATTTTAATTCCTTGGTACCTATATTAACTTCGCTGACTCTTCTCCCGACTCTAATTGGCCTTAGATTTTCTACTAGCGTACTAGTCAGCGAATCGTCGCATGTGCGCTTGTGTGGAGCTACTTGGACTTCGAGCATGATACAGTCTACAAACTAACAAACTAAAGGCACATTCTTCCAGGCACAAACGTGTTGTGGCGTCATTTCAACTGAGCGAACGAATTGCGACGACCCGCCGGCCCCCGGCCGACTAAACGCTGGGCCGACTGATTCTGTTAATGGAGGGTCGGCGAGCCATGCAGTAGCGGAGTCAAGCCAAGCCATCTTGTTTTGACTTCATACGAAACGTAATTGGAAATCGGCAAGGAGGATGCAGAGAGGAGGACAGCACTTTCGAATTGATTTTTCTGCTGAATAAAGTCGTGTAAACGCACCCAGAGTGGTCGAAACATGGCCTAGAGACTCCAGACTACAATTTGCGCTAGTAATCCCGCAATGTTTACGAATCACTTAAGTGCCCCTTTAAGGCAGGGACTCACGCTGTAGGATATATAATTGGTGTGTTCTATGTACGTGTCTACGCAGACCAGGGGGCGTCAATAAAAACATTAGGAAAAATTGAAATTTAAGCTTTTGCGTCCTCCCCGCAGGAGCGATTGACGCATTTGCTTCAATATGTCCGAGGAGCCGTTTTAAAACTTACTGCTTCCCGACAGAAATCGCGCGTTACTGAATTCTTTCTAGCTCGTTAATGCACGTGTTTCTTTCAGAATCTGTGATCACGCAACCGTATACTCTAAAAGTGGAAGCACATTTCGTAGAATAAAGCATTTCCTGACGTGTGCGCACACCATGGTACGTCTTGAAAAGTTCAACACGCGGCTCACTTTGGCACCAACGCATTCAGTACTCAATAGCGTCATTTCAAGAAAGGGTATCGGCGCGCGCGAATAACATTCACTACAGTTTAGCGATCCAGGGTGTTTTGCGCGTGCGCAACACCGTCGCCTATTGCGAACACACCCTCTGGTACACAAGCTTTCAGATGAAAGCAATAACGGACGGAAACCCAGAAACTGCGTTCCGAGATTATGCAAAAAGGTTAGTCTCCAACAGATACCAAAGCGAAGACCTGCAGTAAAGTAGAACGGGCGTCTGGTCCGCGAGACAACAAGAACATATTCCGAGCAGGAACGCGGCCTTTTCCGGTGGATTGATAGCGTCATACGGGCCGAGAGCTGAACCTCGGTGCGCGCATCAGGCGGCTGGAGTAAAAACTGTTTAGGCTTCGTTTGTCGACGAAGTCGCGTGCGGGTTTCCTTACCGCTCTAGAGTTCGTGCTGCTGTTTTTAGGCTGCGTGCCAGGAACGTTCGGCTAGAGTGAGTTCGGCTGCTTTAGCGCTACTTTCGTTAGCACTGGTAGCGCGCAGCGCAAATATGGCAAACCTCGATCGAACGTTTGCGCGCTCTTTCCTCGTTGCAGGAGCCAGCCAGAGAAAACAAGTCTGGTAGCAACAAGCGCCCGCCAATTTTGAGTGGCTGTCCAGGGCTGTCTGCCCGGTGGAGGGCAGCAAAGGTGTGCCCATCAGAAAGCTGGTATTTCTTTCTCTCGGACACGGCGCAGTTGAATGGTATGCATTATTACATGCCGCCAAGCGCCGCCACCTATTCCGCCTCCATCGCAGCATAGTAACGCGTAACCCTTTTCGTGACATTATCTAATCAGCAGCCCAGGGCCTTGCCGACAGCTTTTTCCCCTCCTAAAAACGTTTTTTTTTCCGTCGTGGTCTGGTGTAGTGTGCAGCACTTGCGCAAAATTACGTGCACCGCTCGCGACGCACGTGTCCGGAGGCACGCATAGGTAAGCGAGCGGCGCAGTGCTCCCCCGGGAACATTGCGCAAGGTAAGCAGTACCCCTGGGAGCTGGCGCCGGGGGCACAGTGTTAATAAAGGATCGTCCAATTCCGCGCAAACAGTGCGCGACGGACGGCGAAGTGGGGTCTTGCCAATCGCGCCCCTCGTGGCCGGGAACGTGACCCGGCGCCCTTGTCGTCGGGTGTCCGCTTGCCCGAGCGATCGCGAAATCAGAGGCGCCCCGCCCAACTCCGAGCGCGTTGGTCCGGCTCGTTTCCCATATACCGCAGGGTATGGTTTCCCTGAGCGTACTCCCGGCAGTCTTTATGAAGTCTGGGCTGCACTTCCGCCTGAGATCTCTCCTGACCTGCCGGTTGTGCGGCTTCCGCTCACGTCTCGATCTTTTCAGCGCAGACTCCGTTTTTCTTGCGCTTGTTGGTGCACTCCTCTCGGATTCCGCTTGCTGTTGATCTTGTGAGCCGGCTGGAAAAGTGGAAAGCAGAGCAGGCGTCCACCGTGTGCCTCAAGCGTCAAGTAATCACGCTTTCACCGCTAGTGCCTCTGCCACTTTGTTTACTTTTTTTCTTCCTTTAGTGGAATTTCTGTTTGAGACTCTTTTCCTGTCTTTGAGCCTTCTATGTCTGTCTTTATGTGTTAAATGGTGAACTTAAGCAAGTCAGTTATTGTACTCGCAATAAATGAGCCGTTTAAATCAGTGGCTTTTGTGCAGCTTTATCGCTTCTCTGGAAAGTTAAAGAAATGATTATTTACCTGGAAATCATAGTCAAGCGAGGAAATGTAAAATCTTGAGTGCAGGAAGCGGTCACCACGGAAACAATTATTCTTGTTTCTATCTTTGTAGAAACTACATGGCCGCTGCCCGACAGTCCCCAAAGTTGTCAAACTTCATCACCTGTGGTGCCTTTGCGTTGCGCATTCATTATCGATTGAGCGAAACAGTCCTGTAGGGTCACCCCTTACTCATGTATCCTTAGCGGAGCCCTCCCTAACTGCGCAACATCAGGCGTCTCGCCCCTTTGTGCGCTCTGGCGGTACAACTTGGAGGTACAGTATTTGTCAAAATTTTCTAGGCCGCGCCGTAAGTGCCCAATCCGCAAAAAGTTCAACGTACAAGCTGAAGTCCTGAGCGAGGTTAAAATGTTTTATGCCATAAGGCTAGAGAAAACATCTTTCTTTCTTACTGTCATGAAATATTTTTGTCACATTGTAAGGCGGCTGATTCTTCAAATTTTTTGTGGGGGAGAAAACTTAGGATTGGCCTAGAAAATTTTCACAAAGGGTGTACATGTTTGCAAAAGGCTGTTTTAGGACACTACACACACAAAAAGAAAGAAAGGAAGAAAGAAAGAAAGAAAGAAGGGGAGAAATGAAGAAAGTAATAAGATAAGAAAGAGAAAATCAAGGAAACTTTCATATAGAATGGGGATTGTTTACATTTCGTTTGATTCAGACTTCAAGTCGCCGTAACCAATCGGGGATTCGTGGCAGCCACGTTGAGCCACTCAAAGTTAAGAGACGAGCAATCAGGAGACTTGCTTATCCACGATGCTCGTACAGGCTCGTCGCTGAGGCGCGTGAAAGCGGACGGGCCTCGGTGTTGGCCACGGCAGCACCGTGTTGGGACTCCGCCACTGTCACCACTGTTGCGACTGGCCATCCGATCGCAGTCGGCGGCGACGCTGACTTACTCCGACCGCTATAGACGCAGCGCAAAGCAGAGCGATGAAGTTCTCGAGCCGACTAAAAGTTGAAGCAACATTTATATACAGTATGTACAAGGTTAACAAAGCGTTACATGGCTCGCACAAAGGCGACAGCACGTCTCCACTCGGTGCCTCAGAAAAGTGCCGCCAAAAAGTGCCACGCTCGCTGTGCTTTCGAGCGAGTTTTATATCCCCGGGAGTCCGTTGCAGCCGCTAGCGGTTTGAATAGCTCCAATCAGGACTCTTGCTGGCCGAAGTTTGAATCCGACGAATGGAGGCGAAGCGATTTCGTCAGAGAGAATAAACGTTTATTTAAATCAACAGGGGAGATCGTCAGCCGAGCCGCCACGACGGGGAAAGGGAAGGCATGTCGCTGCGTGTCTGCCGCGGGCCAGTCGTTCGAGGCATGATTCGGCCCAGCCGTTGAGAAGGAAAAAGGAGAGGCGACTCTGCGATGCCGTCAAGTTGGGACATGTCTGCTGCGGGCGGTTTGGCGAAGAGGCGCGAATCGGCCCCGCCGTCGTGCGTCGCCAGATGAAGCGAATTTGGGCTGGGCGCTATGGCACAACAACCTCTACAATAACTAGCCATAATCATTTGGTGTTTTGGAGCAAAAGCTCTATTACTCCAGGCACAAACCCAGAAAACGCTTCGTTCCGTCTTTCCCTCGTAACGTCAATCTGACCTTCATGTTCACCCTCAAGCCAGCGCCTTGTGCGATTGCGGAGGCAGCACGAATAATAGAGAGTTTTAGTATAGCGCTTTCTGCCTTACGCAGAATGTTACTGTACGCTATTCCCTTGCGTCTGCGCAGTACACAAAGTTGGTTTAACGTTTAGCGGCCGTAAAACGAACGCGCACTATTTCAGCAAAATAGCGTGGGTATGTTACGGCTTTTGGATGTCCCTCTGTTTACAACATGGCAGAAGGTAGAGCGGAGCACCTCAGCGTTTTCGTTCCTCTGTGTGCGGTAATATGCATCTTAGAGAACAAGTTTTTTTGCTCCTGTTTTCTTAAATAGCTCCCGTGGTTTGAACGTTGCTATCGCGATGAGTGAAACTAACGCGGCATCGCTGACTGGCCGAACAAAGCTCCTGCAGGCCGGCGTCGAATGCTGTGTGTGTGCTGTTTGGCGAGTTCGCTTCACGGTGGAAGGCGACGGTGTGCTCCTGAGGGTGGACTGTGCTTACCATGTTCCGAATTAGTTATTACTATAGCGACGACTCAGGAGTGTGTGCGGTTAAAAGTCTTCCCGGCTTACGCCCGAGTGATGGATGGATGGATCAAACTTTATTATGCGAAAGAGTGAGCCCCCTCCGGTGGGTGGGGGGACCCGTCGATGGGAGCGGAGCCTCATTCACAGGCCCCGTACCGGGCTAGCAACTCCCGCCCACGGGCCGCTAGGCTCGCGTGGACGTTTGCGGAGGGGCTGAGCCGAAGGATCTCCCATCGCTCATTAAGGGGAAGGGGGTAAGGGGAGGGTGTGTCGGGTATTGGTGCCTTTAGTGCGGTGCACTCTAGGATGACGTGTTTTAACGTTCCTTTGCTAGTGTTGCAGAACGGGCACAGCTCGGAGTATTGGTGCGGATACATCTTATGCAGTAGTGTTGGGTGGGCCAGAGACCCTGCCTGTATTCCGCGTATTATCGTCTGGTCCCTGCGGGTGAGGGAGTGATGAGGCTCAGGTAGCGTTTGTCTATTTTCCCTGTACATTGTAATGATATCTGTATACGCAGTGATTGGTGTCAATGAGTCGACCCCCGTCTCCTCCACCTCCCGGCGGGACATGTCTCGGGCGTAATAGTCGGCGATGTTGTTGCCGACCAGGGAGGAGTGCGCGGGGGTCCAAATCAGTTCGACCTCGTTGTCTGGTGTTTTGTGCCGTTTGAGGACGCGTGCCGCCTCGGAGGAGATCAACCCCCCGCGGTAGTTCGTGTAGGCTTTCTTGCTGTCTGTCACGACGTGCGTCGCCCCAGGTTGGATTAGTGCCAATGCGATCGCCATCTCTTCAGCGTTTGTTGCGTTTCTTGTCCTCGTGGACGCCACGGCGACGAGCCTGTCTCTTGTTGTTACTGCCAAAGCGGCCTTGTCGCTTCCCTTGACCAGGGCGGCGTCGACGTACATGACATTGGGGTTGCCTTCCAAGCGCGTTTCCAAAGTCTTGGCGCGCGCTTTTCTCCTGTCGTCATCCTCCCCCGGTGCCATGTTGCGTGGGAGGGGTTTTGTGTTGATCTGCCCGAGTGAAGTGACTTGCTGTTCGACCCCGCAGATCACGTGAATTGATTGCGATGTTTACGACGGGCCGGATGCAAAGATCACATTTTATTTTCGTGCTTCCGCGTCGCAGAGCAAGCAGTTACGTCGTTACGTCGCGTGGGTTCGAAACGGATTTCTGGGTCGTTTTGGAGTCAAATAAAATATGTGCGTGAAACCCATTCCTTTGGTTCTGCGTGTTGTTTGTGTTCGATCGCCAAAACAAAACAAAAAATGGACGTGTATCTGCTCCTTTTGTTGCAAATGTCGACGCAAAACGATAGCCGACTTTCGCCCCTGGCAAGTAAATGCATCACTTCTCTTTCCCGCTCACCTCTCACGCTGTTCCTCTCCCGTCTCGTTCCTCCCAAGATCTGTGAGAGGTTTGTGAGAGCGAATTTAAATTTACCGTGTTCCACTGCTCCAAGTCGGGTGACTCGATGCCAGCGCTGCCGTACGGCGGAGATGCGCGTGAATCGAGGCACCCGACTACAACGTTTATAGAACCACGTTGCCCTATTCCACGAGTGTTCCAAGCGGAATGCAGAACCTATTTAGTGGAACCTTTCGTTGCTATTGCCGTTTGCTTTTTTTGAATTCCGCCAGGTAGCGTGGGTAACAGCAGGTGACGGTTTTCTGCAGTTGATGTATTTTATTGCTATCACAAGAGCAAGCATTCCTACATTTAATTGAAGGAACACGGCAAATATCACTCATGTATTGATTTTCTGCCTTATATTTGCGTAATGCCTTGTTGTTGTTCAACAATGTTGACAAGTATGAACATTAACACCGGACTTAGATGTTTAGATTTGGCTGTGAGTATATAAGACTATTGCGCAGCATCTGGTTTCATTTGGCCGGCTGGCTGAATGGAGTGACAGACAGACAGCCAGACCTACATACAGACATACAGACCAAATTTTTCCGTTCAAGTAGCCCAAGAAAGACTATCGTCTTTAATAACCTCGGGGCTTCAATGCTTCCGCTATAGAGTGCCCTTATGTAGGAGAATATTTTTATCACGTTGTGCACATTTTGCATTCAATACTAACAAGAAGGCGTTCGGTTCCGCTGGTTGGGTAGTCGCGCAAAATTCCGGGTGCTCATTTGGCCATGAGTGTCGCCTCGCATTCGGTTCAACAGATGGCGCCATAAGCGTTAGCGGGCCGCACATGGAGGAAAGAATACTTTTCTTTCCTCATGGGGCCGCAAAGCAAAACCGACGAACGCTTCTAAAACTGTCCGCGCGCGGTGCCGACGTAGCTTGCCGCAAAAATTTAGCGTTTAACGTACACAAAGGCACAAAACGCTATACTAAACTCTCTATTAGCTCATTCGTTCCAGAGGGTGGGGGGGGGGGGGGGGTGCACAGAAGGGGATAGGGGAAAAGAGTAAGGGCGCGTGCCGTCAAAAAATTGTTCAGGGACGCGCTGGCTGCATCCAAGTTCACCACGCGTTCGCGCCTAAGCGCCGCCTGCGCCGAGCAGCGTCCGTGTTTTGTCGTGCGGTGCATTTGTGTGCGCGTTCGCGGCGCGCTCTCGATGGAAAACTGAGCTATCGCTCGACTAACTTGCTTTAACCGCGTTCAACCACGGCAGATTTTTCATGCCGTGTTTTGCTACCCTACTTCCGGTGGAGATGGGATGCGCGTAACAGCAGGACCCGCCGCACGCTACGCAGCTTGATCGGCGAAACGAGGCCACATGTGGCAACTATGCCAGAAATGTGCAGTGACTACGTCGACAGCCAATGGTGGAATTCAGACCAAGGCTACTTTAGTGGCGGAGGGGGGCTTGGCGGAACACGAAACCTGGCAGCGGGCTCCGCTCGTCTCGTCGGCGTGGTTTCAGCGCTGGCATGCGAAGCGATAATCCTTTCGTGTTTTGCACGCAGGGCGAAAACCATAGGCCAGATGGTGGTTAAACAGACCAGCTTTGAATGTAAATCGGAGAGATGAGTAACGCACCGGACGAGTACACGATCAACTGAATTTCATTTAAAAAGAAAAGGAACACTTGTATACAAAGATTTCTCAAGGCTGTTCATTAACATATTCACATAACCGGCACAACCTCTTCTCAAAGCACACTGACAAGGGTGCTCGTGTCTCTAATCACAAACACTCAAGAAAAGAAATGTCTAATGCACTTGCCCCCAAAGCTTGTTTGACACTGATGAAACGATGAAACTGATTGCTGTGTTTGTACGCAGAAGAAGAAAAAAGAAAGGAAAGACCCGCCGCGGTGGCTCAGTGGCTAAGGCGTTGCGCTGCTGAGCACGAGGTCGCGGGTTCGATTCCCGGCCGCGGCGGTCGCTTTTCTGATGGAGGCGAAAAGCAAAAACGCCCGTGTGTACGAGATTTCGGCGCACGATAAAGATCCCCAGGTGGTCAAAATTAATCCGGAGCCCTCCACTACGGCGCGCCTCATCGCCTGCGTTGCGTCGGCGTAGTGGAGGGCTCCGGATTAGTGGAGGGCTCCGGCTTTTTGCATTCCCGTACGAGGTGTTCTGTTTCTTCCGGACTTGGCCGACCATTTATTTTCCCGTGGTTTCATTCTTCCCTTAATTGGTCCTTGCTTTAAGGCGTGAGCGGGAACATATTTAACGAACCACAGCATGGAATATACTTAACATTTTCGCGTGGCTTATATTCCCATAAGAGTCACAAGTCATTTTCAGGTATTGGGTTATCACATCCTGGAACCCGAAACGGTGGCTGAGTGGCTAAGGCGTCGTGCTGCTCAGCCCGAGGACGCGGGTTCGATTCCCGGCCACAGCGGCCGCTTTTCTGATGGAGGCGAAAAGCAAAAGCGCCCGTCTGTACCACATTTCGGCGCACGTTAAAGATCCCCCGTGGTCAAAATAAATCGGGAGCCCTTCGCTACGGCGCACCTCATCGCCTACGTTGCGCCGGCGCGTTCAACCCTGCAATCAGTCAATCAAACAATTACTTCCCCGCAACATATTTTAAATGCAGAGCATTTCTTTAACTCACGATGTCACCCGGCGTTGGTGGGCCTCGTTGTCCGCAACAGCCGTTCCAGGCGCGCCCTCTCCCCCACTCCTCCTCGCCTGCTCTCCGCTGCTCCTCGCGTGTTCTCTGCGTGCTCGGATCGCGTTCAGCAACAGGTGGGGCGCGCATGCGTCGTAGTTTGGCGCGGGAGCAACAACAGTTGTGGCGTGATCGTGACGTAGTCGTGACGTGGTCGTGGCGCGGTCGTGCCGTGATGGGGCGGTTCTTGGCGTTCGCTCTCGCTGTCAATTTCTTTCGAACCAGATAAAATCGGGTATGTGCGGGGCTCCAAGTTGCGCGTCCGACCGTTGCTTCCCGATCCCTTGACGGTCCACTTTAGCGATCACGAGGCCGTCATCCTCGGTGTCATGCAACAGCAACAACAACAACAACAACAACAACAACAACAACAGCAACAGCAACAGCAAGAACAAGAACAACTTCAGCAATGACGTCTACACCAACTCCCGCGAAAAGGGGGACTAACTCAACCAGAGGCATCTAGACGTCGGCAACACAACAACCAGAGAAGAAGAGAAGAGAAGAAGAAGAGAGAAGAGAAGAAGAAGAAGAGAAGAAGAGAAGAGAAGAAGAATAATCATACTCACCTGCTAATAAATGATGTCACGTGACCACTTAATTACGACTCCTCATTAATTACAATAATAATTATAACAACAACAACAACAACAATAACAACCAACAGCAACAACTGCAACAACATTAACGTAACCCAACCTACTTAACGTCGTCGCCCCCCGAAAATTCTCTGCATTTTACCGTGCCCCTCGCGAGGGGGATGTTTTTTTTTTCTCTTATCTCTGTGACCAGTTGGTGTAGGGGGCCGTAGCGCAGGGCTGCGCGTAAGCTCTGTAAGGCAGCCTTGGAATCCGAAAAGATCGCCCAATTTTGAGGAGTAGCTCCGATGATATGATCAAGAGCCTCACGAATGGCTGCAAGTTCTGTAGCTGTCGAGCTCGTGGTATGGCCAATACGGAATCGAGTTGTTGCAAAATCTGCTGGCACGAACACTGCACCTGCCGAACTGGATGACGTTACTGAGCCATCTGTGTACACATGTTTCCGGTCGTTGTACCGTTCATGCAGTAACAGCAGCGTAAGCTGTTGAAGGGCCAACGATGACAAGTTGGCTTTTTTTCGAATTCCCGGAACACTGAGACGAATCTCAGGTTGTGCCAGGCACCACAACGGGGAGGTCGGTGTTGCCGCAGGGGCGTACCTTGAAGGAATTTCAGCCCTGTGCGTTGTGATAATGGCTGAAAAAGTAGATCGTGGTCTACTTTGAGGAAGCTGCGCCAGATGGTGAGAAGGCAGCCTCGTGAGGAGCCTGATGTACAGGCGTAGTGTTTCAGTAGCCACGTACGTTGCTATTGGGTGTTCCTGTGCGATGCAAATGGTGCCCACTGTTGATGCACAACGCGGCAAACCAAGACACGTGCGCAGAGCCTGCGCTTGGACGCTCTGTATTACCCGCAGGTTAGTGGTACAAGTGTTGGAAATTGCTGGCAAGCTGTAACGCAAGGCGCCTAAAAAAAGTGCGGAGTACAGTTGCAGCATTACTCTTACCGATGTTCCCCACGTCTTTCCAGCAAGAAATCTGAATATCTGGGCAATGGTGGTAAGTTTCTTCTTAAGGAAAGACACGTGTGCGCTCCAGGAAATGTCCCTGTCGATGATGACGCCAAGAAATTTGTGATGCCTGTAGTAGGGAACCAACCTCCCATTGATCTTGATGGAATATCGAAACATGGGCTTGCGGGTAAATGCAACCAGCGCGCACTTGTCACCCGAGATACTCAGACCTTGTTGCCGCAGGTAAGATCGCGTTACATTGGCCGCCTTTTGAAGTCGTGCCCGTAGCGCTGTGGTCGGTTGACCCCCGAAGCCCAGAGGCAAATGTCGTCGGCATAAATGGAGACGCAGACATTCTTGGGGAGAGCGTGCACAAGTCTGACGATCGCTAGGTTGAAAAGCGTTGGACTTAGCACCGCACCTTGAGGAACACCACGCTGAGAGAAGTGCTGTGATGTCGGGCCATCCTCCGTCATGACATAAAAAGATCTTTCGGACAAGAAGCTTTCTATCCATCGGTAAACTCGCCCACCAAGTCCGAAGTGCTCCAGGGCGTCTAGAACAGCCTCATGAACGACGTTGTCATAGGCGCCCTTAACGTCAAAGAAGAGGGCTGCTGAAATGCGTTTGGGACTTTTTTCTTGCTGTGCAAACGTTACCAAGTCCACCACGCAGTCTATGGAGGAACGCCCGCGCCAAAAACCAGCCATAACTTCAGGGTATATATTGTTATGTTCGAGGTACCACTGCAGCCGCGTGAGTATCATTCTTTCCATGAGCTTGCATAGGCAGCTGGTAAGGGCAATTGTGCGGTATGATAGAAGGTCGAGCGGAGATTTGCCAGGCTTGAGTAAGGGGACCAGACGGCTTACTTTCCACTACGGTGGAACGATGCCATCCATCCACGCCTTGTTAAAGATGTCCAAAAGCGTTTGACGTTCTTGAGGACCGAGGTGGCATAGTGTGGAGTAGGAGATTTCATCGGAATGCTTGTATTATCCAGATGGGGCACACATGCACCCCTCCGACATTGCGCAGACAAATGGGATGTAGGCGTACCCTCTAATGAATTGAAATGCTCTCTGAGCCGCGCGTTGACACATCGGCCTGCCTGCCCAACATATGCATGGTCAAAGGATAGAAAAGTTTCATAAAAAGCACACGTGCAACATGAACATACCCATTGACGTGATTTACCGAGCATTTATCAGATATACTTCGTTGTGTGCCTTGCTTCTATCTCTAAACAGAGCGCAGACTCTTCCTAATTTATCACTCGCCAAAATGGCAACCGACGCCATTCCTAAAGGCTGCTTTTTTCGGTCTATGGGTAGTGCGGCGAATCTAAGAAAAAGAAACACGGTGAACTTACCGTGTTTTTGCGATTCTAAGCAACCTCCGATCCTAAGCACCCTCCCCTACTTTCGGGAAAACAACTGAAAAAAAAAAAAAAGGTTGCATGCGAACCTAAGCACCCCCTTTTCTAAGCAACCATAACAAGGTGGATTTAAGACCCGTGAAAACAGGCCCAGGTCGACGTTGTGGTCAAGTCATTTATGAAGTTTTCAATTACAACCCACTTAAACTGAACAGAAGACGACCTGCTCGGGGATGCTGGGAGCGGTGGCCCAAGCGCCACAACGGAATCGAATGGTAGCGAGGGTGACTTAGTATCAGTTGAGTATATTATTGAGTACCTAGGTTTCTTTAGAATGTTTGCCAAATAAATCATTATTTGTGGCGCCGGTCTCGTTGAGATACATCCGCGAAAAAAAAAGTAGCTGGGGGAAGGGGCAATTTTGGTTTTTCAAATCTAAGCACTCCCCTCACTTTGGGCATCGCGATTGTGGAAAAAAGGGGGTGCTTATATCTATAGAATCGAGTAAATACGGTAAATCTGTTTACAGTTTTTATAGCTAGATATTTGCTTGGCTTATTCACGATTTTCTGTGGGTGCTAATCATCCGGAACAGCCTTGGTTACCAGCGGTGCTCATGAAGTGTCCTCGGAAGGTCGTCATCACCGCCAGCTGGAAACGACGGCGCAGCATCCAGAAGCCAGGACCAGCTTGAAGCTGGAATCGTGCGGAGCGGCCACAGGAGTGCGCAAAGGAGGAGATGCGGCGGCAAGCTCACCGACAACTATACTATAATTAACTAGTCTCTTTGTTCACTGTAATGAGACTGCACCAAAGACAGAAAACACACGCGACTTAAGCAAACACCACGCCTGCGTAGGGCAGTTAGTTTTCCCGTCGTCGGTGGTGGCGCTGATGAGTCAATGTTTTCCGTCGCCGCTGGTGACAAATGCGGTGGGCACGACGGGCCAAATTTCAAACTGGCTGTATTCGCCGCGAGCTCGACATGTAGGCGGCGACAGCGTCGCGCTGCTAGTGTGGATGCTCCGCTGAGCGGCCCGTAAGAATGCACACTGTGGGCGCGCTTCGTGCCTTTTTCTCGCCGTATGTGCGCTCGAAAGGTGCAAAAAAGAGTGGTACGCTGTAGTTCGGTTCCTCAACGTTCAATATAGAGCATCGAAGCGGCAGTCAGTTTTCATTACTACGCCAAAAAAAGCGACGACTCATCGGGAATCTCAGAATGGCCGAAATTGTGACAATGAACTTGTACGCTGTGACTCGTAGCAAGCTCGATCTTTCCAGACTATGGCTTTGAGCCTTCAATAAAAGCATAAATAGGAACAAATCAGGAAGCCTCGATCTATGAAATTCAGTTTACAACGGCAATCTCAGTCGCTTTCACTGGTAGCATGACGCATTCTTGCATTTGTGGGATGCCGTGAAATGGTAAAACTACTTAACTGCCACGAAATTCTTTCTAAGAGCTTACGATATTTTTGTGTGTTCGAAAGGCAACATAAAATGACTGAATTTTGATCAGCGCAGATATATAAATGTAACCGCTCTAACGGGTCTTTTAAATGAAATTTTAGCGACTGTGAAGGAAGGTTTGATGAATAACGGTTTCGGATCACTTATTTACGGCTTTCGTCGCAACTGAACTTGCGAATTGAATTGTCCACGCACGCAGTACAATCAACATCTCATGTTTAGCTAGGTTTTCGCAAAGTGACAAGCAGGTTTACAGTGTGCAAACCAACCTTTTGGGACCTCACAGTGAGCACAAATGTTCTGTTACGGTGCTCTGTTGACCATTTGCGTTCCTTTTAAAATCTAACAGGTGCCTGCAACAGCGAGATGTGTTTGTATTCTTGCGTATAAGGTCGCTTACGAACCCTAGAGATGGCAATAAATGAAGTTGCGCTGTTGCAGATGTAGTAAAACATTTCCTTTTTATTTCTCGTTGCGAATCAGCTCAATGGATTCCCGGTAACTACTTTGTTTTGTAAACTGAATATCGCCTTTGTCTTGGCATTTAATTCTTGAGGATTGGTTAAAAAATGAAATTCTGTGCATTTCGTTTTTTTTTTCGGGAAGGGGGGGGGGGGGGGATCCTGCCAACGTTGCAAGAGCAGCGAGAAGAGAACGCATGTAACGCGAAAAGCCAAACTATGGTTGTCAGTTTTACTCACAATCTAAACTACACTAGGCGTCGTGTTCTGTAGCGGTGAAAAAGCAGTACTTTAACACGTATTTTCAAAACTGATTAACCCCCCTTTGGCCCGAGATTGTCCAGGAATATTGGCTCGCCTTTTTCAAAATTATATTGAAAGCAAGCATTGTGGGAAAAAATTAAAAAAAAAACAGCGAGTCATGGCACGCACTCCTCACACATGTGGGCAACAACGTGCATTATATTACGCGTTTTCTCCACTTTCTTTAAACTTAGGTCCACCTTAAGAGGTTAAGACGTGACCATATTAGGCATTAGGCAAACGTGAGACACGTTTCTGGACAAGGTGATTCATGTCTGATTTGAAAATGATATATATGAAAATGATTGATTGATTGATTGATTGATTGATTGATTGATTGATTGATTGATTGATTGATTGATTGATTGATTGATTGATTGATTGATTGATTGATTGATTGATTGTAGGGTTTAACGCGCCGACGCAACGCAGGCGATGAGGCGCGCCGTAGTGGAGGGCTCCGGATTAATTTTGACCACCTGGGGATCTTTAACGTGCGCCGAAATCGCGTACACACGGGCGTTTTTGCTTTTCGCCTCCATCAGAAAAGCGGCCGCCGCTATATATGAAAATGACACACGAAATGCCACATGACAGACGCAAACTCACAACTGCTTAATTTTACCGAAAAATCCCCCCTAAATACTCTTGCGCATCCATAGAAACGTATTTTAAATAATACGTAAAGTTAGCAACTCCATACAGTTGAATAAATGTTTATTCCTCCTCAGTAGTATGAACAACGACTGTCCAAAAATGGTATTTATTTTAAAAAAGGTACGGGAAGGACACGATCACAAGGCGCTTGCGGGTGTAAAAATACGTGTCCGGTAATGTATGGGCGATAGCGCACGGGTCGTGTGCAGTGTAAATATTTTTGTTCGTTTCTTCTTTCTATAAGGACACAGCGCAATTTTACACGGGTGTGGAATTTGCACGCGTATGCACAGGTCTTGTCGCATCTAGTACCCGTTTCGCGTACTAAACTTTTATCCTTTAAATAATCCCCACGCCACCTTCAAAAAGCACCCTTCGACGTTACCGAAACGGCAGACCACTGCACTCAACAATAAGAAAAGTGCAATGTGTGGAAGCAATGTTTATAACACGTTTCACACTTAAGCGGTGACCACGGCGAATATGTTTCGTGGAAATTAAACCAGCGCATTAACCCGCAACGGCCGCTGATTATTGCGTTTCTAGAGGAAATGCGCAAGCAGAGGTAACTATGTCATTGCTTACTGCCAAACGAGCACACATATTGGCTGTTTTGTCGTGTGCAGCACGCGTCTTGCGCCGCACGCAACGTGAAAAAGCAGACGACGCGAGAGCGCCATCCACACTAGGAGCGGTTCGTCCCGCCGCCGCCAGGGGCCGACTCTGTTCGCGCTCGGGGCGAATACGGTGATCACTGGAAAAGCTCTCAATAATGGACGGCCAGTCTACGGCATCGCGAAACGTATTAAAATAGCGCCTTACCCGCCGCGGTGGCTCAGTGGCTAAGGCACTGTGCGGCTGACCAAAGGACGTGGTTTCGGTTCCCGGCCGCGGCGGCTGCTTTTCTGATGAAGACGAACAGCAAAAAATTGGGCCCATTTCCCCGCGAGGGGGACTCGAGTAAATGCGTCGCATAGGGGGTGGGTGTATTGCGTTAACGTTTAGTGTTTGGGCAGTTGGTGGTAGTGAATGCGTTGTATCAGCAGCTTCTTCACGTAGTTTGAATGAGTCAAGGATATCAGGCGCGTTCGTAGCCTTTTTTTCTGTGTCGGTTTTGTGGCGCAGTGGGAAGAGCACCATGCACCTCGCGTTCCGCCCACAGGTAGTGAATGCGTTGTATCAGCAGCTTCTTGACGTAGTTTGAATGAGTCAAGGATATAAGGCGCGTTCGTAGCCTTCCATTCTGTGTCGGCTCTGTGGCGCAGTGGGTAGAGCACCATGTACCTTGCGTTCCGCCCGCAGAGTCGTGGGAAACCTGGTGCCGGTAAGTATTATTTTTTTATATAGTGTAGGGGGAGGGGTGCGGACCTGTTGTTGAGAGCGAGGAGGGTAGCGTGATGCGGGAGAGGAGGAGTGGGGGAGAGGGAGCGCCTGCGCGCTGAGCTGTTGCGGACGGACATCGGACGCTACATGTGAGTTAAAGAAATGCTCTGCATTTAAAACGCCCGTGTGGTCGAGATTTTGGCACACATTAAAGATGCCCAGATGGTCGAAATTAATCCGGAGCCCTCCACTACGGCGCGCCTCATCGCCTGTGTAGAGTCTGCACGGTAAACATGAAAATCAATCAATCAATCAATCAATCAATCAATCAATCAATCAATCAATCAATCAATCAATCAATCAATCAATCAATCGCATTTTGAGCATGAAGGTAGAAAAGGCAAGTGCGATGTGCATGCCAGGAAAGCGCTCGTCACTGGTAGCCGTGGTCGAAAGAACCACCAATAGGGCTTATCGGGCGCGTGTGTAGTTCTGCCGTAGCTACGAGAACGAAGCCCCAGACTCGCTCTCCCGGCTGACAGTCACGCTTGGAAAGCACGAATAGTGAATGCGCGAGTTCAGTTCCACTCCCCCTCGACTACGCAGTAATACTATCACGTCTCACAACTTAAGACATCAAAGCAGGTGTCCTGTGCAATTTTTAATGCGAAGCAGTGTGTGTCTAACCCCCCTTTTTCATTTCGGTGAAGCTGCTTTACTCGGTGCCGCTCCGGGATCCTTTTCGCCACCGCCGGCACCTGTTTCACAACAGATATTCCCCTCGCCACCACCGATGCCTCTTCGCAAGTTGCGCAATCATCTGATAACGGCGCTACCGCCGTTATCAGATTATTGCGAAGAATCTACAGAACCGCGAATAGGCGTAAAAAAGCCGCCGCCATCGCCGCCCAAAATTCTACCTTGTCGAGTAGCTGCGAGTCCCTCACGGATGGAGAGCAACTTTCCCGCTTGGAACGCTGACGTGCGCTCATAATTCTCCTTAAGCTTAGAAGGATTTCTGAGCGACATTTTCGAGGCACGCGCCCATTACGGTTGCTGGTTTATGGGTGCACGGGTTGGCGGTAAAAGGACGGGGCCGTGCGCGCAAATCTAGGCTTCATACCCTCACATTAAATGTCCTTTGTGCTGGTGGGATATTTAATCGTGGACATCAAACGGCCCAATGCGACGTGTCCGGTGTCTTCAGTGGTCGAGCGGATTGGGTTGCTGTGTTACACAGACAGCAAGATGCCTACGACGCGGGAGGGTAACAAACAGCTCCATGTTTGTCCGCTAGAATAAAGACGGAGTAATTCCAAGTTTAATCCACCTAATTGGCTAGGAAGTATGCTCAATCGCAAATTACAAACAAACGTGTTTTCTTTCGTTCATCCTGTGGGCTGCGTCCAGCTTCGCAGGTCATCCTCCTTCACAGAGTGGAAGGGCACTAAATTTTTTTGTTGCACTTCTCCGCTGTGTGCGCACCATGCTTATAACATTCTTTTATAGTTCTTACCAGCTTTTCACACGCTGAAGCCAAAGTACGACTTCAGAAGCCTGTTTCCTTACGTTCTGCTGTCTTTTCATTTAAACTAAGCCCAATTGAGCGTTTATATGGTTTTACCAAAGCTAGGCATGAAACAGCCATTGAGTTTTTAATGGGCAGAATTGTAGTTTTACAAAGGCTTGACGGATCTCGGGGATGAATTTTCACCATACATGACTACGACCAAATTTCAGTGAAAGATCGAGGAAATGGTTATAGTTAAACGTTTAAGGTTTCAAAAGGAAACAAATAAACTTTAACCCAAAACCCATCTTTTCGATCTCTTCGAAAACTTTTAAAGTGGGAAGTTCTGCGAAGTGCATAGAATTAAGAGGACCTCTTTTCAGAGGGTCTTAGAGTTGCCCTTTTAGGTTGCCAAACAAGTACAAGAACAGTTGCTGGCACTGATATGAGTTTCCAAGGGCTATAAGTTATTTGTTGTTGAAACTCACCTTCATTATGAATTATATATACGTTGCGTACTTAACTGCTAGGAAGACTCATAGCGAAAATTCTCTAAGGCTCGACTTCTTTCGTCTTATTTACTTGAATACAAACAACACAAGCCGTATTGCCACGAAGTTAGGAAACGCACAGAATCATTCATGCGTACTTCAGTACTTTAGGTAAGCTTTTAGGAGTTAGAAAAGATGCTTGCATGCCTAAGAAACGGGAAATGTGAACTGCCCGTTAGCTTCGTAAAGGTAAGGGAACCAGCTTAAGCGCTTCTAACGAGCAATACCTCATAAAATGTAAAAATGGTCGGGGCAGCCGGATTAAGTGACCATTCCCACGGATTAAAAAACGTCTGTTTTTAAAGCTCCCTATTTGTAGTGGCTGAATGGGGACTTCCTGGTCGCAGAGCGCTGAGCATGCGCGGTTGTTTTCTCGGCATAATGAAACCTGTCAGGGACATAGCATTGTTTTAATGCGTTCTTGGCTGGTTCATTGTTCCGGCATTTACGTTAAGATACCTCGTTCAAAAATATCTGTCGAGAGAATCGCCTAACTTGTAGAGACGACAGTCAAAATAAAAACTGTAGCGATTAGTAAAGAATCCAAAGAAATTACAAATAAACGAATGACTTCCAGGTATCCAAAATGTATAGCTTGGAGTGAATAGTTGATGAAAATACAGTCGGTAAATAGTAGAAAACTTGGCACATATATTTTGTTGTTGTTTTTACGATTAGAAGTTACAGCGGGGCTGTGAGGCACGCCGTTGGAGGGCTGCATTATAGTCTGGACCACCTGGGGACCTTTGGCGTGCGTCGAAATCTGGACGCACAGGCGTTCTTGTTTTTCGCCTCCATCGCAAAACATTTCCACCGCGGCTGCGATCGAACCGGCGTACTCGGTCCGAACAGCCCTACGTCGTAAGGAACCTGCAACGCTGCCGCTAAACACGCTCACTCTTTTCTTACTGAGTGGAAGCACTGCGAAAGTTATAGTTATCTCCACTACCGACCGACTCTATATACGTGTTTTGCTCGCCGCAACAGATACTCCTTCCAGTTTCCGCTTTCCTTTGTTGCCGTTTTCTTTAAAATAGCTATCGAATGCGCTTACTGCTGAAACTGAGGTGAAGCCGGCCAACAGCTTCGATACAGCTCGAGTGACGTCCCTTAAGCGCGCAAACAATGCCCAGACCGAGAAAGACCGATAAATCTTTTCAGCAAGTTTCTAAGTTATTTGATGGGCGTGGAGCAGTTGTTTTGGCTGAGGCATTTTGGGACCCCTATTATAAGTATTAAATGCGCTTGTCGACCACGTTCTGAAAGCATTCAGGATTTAGAAAAAAGTTTATAAAGGTTGCATGGTCCCTTTAGCCACTAAGCCAGAGCGGTGGGCAAGTGACACACATATATAGAGCGCTTGCTTCCAACATGTTTTATTTTGCGAATCACAATGAAATTCTCGAAATAAGTTCGCAGATTTCAACTATCACTTGAACCTCCAATTCAATCTTTGCCTCAGATTTGTCGGATGAGGTTTACGTCGAAACCCCCGACATTACTCACTCACCAGGTGACAGCCTCCGACTTCGCTTCAACCTCCATTCACATGGTAAGCTGAGGTGCAGTCCAGATTGAGTTCAACATCACGAGGTCCAAACCTAATGAGGTTGCATACATGTGTCTACGATTTTTTTTTGTTTTTTGACTGCGATGTCGGGGTTTTAACACAACTTTTATGGACTGTTGAAAAGTTCAGGAGGCGGAATACGAATAGGGCGCGATGTCAACACTCATTAGAAAGTTTGAGGTTCGAACAGGACGATAGATCTTGGGTGTGAAAATAGAATCTATACTGCCGGAACAGTGCGAATCCCTGGGCTTCGTGCTCAGCGCGGCTCGTCCCGCCAAGTCGCTGGGGCTGCCGCTTGAGGGACAGTGCCCGCCCGGAGCTGCCAATGGGGCCACTGCTATAGGGCTCCCCCTAAGAGAGGAGGGAGAGTGACGGGCGATAGAGCCAGTGAACACGGTGAGTTGGTTGTGTTGGAGGGGCAGGGCATGTTCAAGGGAGGTTACTCCTGTATACGTTCGAGGTAGGCCAGCTTGAAGCGTTGTATACCCATGGTGTGAGGCCGCAGTGGACCTTGTACAAGCACGTAGTGCACAAAAACATACGTGGGTGTTTTAAAGTCGAGGTAAGTGTAACCGTCTGGGGTTTCTCAAGGCGCGTTGGCTGAGGCCGAAAGAACCGGAACACCGCTCGTCGCCCATCGGCGTAGTCGTTGCCAAGGGCAGGGCGCGATGGTCGTAGAATAAATAAGCTGCAGACGCAGAGAGGTAGCGTAGACCAGCTGGCGGACGTGCAAGAGAGGTGCGCTTTGTACATGTACCGGATTCCCAGGTGCGTGAAAGGTCTGTTGGACGCATTCCGTTGGACAGGCATGCGTCGTATACGGCACATGCCTTGATGTGTCAACTTAATCGCTCGACGAAGCTGTTCGACTGCGGGTGATACGCACCTGTTCGCAGCCAAGTCGGGCCGAGAAGGTGTGGTAGGTCAATGAACACGGACGACTAGAACTGCCGGCCGCTATCGCTGACGAGGGTTGAAGGGCACCCGTAAGGGCACACCCAGGTAAAGGATGAAGCTACCGTGAATGCCCCAATGCCGGGAAAAGGGCAGGGCTGGGGCCAGCGCAGGTTAACCAGTCAACGCAGGTCAATGTGTAACGGTAACCTTGGCAAGGTTGCAGGGGGCCAACGATCGAGGTCAATATGAGCGATGACAAAGCGTTAATCGAGCCTGAGAACTGGTTTAGCATGTAGGAGAGACGGAATTTTGTTGTTAGACTTTGAAACGCTGGCATGGCGCGTAGCCCCGCTGGCTGTCCCGAATGTCAGCAATTATGCGTGGCAAAACGTATAGGGTTTGTGAGAGACACCAACGCCGCGGGGGTGGGTGGGGGGGGGGGGGGGGGGCGGTGTATGTTGTGGATGGAGTCAAAGAAGCGGTGGCGATGTGACCCGGGCAACAACAGTCGGGAACATCTGCTGACATGGTACAGACCATGGACACCCCACTCAGCGGTATCGCTTCAAGCTTGTGAGCAGCAGGTGCTGTACGCAGACGGGAGAGTTCAGTGTTGTTCACGTACGTCGCAGCCAGTTTGCGGAGGTCAAGCGAAATGGGAGGTAGAACCTCTATTGTCGGTGAAAGAGCATTTAAAGTGTCCATGCGACTGGGACCGTCCTCGGCGGAATGGCAAGCGTTTCTGTCTTGCTGGATGTCGGCCGTAAACTCCGAAATGTATGCAATTTGGCGCACTTCTCGTGGAGTGTGCAGTGTGTCAGCGCGGTTGACAGCGAACGTGAGTGGCTTGTCTGTCAATATCGTAAATCGGCGTCCTTCAAGGTGGCGTTTGACGTGACGAACAGCGGGGTACATGATATTATATCGTGTCTGAGTCGTCGTCACGCTCTCGGAGAAAAATGCTGGAGGTTGTCATCAGTTATCAACTCGCTGGTGAAGGATACCTCCGACTGCTGAAGTGATGCATTGGTCTTAAGTACCAGAGGTAAAACCGGATTCGGATGGGCCAACAGTGCAGCGTCGACGAAAGCGTATTTGGTGTCTCCAAAGGGTGACTTTCAGAAGTCGAAGGCGAGTCGTCCATTGCCGCATCTAAAGCTCCTCGTTGTCGTATTTCTGCATCCTTCTCCCGATGCTTAGCTCGCCTAAGTTCCTTTTCTTCACTCTTTTGCGCCTTCCGCTTTGCGCGCTAGCACTTACGTTTTCGCTTTGACTTATTAGCAAGCCGAGCGACATCTGCAGGACGGTCCGACGCAGCTTGCCGCTTTCGCCACTGGGACCGCGCAGACAACCCAACTTCGGCACAGAAGACCAACGTCCTGGCTCCCTTCTTCACGCCAAGACTGCACTCGCCCTTCTCTTACCTCACGCCAACGCCACCTAGAGAAGGTTTCTCACGCCCCCTTCCCTCCTCGCCGCGGCGGCGAGTCACAGGGTATCAACTTCAAGGTCGGCACTTAGGGAGGAGCACTGCGCGGCTGATAAGGGCTCATGCAGGTTTTTGGTTCTCTTTCGCTTCTGTTTGCCTTTTCGCGCCCTAAACAACTGGTTATGGTGATGTCTGTAAGCAAATAGTACGTTTAGGACACTTCAAAAAATTCCCCCGCATTTCCCCGAGGGGGAGAATGTGAAAGTGCGAATGCACGGTTGTCGGCCCGCTTGCGGCGCTTGCGCTCGGCCCCCGCAGCCCACCGCCTCGCCGCCTTCTCTTCCATCTCTTCCATCGGGTTTGTAGTATCACGTGTACACCACGCAGTTATCAAGCCGCTATAACGCCGCTGAGTCGCCAACGCACGCCGCTGACGACGTAGTTTGAATGCGTTAAAGATATAAGGCGCGTCACTACCACTGATATCAGCGTCGCCTCCGTGGCTTGGTCGGTAGAGCGTCGCGCTGCGGCCGCAAAGTCCTCGGATCGAAACCTGGCGCCGGATGCTGTTTCTTTTTTAAATATAGAGGAGCACTGCGGACGCCAACGCCGCCGCCGCCGCCGCCGGCGGTGGATGGTTTGGGGTCGCTTATAAAGTGCGTTCGCACTTAAAAATAGCTGCGTTTTGGTAGAGTGCTCGAACGCCAACAACAGTTTTCCGGGGACGCGGTTCTGCGCGCTTCTAGGCCGCTCTTATGGGCGTCGGCGACGGCAGCAGCATATCACCACTGTAACCTCCGAATACGTCAGGCCATAGCCTCCTATGGTCAGGCACAAATGAATTTTATTGTCCTCTCCTTTAGGCCTGATACTGGCGCAGTGAGAGGTTGGTTTCGTTTTGCAGCACGGACAACGAATCCGGCTTCGTTTCGAATATATACGTCGTAGAAAAACAATTTTCGGGGAAGTGATTACCCAATACCTGACAATAACCTGTGCCTCTTATGAAAATATAAGCCACGCGAAAATAAGCATATTCCAAGGCTGTGGTTCGTTAAATAAGTGGCCACTCACGCCTTATAGCAAGGACGAAGGCAGGTTAATGAAACCACGGAAAATTGAATGGTCTGCCAAGTCCGGAAGAAACAGAACAGCTCGTACGGGAATGAAAAAACGCAGTGCAGCTGCGGTAATGCTAAAGACGTTTGTCGAAACTTAAGCAAGTATAGTACTCACCAGACCAACTAGACGCGAACTGCACTGATATTTCGCAAAACAAGAGGGGGTGGGGAGGAGGGGGACGCTTAACTCTCGTTGTGTACAAATGCGGAGCGATATCAAGGAATGAATGCTTCAGTAATCACACACACACACAAGCTGCGTGTTCACTTTCCTTTTATTTTTAGACTTCAAGGAACAGCTGATTACTCGGCAGGCGAATTTTTAATGCAGTAAGTATACAGTAAGTTAGAAACGGATAAACGGTGTCGTTGGAAGAGTGTGGTATCTGGTAAAGCCCTCTGATTTGAGTTTGTGCTAGATTCTGTAGGCTCTCTGTGTCATAATGCCGATGTTTCGAAGAAGCATTTGGCCGCGGACGTGGATTACTTTATAAGCCTGTCTCCGCGCTGCTCGCGTAAGATATATGTTGCAGATGATCGATTGCGAGGGTTGGCCTCGGGAGAAGACGACCCAACATTAAGTTTTTTTTGTCGTGTGCTGATTCGTATAATGTTCGTGAAATATATGCCACATTGGCTTGTCCAGAGTACTGATCAATATCTGAGGAATGGTACGACTGCTCTTCTAGATTATGTAAGCCCGCAAAACCGCTTTACATCGCAGTGTACAGCCGTAGCATGACCATCTGAAGGAACACTGCTTAGGAGATACTGTTAGTAAATTTCAGGGCAGCGGAATTACAATCCCCTCCACACATATGCCGGTTTCGCGACGCCCGCCTGTGACGCACGCCTGACGCTTATACGGACAGAATGTACCGCACTAAGATCGCGTCAGAAACATTTACACTCTCGTACATACACCACATTTGCGAAAGGAGTGACTTCTCCACATAAATACGTATTTACAACGCATACAAACGGTAAACCTCAGTCGTGAATGTGTCGCAAAAGCAGCGGCGACAGTAGTGAAACTGGTGAGCAGGCCGGAGCCTCCCGCGACTAGTTTCAAAACGGGCCTCTCGGTGAATTTGAGTGGCGCCCCTGCAGGCAGCACTGGAGGCGTATAGGGCTCCTGCACTGGAGTTTCGGCGACAAGCAGCGCCCCCTCGTGCCCGACGCGTGTGGGTAGTACAAGAGCAGACGACCGGCGCCGTTTTACATGTGTTTTTAATTACAAGCCAGGGCGAAACTTGGTTTTATTTAATTTATATTCGTTTTGGTGAGTTTAAGTGATAGGATACTAAATAAAATAGCCCTTAAAGTAATTTCACAGGCTAAACAAAATAATATCCGCTAAATCAAGACGATTTATCGGCTTTCTTGTGAGCGAGCTGCCGCGATCGTCGCGATATGCGTCAGTATCGTCAGGTCGGGTGGTCTAACTTCCTGACGATAATTATCGTTCTTCCTCCTTGCGTATGGTCGACAAAGGCGCAGTTCGCAGGTAGCAGAGAACACAGAAGGTTGCTCCCATATAGCCTGAGGTAACTGCAAAAGGTTGTTTCAGCAGGAGCACGCAAGCGGACGCGAGCAGCGCAGCCGGCTCAGCTGACCCCTCCGGCCCGGCACCGCCTTGAAAACGAGTGGAAAATTTGTTATATATTTCCTCAAACTAAATGATTTGTCACGCGACATTTTACGCCACACGATTTACGAACGGGGGGTACATGTATACCAGCGGGCAGAAGGTGAGGAAATAGCGTCAAATAAAGAAATTAAGCGCCATCAAAGGAAGCGAAACAAGCACAAAATCGCACATCCGCTACCTGCTTAGATTGTGTACTTCTGTATTTACATAACATGACACAGGCGTATACACGGTGCGCGGCCAAAATATTTACATACGATCGTCACTGACTGTGTTGGTTATCGTCTGTGTGCAGTGTCGGCAACCTATGGCCCACGGGCCGCAGGCCCGCCCGCGGGGCGGTACTATTCGTCCCCCAGCCCGTCGTCAGAAGCCCCACCCATCCCCCCTGTCACAAACTATGTGAAGGCCGACAAGCCAGTTTTGAACTCAAATGGGGTTAGACCGGAGACAAGAACACAGAATTTATCGCTTCAGGATGCATTGTCACACTTCAAATTTAGCCCGATTATTGTCAATTATTTTGAAATACAATTGGCAATTCGCTTAATTTTTTTTCTTTGCCTTCAAAGCCCCCCTCCCTCTCCCACCCAATTTGCCGCCCAGCCCTTCGCCGCGTTGGGTTTACGTAACTCGACGCTCCACCTCAAAACGTTGCCGACCCCTGTTTAGTCTATTAAGTGCGAACTGGGGGTAGATATGCAAAAGCCTAATTAAATAAACCGAGAGCAAACAAGTAAACAGAACGGCCACTTGGTTCTCCGGACCAGTTTGGTTTACGGCCACTACTTTGGGAATCACAAAACAGATTTCACGCTTCTGACGCTAGCTGCATTTCGTCACTGAGCCACGCAGTAAAACGCCACGCTAGTTCGGCAGCACGTATTCCTAACGGCGACGCAAACCAGCAGTATTTAATGAAAGTGCACGCATAAGTGCAAGGGTGCGCAAAAGCGCGGTGCACCACAGCAGAAGAGCCTGCGGTCCGCCGGGGTCGCTGACTTTTACGCACGGTGATCGCCGATTGCGTTACTCTTTTTAACACGAAAGCGTTTTATTCCTGGATACAAAAAGATTTCACTGACGTCATATCCGTCACGGAAATGACACCAGTACAACCAAGCAAGCGGCCTGTAAAGGGTGCACCCCTGAACACGGGGTCTTCTTGCGGGGAAGCAAGCTTTAGTACTAAGGAGTACTAAAAAAAGTTCCTGCGTTTTTTCAGCCACCCCTTTCCATGGGAGCGATTTCCCGTGCAAGCCGGGTGAACTTCCCAAGCGTTGTAGTCCCACACAAGCACCGAGCGCCAGGCCGGGGAGTCGTTTGTACCTATTTTACCGGTAGGTGCCCGGCGCCCCCAAGGCACACGGCTGCACATGGTGCCTTCCACAGCCACGGTGGACGCTCAACTCACCACCGCCTGTGGCAGGACATGCCGCCAGACATGCCTGTGGCAGGACATGCCGCCAGGACATGCCGCCAGACATGCCGCCAGAAGCTCACAAGGAGACAAGAATGGTACATATGCTCTTCAAAGAATGTGCTGGCCACCAGAATACCGTCAACGTAGGGTAGACGAATGGCAGTACTCGCATTACTGCCTTAATGAAACGCCAGAATGATGAAACGCCGACGGGCGCAGAAATTCAAAAAGGTCAAATGAGGTTGTGATAGTAGTTCTGTGAATGTCTTCTGCGACGGGGATCTAGTAACATGCACGGACCAAGTTTAGTTTACAAAATATCGCGGCGCCGTGCAGAGTGGCGGTTAAGTCTGAGGTGGGTAATAAATGGCAGTCAGGAATGATCTTAAGACTCAACGACTGCTGAAATCCGCAGCGCTGTCAGTACAAGATTTTTTCTGGCACCATGTGCAGTAGTGACACGTGACTACTAAATGATGGACGGATAATTCCCAGTTCGAACTCCGCACGGGCGTTAGTACTTGTCGGGCCATGGTTGTTGAAAGAAAACGAGTGTGCCAGTGGGGATAAGGCGATGCCGGACGTCGTGAAGAACAAGTTGAGTTCAGCGAGGTGGCGGTGCCACGGTCAGAAACTCGCTCAGCAAGGCGGCGAACCACTGTATCGCACAATGGTGCTACATTATCACCTTGCACTGAGAAGTACGTTGTAGCATTTACTAATCGCTGCCACTTTAAGTCGACGAGAAGGCCGTGTTTCGTGAGAAAGTGCAGCGAGAATTGCTGTAGGAACGCCGGCGACGAGAAAAACCCACCGGCAAACTCGGCAGAGCCCCAGGTTCAGCGTGACTGACCGTTGCTTGTAGACTGGTATGCACGCACCGCTCACCGCTTGTAAACACGAGATGGCACGGGAAGCACGATCCGAGCGTGTAGCGGGTAAAACGCTGCCACGAGCGCGATTGTAAACAAGAAACCTCTGAACGGTGGTGCGGCCCACGAGGTGAGAAAAGCGACATTCCACTGTAGGTCGGAGATCACTTGTGACTGTTAGGGGTCGCCCAGGCCGTTTCCCGACAACGCGCATGGCAAACGACAGTGGCTCTCATCAGGGGAAAGTGTCAGTGCTACACTCTGGAACATGTTAACAGCGGCAATAGCTCATGTACAGTATCCCTCCGCCGAAGCGACGGTCCCCAATGTCAAACGGCGCGCGCGTTTTGAAAGGAGATTGCTATGAATGAGTGATTTCGTACGCCTTTTCTCACGCAGTTTGTTTGTCGTCGGTCGTCGCTGCAGTAGTTTATAAGCATATGAAGTCCAAAAAATCACGGAAACAATTTCGTGGCATGTTCAAAATAGACCAAGTAATGCACTACTTGCTCCGTGCTCATTAACATCCGGCTGCGGTGATGAGGCACAGGGCAACTTGCGTTGCCGTTCTTAACTTGTTCCCGAGTTAAAACCGATGCCATGTTTCAAGGAATCATTGCGGGGATTTTCCGAGCGTCGGCGCAGTGATGACGACCGATGGCGTTGACGGGAACGTAACGAGCTATCGATGGGTGGGGTGGCTGCTATGGTCTTGCCGAGGCGATGGCAAAGGTTCTGGAGCCTGGATGTGCGCGCGGACTCACTCAGCATAGAAGTGGAGGCCATGGTGCAGCGAGGAGATGTGGGGTTGGTCGATGAAACCGCGGCCACGTGAGAAAAAGGGGTGGCGACCTCCTCGATTTTGTCAGCCAGCGCGGCTAGTGCCTGCAGGTCCATGGTGTTGCCAGTGGCAAGAACCATTCGGACGTTTGCTGGTACCGGCTCGGAGAAGAGTTCACTGCGGCGCAGCAGCGTGTAGTTCATGGAGCGGGAATTCGCGCCGAGAAGTTGAATCATGTTCCGCACTAGTTGACTTGGCCTGCCGTCGCCTGGTTCTTCGGGCGAAAGAAGATGCTGGACGCCGCGTGAGTTCCGACGCAGCTATGCGCTGCGCGCAGCCTTGAACTGGTCGTAAGGCGCTTTAAGGTCGTACGAAACGCGGCGAGGATGTCAGCAACTCCCTTCACTGCTGTCGGTGTAAAAGTTCCGACGGCGTGAAGAACTTTGGCTCCTCGAAAGGTAATCCGGCGCAATTGGAATGGCGTCTCCGCTCGCAGAAACCAAGTCATGGGATTGCGCTCCCAAAATTGCGCCAACCGAACAGTCATGACTGAGACCGCTTCGCTGGCGTCTTCGAACTTGAGAGCGGAAAACATCTCCATCTGCTAAAAATAGTGAACAAGACATTGTGCAGGCGTAGAGCTCAGGGAAGTGATTCCGTCACCCGTCGTCACATGCTGCACCCGCAATCAAGGGCTGACAGCCGTCCTTCATATTTGCCGCAGATAAGAGGTTTTGTGCATTCCCAGTCTGCATGCGTTCACTAGATCTGTTTTGTTTATGTGCAGAGTATCTACCTATTTCTAGTTTTATGATGTGCCGTTTCTTGTGTGTTTGTTCATACCAGTGTTTTTGCCAGTGTTTCCGTCGTCTCTTCGCAGAACTGCATGGTTTCATCTCCTGGCACGGGACACGTTCGACGTCTGCACCTCTGCGGAATGCGGCCACAGCGGCGCACTCGTCAGCGATTTATTTTAACAGAGTTTTGTGGTGCCCAGGCACCCAGCGAAATATTATGTTTTTAGTATAGATCGTCGTTATCGCTTTGATGAGATCATTTATAATGGTGGTTTACTGCCTTTTCCTGACGTAAACGCTGTGTCGACGCTTGAAGGGTCTGAAACGATAATGGATTGTTGTTTGGTTTGTGTAATGTGTTGTAGTGCAATTAAAATTCGCGTGCTTCTGCTGTGAAAGTACTGGTATTTTTGTTCATTGCCTATGCGCTGTTCAGGTTTTAGGTATTGGAAGTGCATGACACAGCAAAAGTAAATTTCAAGGCTTCTTTGTAAAAAGCAGTGTATGGGCACCTCTCTGTAAGTGTAAAACGTGTTGCGAAATCATTCCCCTTCGAGCATTCCTTTTCTCAGTCGCTCTAAAACGCATGTCGCGAGCATACGAGAGAGATCCCAAGTCGCAAGGAGGTCGGCAAGACCGGTTCTGTAGTTCTTGCTGAAAGAGTCTCCGAATTCCTCGGCTTGCACTTTCATTTGAAGAGAGGAAGGCCTACGGGTTGATTGACGGTTTAGAACAACGCTTAGGGAAAATGTCTGGGACTACACAGGTGATTGGACATTACTCTGCAACACTTCCGATAAACGCTTTCACTCTTTCCTTCGCGTCTGGAAGCAACGCGAAAGCTTCAGTAATTGCCAGCCCGAAGCAGCACTGCGTGATTTGCTCGTCGCAACAGATGCGCCTTCCGTTTCTACTTTGCTATTGTGGCTTTTTTTTTTCAGGTGGCTGTCAAGTGCGTTCATTGCTGCAAATAAAGCAAAGCCGGCCAATAGCTGCTGCACCGCTGTAATGACGTCACTCGAGTGCTCGAAGAACTCCAACGCCGAGAAAGAGAGAAAATTCTTTTGAGCAAGTTTCTAAGTTATCTGATCGGCATAGAACAGTAATATTTGGCTGAGGTACTTTTCGATCCCTTATTCTAAGTACTGATTGTGTTTTTTGACTGGTTTCTGAAAGCATTTAGGTAATAAAAAAGTAAAAAAAGTGTTGCCGGGTTCTTTTAAGGTGGCCGTCCTAGCACACATAAGGACTCCGTACGTTCGCTCATTTTCTAAGCCCCACTCGTCACACTCTACGCATGAGCATTCGATAGGACTTGTCCGGAAGGGTCCAGGCGTAAGGCGGAAATCTTGGTTTTGTGCAGAACCCAGCATTTTCTAAGCATTTTTCTAAGCGGAGCCATATGCGACACTGCCGCAATCCAAGCGGGACCTGACTAGCCCAGCACGCTGCGAGGACGTCTTATCTGCACCATAAAACTGGCGGAAGAGCACGTTTGGTATTGTTTTATGGATTTTATTTTGGGTTGTTTTATTTGTGAAATTATTGTTGGATTTTGATCCCGTGTAGAACAAAAAACCCGTCTTCTCTTTTTACAGGTGTGTCTACGTCGTTAAGTTAAACGCTAGTTAAGTTAAACGCTAGGTTCCAGTTGGATGCCGCGTGGGCTGAAAAATAACAATCAGGTGATGATTTCAGGATTGATTTTAAATACATTTCGCATGCCCACTTTCACTTGCTTTTTCTTACCCATTTGTTACATGTGCCGTCCGCAGATGGAGATATTACAGAAAATAAAACTGATGTGAGCATCACCTGCGCAGGTGGAGGGAGAAGTTGTGCGAGGCAATGCTTTTCACAGTGTGTCGTTTTATTGATAAAAGGCGTGCAGCTCAGCACTCCACCCTGGGAATATTGATATCTGGTGTATATGCGCTGTATAGTGCTCCCACTTTAACTCCAAATGATTCACGCATACATGCAGCTTTCCAGCATGTTGAGCCTCTAAAAAAGGATATAGATACACAAAACTTATGTACGAAAGCATTTTCACGTATGATTTCAGGGCTATGACCTACTCGGTTGTTGATCGACGTTAACGAAAGACTGCTTTGCAGCCATTTAGGGCATCATCATAATTCAGTAAGTATACGAGTCTTGTACTGATTAGTTTTGCAAGCAGCTTGTTCATGCGACTGGTCAAAGCGATCGGCTCATGGGAAGTGCTCGATTTAGTATAACTGTCTTCTTCCCCGCCCTGGAAAAATCCCTACGCCGATCTCCTACTTTGCCAAAGAGGCGGAGGGGTATGACGTCACTGAATAGGGAAGGGGGGTAAAGTCTATCGGAGCGTACCGTATACTGGTTAAAGGAGCCATGAAGAGAAAACACAAGTTTGGTTCATTCAAAAGATTGTCTCGTTAGAATCATACTGACACCACTTTTAACGTAAACTTCGCTCAAATAAGCTACATAATTAGGAAAAACGGGAATGGTCATGCGACCCACCAGCTCATTTCCCGAGACAGAACCTATGATGTCACATGAGCTAAGCTCTGCGATTGGCGGAGGCTGGCAGAAGCAGACGCAAATTAGGTAGAGCTTACAAACTAGACGAACGAGAGATTCGCGCTTAAATTTAGGGCACATTCTTTACAAAGCAATAAGAATGATGGGACAAACAGTGGAAGTTACGAAAGCACATGTAAACATAGAAGTACTGATGCGTTCTGCTGTTCGTACTGCGCACAGCATGCTTGGTTTAGCTGCACAGCACTACGGGGCTTGGGGTTGTCTCAGACGACACTGGCCGATTGACGCAAGCAACGGTGATTTGCGTGACCCCATTTGTCGAGCGAGCACTGTTTCAGGGAACGAATATTTTCCCCCAGAACAAAAACAAGCCAGGTTTAAATGCGGGCAAAAACAAACCAAACGCTTGCCACGGTATGGTGGCGCCATCTAGGTTACGGAACGTAAAGAAACGCGGGAACAAACCAACACCGCTGTACAGGGTGGAGACAACCTTTGAACGGTCCCGTGCCGCCGCAATTGGGCCAACGGGCTCAACGCGTTATTCTTTTCGTTTCCCACGAGACCTAGCAACGCGAAACAGACAATATGATTCAAACTTCTTCAGTAAACCGCGTTGCGGCGATAATTTTAGCGCGGTTTTGACACAATGACTTGCTTCGGTGGCGAGCGAGCAACCGAAAATGGCGGCGCCAGCGTATACGTGTCTCTACCCTGTACGGCGGAGCGTGAATGAAGGTACTCTAGGCTGCAGAGCAGTCGGTTCCTGTGATGTCATTTGGGACCACGAAAACGCACGATTGAGCGGGAAAATCAAAATGTTAACCTAAATTGTTTAATTTCTCAGTGAATAAAGCACCGTTTGTATCCGGACAAGCGCTGGGGGCACTATAAAACACGAAATCTTTCGAATAAAACCAACTTGCATTTTCTCTTCATGGCTCCTTTAAGCGAAGGCCACAGGCCACGAGGCAAGCATACTAAAAAGGAACGGAGTGAGCATCGACAGCTAGCCGCGAGTGGAAAATGGGCCAGAGGGTAGACAATAGGAGGAGGAAAACAACATAGGCCGATAATACCTATCCTTATAAAATTTCCCATTCTTGAGAATAAACAGTAATGGCAATTGAATGAAATGTTGCGTGTCAGTGAAGTGGTATAAAGTGAGAACGTTTTTCGTGCGCAGCGCAACTGTCTAGCAATTTCCATGGTTTCTTTTTCTCAACCTAACTCAATCATGTCTTTTAGGTTACGAGTCAGGCGTGCCTAGGAACCTTGAAGCGACGTCTTGACGTACAAGAAAGTCATTTCTTCCCCTTAACCTCGAAATACGATGCTAACTCACGTAACGAAGGTTCCGCCTGAAGACGGGTGCATCGGCAGCGACAACTGCTGCTTCCCCCAAATGATTGCTTTTTTTTAATGTGTTATCATCTTCATGATAGGCCTGTTGGTCTTCCCTGCTGGAGGGATAGCTTTGTCGAATATTTCGAGCTGCCTCTACACTGTGTCATCCGTGCCAACTTTGTGCCGGATTTTCTGATAGATCCCTTCGACGAGTTCTGCGTCTGCGCCCACTTGTCACCCCGCCCCTCGGTAGCTTCTCTGTTACTCGGGTAGTCCATCTTTTAGCGACCTTCTGTATCACAGATCAAGTACAACACCACTCATTTTTCTCTGTTCGGGCCAGGATTTCTTCTGCGCGACTATGTTCCATAATTCATGACGCTCCCTTCCTATTCCTCAGCACTGCGCCTATCATTTTTCGCTACATTGCTCCTTGTGTTGACCTGAGTTATCTACAAGGTGCTTATTAGGACCCCGGTTTCTGCTTCATAGGTTAGCACTTACACTACCCACGTATTAAACACCGTTCTTTTGAGTGACAGGGGTGACATTGCTCACTACTTGCGAGTGCTTCCCAAACGTAGACTACCCCGCACGAATTCTACGCCTGACTTATTTCTCCTCGTTTGGATCAGGACCGGCAAATTATGCACGATAACAATTATGCTGCACCTGTTCTAGTCGGGTATTTTAACTAGTCGCCGTTTAATGCGTCAGTACAAAATTTCTAATCGGTCTCAACAAAAGAATGTGTTGGTGGACTTATTGATTTGTCTAGATTCTTCTAACAGGTATGTTGATTTAGAAGACCCGTCCACGGAGCTATTCATAGAAAGTATACATATACTTTCTATGAATAGCTCCGTGGACGGGTCTCAGCAAATATTGTGGCTATGTCACTGTTTTGCACGACATTTCCGAACTTCGCGATCCGATAGTAAATGTGACTTATTCGTGTCACAAGGCGTTCTTTATGCGAATGTTTCTCTGGTAGCCACAACTGACGGGTAGTTAAATTGCGCGGTTTATATAGCTCACTATGCAAACCGGTAAGCCCTGCCTAACTGCGTTTGCTTTTGCCGGCCTCCGCCAATCGCAGAGCATTCTCGTGCGACATCATAGGTTCTGTTGCAGGAAATGAGCTGGTGGGTCGCATGGTCATCCCCTTTTTTCCTAATTATGTAGCTTATTTTAGCGAAGTTTGTGTTAAAAGTGGTGTCAGTATGGTTCTAACGAGGCAATCTTTCGAATTAACCAAACTTGTGTTTTCTCTTCATGGCTCCTTTAAGAAGCTCCGCCTTTTGGGTACAGCCTTTTTGTGCCTCAGTACGAAGCCACGGGTGAGGAGGCGATCTGGCACGTGTTCTGTCAATCCGGTTAAGAATATAGGACGCGTCAGACAAGACGAGGCGAGGAAAGACAAGGCCAAATTTGTTTTCCCCTGTCATCCAACAACTGCATTTTTAGTGCACCGACAACCCCCCAGGAAAGAGTCGTGCCCATACTCCTCGATGGTGTCACAGCCTTGTGCCCCCTCTTCAAGAACTCCAAGAAAACTCGAGTCCCTTTATGTTAGAGACACTTGTGGCGTCTTTTTGCGAACTTTTTGAAGCGTCATGAAATCTGTATCTCTGATAGATAATTGTCACATAAGACATGTTACGGATAACAAATATCCGACTTGGTCAATACATTTTGTTTATTTTGCTTGAACATGGCCGCATACACGTGCATTTTCTGAGCCCTAAAGCTGGCTTATGATGCTCGTTGTTTATTTAAACAGCGCATGCAACAAATACTCCAATAAAGCGACTAGCCAGATGTTGCGTGGACGAGACAAACAGAAACAGTTTATTTCAACAATGTAAGGGTAAGAAGTGATGGCACATAATATATGTAGTGTGGGCAAGCATTATCGCATACGAACACGCCAGCAGGAACATTTTGCTGGCTGTAAAAAGAACTGGGCACCCTGTAATCTAAGGGCCTTATTCCAACCAATACAAGGACAAGGTTCCAGCCCATGGGGCACGTCACCGGGTGGCGCTGCCAGACACGGAGAGGCGGAAGTTACCTGCTGGTTATACACGAACACAAAGCCAATAAAACGTTCACCTTCATGACGCAACTCTGCTTTGAGTTTGATACACAGCACATGTGCACACAGCAGACGAGAGCCACGGACATTAAAAGCAGGAAACGCAGCAGCAAATTGGAACCCAAATTTCCAGGTACTTGCAGAGTTAAATAATCAGACACGTTAAATGGCAACAGAAGACGCTAGCAGGAAGTGGCGACAAAATCGACGACGCACAATTTACGAAGTGCGAGTCGGGGCAAGGATGTCCGCCCTTCTTTCTCTTCAACATTTTGGAGCAGAATTCATTGTGTCTTAACTACACGGGAGGAGAGAGCGGTTGTCTGAACCTTAATATTCTGGACCACTGGTACCTTATATGAACTTGCTTGGATACGTCCGAGTGCGACATCATGCTGCGGTCGAGCAACAACAACAAAAATTCACCTCAAGCTCCGGAGGCAATCGTATTCAGTTTGCTCAGACCGTTTACGCATTTTTTTTTTTTGCTTCCTAATGTCTTATGATGCTCAAATACGTAAGGTCCTTCGTTGTTATCGTGTGAACCCGGGCAAGATAAAACTAAGTGTTTGTGATACCCCAGCAGTTCAGGTTGAAATATTCGCACGGCTGCAATACACGAGAGTCGTTCACACATATCAGGAGATGTGGAACATTATAGTGGTGTCGTATAGGCGCAAAAGCATGCTCGTGGATAGTTCAGAAATATTTTATGAAAATGGTGAATATGTTGGATCTGAGGCCTTCCAGGAAAAGAGAAAATATGCATTACCTTCGCTACGCTCATGCAACGCTCATGGGAGCTACCCGCAGTGTATGCCAGGAAACTATTTCTGAAAAAACCTCCAGGGTTTAGGAATTGACAACGGGCCGGCTAGACGAGTAAATAGGCCTCCAAGCCACCCCCCCCCCTTCCCTTCCCCCCACTAAATCGGTTCTGTAAATTTAATTAGGTTTCATTCGAGTGTTAATGCGGAGAACGATTCAAATAACTAAACGAAGATTCTCTTTTGGGTAAATTGGTTTCCGAACACCTGTAAACTCACTTCAGAAAGTTCACGCAAGCAGTGAGAGGCATATAAATAATGCCCTATACTTTACATGCCACGATTCGCTGGAATGTATAACACACAAAAATATGGGGTAAATACGTCTGAAAGACGCAGCCGATGAGAGGAAGATGTCCAGGTGCAGTATTTTGAAGCAATTTGTTATGGCTACGGTCTCGACCGTTTACTCGGGTTATACTGGCGGTTGTAGAGATACTGGAGACAAAACTAACCATTCCCATATGCGCACAGACACGTTCACGGAAGTGGGCGTGTGTTAAGTGCGACAAGAAGCAAAATTTCCAAGATCGCGAAAAACAGTGCACATAAAAAGTAGCACACACGTAGGAAACAAATCATCAACGTTTACTGGACTGGCCTTCCTAAGAAAGCGTTTACACCTCATTGTGGTTTCTCGGCGTTTGTTTCATGTTTTTAGTTTTCCACTACGGCTGAATATTATCTTACATTGAGTTCATGATCTTTGGGTACAAGTTAATGTTAAAATGACCGGAGGAAGCCCCCTTACGAAAAGCTAGCAGATTTTAAGTATCATAGAACCGGTTTGTAAATACGGATATGCTTTACAGCAGTTTTCCGTCGAGTGTGTTGGTGTTTGACGTCTCTATTCGAACTAGAAAGCAAAAATTTTAATGTGATGTATACAACGATCACGCATTGCGCGCCATGCTTCAACGTAGCATATATCAATGCAGACACCGGTTTCGATTCCCCCTCACCCCCACTTAAAAGACTTCCAATTCTTTGGGACTTCGCCTAATACTCCAATATAAAGCATTTGTTCTAGAATTAGCGTTTGAAAGGTTAATTAGCGTTAATTAACGAGAAAATTAACGGCCGCGTCGATCCTTGTACATACGTTCGAATGGAAGCAAAATTTGATTGCGAAAGCATGCTTCGCTTACTTCGTGCAGTTCACCTTTATTTTTGTACGACCTAATTTCGGGAAACTTGCGTAATAATTACTACAAACGCTGACTTCCCACCTGCCTTTTCTTAATTAACGGTCTGCAGTAAATTACACGGCTCTTTTAAAATAATAATGAAAGTACAGGGTGGATGCCACCTTCGCCAGTGCGATGTTGCAACTCTGGGCGGACATAGCGCAAACGCTGGAGAACGATAATATCGATTGGCAGAGGTGGCCCATGTTTGCCCACGTAGTACTCTGTGCCGCCACTGGGCTCGCAGCAGAAAGCGCCGAGGAGAATATTGTGACCGCCAGGAGAGACCGACTTTTTTTGTCTACCATTTTCTGCTTTCCCTATAACAACTAATCGACCAGTGATAGGCGGCGTAAAACGTCTATTCACGTGGTTCCCGCTCCCGTTCAAAGAACGCCAAGCATAGTCTAAGCCGGAGTTTACTTACTTGTGGAGAAGGTTAACACAATGGAGGGCAGGTAACTAGTGAAATAACAAAAGAAGGTTGTTTAATGTATGAAGCTGGCGTGTCTAAGATGATTTATTACGGTGAGCGCACAATTTTATTTTATTTCGTTTTTGTTAAAGCTGTTTTGCAAATAGCAAGGACGCTTTAAAAATTCTAAATTCCTGCCTTGCCTATAAGTCTTTTGTTATATTTTGTTCAAGAACCTGGCTACTACCCACTGCAATGCTTGAAGGGACTGTAAAATCTCTTTTTGAGAACTCAGCAGGTTACTTTCAATGTAAGCGTAGCTATCAAAATCTTCATTTGGTCCTGGTGATGTAGCAGAGTGGATGAAATTACTTTTGGGAAAGTGAAACAGCACTCGCACCTTCGCGCACAACTGGGAAGGAGGGTGACGGGTAAATTGAGTCGCAACATGCCGGCACGCTACTGGCAGGCAGCAAAAGTGGAACAACTTTATAAAATGGTATGCTGCTTTGATATTATGAGAGATAAAAACAGCAAACCACAGACTCGTGGGAGTAACTTCAGGCAATAAAGTTAAATAACCAGGTCGGTTCAGGTTACAAACACAAAACGGGGAAACGAGTTGATGAGACAAAGAGTACATGTGACTAAGCACCTTCCGTCTTATTGCCACCACGCCAACGGGCCACCGTGCGGACGCTGACTGAAAAAAAGGTATGATTGGGCACCGCGTGTGTTGTGAGAGTGAAGCTAGAGCTACTCTTAGCAAAGATATATCGTGTGACACGGATGTTTGGCTGTGGATGCGACATTATGGCTGATGGGCAGGCGGTATGTCTACCTGTATCCAAAGAGTCTGCTTGTCTACGATCCCTAAGCACGTTTCGCGAAGGGGGAGCGCAACCCAAGCTTGGATCACGAGTGCAAAAACAATGAACGTCACGCCAAAGGGTGTCGAGGCACTTGAGCATGCAAGGTTCGGAGCAACAACTGACACGACATGGCGGCGCCCCGCCAAGGGAGTCCGCTCGACAAGGGAAAGACGACTCGTTTGGACGAGATCAACCCAAGACGAAGATCGACGTGGCAAACGTTGTCTTGGTGGGAGGGAGGGCGCTTCGCTAGCGATGGACCCGGCCTGCCACGGCACTCTACCAGAAAGGCTCACTCCTGAACCATTCGTGCCGACGGTGAAACTCTCGCCACGTCCTCGACCGTCTTCCTGCTCCCAGGACCTAGGCATCGCTCTGAAGAGTGAGGGGGACAAAATATAGAAAACAAATTTCATGGGTCGCACAGACGTCAGAAAATGAATGCGACAGATAAAAGTCGCCTCAATGTTCAACCGCTGATTACCCCATCCGGCCACTGCTGCTGCTGACAACGTGCACACTTATCACACATGAGACACCACGCCACAAGATAACACGGTTACTGTAACGAAACCCTGGCTTCGGCGACAGCGCATTACAGGCCGCTGTGGCCTGGACGCTGATAATGTGCTGACCAGAATGAGGCGAAGTATTCATTGACACTAGACGCACATAGTGGCAGGCATTTTGCGGTGTTCACAAAAGAAAAGCAGGTACTTTAAGCCCCCGGGTAACACAAGCATAACACAAAAGGCGCATCCAATGCCAAGGGCGTGACCCCGGCTGACTCCATTTCGCTCTAATCCTCACCCTACGGCAAAGCAATCCTACGCCAGGCAACGTACCCGCTGTACCCGCGGGAATCTGTCCCTGGGGCCGGTATCATATACCATCAATCCACATTGCAAGGTGGCCAAGGTTTTCCACATAATGTCACAAACTTCAATTACTGAAATTCTAACAAACATTTCTTCTTTCTTAGTTCAAAAAAGTGACACCTGTAAAGCATTGCCACAACATTCAAACATTTTTAGTGTCAATTTAGCTTTCTGCATGACATTTTATTAAAGTCTCAGTGTTAATGTCACAAAGCTGCTGCCTTTTTGCAGCAATTGCTTTTGTCTCAAGCTGTGCATCTTCTAACATATGACACACACATACAATTATTAGTTGTTAAAACATTTGTGCGTACGGCAAACGCGTATTATATGTTTGTTAACTTTATATATTGACATGTACGCACGACCAAAATTTTAATTGGACAGACGGCTGTCAATACACAAAGTAGTCCCACCTGTTGTGGGAACATCACAGGAGAATAAACTGGCAAACATGCGAAGGCCCAGTGCTCAGAACTAAACGTATTCTATACCACCGGAAAGGATGACGCTTTGCGAAAAAAGCCAATTCAGAGCTCACGATCTCGGATATATATACTGAGTACGAACATCGAAGTTATCGCTAGTGATTAAGTCAATAAGAATCTCCCGCCTCAGTGCGCCCTGCCGTTGCAACGCGAAATTCGCATGGGAAAAATTAAGGGCCGCATATACCGCCTGTTTGGGGAGCTAGAGCACGATTTTTCGTTACTCAGTGTTGATTTTGTTTTGTTTTTACACCGGAAAGCAGAATCGCGACATTAAACACTTGTCACCTTTATGCCCCAGTAGGCGCAGTAACAGTAGACGTGAGGTTATTTGGAAAGTGCCTATTCACCACGCCTGTGATAAAAATGCCCCAGCATGCAGTACAACTACAGCACAAGTGTCGAATTAAAGTGCGGCGCGACAAATACGGTCTAAAAGAGACATTCTCGCGTGTTATTCAAAAAATAAGACCACAGAAGTACGAAGTGTTTAAGCGTTATGGGTAAAATAAGATAACCTGCTTTGCGTAACCTGTGCCACAGTTTTATTATGCGAAACAGACATTAAACAAGATGTAACACCTCGACATTGGCACACGGGTCAAATGTGAGGATTGTTAACCTCCGAGAAATAAACGCACCACGAAACCTCCTCTAGAGGCACATTCGGAGTTTTTGATCGTATCTGTACGCACCATACAGACGAGGTTTTTATCTCTAACAAGTGGCATAAAATGCTCATCTCTTTTTTTTTTTATCTGCATTAACTTGGCTTTGCCTATTCATAGTTTATTTATTTCGAAGCCAACAGAAATATGGACTCCGGTAAAGGCATAAAATGGACTTTGATAGCGGTGGGGAAACTATGGTAAAAAGAAGGTGAAAGGAGGCACATTTCATCTTTGGCATTATTAGTGATAGATGACCACCAGCCAATGCTGTTTCTTTTTCCTTGTCGTGCAAGGGAAGAAATCAAAGGAGCGACGCCGAGCTGTTTTTTTCTAAAATACACGGTTCGGTTTCCGTACAGCGCAGGCTTTTTATGGCCCCCTATTCTCCATGGTAAGCGGGAGAGAAACAATGAGCGAAACGCTCGATCTTGGCACGTACAACAGTTTGGGCATGTAAAACTCTGTTTTGAGTAGGTTCAGCTCCATAGCGTGCAGCTCTTTTCCTACGAGATTGCTCATACAAAATTCGTGCACTCAGAGAACAGGCGTTTGTTGAGCTGCGGGAACTCTCCCTGACAGCTCGTGGGCGCCTCCTTGCGGATTCTCAACGACGTGGCAACCACGAGGCTGTGCAGTTATCAAATGCCACGCGAAATAGTAACTGACAGCACCGTCCTACACCCTATTGCAATACTGAATTGATCCGCTATTTCACCTTGCTGGTTCATGAATGAATGCGTGACGATCAGACGCTACAGCAAAGATCGGTTTGTGCTGTATACGTTTTAGGCGCTGAGAAATTTTAGAAAGGCATTCTCTGATGCCTTCCAGTATACAGTGCGGGGTAATTACCGAGGCTCAATCATTGCAAGAAACGGCAACTTCCAAGGTCGGTAGGAGCGTTACGCTGAAGTTGACCATTGTTCGCGATGCAGCTATTAAGATGCAAGACCTGTACTCTCACGTGCCCCAAACATCATGCTCAAGCCCAACAGGCCTCCGTCAACACAATACAGTAGCGTACAAATATACTGTTGTGGAACACGCAAGATGGCAACCTATGGAATCGAAGCATCGGAAAGGCTAGAGTTGGAGATCTCTAGCCGCTATAATTCAATACTGGGCAGGTACCAAGCATGTGAGTTCCCTGGTCGCACTGCTTGCACGGAGGAGGAACTTCTCCCCGCTAAATAAAATTCGCCACGGTAGAAATATTTCAGCACGGAGGAAAATTCTGAAAGCATGGCGCCTTCGTCTAGGAAAAGGGCCTGGTTCCACTTCAATGAAAACACGGCAGCTTGTAGGTTGTTGAGAGAGGGGGGGGGGGGACGCTAATTAAGCTATGTCTAGAAATCAGCAAGTTCAAACTGCTGCCCCACAACCCGATTCGGTATACTCAAAATCCGAAACTTATTAGCAAATTTATAAGGTTCCAACCTTTTTTGGTTCCTTTAATCACCATTCCAGTTTCAGTCAGGGACGTCCAGCTTATAACCAAAGTTTTCCACCAAAATTTGAAAAGAAAACTGCATTCTCCGCGCGTGGAACATAATGAAACTTGTCGAGAGCTTCCGAAAAGCACAGTGCAAGTGTACATGCACGTTAGGTGCGCTTTTAAGGGAGTATTTGTGCGAGCCGCTACCACTGGGCGCATTATTCCCGACTAGCTTGACAGTAGCCAGGACGCCGACTTGACAGAAGTGCAGCGACCACAAGAGGGCGGGTGGGTGGACGTGCAAGCAGTGCGACCTTGGCATTCCGAACGCGGTGGGCGGCGATGTAGATGATGAGAGGAGGCGTGGAGAACGAAGCGTCCGTGTGCGCACATGAAGTGGCCATCAGAAGGCGACGCTCAGCGGCGGATGGGCCCGACGCGGGGCGGGTGCATCGAAGGCAGCGGGATGGCGATTGTGCGGAAGGCCGTCCTCGTAGGCTCGTCAGGCGTACTCGGACTCGGACAGGCTCTGCGTCTCCGACAGCCGCCGCACGGTGCTGGCGTAGTAGTCGTCGGGCAGGTCCTCGGACGGCTGCCCCCGGGCGCTGGCGTACGATATGGACTTCTGGTAGCTGAACACCTGCCGCTCCAGGTTGTAGTTCTCGGCTTGCAGGGCCGCTATCTCGCGTCTGCGCACACACGCCGGGGAAAAGAGGAGGAGGCTAAATTAAGTCGCCGCCCCCTTCTGGCTGTCTTCTTTTAGCGGCCTGTTTCCGGCACATCTCATGAACTGTTCCGTCCTAGGCGAGACCATTCCACCACTGGATAACCGCTTTCTTTTTCGTGCGTTCAGCACGGTAATCCAACTACGCATGCGAACCCAAGTCCAAAGTGTGCTCATTTCGTTAAAGTTTAGAGCCCGAAATTAGTAACTGGCGAGCGGATGCCCATGGAAAACGCCTTTTTTATCAACAGAGGTTATTGTGACGGCAAATTCCTGTAAACCCTTAGTGGGCCATGCACCCTATTCGCAAACACGTTCGAAGGGAAGAATTGTGTGAGCCATCTGGGATTGGCTGGCGCCTTGGCAACGCTCTTGTTTTTCGGGAGGTACCAACCATGTATAGGGAACGGCCAATCAAAATCTGTTCTTACAATATTGTACGTCCAAAGAATTTTGGAAACCCGCGCCCAGATCCTGAAAACTATTTGTAACTGAGTACAATCTGTGATTGGTTGCCAGCTCGTGTAGAATGGGTGCCAGACAAACGGGTACCTTACGGTGAACTGGCTTTGCGTACGAGCAGCTTCGTGAGTCTTTCCTCTTCTACATGTCTTAAAAACAAAAATACATGGCAGAAGATCACAATTTGTGAACTGAACTCCTGCATCGGGCGAACGACAGCAAACGAATTCATAGGTTGCAGCGCACTTGAATTAGATTTCAACTGCACTAACACATACGAAGAAAATACAGCTAGCTAGAACGCAGAAATATTTGCGAAATTTCATATTGTTGTGCAAGCCCAAAGGACGCTGGCGCAAGTTTTCGAGATCAGTTTCCTAATTTTATACAGTGAACCCTCATTATAACGAAATCAGTTACTTTGATTTCACGCTTTAGGCAACGTTTTTCGTGGTCACCACAGCAGTGCACTGAGAGCAATTCAGCCCCGCCTTTAAGAAAGTATCGCTTATACCGAAATCAGTTTGGTCTACTAAGTACTGCGTTATAACGAGGGTTTACTGTATAAATTGAATGCTAAGGGGCATCAAGGGGCTTTCTCGAAAGCAAGAAAAATATAAAATAATAATGTGTGATGCTGTGCGTCTTTTAGTGTTTTTGCAAAGAAAAATGACATGGAGTTAAGTTCTTTCTCCGTCACCTGCTACTTGATCGTGAGACCGTTTTGTAGTCGGTCAACGCCTTTAGAGACAACGTTTACGGGCGCGGTGCACTTAAAGGGGCCATGAAGACAAAATCAATGCTTGGTTCGTTAAAAAAGACTGCTTTGCCCTGATAACAATGGTAACACTTTTGCCTCAAACTCCAAGCAAATCATCTAGAAATGAACGAAAATAGATGAATCACTGGGGACTCGCCAGTCACTTATCTCGCCGGGACCTACATGTACGCTAGATATAGCACTACAGACAAATACCTCAATCTTCATGTACAGGACAGTTTGCACGCACAACTTAAATCTTCAGTAAGCCTCCCGCCGGCGGATCATTGATAAATTTAAGAGGGAAAACACACCGCAATGGGCTCTCGTAATGGCAGGTCACTTAATGCAGTGAAAAAAAGGAATGGTCGCGAGTGCCTGAAAAGACGCATAATCGATTAATTGATTGACAGCGTTTACTTTGTATCAGGGCGCGATCAGCCACGTGGCCCATACGATCTAGTCGAAATGGCCGTTGGGAACAAGAAAGGAGTAATGTTATTGTATCAGCTTTTATAAACCTTATTTTAGAATCCTGGAGCATCTGTACGGATTAAAGGATCCTTAACAAACCTCATATAGTGGATTAATTAATATTTATTCATTTATTAATTAATTAACTGATATATTGATTGATTGATTGATTGATTTATTTATTTATTTATTGATTGATTGATTGTGGGGTTTAACGCGCCGACGCAACACAGGCGATGAGTTGAGCCGTAGTGGAGGCCTCCGGATTAATGTTGATCACCTGGGGATCTTCGACGTGCGCCGAATTCTCGTACACACGGGCGTTTTTGCTTTTCGCCTCCATCAGAAAAGCGGCGGCCGCTTTTCTTATGGAACTACTCAAAGCAATATAACAGAATAGATTGACAAGTACGCAACCAACGCGCCATCAATTGTGACACTAAACTGGCGTCCGAACTGGGGCCTGCGCCCTTTGCGATCCTAGGAGGAAATGTATGTTGGTACGTATAGAGCAATTAATAGTGACGGTTATGTATCGACCACCTATTCCAACCAACGAGAATTCTTTGACTATTTTGAGCGTGTACTTGCTATGTTAAGCCGATTGTCTATGCCTTTCGTCATTATGGGGGATATCAACATACATATGTTATCAGGTGACACTTCAGCTCTAAATTTTGTTGAAATCATGCACTCATCCGCATGCAGAAACCTTGTTACGGAAGCTACGAATTAACTGAAAAAAGTGCCACCTCAATCAACATATGTTTAACGAACGCCCATTCACCTGCCTGTTTTGCTGGACTGCTAACTGTTTTTTGCTTGCTGCCAGATGTGCATGCCCAACGCAAAACAAAAATGGAGACCTCATCTCGCAGCATCACTGCTGCAGCCCTGCAAGCATTTCGCTCACATATTCAATCAACCGATTGGGCGTGCGTATTCGACCGAAAAAACCACAATGCGGCATACGAGGCTTTTTTTTTTTTTGAAAAATTTATGGCATGCTATAATCGAGCATTTCCAATCACTACGCGAAATCATAAATCACAACGAGCTAGACAGCCTTGATTTATGGAAGGCTATTGAAAATGATCGAGACGAAAAATAAGATGTTTCACGCTTTTGTTAAGTCAAGAAACTCCAAGGCCTTGTCTGAGTTTAAAAAATATAGGTATAAATTGACTACAGAACTCAGGCATGCGAAGGAAGTGTATTATCGTAAGCTGTTTACTACGATAAAAATTGGCCCTAGGAAAGTTTGGGAAGAAGTAAAGAACCTAATGTCTGGGAAGGAACAAGCTCCGCAAATATCCATTCAGACTAGTGCAGGTATCCTATGTGACACTGCAGCGGCCAATCAGATGAATGAGTGCTTCGTGACAAGTGCGGAATGCCAAAATGATGGCAGTGTAGTTCCTTGTTTTGTGTCAAACGAGTTAGGCCTTGCAAACTCTGTAAACTAACCCCTGTGACACCGGAGGAAGTATTGAAACTGATACAGCAGATCAAGAATAGCCTAGCTGCAGGTCTAGATGAGATAAAGTCGACTCCGTGAAAATACGTAGCTGATATTATAGCACCAATAATTGCCCTTATAATCAACGCAATGTGCGAAACTGGCATTGTCCTTGACCGCCCAAAGATAGCGCACGTGTGTCCTATTTATAAAGGCGGTGATAAACGTCAGTTCACTAATTACAGGCCTATATCCGTTTTTCCAGTTGTGTCAAAAGTATTTGAGAATGCAATAAACACGCGGTTGTACAAGTTCTTTAGAAAGTACAATGTGATCAATGAGGCTCAGTGTGGTTTTCAGATAAGTAAATCTTGTGAGAAAGCTCTGCTAAATATCAAACATGAACTAATTAAAAACATCGAACAGAGGCTATACTCCCTTAGCTTCTTCATTGATTTTAGAAAGGCATTTGATTCGGTATATCATGAAGTCTTAACGCATAAACTCAGCAAGTATGGCGTGCGTGGTGTGGTTCTCGAGCTAATGAAATAATACTTAATAAACCCTCGTCAATATGTCTGCATAAACAACAGTGCCTCGGCTTATGCAAACATAACTAGAGGAGTACCGCAGGGGTCAATACTCGGTCGTCTGCTATTTATAATTTATATAAATGATCTCTGTGATATCCCATGTTCTCCCAAGCTAATTATGAACGCAGACGACACAAACATGTTCTTTAGCAGTACATCTATTCTAGAACTTGAACACCAGGTTTATAACTACCTCCACCAGCCGTCTCGCAGGCTTAGTCTAAAGAAACTACAAGTAAACGTCAGTAAAACCAAATACAGTGTATTTGCTGCTATTAATAAGCCGCGTTTATATAATTCAACCATTTTGTTTAAGGGCAGACAAATTGAACAGGTAACCAGTCAGAAGTTTTTAGGCGTATGGTTTACCGAAGGCTTGACATGGAACACACATATACAAAAACTAACTATGGAGCTTAGTAGAACTGCTGGGTGTTTATGCAGAGTCAGCCCAGTTGCACCAAAATGGCTACAAATGAAATTCTATTATGCACTGTTTTATTCTAAAATGATATATTGTATCGTGGTATGGGGTACTACGACACAAACGAACGATCAAAAACTACTGATTATGCAAAAAAGAGTCCTCCGTGCCTTCGAACAACATCATGGCCTCATCAGGGACTTAAAAACTAAGCCACGTTTCGAAAAATACTCGATGCTAAAGATAACACAACTATACTATTTTAGCTTTTACAATGGGTTCAGCAAAATTATCCTCAGAGTTTTCATAAGACACCAGAAAATAAGAATTTTAAATACAACATGCGTCATCTGTACAGGAAAACCCCAACAGTGAGGACAAATTACGGTAAACAGCACATCGAGTAACAAGCACCTGCCTTATTAAATCGTTTACATGGTCTCATAGACATAAATCATATTCATTCAAAAACCCAAATGAAGTCCATCCTTTTATGCCATGAAACTAAATATATATAATAAAGTATATGTACTTAAAATGCTTTACTTATCAATATGTATTGCGGGATACAACTGTTATGTGAACGCCTATGTTATGTTTGTTGTGAAGTTCTACTCTGCAATTGTGCTAGTTTTTAAAAGTATACGAGTGACTTTTTATTTTTTTTAAGTGAAAGATAATGTTTTCTAAGCTCTACCCTGTAATTGTGTGAATTTTTATTGTGTGTTATTGAGTGAAATGCTGCGATATTATATTTGATCCTTGTTAAGGGCTAACCACATGCAGCGATTTTTCCAGCGACGCGACGAGCGACGCGACTAGGATCCGCAGTCGCCGAACCGAAGTCGCTCGCCAAGGCAACCACATGACAGCGACCGGTCGAGCGACTGAGTATGCGACTGAGGATGGCGATTTCAATGTTTCCGCACTGCGCATAGTAACGCGCTTGGTACGCTGGATGTTTGCAAACATTTTTTTTTGTTCATTTGTCATAACAAGCATGACTAAAAAGTATTACGCCTTTCTACCTTGCTTTTTGCACTTCTCTAGCGATAGCGCACGCTTTTCCTTCTGCGCCTCGTTTCTCGGCTCCAACATGAACGCCGTGAAGAATTCGCTTTCTTGACGTCGTTTTTCCCACACGGGTCTCACCCAGTGTGAGCGGGAATTCCTGCTTCTGCTTCAGCGTGTACTCAAGCTTTGCCACGCAAAGCGTTCTTTGCCGCTGCACCGCAAACGTCTGCGTGGACGGCGTGGATCTTCCCCCCGTTCTCTTTAAACCGGAGGTTGCGTGCTTACGTAGGGGCTCTCCTATTGGCTAGTCGCTGAGGCAACTTCCGGGAGGCGAGCGACTGTTTCTGGCGACCCAGAACCGAGCGATTCGATGAGCGACTTGGTGCGCGGCGAAAAGTAGTTCGTCGCTAGTCGCGTCGCGCCCCAAGTCGCTCGCAAAATCGCTCCATGTGGTTGGGGCTTTAATAAGTGCCCTGTTTGTCAACTTTAGTTAGGTGCAGAGGCCCTTGTCAGGCTGTAAAGCCTCTGCTCCCGTCCCTGTAAAGACTCAGGACAAATAAATTCTTTCTTTCTTTCTTTCAAAAAAAAAAAAAAAAACAGCACAGAATGTGGGAAAGAAGGCCCGGTTCTCACTTCATTTGGTGGCACTGGGTGCGCGCAATGTCGTCGTACTTGTGGTACGTGGCTCCGAACAGGAGCTGCGAGTCGAGCCACTCCACGTGCACAGTCAGGTTGCCGGCGCCGTCCAAGTACATGCCGGCCGACTCGCGAATCTGCACCACGGGAGGAGTACCGCACAGGAGTCACGTCCTCAGTGCTGCGTCTTACAGGGGCTGGAATGCTTTCATGAGCCGCACCCTCCCCTCCCCCCCCCCCCTCCCCCCACCGCTCGGCAACAAAATAAAATTAGGAGCAAAAAAATCATGAACCCCACCGTCTAACGACGACGACGGTTGAACGCGAAGCTTTCTCGTGAGGGACTCCTTGGTTGTCGTCTGAGTTTGGAGTTTGACTGGTTGAGCTCTGACTTTGACTCGCGCGTAGTTGTACTTTTGATCGGAGAGGCTTTGATTTTAACCCGTCGCCATTAGATTTCCCACGAAGAAAAGTTCGCGTTCAACCATCGTCGTCGTTGGACGAAGGGGCGTGTTTTCCAATTTTGCACGTCCATCTACCCCTCTCCAAATCCAAACTGATTCCACCGTTTCGGAATGGCGAAATCAGTTAGAAGTCGGCTTCATAACGCGAGGGACCGAGGTTCGATTCCGACTACAGGAAGCGTTCTTGTTTTCTTTAACTTCACTCGCGATCATCATCGTTGTCTTTGAATGCTGGCTTCCCTGCATTGCACTTTCGAGGCGATGTACGCCGTCAGGGAGACATAGTACGCTTCGCTTTAATGAGGTTCCGATATGCAGACTTCGAACTGCGCTGGGGTTGTCGGCAATCGGCACAAAGACCTTCCTCGCGTGGCAACTTTAAACTCCTTTCCGTCTTTTGCGTCCGCCCTCTTCCCTCCCCTTTTTGTTACGTACCATTTTCTGAGAACATTCACTGAGGTTATCAGTCGTTCTGTCGGTCGGTTTTGTAAATCGTTTGTTGTCGCATAAGGTATTCTTGCCGACAGCCAGGTGGTACGCCTCAATCCAGCGCCGTTACATAGAAAAAAATTACTAGTTCAACTAAGCAATCCTTATGCTGCAGTGAATAAATAAGCATTTGGGGCCCTATTCTCGACTGCACAAATTGCCGGCAATTCGGGCAATTTTCCGGAAGTCTTTTCTGATTGCCTTTCAATTTTGGTCACGTGCTTCCGGTTGACAAAGCGGTTGTGTGTGCTGTCGTCATTTTGACGTTTCATGTCGTTTACGGACACCAGTTCTAAAGTTTGCCTTATTTTTCGTTTCTAAAGGCGCATAATTCTTGGCCGGCAATGAAAAACCAGACTAAATGCAGCGGACATGACAACGTAAGCCTGTCTTTGCTATTCAACAACAATACTGCTTGTAATACACACCCCCTCTGTGATTGGCTGAGAAGGCGTGACGTAATTTAAACAGTTGGCGGGAACGATTACGTCATGCATTGGCAACTTCAGCCTGCGTAAAAGTGACGTAATGCTACGTAACAGCTTGAAAATGGCGGCTGTTTTTGTCGCAAAATACAAGCAAAATAGCGCAAAAAATTGCATCGGCTTACGGCGCCGCGAAATGTGCGGCAATTTGCAGCAGGCGCAGTTTCGCATGCGCGCTGTTTAAAGCATGTTTTCTACCGAAACAAATTATAGTTTCAACGGATTCCAAGTCAGCGATCATGGAACATACAAATAACATGCACTATTTTGCTTTTATGTTTGGCAATAAAATAAAAATATTTTGTTTGGCGTAACCGCAACATAAGAGGGCAGTACAAGCCTCTCCATGACAAAGAGAACCCAATGCATGTATGTATGTATGTATGTATGTATGTACGTACGTATGTATGTATGTATGTATGTATGTATGTATGTATGTATGTATGTATGTATGTATGTATGTATGCATGCATGCATGCACGTATGTATGTATGTATGTATGTATGTATGTATGTATGTATGTATGCATGCATGCATGCATGTATGTATGTATGTATGTATGTATGTATGTATGTATGTATGTATGTATGTATGTATGTATGGTGAAGCTGGATACATGTATGAAGATGTGTTTCACTAATGTGTCTTTGTTAGCCAGAATAAATGAGTACCAATTCGCCGCTGGAAATACCACAGTTAGACACGTCTCATAGGTTCCTACAAGTGCCTCTTGATCGGAGTAACTCCAATGAAGACTGGGCGTCCAGTCGAAACGTCAATAAAGCACTGTTTTTGTTTTTAATCGTGAGTCAACCATTTTCTCATATATAAATAAATAAATATATATATATATATATATATATATATATATATATATATATATATATATATATATATATATATATATATATATGTTATGTCCAGCAGTCAAGAACGCCAATGATGGCAAAGGGGAGAAGGTGGTAAGTCATTTATCCCTCTTGAAAGAGGCACAGTTTTTCAAATGTTTGAAAGACAGAAAACAAGCGGAGAAAAACGTGCTCGCAGGCTGGGACCCGAATTCACGGCCTCCAGGATATCATGGAGTAGGCTGTGTGTAAGAATGCAGGAATCTTTATTGTGACATTGTCATACTGCGCTGAAGTAATGTTTTCATCGCTCTTTGATAAACTCAAATCATCCGTCTTTTTAACTACCAGTTGATGGGTAACAATTTAAACAGTGTTCGCAAGAAGTATATTGAAAATTTTTAACAAGCAGAACTTCGGGTAAGGCTAACCCCATTTTTACCATCGCTCGTGCTCGGGTTCAACGGTATTCGTACGAAACTATGAGCAACGAAGACTGTCAAGTTCGATCGTTTGAGACGGCTAGGCGTGGGGTGCCAGCCGCCGCGCTCTTTGGCAGACCTGCCGCACGGAGACGTCTGTTTCCATGACCACAGCGACGTCCATGCCGTCGTGCACGTAGTAGCTGGAGTGCGGAGCGCGCAGCGCGAGCACGCTCTCGCGCGCCCCGGAGCCCGGCTGGCGGCGCACCAGGTACGCGTTCCAGGCCACGTAGCGCAGGTGGCCAACGGGTATGTGCTGCAGCTCGGCGTAGTACAGCTTCAGCCGAAGACGCTCGCCCTCCAGGTCGGCTTCCACACACCAGGCCTGCTTGTCCCGGTCGTAGCAGTTGGCCGGCGCGGGAAGGGTCGCGCACGGCTCCATTCCGGGCAGCGGGCTAGCCGTCGCCGCCACCTGCGCCCGAAAGGGCTCTGTGGTCTCCCAGGGCTTCGGTGTAGGTGGAACTTCGAAGATGGAATGACTGACAACACCGCGCAACCTTTGGAAATTACATTACGCGTCCCATCAACTGTCGCGGGAGTCAACGCCTAATACAGTTTTCATCAACGAGCTGGTGGGCCACCGTTACCGAAGCCCAGAGCACCAGTTTCGTGCATGCTTTAGGGAATCGAGAGGTGCAAAACGCATATACGACATAGAACAAGCATGCATTGGAGTGGGGCTGACAACTCCAGCGCTCGTCCTTTCGTCCTCGTGCTGTCTATTTTTCGCTCGTTTGAGCTAACCGCAGTTATGCCACGCTGGTGTCGACAACTGGCTCATAACGACCTAAAAATTTTTTCCTTGATAAAGGGTGAAGGAAACAAATGTGAGCTGGAGACTAAGGACGAAAAGAAAGGTTAAGAATAAAGCATCCGCACCGGTGCATGCGTGACCCCACCAAGCCGGGGTGGCAACAGTGGCGTACCTTGGCCTCCGAGATGGCGTTGGCGGAGAGCATGTGCAGTTGCAGCCTGAGCGTTCCCCGTCGCACCAGGTCCGCTGGGCCGGCGGCGCCCAACGAGAAGCCCCGGATGCGGCCTGACAGGTCCGATATCTGGTCCAACACGCCCGAGTCCACGCGCCGGTCGCCCTCCCCGAGAACTACTCGGTACTGCACCCGGCACGGGTGGTCGAAACCTGCAAGCGCCGTGCACGTGAACCTCGTGTCTACACAGGGCCGCCACGGTTGGACGCCGTTCCCGCGTGCTCATATGAAACTCCTGTATGTAAATGGCAACCTCTGTATTACCGGGCCTGATTAGATCGGCTTTGGACGGCGACATGACACGCTGCTTGTATGGAGCTAAGCATACTCGCCAAGATTTTCCTCGAATGCACTGAAGACACTACGATGTTTACTGTATAAATAACAGCGCCCTTGACACAGGACGACCTACAAGGATACAGTGTCCTGCTTGAAAGGTTTCTTTCTCCATTCTGCTGGAAACGCCTTCAGAAGCATGACCGTGGTAACCGCGCATGAAGTGCGGTGACATCAATGACGCCATGGTCCTGAACAAGCATAAAATGAGCTTGTTTTCACGGGTCATGTGATGTGTTGATTATCTGAATTCAGTGCATCGCTCGTAGTTTTCATAATGCTTACGTTTACATTCAGCACTTGTTTTTTTGTTAAGTGTCTGACGCCGGTCTCAACTTTCCGCCAATCACTCTCGCGGAACTTAACGCTTGGTGTTCTGTAGTGCCCACTGACTCCATTATTTTTATGCTCTATTAATGCGAGAGCTCTAAGTAGCCCACTCAGCGAAAGGCCGTCGTCCTGAGGCCGGCGTAGGCGTCTGTATACGTAACGGCTCCTAAATATCCCGCTGACTGTATTGGCCAGAGGTGTATAGGCCAACGCTTTCCCGAACTGTTTCTGACATCAGGCCTAATGTTAAGCTTCCAGGTCTAATGACCTTAACAGGCACACACCCAGCTTGGTGTATGAGTACGGCGTTGCTTGGTACGTCCTGAGGCTGAACGGGACGACTACCAAACGTTAAGCGAAACACAGGCGATAGCCCATACCCGCAGACGTGAATTGGACAATTATGTCCCTTGGGATTTTCAATTTCGTGCGGGCCGTATACTTCCAGAGCCCGTATACCCACAGAACATAACGCAGGCGCCGCATCCAGCGGCGCAACAGGCCCCAGCGAGTCAGGTCACTCTGTGCAGCAGTACGCACCGTACCGTACCGTACCGTACCGCTGTGAAGGTCTCAGGAATCGAAATCGTCGGTGGCCGCAACCTCAGCAGTAGCGAAACGTGGCCGTCCACGCCAGTACAGCGCATATACCCGAAGAGAAACTGGAAAACATTCCCCGTAGCGCCGCAAAGCTCGAAAGCGCACTCCAGGCGTGGCATTCAACTGGACAGTAATGCTTTCCGTGCGCGCCCGCTTGTGGTTGTGCTTGTGCGTGAGTGCGAGTGCGAGTGCGAGTGCGAGTGTGTGTGTGTGTGTGTGTGTGTGTGTGTGTGTGTGTGTGTGTGTGTGTGTGTGTGTTGACAAGGCGTCTTACACTCTAAGAAGTCACCGTAGTCCATCAATGTAAATGTTCCTTCACCTCAATGCTCCAGAACGACCCATAGAAGTGGCTTATTGAGCGAATTTGGAGAACAAGCCCAACATATGCTTTGACTAAAAAAAAATGCATGTCCGCAGGGACAACACGTAAGGCGTACAAGGCATTTTGCATTGCGCAATGTCCCAGCGCAGGTGAACTTTTTCACTCAAATTGAATGCTCGGGCACGTCACACAGCAAATTTACACGCTCGGCCATTTCGATAGGCCATTCTGAGCCCTGTGGTGAAGACGCCCTACGGTGACTTCTTGGAGTGTAATTTAAAGGAGCCATGAAAAGAAAACACAAGTTTGGTTCATTCGAAAGATTGCCTCGTTAGAACCATACTGACACCATTTTTAAAACAAACTTCGCTCAAATAAGCTACATAATTAGGAAAAAAGGGAATGACCATGCGACCCACCAGCTCATTTCCCGCAACAGAACCTATGATGTCACACGAGAATGCTCTGTGATTGGCGGAGGCCGGCAAAAGCAAACGCAAGTTAGGCAGGGCTTACCAGTTTGCATGGTGAGCTATATGCCCGTTAAACATACTGCACATTCCTTTTATGACACTAAGAACGGTGGAGTAAACGGTTGAAGTTCCGATTACGAAACTACCGCCAGCCAAACTCGACATCTCGCCGTCGCCACCGTCGCGCAGACGAATTTTCGGGTTCGAGGCTCTTCCGGGCCAACGAACCGTCCCAGCACGCACAGCCGCGACCTTGCTTGGTATCGTAATCCCTTCACAGGAGGTTGGCCGTCATATCGCCAACCAGCAAAGGTAAAAATAGAAACGAGGGGAGTAAGGAACAGCAAGCAGCGACGAGATAGTGACAGTCGTCGCAGTTTCGGAATGGTGTTGGCTTGCTGCTATTGTTAGGAGCTAGTTTCCAGTTTACAACCACTGAAAACTTCAGTTTGTTCGAGTACTTTACAACGAAATTTCGTTGCTACGTTTTGAAATGCCCATGTAGTACGGGCAAATCGTCGAGGGAGTGCGACATCCCCGCCGGTGAGGAGATCTCCTTTCATGTGTTGCCCAACGACGAACCTCGGCGAAGCAAGTGGCTACGTTTTGTGAACTTTGCAAACGGAGGAGAAAGAGAGCTAAAGGAAGTACGAGTGTACTCGCTCCATTTCCGAGGAGTGATTACGGCAGGGACCCTCACGTTAGCTCACTCCTGGAACATGCTGGCGCTCGTCGCCGACTTCGTCAAATCGCCGTCAAAGCTATCTGACCTTGGGGGAAAAAATGCCGTACACACCGCGCATTGACGCTCGTATCTTTCTGGTCGAAGCAGAGAGCTCGCGCGAACGGCTTTCCATACACAACACCGGCCAACTGGCATAAACGATACTGCTACTGAAATTGAACTATTATTAACCGTAATAAAAATACGGCACATACGTACCAGTCTGTATTCGTCCCTCGCGACGGGGCTGACGAGGCAGCGGTGCCGACGGCTGGGTGTTCGTCTGTTGTGGCTATCGCGGAATGGTCGCTTTCCGGTCCATCCGCGTAACCCACAACTCCTGCCGCTTGTGTACTTAGAAGCATTGAGCGTTCAAGTGGTGTGAGGTTGTTAAATGCAAGCCCGAGCTTCTCGGCGAGAGTTTTGTTCTCCGGATCAGGTGATTCCATGACTAGGGTAGCGGGTGCACTAGGTTTTACTAGTATTTTTAAAATGGCCGCCGCCTTGGTTTGATTCCCGCGTGTGGGTGCTATATGGAGTCGACATACTAAGTATCTGCTTCATGGACCGGCTCGTATGACGCCATTGTTCACGTCACGAAATGTGCAATTTAGCGGGAGATTTAAAATTTTGGCTTAAATTGCCTTATTTCTCACTGAATAAAGCATCATTTGCTTCCGGGAAAGTGCTTAGGGTACTATGAAACACCTAATCTTTCGAATAAAACAAACTTTTGTTTTCTCTTCATGGCTCCTTTAAAGACGTCTTGGTACGCGAATATATTAGAGCGCCCTAAATTCCTTTTGTCGGCCCGCAGATGCATTTTAATGCGAATAAAACTCCAGCATGCGGGTAATCAATAAGAAATTGAGTGGAAGTACTGAATAAATAGCTGTGAGTTTCTCGGTAGTCTATCAGACATGCGTATTTATTTGTTTATTTAATTCTTCAAGCAGTCTCCCCCTCGGCGTCTTTACCGTGGGACTAGTGTGCGACTAACAAATAAATAACCAAAGTATACGGTATTATCATATTCGAGTATAACGTTTTGCAGCAAACGTGGGATTATTAGTCGGAAAGGGGATCTCCAGACCGAAAAGACATACGCGAGGACTAGGCCCCTAACTACCAACTCTCGCACCGGCTGTTGTGATACAACAGCTACACGAAGGCGCTCGTTTACGTATCTTCAGTCTCAAGTCTCGTTACCAACACTTTTTCAGAAAGAAATTGGCGCAGCTTGCACTAGTAGTGCAACGCTGGAGAAACAGCGGAGCTGGGGGTCGACCTAGCTTCTTCCGGTTTTGCCAAGTTTTTCTAGGTTCTCAGTTTTTATAAGTTTTGTTAGGTTTTGCGACGTTCTTCCTAGGACAGACTAAGTGTTCAGGCGTGAGGCCAAATTTAGCCGTATTTTACAAGGCTCTTCCGGCCGGTCCCCCGCACTGACAGCGGATCCCGCGGAAGGGTGGGGGGAGAAGCTCCCGGCACGTCTTGGAAATGTTCTGTTATTCGTGGTCGGACTCGGCAAGAAACGCCTAGCGTAAAACTTGCATCGCGATCTCCCGCTCCTCGTAGCCGCGAACGGAACCCAACGTAGACAAGCTGGTATCAAACCAACGCCTATCGCTCACGCGACTGCTATATGGCCAAACTCGGTGCTCAGGAGTTCGCGCTGCCGTTCGCGTCGCCCATGGATTTGCCGGCTTGAAGTTGGGAGTTCTCCATTACTTGAACTCCGGGGTCGTTTTGCTGGCGATTGCGCTTGTGCTCCACATCACGAGCGCGGTACTCGGAATCTCCCGCTCTTCGCGCCCGTTTAGGCGCGGAGGCTTCGGCGCGATACTCGGGGTTGGATCGTAGCCGTGTCATGTCCTCGGCAGCGACCCGACGGCGTTCGCGCTGCGCTTATTCTTCCTCGGGAGTTGCATACTTCTTCGGCCGACCCATGTTTTGCGGGGTCTACACGATGTGCTCGGAGTGGACTCACGATCCGTTGTGACGTCATATCTAGGCGAAGGTTGGACCCGCCTACGCAGGTGAAGTTATGCGAAGCTCGGCGCGGCGTTCGTGCCGGGCGGCTCGCGCCGGAGGAGTTTTTTTCTTGGCATTTCTTTTCGCTCACGCCACCTGATCAAGCTTAAGATTAAACAGCTTCGCGGTTAAAACACTGTGCTATGTGTCGGAGGCGTCATGGCGCAGCTAAAATTTTTTAGCGCTGACTTATGACGGATATTTCCTCCCTTGCATGCAGTGAATGGAAACTGAAGTGCACTGTGGCAAGGAAAGCAGACCGACAAAAGTTTTTTTTTTTTTTAATTCATTGTCCTGCAACTCCAGTACTCGGCGAAAAACAAATCGCAAGCGGCCTGTACTTTTTGTACGTTACTGGTCAAGCTGCCCGTTTCTAGGCTCATGAATATACCGCAAATGGAGAATCCTGCGCCCTTGAATGCCAAAGAACTATACCGAATAAATATATTGTGAAGGTAAAAAAAAATTATTTGTGCAACTGTAAAACCTACGTAGGGACGTAGCGCACTTGCGTACATTCATACGTACTAACTAACGCGCTGCAGAAGGCGTGCAATTTGGCCGGGGTCTAAGACAACGCGGTATATTTGCAGCGGTGCTCTCAAGAAACGTGACGAACTTTTTTCCAACAAGCCACGGAGCTCTTTCGTCTTAATATTATTTTGTTACTTCTTTTTATTTTTTGCGGCTTCTGCTTTTCCAAGTAGTCGCCCGGGAGTGGCGAATTTATACAGCTGCTAGAACAAATAAACAAAAAAAAAAAGACAGAAAAAAGGGGAAAAAAGGCTCTGGAGCACGGCTCAGTGAAGCTCACAATTTCAAGTGTCTAGTACCGCGGAGCTATGAGCGGGTATCGATTCGGTCCCTTGGCCGGCGAGATAGCCAAAGCGCAGAGCCGCGCACTCCAGCGGTCTTTGCTCCCGGTGTTGGAAACACGGATAAAGGCGAAAGAAGACGGGCCGCGCTCCGCGAGTTTGTCTATATCTCGCCGCCTTCTTTCTTTTCAAACTGGCTTTGAAATGCTCGAGATTGAAGATCCAGCATTGCGAACAAAAGGGAAAGGATTCTGGCAACCGACAAAGAGATGCCACTGCAGACGACGGATGGCGAGAAAGAAAAGAGAAAAAGAAGAAAAAGAGAAACGTTGGAACAGACCTGCGCTGTGCATTCAGCGAAAAGTACAGTTGTTTGGATAACAAAAAAAAAGCAATTTTTCTTCCACGAAAGGTATGGTAAGCGTGCGGAAGAAATAAAAGCACTACACAGAGCAAAGAAGAAACAAGATAAAGGTGTCAGAAGTAGAGAGACTGGTCTTATAGCATTATACGCGAAGAACGAGTGCGTATGCATGGAGCAACTGTGAATCGCACAGTAGCGCGAGATTGAATATCCCAGTAGAAATGGCGCTATAGCGTTATTGAATAGAAGTAGCGCGTGCACGCGGGCAGCAGAGAATGCGAGCTCCACTCCTTAACGAAACGCCCCCAGCACCCAAGAGCATTCCGACGGCCTGCAAAGCTGAAGATGTGCTTGGAAAATAAATGAGGTACTTGGCAAATATGACCCTCTAAGGTGCTGTATTCGCAGTTATGTTCGGGTCCGTGGGACCAATAGATAAGGCATAACTGCCGTAGAGATTTACCCAATGAACTCAGATACACTGACCTTTGCGGTCGACTAAACAGTAAATGAGCCTCCCCTAACTGCGAAAATGAACGGTTCCTTGCTAAAAGCAAAAATAATTCTCCTCCGAGCTAAATCATTTGGCAGCTTACAAAACACAAAAGAACACCAACGTAGCAAACCTCTCACACGTGTCAATCCATCAAAGCACCTGATGCGACACAAACGACCACGTCATTTTGAGAGGTGTCGCTAAACGCTTATGAGCTAACTTGCCTCGTAGTTTGGATATCGCTGGCTGCTTCCTGCCACCGCTTCGTGCAGCCCTGATGCAATAGATGGGGGTGCCGGGCTCTCTCCAAAGCGATTGTTTCATACGTAAATGGACTCATCCACATAGTGACTCTCCCTCAAGATGTACATTTTGTCAATCACACACTGACCCTAACCTTTTTCATTCAATATGGATATGCCCTCACTTTGTTCGAGGTCGAGAACAACTTCTCGCTACCCACGCCCTCCCAAATGATGCGCAGGAACACTTACTAAGAGTTCGGAGTGACACCACCCTACTTGAAGGAATTGTGCGGTTTTCACTACACAGTGGTCTCTGTAAGGTTGTCTGATGCGTGAACGACGATCCCTTCTTCAGTGTGCCCTTTGGAAGAACTCTAACTGTTGCCCAGTTTGTGCCCATTCACTGTACTGCCCTTCAACGTGTTTTTTTAATTCAAGAGCACTACACAAGAACTGAACACTATCACCTTTCAATAATCCGTAAGCCCTCTCCCCACCCCCACCCCTTATTCCCTTTTCCCCGCCAGGGCTTCTTGCCTCTTTCTCATTAAAGCCTATCAATCAATCAATCAATCCAGGCGCAGTGATAAAGGCTAAGGCCGACCGAAAACGGCATTGTGCTATTTTAGTGCAACAGTGACACTCGGTACTTTTCAACCGGGCTTTTAAAGCCAGTTCAGAAATTATATGGTTCAAAAATTACAGAAATTAAGCTCTTGTGCGGCTATTCCCTTTTCCACTTTTTAACAGTTCGATGGGGAAAGACGCACAGGTAACTGCAACTCGTATTTTCATTAAGAATCTGTTGGGCAAGTTGGTGCATTATGATTCAAAAAGATAGAGCGCGACTTGGACAACGACAGTAAAGAAGGACGACGGGAAAAGCCCTTGTCCCGTCGTCCCTCTTTACTGTCGTTGACCAAGTCGCGCTCTATCTTTTTGAATCATAACTCGTATTTTTTCATCTGATGCACATGCAAAAAAAAAGGCATTGTATATAAATGGATTGCTTGAAGGTTGGTACACTTGAAGTTTTCGGCTAGACCATTTGTAATGGTCTAGCCGAAATGCAAGTAATGTGGCTAGACCATTTGTAATGGTCTAGCCAAAAATGCAAGTAGGAGGCTCTTCTCCCTTTCTCAGATCCCCAGCTCTGCCCCTCTTTTCCAATAGAGCTACTAGAAAAAAGTACCTCCATTCGTAAGTGCAAAACCATAAAATCACGTAGCACGTCCACTACGTTAGCACGGAATCTCGCGCAGCTCCCTCGACACCGTGAAAGCGATCACTGTAAATGGTGCTTTGCCGTCCGACCAGTGTAGTGCGGAGAAACCAAGTAATGCGGGCCGCGCAGTAAACCGTTACATTGGCTAGTGTCCTCGGTTATGTATTTTTGTTTTGCATCAAATGTGCGTACGGTTTTCTTTGCACAGAGCAATAATGACATGAACGAGCCGTGCCACCAGCTTTAGTATGGAAAGGTATTGCCAATATGTACTTAGCCTTCACGCTCTTTGTCATGGCAGAAATGCTTTTCGCAACGGGAGGTGAAAGTAGCTTCAAAGGAAACGCGACGTCAAAACGGCAACGCAAGAAAATCGAGGCAAAAAATGTTCCCGCATTTGTCCAAATACTCTTCCCATAAAAAAAAAAAAACCTGCGCAGATGCCAAGTTATGTGCAGTGAGACTTCCGAGTAGGAACAAAACTTCCTCACTACATAGCCTGCAGCTTAGCTACCGTCCTCACCTCATTCAACTGCTGTTTATCTAGGCTCGCCGAGAGAAAGGGCCGCGAGACTTCGCTCGCTGACAATACCCGAGAGAATGCTCAGATGGAAAAGGGATGACAGCGGTGGGATATTGCAGACCTGTGTGCCTGATGAGCAGCACCCGAGGCCGGCCGTTGTCACCGTCTTCGGGGGAGCCGTCGGGTAGCAGCGCGATGTTCCAGTCGAAACCTCCGAAGCAAAAGTAGGACGACTCGATTCGGGCTGTCTGCGCCCCTCCGGATCCCGTTGGCGTGCCAGGCGCCGAACCGACGGCGCCCCAGTCTTTCTGCACGGAGACAAGAGCGCGCAGCGGAACGGTTACACCACGCGTGCAGCGGACGTCCAGAGGGTTTTTTGGTGGGAAGAGGGGCCGCAAGTGGCGCCCAGCTGCACACGAGGGGGTCGCGGAGAACAGCTGTCGCCTGCTCCTTATTGAGGGTGGGCTTCAGCGCCTCTCTGAGGATGCTCTGTCGCGCAGTGTCGACAGCGCGTCTGTCGGTCGAAGCATACCGGCGGGAGAGATCCTTCGTCAAAGTAGATGCAAGAAAACCCTGCAGACTATGCACGCGGCGAGTGAAAAATATATTGAAACGCGAACGACGAGCGACAGCTGCAGGTAATGAGAGTGTCTTCTCTTCAAAATACGCACATTTTCTCAAATTCAGTGGAAATCGCAATTTTGTTTCGCGAAACCTTTAGAACGTAGAATTGCTTGGTAGTTAACACTCTAAATTTCTTGTTTAACACTTCAAATACATAATCGGTAAATGAGGCAGCCAGTACTTAGGGAGAAGAAAAAAAATCATGAGCCATTCCACTCTGTGACGGTAGATCACCGGCGAAGCTTTTTAACACACGACATGTAGAGGTGAGACAGAGTTTAGGTGAAAGGTATAAGCAAATTTTACTTCTCTTGGGCGTTGACGGGTGGTATTCCTAAGACACACTTTTGTTTTGACTCTACAGATCTTGAGAATGGTGCCTATTGATAATAAATGTACTCAGAATGCATATCCAAGTGACGAGACGTGTAAGCTGGAGCTTTAAAGCATGGTTTATTTTGAAACTGGTGCCTATTATTAAGTAATCTACTCAAGACGCATATAAAAGTGATGAGACGTAAAGAAGCTTGAGGTGCAAATCCTGATTTCCTCGGCGTGCGACTTTGGTGGAGACCGCATACCAATAGTGCCCACATCGGGACGTTCGTTTTCCAACACCTCGCGCTATAGAACGCTTCACGCTTCAAAGACACGTGGAGCTTCGAAATTTTTCCTTCGCAGACATGAAGTATACACGCAACTCTAGGCTAATAAGGTTCGCTTAAAAATTGCAGAAATTGCCGTTCTCAAGTGGGAACTATCGAACAAATATGCGTAAGCCATCCTGTCGTACACGCGGCCCCTTTAAAGTCGGCTTTACTTTTATGCTTCAATGCAGCCCTTGGAAGACATTTTCTAGGCGGAATATGAGTAGTCTGATAAGGATGTACGAATGCCCTAGGGCTTTAAATAAATACCTTCATAAGACCCCACATATCTCTATAAAACGCTCTGCCCCGGTGCCTCTTGAAGTCGGCTTCATGAGTAAACACAGGTGCAAGGCTAGAAAGGCGTTTTTGTAGCGTGAGCTACACTGGCCGACGTTGATCACTTTCGCGTGGCTCCTGGAGAGCCGTGCTGCGCATGCGCGAGGAGCAGTGACGTCTCACGGCGCACAGCTGGCGCGCCGGAGCCGCCGCCGCCGCAATTGGATTGGATTGGACTGGAGTGGAAATCGTATTAGCAGCAGTAAGGATGATACTCAGCTAATCCTAGACAACCAGGAAACCTAAGAATAACCAGCTTAACCTTCGCTCACGCTACGTATATCATGGCATAGCCGAGCTAAGCCGCTGGTTATTTTTTAAGGCAATGTAAGCTGTCCAATATCAAAGTATTAAGCCCTAGGGCCTATTAATAAATACCTTCACTAGATCCCGTGTACGCCTATAAAACGCTATACATGAAGCCCTTTAAATCGACGTCATTACTACTCACAAATGCATTGCTAAAACAACACTCTTTAGAGGCAGTACCTATATGCGGCCATATATGAAAATATCAAGTCCCTGTGGCCATTGATTATTATCAGATTCTTGTTCTACGAAATTGCGAAACATCAACCGTTACAGAGGGTCATTCAAGTTTCCTCGTTGTGTTCACATCGAAATGCTTAGTCATTGAAAGAAAATTGGCGCAGCGTGCACTAGTGGTACAGGGTTGGAGAAACAGCGGAGCCGGGGGTCGGCCTAGCTTCTTCCGGTTTTGCTAAGTTTCGCTAGATTTTGCCAGGCTTTGCTAAGTTTTGTTAGGTTAGGTTAGATTTGTTAGGCTAGGTGTTGAGGGGTGAGGCCAAGTTTAGCCTGAAAAGCAGAATCGCAGCGCGAACGCCGTCGTGTCGCTACTCGAGAACATATGAGGCGGCTATGATCCAACCCCGAGGATGGCACGGAAGCCACCGCGCATAACGGCAGCGAAGAGCGGCAGATCCCGAGTACCGTGCTCGACTCCACTACTACATTACTCGAAGTCAAGGGTAGTTTTGCTGGCGATTCCGCTTGTAGTCCATATCACGAGCGCAGTACTGGGGACCTACCGCTCTTCGCTGCCGTGTAGGCGCGGCGGCTCCGGCGCGGTACTCAAGGTTGGATCCTAGCCGTCTCATATGATCTCGAGTAGCGACACAAAGGCGCTGCGCTTCTTGTGCCTCGGAAGTTACATACTTACAAACATTCACCGATTCATACATCCGCCGACGCATGTATTGCGGGAGCATAAGCCATGTCCTCGGCGCGGAGTCGCGAGGAGCTGTGTGTCGCCGACGCGCCGACACGAAGTCGTGCCGCGCACCTCGCGCCAAAGGAGTTTTTTGAAGACGATAGTCCTTCTTGGGATACTTAAACGCAGAAATATTGGTCTGTCGGTCTGTCTGTCTGTCTGTCTGTCTGTCTGTCTGTCTGTCTGTGTGTCTGTCTGTAAGTCGATTCAGCCACCCGGCCAAAGTGAAACAGAAGATGCGCAGTAGTTTTATATGCCCACAGCCAAAGTAAACTTCTAAGTCCGGTGGAATGTTCATACTTAATAACATTGTTGAACAAGAACAAGACACCACGTAACTATAAAGCAGAAAATCAATACGGAAGTGATATTTGCAGTGTTCTTTTATTAAAACTTCATGAATGCTTGATTTTTGCGATAGCAAATGAAATACTACTTCAACTGCAGAAAGAAAAAATCACTCCGCCACCTGCTGTTGCCCGCGCTACCATAGCTCCTGGCGGCAATATGAGAAATCAAACGCCAACAGTAATGAAAGGTTCCCCTAGATAGGTTGCACGTTCCGCTGAGAACACTTGTGGAGTATAGGCAACGTGGTTCTATAATCGTTGGAGTAGGGTGCCTTGATTCATGCGCGTCATCGCCGTACGGAAGCGTTGGCATGGAATCACTACATCAACTGCACAAAAAAAGATCGCTACGTCGCCTGCTGTTGCCCACGCTATTATAGCTCCTGGCGGCATTTTAAGAAATCGCACGGCCACGGTAACGAAAGGTTCCACTGGATAGTTTAAACGTTCCGCTTAAAACACTCGTGGAGTACGGCAACGTGGTTCTATAAAACGTTGGAGTAGGGTGTCTCGATTCACGAACGTCTCCCCCATACAGCAGCGCAGGCATCGAGGCACCTGCCCTAGATCAGTGGAATGCGGCAAATTTAAACTAACTTGAGCGAAGCTCTTCCGGTCGACCATCGTCTTTCGTCGACATTTGCAACGAAAGGAGCAGATTCGCGGCCATTTTTTAGGATTTTTTTTTGCTAACATTACCGGACCAAGCTCAAGCTTAAACAGCTCCGCTGTTTAAAGTTTCTTGAGCAGACGAAACGGCCTTGGAACCGCCACTCTTGCGGGTAGGGCCGCCTTAGTTTAAGTACACCTAAGCCTGGGCCGCCATACCGGCACGGGAGACCACGTGAATCTGACCAGCGCGTCGCGAGCTGGTCAGCCGGCTCTCCCACTGGCCAGTAGTTCAGGGTTTGGGGTTATATCAGACAATTCGCCCATGAAAAATACACGTCAGCGTGTTTCAGCAAAGGACAGCTGAATAGTCTATCAATTCGTATAATTGACGTACCCGAGCGATCAAAGGGGAATGTAAGGCGGTGATGCAAATCAGCATGCGATTTGACGCGAAAAGTTTGGTCGGAGCTGTGAAATAACGCCATACAAGGTTTACGTCGTAGGTCGCGCGATCTCGCACAACGGAAGTAATATTTCAATCAACCATAGGTTGCGCCTCGTTATTCTAGATTTTTCTTTCCATGAATCGTGGTTTGTCTTTAAGGCGCACTAGGGTGAAGCAGACCCACGACATTTTTAGTGTGTGCTCCTATGACAAAAATCTCAGCGGCTGATAATTTCGGTCGCATAATTCATCATAGTGTAAGGAAAGACTGTTTTTTGGCTGACGCATGTAATGAAAGCATGAAACAAACGTTCTTCGCACGCATGAAAGGAAATAAATAACTTCGAAATCACCTGGTTGGGGAATCATTATGGGCGCTGGCTGCTAAGGGCTATTGGTGCCTTTTTATCCTTGATTGCTTCTCCCCAGCACTAATCTTTTTTTCAGATTACGAACCACCTGGAAAGTGAATAAACAGAGTCTGTTGGCGCACGCACGTGAGCGGTTATTACCATGGCTGCGGAGCACCGATCCGGAGAGAGCGGTAACGCTTGTTCTTGCTGCCCGCTACAGGAAAGAGAACACAACGCCGAAAGAGAATAAAAAAACACCCACAATGGCAATATTATGGCACCCAACCGCACAACACTCTTGTTTACGCTATCAAAAACTCCCGCGAGCTTGTTTTACCCCCCACCCGATTTGACCAGATTGAATGGTTAGGAGGGTGCGACCGAATCACTGCGCCGAAGAGAAAGTTGGCGACTACAGAAGTCCAGCATACAATTTTACTGGAAAGTGTAGCGTGCCTAGTGACACAGCCCTCCAGCAAAACGTACATACCTATTAAGTCTCCGTACGAATAACTTTTAGCCAAGTCACGTGTTCTGCCTCGCCATTCCTAAACTGTCTTCGTCGTCCGCAGTAATTGCTCAGGTGCGAGGCAGTGAAGCCAAACCACAGTTGTTTTTGCTGTGTTCAGCATATGTTCTTATGGCCGTTAAGCTGGGTCTAGTACCATAGATGCGGCTACAGCGTTGTTTGCTCCGGCGAGGCCGAAAATTCGTGGCTCATTTGCCGTGAGATTTATGATGCTGGAAAGTGCATATTTAATTTTGAAAGAAGCCTTCGAATAAGCTTTGTAACTCCTATCATTCTTCTCCGTTCTTCCTTTGTTTTTCGCATGGATTAATGCAGTATAGTTTTTGGAAACTAAGCGAATGATATCGATACAGTCGTAAAATTTTCCGTGGGTTTGTTTTACTACAATGCACGTGGAAGGCCGCTCCCTCTCTCTCTCTCTCTCTCTCTTTCTCTCTCTCTCTCTCTCTCTCTCTCTCTCTCTCTCTCTATATATATATATATATATATATATATATATATATATATATCATAAACGAAGACACCTTCCGCTAGATTTTCAAGCTCACTTTCCAACCTATATTTATATGTATTTCTATATCTATATGTATATATTGCAACAACCCTCGTATCCCTGTTTGAACTTGCGCCTTGGCTTGACACTGACGTCAGGCGTCAGAAGACAACTGGTAGGCAAGGTAGAAGGCCAGACGCGCTACGGGTGAAAAAGGCAGAAGACGACGGTCCAGCTCTGAGACTACGTGTGGCGCATCATCTCCGGGCACAAGTTCGCCTTGCAAATAAACCTTAGTCAGCCTTCATTCGTAACCATCGTTACAATATGTATATTCACTTAGAACAATTACAATACTTGTCAGACGACAATGCTTCAACCGCCAGGCTCAAACAGGGAATAAAGCACGTTGTTCGTTGAGCTGGTTTATATTTTGTTCTTGCTCTTTTCAATGGTTGAACTTTTTTCCTGCGTTTTATTGGTTATTCATTCATAAAAATCCTTTCTTAGTTCTTTCTTTTCATTGTCATTATCTGTACACATAATTCTGCACCATTCTTCCGGAACTGTGGTTCTCCAACGCATTACACTCTAGTGAGAGATACTTAATAAAGGCGCCCTAAAAGTTTTGGGACGTTCCAGCGAAGGACTATGCAAGACAGTAACGTCCTTCACGTAGTAAGGTCCCACAATGCAAACGTGCCAAATCTGCCAAAATCTGCTTTCCCTCTTGCCAAAACCCCCAAGTTGGATTTCAAACCTACTCTCCTTTTTAATTAGTAACTTAAACTAAAGAAATATTATGGTCCTTGATGATTCCATAAAGAAGAAAGGTTTTATTTTTTGCAATAAATGCATACGGCCAAGAAGTTTTTTGCATTCATCCGTCATGGTTCGTACCTGTAGGCTAAACATTGCGCCTTCGTTGGTGAATTGTATGAAGAACGCTGGTTTTGGCAGAGTTCGCTAAGAAATCGTGCCATTGCTTTTTGAGTAGTATGTTTGAAGTTATAGACGATGTACCTAGAAGAGTGTCGTCTACGACAACGCTTGAAAGTTCTCCTGACATAGTCATTTCACGAATATCTGTAATAAACAGCTCTAAATAATGCAGCAGCTTGGAGACAAGAAGGTGCTTTTAGTGCAGTAGCAAGCGTTTGATGAATAATATTAACTCGAGTGCCGAGATTCTCCTTGCACGCATGTTTACTCGCTGGATTTAGCACAGATAGTTGTGCCCCGCCGCCGTCGCAGCTTGGCGCTGCCTCTTCAACTTGCCTCGAACCACTTCGACGCAGTTCAGTTGGCTAGGTACGGCGAGAGCCAGAAATAACCTGCGGAGAAGTGGTAAACCGGGCCACCATGCGCCACTAATTAGGTTAGACTCGTGCGGCGGCCTCGCGAGGAGAACGCGCTCCAGTCATACTCAGCCGGGAAATGCGTCGCAGCCGGCACGAACGCCCTTCTGTCGCGGCGCGAGTGAAACGTAGATAGATGAGTTTTTAATTGGCCACCGAGCAACTCACTTGCAACGGTCGCGCATTCCCCCACGTGTGAGGCTCCAGGGAGGAACTGCGAGCAGAGTGCGCCGGTTCTGGAGCCGGTGCAACTCTCCGGCCTTATCAATTCGGGGCCATCCGTGTGGCTACGATTTTTAACTGGCAACGTTCGCTCGGTGCTGGTACGTGTCACGGTAAGGACCCCGCACCTGCTGTCCCGCGCCGCTGCCCCTGTGCCCCGGATGGTGGTGGTGGTGGTTGAGGAGCTGCGGAGGCACCCGTATGTCCGTCTCGAACACCGTCATGGCGTTCGCCAGCGACAGCTCCAGCAAAAACTCGCCCGTCTCGTCCGAGAAGCGCCTCGTCTGCAGGTCCGAGATGAGGATCCAGCGCGCCGCGCCGTGCGTCGACTCTTCTGCCGAGAAGCGAACCTGCGCGGGGCGGTGACCGGCGCGCTGACTCAACGTACGCACCGCATTTCCTGTCCCTGCTACTGCTAACACAGCGGGGACGGTTGTAGGTGGTTAGTTCCTTTGACGCAAACTCTTAGATTCACGCAATTCCAGGGGAACATGGCACCACAGTATGCTCGCGCTAGAGATGCACAGAGCTGAGTGGCGCTGGACGTGCCACGGAGTGTTGCAAGACTACAGCCTTTTGTCTGTTGAAGCAAAAAGGGTTGCGCATTCCTTTATCCCATAATGCAAGCAAACCTTGCAGAAACATAGGCAAGAAAAGTAGAGTTATGAAATGTATTAAACATATATTCAGGCCTGAATGAAACACTGACACGAAAATTTGCATTGGACTGAATAAATAGGGAAAATTTTGGTTGATAAAGAGCCAATAATAACAACGTTGTGGTATGCTTACAAAATGCAATGGCGCCATATCGTTGTTATAAACAAAATATGTTTGCCTTAACGCTTATAAATCGCATGGTTTATGCTGTTTATTCTGCCCGTTTATTCTGTACGCGTGTCATTCCGTCGCGGCACAATTCACACACACACACACACACACACACACACACACACACACACACACACACACACACACACACACACACACACACACACACACACACACACACGCACTCGCACACGCACACGCACACACACACACACACACACACACACACACACACACACACACACACACACACACACACACAACAGCAGAATAGGGCTGCCAAACTGGTCTATTGTTTGACAAAAATTGCCCTGGTTCCTACCATTTGCATGCCATTATTATTCAGTCAATTTTGCCAGTGGCAGTGATCGGAATCCGCGGTGAAATTGTTCTTATTAGCATCTAGGGACAGTCGACGCTGCGAGCCCAAGTAGTTTTGGGAACAACAATCTGATTCTGATTATGAGGTTTAACACGCCGACGCTACACAGGCGATGAGGCGGGCCGTAGTGGAGGGCTCCAGATTAATTTTGACCGCCTGGGGATCTTTAACGTGCGCCGAAATCTCTTGTGAACAACGAGGACACAAAGGTATTTTCATGTCCCCCAAGAAAAGAAGAGGAACAGAAGATGGATGCGGGAGCAAAAGGGCTACAAAATATAATGCTAAACTGAAAATTCAACTACGCCCTTCTATTTAAAGACCAGGTTATTTTCGGTAAGTTGCCGAACTTTCGTATTGCATGTGATCATGCCACAGGAGAGACTGTAGGCAAGCGCTGGTTACATAGGCGCAGTTGGGCACAGCGCATCTAAGCGCAGAAAAGACGCATCGGGGAAGCAAAAAGCGGGCGATTACTTGATCTCGTTCCTCTGCAGCTTCCCCTTCGATGCACACAACTCATGCAGGCATTCGCCCGTCCAGCATTCGCACAGCGCACATGCAAGACAAAGAAGCAGGTGCTTCACTTGCCATCTGACAGTAACATCTAGCCGACTACCTCAACGCCTTGTGAACTGCGAGTTTTTTTTTATTATTGCATACTGTGATAATCAATGCCTTCTATGTGTAATTCCCGCCCCGTCCAGTTACTAGTAGCCGACCCTTAGTTCCAGAGAACCACGTCTTTTGAAACGTTGCCCTGCACCAGAACCCGAGTGATCGCGTTCGTGCGAAGCTGAGCGTGCTCACCTGCTTTTCGGAGAGGGCTTCGTTCTTCGAGAAGTGCTCGCGATTGAGCAGGGTGAATGTGAAGTCCAGGTAACACTTCCATCCTGGAGCGGCGTTCCGAATACGAAGTAAAACACCAAGTACCTGCACCAGGAGAACAAATTAAGACGCTCTATAAATGCCATGTTTGAAACTTTGACGTGTGCGGGACAGTGTGCAACTTTCACTTTTGTGCTAAGCTCTTCTTTTTTTCGCTCACATTCTGCTCATTCTGCCAAGATCATCGGCGACATGCTCACCGACTTACAACAATAGCTTAAAACATTTCAGGATCGAACTTAAACTAGTCCATCTAATGAAAACAACGCTAATTTGAGGAAGAAAAAATTCCAACCTGAAAAACGCCGTCCCGCCAGCTGAAAAAATTAAACCCAGTTCCACCCAGTGTGAACCGCAGTGAAGCTGCGGTTCTCTTCTGTCGGCTCGAACGTCAGCGGGCGCTCGCCCGAAAACGGCAGCGCCCTTTTCGCTCAAATTCTCCGGTTCACGCACAGGAATCGGCAGCTAAACGTCAGCGGCGGAAGGTTCCCTCCCCTCTACCTTCCTAGCCGGAAAGAGAGGAACCCGCCCTCCAAGACCGCTGCGCCCTCTATCGGTCGGCCTTGTAACCGGTCTCTGCGAGGCCGCCTGCGTGACGCACGACCCACAGCGGACTTCCGAAAAAGGTTCGGCCCACAACAGCTGCGCTATTAAAAGAGAGAACGCAGAGGTCAGAGGTGGCACAACCCCGTAATAAGGCGTTATTACTTTTGTGCGCAAAACCATACCGAGACACGCGGATGCACGACAAATGAAACATTGATAAGTACTGCGCTGTGAAGGCTGAAGAATGCTTCAAGACAGCTGTCTTTCCGTTGCAGCAATGAAAGCATTCGGTAGCCATTTTAAAGAAAATCGCGACAATGGCCGGCAGAGACCAAAAAAAAAAAAAAAGGTGCCGCTGCGACGAGCAACTCACGGAGATTCGCTCTGTACTAACAATAACCATAGCTGTCCCAGTGTTTTTCGGGCACAAAGGAAAGCGAAGAAGCGGTTATATCTGCACGTTTTACAGAACACGAGTTTTGGTTGTGCGACTCCGGTTACACCCTTATAAAAAATTAAGAGCACTTCCACTACTGGGAAGATGGGAGACAAGCGAAGCTGTATTGGCGGATAACTATATTTAGTTATGTGGTGAGTCACTATATTGATCGAATGAAGACACACACACACATAAGTTCCTTAGAATTCTAAATTATTCCTCATATATTTTGTTTCCGGATAGTTTCGATTAAACAAATGTCACAGCCGTTTTCTGTGACCATACTTCCTCCGTAGACCCTACTGCCTCCGCAGAGGGGAATTCTGTAACAATTACAACTTCAGTACATGTGAACTAAGTAATTGCGACAAGCAAATGAAATTCGGCGTAATCATAGAGTCATCTTAACGGGAAATTTCAGTGAGTTTTATTCCAAATACAGTGGAATCTCGATAAATGGAAATCGGTTAAAACGGAACAAACTTCACAATTGGTTGGTTTTGTATTAAGGCAATGTAAAAAAAAATTCGTTAATCGGAACTCAAATTTTCCGACCACCGCGTAAACGGAACCAAAAACCGACTCGAAACAGCAACTATTTGGGCAAGCGAAGCGCAATCGCGGTACCCATCACTGTTCCCCCCCTCTCGTCCTGGATATTTTCCGGTTTCCGTATCCGGCGATTTCTGATTTTCTCTGAATTTGTGAGGGGTCTCTGACTTTGTCTCTAACGGTGTCTCTGACTCTCAATTCAAAGGCTGAAAAGTTTCTTCCAACGCGAAGAAGGTTCCGAACTGTTTCTGCGCAGCCTGTCCGGTATGGGTGATGCCCTTCAGAAAAAGCGGCTCCGAGAGCTAAGACGAACAAGCATCAAGCCGTTTTTCTCAAGCAAATAGATCAAAGTTCCCAGTGTATTTTACAGGGGGAATGAGTCAGTGGACTATTGACAATCTTTTTTATCCAGCAGTATACCAAGTTGAAAAAAAAAATGGCCGCGTATCTGCTCCTTTCGTTGTAAATGTCGTCAAAAGACGATAGTCTTTGTATACATTTGCCAAGGAAATGCCCCCCTTAACTTTCCCGCTCACCTCTCATGCTGTTCCTGTTCTGTCACGCTCATCCCAGGGTAAACACACTAAAGGTTTGCTCAAGGCGATTTGAATTTACCGCGTTCTACTGCTACAGGCCGGGTTCCTCGATGCCAGCGCTGCAGTACGGCGGAGACGCGCGTGAATCGAGGCAGCCGACTTCCTCGGCAGCCGGTAGCCGAGGTTTATAGAACCGCGTTGCCGTGCTCCACGTACGTTCCAAGCAGAACGTGGAACCGAGCTAACCTTTCGTTGATGTTGCCGCGTGATTTCTCATATGCCGCCAGAAGGTGGCGCGGGCAACAGCAGGCGGCGGTTTTCTGCAGTAGATGTAGATTATCATTTTCTATCGAAAAACCATGCATCCATGAATTTTTTTTAATGAAGGAACAGTAAATATCCCTTGTGTATTATTTTCGGTCCTATATTTGCGTAATGTCTTGTTCATATTCAGCAAAGTTGACAAGTATGAACATATAAACCGGGCTTAGACGCTCACATTTGGCTGTGAGTATATAAGACTCTTGCGCAGTATGCATTTTACTTTGGCCGGGTGGCTGAATCGAGTTACAGACAGACCGACAGACGGACATACAGACAGACAGACATACAGACAAAACAAAATTTCTGGGTTTAAGTAGCCCAAGAAAGACTATCGTCTTTAAAAAAACGTTCAATTGTCACTTTTCCGCAATAAAGTTTGCGCCCATAATTTACCGTTTTCCTCATTGCCTAGATTTCGCATATCGGGATCCGCTTCCGCGGAGACAAATTCCACGCACGCCCGCCGCGTCGGGACAAAGAGGCGTGAAGAGGATTGTACGATGCTGAATCTATTCTCTCTCTAAACGAAGCTCCCGATAAGCGGAACATATTTTCCCGGCTCCTAGAGGTTCCGTTTAGCGATAGTCCACTGTACATCTATACTAGATTGATAACTACAGAACATTTTACACTAGCTCGGTAATGAGCGCGTGCGATTCTTTGTCGACGCGTCCCGATAGACACGCATTTCCGGTCAGAACCTGGCGCAGCGTCGCTGTAAAAATCGGCTTGTACCTGTATTACAGTGCCAAGAATGCAAGTACAGCAAGCGCGGGTAGATGGAGGCGGATGTTACTTCTCGTCAGTTTCGGTTAGTTTTTAGAGCGCCTAAAATTAGCGGCCCCGGATAATTGGATTGGATTGGAAAAACTTTATTGATGACTGCAGTGCGCGCTTTCGCGCGTAGACTGGGCCTATGTCGTCCTCGTGGCGGGCGTGCGGCGCGGATCCCCGCTGGCCGTTGCCGGCTCCCCGGGTTCCTGCCTGGCCAGCGCCTCGAGGGCCTGCTGGACGGCCCATAGTTGTTCTTCTTGGTTGTTGCTCATCGTCGCGGCCTCTAGTCGCGGCGGTATGCGTCCTGATTTAGCCTCGTCTGGATTCTGCTACTCTTTCCCCCTTTTTTTTCTTTCGCCGCCTCTCCCCGCCAAACTAGTGGGCGCATGCGCGATAACTGTCACTGCTGCTGTTCGTGCAACGGCTGAAGGCAAGCCCAACGCGTGCGTTTTTAGATGCGACGCTGCGGAGCATCTCTTGCCGGCGGCCCTGTCCTGCGTGCGTCCGTCGTCCGCGTGCGCACAGCTGCGTCTCTCTCCTCCGCTCGCCTCCTCTCCTCTCTCCGATACCGAACACCCTCTCCCAACATCTGCGGTCGCGCTGCGCGCGGCTGCGCACTGTGCGCATGTGCAGTACTCTCTCTCTCCGCGGTCTCCTCTCCTTCAGGCGCGCTGCGCATAGAAGCGGAGTGCCGCGCTCCGGCCAGTCTCTCAGTCGACGGTCGTCCGCGCTTGCGCTTGCTCTCTTGCCGTACCCGACGATTGCTTGATGCGACGCCAATGGAACCCCCTTCAGCGTCGCATCACACCAGGGTTCCCGCGAGGGGAGGTGGGCGTAATTTTTAGTTACTAGGAGGATTCTCGTGTCTACTTTCTCGGGCATTATGGGGCAGAATGGCTGCCAAGAACACGAGAACGAATAGCAGCAAGAAGTACCTCTAGGTACCGAAAGGTGAGAAAGTCGCCCGTGAAGCTAAGGTGAACAACAAAAGTGGTGTCGTGCAAGGAGCTCTATAAACGTGCGTACTGTGCTTGATGACAACTTTCGCTATTTTGGATTATTAGATGCGACGCTCAGAGCATCTCTTGTCGGCGGCCCTGTCCTTCCTGCGTGCGTCCGTTGTTGTCCGCGTGCGTCCGTTGTTGTCCGCAGCCACACTCCCCCTCTCCTCTCCGATAGCGAACACTCTCTCGCGAGGGGCATTGGATTGGATTCGATTGGATTGGCTTGGCTTGGATTTGGATTGGATTGGATTAAAGTGGATTGTGTTGGATTGTGTTGCGTCATAGCCGCGGCACTCTCTCTCTCCGCGGTCTCCTCTCCTTCGGACGCGCTGCGCATATAACCGGTGTGCCGCTCCGGCGGCCTTTCGGTCGACGGTTGCTCTCCGCTTGCGCTTGAACCCCCCTCAGCGTCGCATCACACCAGGGTTCCCGCGAGGGGAGGTGGGCGTAATTTTGTACATAAGTGATTCTCGACGCACGTCGGCCGCATTTTTGTAACACGAATAAAGTATCCAAACCCGAATTAAGCTGGTGTTCTTACTATCCAAGCTACCTACGCCGGCATGGCCTTGTTGTGCGCAGGCCGCAGCGGGGCGGCGGCGGTGCCGGGAAGGGCAGGTGCAGACTAAATAATAGGTATGCCGAGGTTGAACGCAGTTAAACCAAGTTTGTCGAGTGATAGCTCGGTTTTCGCGCCGAGTGCGCGCGGTGAAAACGCGCAAAATTACACCGCAAGAAAAAACATTTCACCATCTTCCCGTAGGGGAACCCTGTGTAGTATGCGAAGCAGCCGTGAGGTCGACTCAAGTTCCCATTCGTTTCCCGTTCGATCACGGCGTTGCGGGAGAAGAATGAGGGGAGCGGAGCGCGCGGGCGCGTCATTTATACTTCGGAGCTACAGTGGCGCCCCCAGCGGAGTATGCAGCGGCTACCGTCGCGTCTCTAACCATAAGCTGTTTCGCATTATCGCGCGCGCAGCCGCAGGTGTTGCCATTCGTTGTGCAAATCCTGAAGAGGAGAGGAGCTTCGGAGAGGAGAGGAGCAATGCCTCGCATACTACTCAGGGTTCCCCTGCGGGAAGATGACGACGGTGGTTGAACGCGAAGCTATCTCGTGATGGATTCTTTGGTTGGCCAATTCCTAGGGGCATCCAGCTAGAATCATCATCAGCGGTGTCTGGCCAGGCATGCGCAGTGGGGGTGTGGACGCCGCACAACGGCGCCCACACAACGGCGGAGGGAACAGGATCGACCATAAGCTGCTTCGCATCTAAAAAAACAAACACTGTTCGGGCGGGGCAGTCGCTGGTGTAGGCACGAACGGGCAGTGAACTACCAGCGTCTGTAAGCTCTTGGAGCTCAGAACAGGCTTGCTGAAATTACAGAAGCAGTGCGTACGGCGCACATTCATCATCTATCGAAATATCCGGACGGTCGCAGGCTTCTCAGGCTTTTGAGGATCACCATACCGCTACGGAACTTTGAAGCTCTTTCTTTACCAACGACTGTTCAAGCGGCCATACTTGTTACCCGGCTACGTCCAACATGGGCCATGAGCCCGGATTTACAACCACAGAGAAGGCAAGCTCGCGTTCGGCAGCTAACCAAAACACTCCACAAGCAGTCCACCGTACGGTACACTGACGCCACGCCTTATGCCCAACAACCCAGCTGCTGCGCGGTCGCCTGCAACTATCCAGAGACCAACTTCACGGACTGCACCGTTCCGGCACCAAACTAGCGGCTGCTGAAGAATGCGCCATTATCATGGTTATAGAACGGATAACGGCCTCCGGAAGCCCAGGAACCATCGGCACGGACCATCAGGACGCCTATTACACAATATCGAATGGCCTTGGTAGCGTTCACACGCTAGAAGTATTACGCACGATCCACGACGGCCACCGGCACATGATGGGCTGGAGGGCAACAAGGCGGCACACGAGTGTGCTTGCGAATGCAGGAACCACGACCCATCTAATCGACCCGTCTCTCCCAGCTTCCACTGGTACCCGTTGCTCACATACAGCGACATTCTTCACCACGAACGTGAAACTGGTCACCAATACTCTAACCCCTCCCGCCACTTTACCCGACAACAGACCACCACACTCCGACTCCTACAAACTGCATAATACTTACTCACACCCCAGACTGTTTCACCGCATATACCCAGACACTAATACCAACCAATGTCCGAGATGCAAGACTGATAAAGCCACACTCGCACACATAACTTGGGCTTGCCCGAAGGCACCACCGACTTTCAGTAATAGTTTTCACGACTGGAAAGAAGCTCTGCACAGCAGCGACCCAGCTTCGGCTGGTCCGCTTGGCCCTGGAGGCGTCGGCACCGGTGGTCGCACTCACGAGGGCGCCGGGGGGAGGATCGGGGTGTGCGGGGCAAGGACAGGGGCGTTGGCCGGTCTCACACGGGCCACTAAGGTGAGGGAGCTGGGCAACATAGGCACTGGCTGAGGCCCACCGCTGAGAAACCAACGCCTTGGCTGCTGGGCCTACCACAAGGGGCTCAACAGAATAAAAGTATCTCTCTCTCTTCTTGTGTTAGTTAGGATGGCACGCGCTCTCACTCTGTCCCCTTGTGCCCCTTGGAACGAACGAGTTTTCACCCCGCAACCGCACGAGGCGCTGGCTTGACCTTGGCTGAGCGACATTAATTCCCTTCATCGCATCAATGAACTTTAGCTTGACACTACAAGGCGCTGACGGAACGAGGCGTTTTCTGGGTTTCTTCCTAGAGTACTGGCGCTTTCGCTCTAAAATGACGTCACAGTCACGAGGGGATGAAGGCATGACCTCGGAGCTGCGCCTTCTGGTGTTGTTGCCATGTCGGCTATCCACACGAATATTTTGACCATACTCGCCTGTCTTGGACAGGAATATGCCAGCACCCACAGTAACAGCTCGCCATTTGTAACGTTTCAATGACAAGCATACCTTTAGCCATTCACTTCTTTTCCAAATATGAAGAAAGGAAATAAATTACCATAAACTGTGCAAGCACACTAATGCAAGTGGTCTAAGAGACTTTCTATAGTTGGAATACCACTCATAGGGCCTCCCTTGAACAGCGAGAAGATCAGAAGATTCTTCTGCCGCCGGTACATAAGGCACATCCTGCCTTATCCAATCAAGCCAGTGAGTATAAAAAATAAATAAATGAACTGCTGGAACTGACTTTGCAGCTATCCTTCTCGGAAATTGAATTCACATGTCACTGATGACTTCGAACCCCTGACACACTGAAGGCCTATCGGATGATTGCGATATCGCAGAACGAATGACACTTGTAGCCAAGCATCACTTGGTGCATTACAGTCGTAATCAGCACTTGTCCACCAGGATCAAGCTAGCTCCCACCAAGATGTGACGAGGCTATTGAACAAGAATCAAACCTCCATCATTCATTACGCTTCGGATTTCTCACGTACGTCAAAGAAGGCGGGAAAGAGGGCATGTTGCGTATGTCCACCCGCTAACATCCTGCTCCCGAGCGTATCTCTCATCCAGTTGGAACCGTTCCATTTATACAGAGCTCAGCTTTTGTGCACTAGAATCTACAGCGCATAATAAACATTTACACAGCCACAATAAACATTCTACTTATTTTACAGGACAAAAGACCTTGAAAAAACAGTGCGTGCCTTATCACTGCTTGTCAGTGCCATCGTCAAGCTCAATCGTGCTTAAAGGGCGATTCATTAGCGCCGAGTGTAATTTATGAGCAGAAAACAATTGATTGATTCGTTTACTTCGGCAGGGCTGGTCCCGCCTTTTTGGTGTCCATCAACATCGCGACACTAAAGAAGAGATTAAAAAGAGAGAAAATAACGATCTCCCTTCCCCGCGCACAAACAGAATTATACGTTCTGTTTCCCCTGCGTCGTTCATATATAGTACATACGCGTCAACAAATCATGTATTGCCAAATCTCTTTTCCAGCAAGAATTCTTTTAGAATTTTGCTGTAAGCGCAAAGGCCGATTTATGCAGTTTATCAGGTAGGCGCAAGGGCCGGTTCATCAGATAGGCGCACCTGAAGTACTGCTGCAAAAGGGCTTAAGTTTGGCTCACGCAACAAGAAATCCAACCAGTAGAAATATGTTGGTCAAAATTACAGCCGTTCCATCGGTGGCTACAGATTGGTGACAAAAACGCTTCAAATACTTTTGCAACCTTCGCCTTATTGACGTTAGAGACACTACTTTTCTTACTTTCTGTATGCTCTTCATAGTCCAACCGCGTCTGTTTGACGCATCTAGGCGCCAGAACTTGCCGCTGCAGCCGACTATATGCACTTAGGAAAGTACAAGCGAGACTATAAAATAAAATAATAAATATTGTGGAATGAGGCGTCTGGGAGAAAACTGGGGAGCTGCAACAATATGCGAAGGGAGTGCCACGCAGCAGGCTCGCTCTAAGCAGTTAGTTAAGCGAAGCAGCAACATTGCTCTTTCCAAGCACCGGAGGCCCTAAAAGGCAGGCGCCCAGCACTTTCCGGAAACCACCGCGTAGTGTATACAAAGACACCGCTTCGGGAAGGCCGCGTGCCGGTAAGAATAATCCGGAGAGCCTCTTACGCGAAATGGTTTGTAGTAGTAGGGATGCAGCAGCAAACAAATTGGGGATACACTGTTAAGACGGCCCGTGAGGCACACCATTGTTGGAGTAGAAGCGGAGCGAACGTCCTGCCTGGCGGTGGCGTTGGCTTTACGCTTTTCTCGGCCGACGTCTTAAGAAGTTGGACGCAGCCGCCGAGCTGGTGCCCAAAATGTGCGCCATAAAGAACCGCCCTAAAGAACCGTGTGGTGACACAGGTGCGCCGCTTTTGCTTCTCATCCCCGCTGGAGACTGTATTAACGGCCGTTCCGCGCTGTGCGGCGAAGCTGCCCTATTTAGTATTTATAGCCTGGCTTATACGGCCAGGAGAAGCACTCGTAGTGCGAAGGCTTTCAGCTCATACGGCAACGAGGAAATAAATGCGCAAAAATTGCCAAATGAGGCACACGTGCTTCATGACTGTGTTATCGCACCCACTGGGCCATTCATAACGCGCTGTGTAAGAAGCACTGGCGCTCGCCGTTAAGTTCTTAACTTGCCGGGCACACCCGCGGTCTCGTTTGTTTTTGCGAAAATACGGGAGTTGCATTTTGCTCGGGAGAAAAAAATGTTACCAAGAGAGCCAAATGTTCAGGGCGGTAATGTGTTCAGTTACCTCACATGTTCCAGACTGTAACAGATATTCGTACTCGGCGCTACGGAATGATACCATTATTTAATCTGCAAGCCTTTCCTTTTGTATTTGTTTTTTTTATAAGTGCTAGCGTCCCGCCCGGTTTCGACTTCGGCATCATCATGATCACATAATAGGTATAGAGCTCCATTTTGGGCACCTTCAGTCGAACATTTCCGACTGTACCCAGATTTCGGCGCACGTTAAAGGTCCCCAGGTGGTCAAAATTGATTGATTGTAGGGTTTAACGCGCCGACGCAACGCAGGCGATGAGGCGCGCCGTAGTGGAGGGCTCCGGATTAATTTTGACCACCTGGGGATCTTTATCGTGCGCCGAAATCTCGTACACACGGACGTTTTTACTTTTCGCCTCCATCAGAAAAGCGGCCGCCGCGGCCGGGAATCGAACCCGCGACCTCGTGCTCAGCAGCGCAACGCCTTAGCCACTGAGCCACCGCGGCGGGTGGTGGTCAAAATTAATCCGGAGCCCTCCAGTACGGCGCTCCTCATCGCCTGTCTATAGCGTCGGCGCTTTAAACTTCCTAACTAATCAATCAAAACGTTCTGAAGGAGCTGAAAAGCGCAAAATTGGACACGAAACGACCACACGGTACTGATTTACAACAGCTTATTTTTCGACGTTCGGGAACATATATACCTTCCCGGGAAAAAATACAAGGAAAAATGGCAGCATCTCCCGCCTCGGTGGATGATGGCGAAGGTGCGGAATAAAGGGGGCTCGAAATGACATCCAAGTTGCGCCCCGAGTGACATCCGATTTTCGCCCCGACCGTCATTCGATTTGAGCCGTGAGTTGCACCTTGATTATTCCCTAAATGAAACTGAAACTCACGGCTCATATCGAATTTCGCTTGATGGTGGTGTGCGTACGGATGAACGCGGACGGACATTGGAAGGTCCTAAGGTGGTACTCCGCACCGTTACAGACGAGGGAGTAAGCCGTTTGACTCTCGATTATAAACTCACGGTCGTAGCCCAATTAAGGAAATAAAAAAGAAAAAAAACACGGTCGTATCAAGCTGTGCTATGATCGGTGCAGTACCCAGCTTATCGTCAATCGTATTCTGTCTAAGCCGATTGCGATCAAGTCGTCTGTCAGACAAGGCTGCCCCCTGTCACCGTTGCTGTTTGCATTGTATCTCGAGCCTCTTTGTCTCAGCATTCACCAGAGTCAGAGTGAAAGGTTTTTGTTTAGAATCGTGCGAAGTTAAGGTGCTTGCTTATGCAGATGATATAGCGTATTTTTGCGCTGACAAAAGGAGTGTCCAGGAAGTCCTTACAGTGACTAGGCAGTTCTGCGATGTGTCTGGAGCGGATGTTAATATGGAAAAAACTAAGGGATTTTGGATCGGACAATGGGAAACGAAACCATCCAGATTCGCTGGTATTATTTGGAATAGCGCCCCACTTTAGTACCTCGGCGTGCCGTTACATCAAATACGGAACACAGGGCCTCATTGGTCATCAGCGCTCACGCAAGTTAAGAGCGCATCGCAGGCATGGAATGGGCGAGACCTCTCTGTGTTTGCACGTGCAAGAGTGTGTAACGTCTTCCTTGCCAAAAAGCTCCGTTATGTGCTTCAAGTGATTCACTGTGCGCGAGCAAAAGTTCAGGCCCTACATAGAGTTTTTGCAAAATTTGTGTGGGGTTCTCAATGGGAAGCTATGCGCAGGGACAACTTGTTTCTTCTTTTAAAGGCAGGGGGTGTTGGGCTCATGCATTTGTTTGTGCACCAACTTGTGTCTCGTTTTTTCTTCTACAAATTGGTTGATCACCCACTTTTACTAACTGCACTTCAGCAGCGCATAAGTTTCCATTTGCCTTTTTTGCTTGTATGTACGGGCGAAGTCAATACGAAGCATCCATGGGGATTTCTCAAAGAGGTCGTGGAGTCATTTAACTTTCTTACCGCGCAGTTTTCCTTGGAATATATCTGTTCAGCATGTCAAGGAAAACTATAACGAACACTCTTATTGAAAGTCTATTCCCGGTGCCTGTTTATCGCCAGCCTTACTTAGGCCACCAGAAAAGCAATGTTTTAAAACGTGTAATGAGCATGTGTATCCCGCCAAATGCAAACACATTTTTCTTCAAGCTTCATTCTTCTACACTCCCAGTTAAGACATGGCTGCGCGAAAAAGGAATGTCTATTCCTTGGTCGGACAATTGTCGCCTCTGTAATCAACCAGAGACAATTGATCATTGTTTTGTGTTGTGCCGGGACGCTGTGTTCTTCTGGGACATTTGCAGCGGACACTAAAAAAGGACATTGACATCAGCCCGTACACCATTCGCTTCCTGCCATTTGAAGATGTTAATCGGGTGCCATATGACGTTTTCGTTCTCCTAGGATTGTTTAGCTTGTGGAAGTGCCGCATGACTCATCGGCATGCGGAACCCCCTAGGCCGACCAAGTGCATTTTAGATGCAAAGCACCTCTTGATCGGGGCTATGTCCGTTGTCCTTTCGGCGTCCGTCCGCACCTCTCCTCCTCTCCACGCCAGCTGTGATAACGTCACTCTCTCCCCTCCTCCTCTCCACACCACCTGTGTGCGCTGCTCCTCCTCTCCCCCTCTCCACTCCATCTGCTCTATATAACGTCACTATCTCCTCTCCCCAACAGCTGTGCGCGCTGCTCCTCCTCTCCCCTCCTCGCCACTTCAGATAAACCAGGTCCGCGCCGCTGCTCCCTTCAGTTGCTGCTTCGGTCTGCGCCGTCCAATGAGCTGACAATGGATGCCAACGATTCTGGCAGAGACCCGCCGCGGTGGCTCAGTGGCTAAGGCGTTACGCTGCTGAGCACGAGGTCACGGGTTCGATTCCCTGCCGCGGCGGCCGCTTTTCTGGTGGAGGCGAAAAGCAAAAAAATTACACCATTTTCCCACGTGGGAACCCTGAGGAGATGCAAAGCATCTCGAGTTTGCACGGCTTTGCATCTCCTCAGGGTTCCCACGTGGGAAGATGGTGTAATTTTTCGGGAACAGCGGCGTTGGTGCGGAGCGTTTATGCTGCGTAGAGTGATCCACCAGAGTGGCTGCCTCTTTTGAATGCGTGCGTTTGCTTGCCTGAGTTTTGATCTTTGTTCGACTGATGTCCTTGCCCTTTGCTGTCTGTTAGTGTTTATATTGTGTGTTAAGTGCCTTGTCTTTTGAAGTTTTCTAAAATTTCCATGCATTAAAGAAAAAAAAAGCCCAATGGGTAAGAGGCCTGACACTAACTGTGTCTGGTCTACCAGCCGCAGGTTCGAATCCTGCCGGTGCTTGTGTGTGTGTTTTTTTTTTTTTTTTGCGATTGTAAATGTTATGCGCACGGACGCGGACGGACATTGTGCGGTCCTAAGTTACTCCGCGCATATAAAGCAAGTCCAACATGACTGTGTCCCTTATCACCAACATTCGTCACTCAGCACACACCGCTTTGAGCCACAAACACGTGCTGCACTAACTTAAGCCCGTTCTACATGGCGCAATTTTCCCTGCGAATTTGCAGATACGTCACTTCTCGTGCGGCAAAACGACCTTTTTTCGTTGCCGCGGCAAATGCCAAACGTTTGCAACGGTCAAGCATTCCCGCGAACGCCGCTCGTGCGGTGTAGAGGGGCCGGACCTGAGGCCAATAGAAACACAGCTAGCTGAAGGTCACGGACTTACCATGAGCCCGCTTGGAAACCAGATGGCGTTGCCTGTATAAGCATGGCATAAGCGCGGGCGCACCGAAACAAGCGCACGTGCGTTCCACAACACCACGAAGTCGCGCTCCGTTTTCAACGAACGCTTATTCGGCGAAGTGAAAAATAAGAAAGACAGCTAGGAGGCCGAGCTAGGCGGCCACGTAAGCAAGAAGAATTCACGCAGCTTTAAGGTACACAGTACAGTGGTATAAACGCAATAAGAAAGGAGGCGCCCATTCGGGGTGCGAAGGAGAAGAAAAATTCCCGCGCCTTCCCGCGAGGGGAACACGAGTAAATGCAGAGCATTGGGGCCTCAGTACTGGTTGAAAGCAGTGTTGCTTCCATCGCTTCCGTGATGCTGGAGTAGCAGACACGAGTAAACGTGGGAGCGAACGTCAACCAAGGAAGGAAGGAGCAACGCAGTGACGGAAGCACGAGCGACCGCTAGCCGCTTTATATTTGCAGCGCGCGCAGTAGAGGGAGAGCAGTACGGGGGGGAGAGCGCGCATGCGCAAGCAGCGCGCGCCCTTCCACGCCCCACCGCGCTGCTATCACGCACCTGTTACGCCGAGACCGCGACGGAGCGAACGGGCTGACTACGACGCATGCGCGCGCCAGCGGCTGTTGAGAGAGAGGAGGGAAGCAGGAGAGGCACACCTGCTGCGGACGCGGAGCTGTGGACGCCGTCCGACGCAGGAAGAGGCGAGGCTAAGAAATGCTCTGCATTTAAAATTCAGTTGAGTTTTCCCGCGTTCGCTTAGCGGTCGCCATCTGTTGACACCTTCGGCAACTACGCGTCCCCCGTAGGAGCAGGTGTCATCTATACCTATAAACACCCCCCTCGCGAGGGGCACGATCAAATGCAGAGCATTTCCGGGGGCGCACGACGTTAAGTAGTTTGCGTTACGTTAATGTTGTTGCACTTGTGGCAACTGCTGACGAGAGAGCGCTCGTCAGCAGTAATTTGAATGAGTCAACGATATAAGGCGCGTTCGTAGCGTCCCATTCTGTGTCGGCTTTGTGGCGCAGTGGGTAGAGCACCGTGCACATTGCGTTCCGCCCGCAGGGGCGAGGGATCGAAACCGGGCGCCGGATAGTATTTTCTTTTATATAGTGTAGGGGGAGGAGTGCGGACAACGACGGTGCGGACTACGACGGGACAACGCGGGTGACATCGTGAGTTACTGAAATGCTCTGCATTTAAAAGGCCCTATATGTGGAATACGGAAGAACCCAAGCACAGAAGAACCCAAGAAGAACCATCCGAGGTATACCGAGGTGTGCTAGGCAGGCATCATGGATTTTCTTACTAGTATATCCACTAGAGAGGAATCTGGCGCTAGCGTCTATGCGATTCACATCAAGGCCGTCTGTGTCGTTCTGGGCCGCCATTAAGCCGTGTGCTCGCCTTAGTTTCATCATTGGCTTGAATTTAAACGTTTTAGTGGGCGTAAATTTAAGTACAATGCCATAAAAAAGCAAAAATTAGTGTGTATTTAATATTTATAAAATAAAACACGCTGTTTCAAAGCGAAAAATATAAAAAATAAAGCATGTCCTTTTAACTGAAAGTCTGCCAGAACGGTTATGCCTAATATTCTGCAGACCAAGCTGGTAGTTAAAAATAATGTAAAGTTTTTGGAAAAACTTATTAAAGACTTTTACTTTGCAAACATTTCAAATATTAAATTGTTTGAAAAGTTCAGAACGGTTTTATGCGCGTACCTATGAAAACATCACCTTTGCGGTGTTTTCGTTCATGTTTTCGTAACCGACCATCTCTACAACTTTCGCGGCAGTCAAGATGTCCGGGCGCTGTTAACATATGTACTGCTACCGCAAAAAAGAACCGGGAAGCGCACTCTACTTTCCATAAATTAACACGTTTTTGTTTTTTTGTTTTTTTTTGCGAAAGATTGCCCTATGGCATAAGAAAAACTTTTCGTGTGTACAACACTGCACCCGTAACGCGCAGAAATCCAAGAAGAGACCGGTGCTGGGGCCCCCATATCCAGCGCTTGAGATCTGGGGGTCCGCCAGGATGGAGCCCTGTGCCTCAGAGGTGTTGCGTTCGAACGTCTCTAAGGCCTGGGCACGTCCACAGCAAATGTTCAACATCAGCTTCTGACGCAGGAAGCACACAGAAGGGGCAAGTGTCCCCAAACGGCGCGTGATAACGGGCAGGCCAAGCGTGGATAACTAACTGCTGGGGATAACGCCACCCCTACCCCAAAGCCTCCGCAGCACGACCTCCTCACAACGAGCGAGCCACTGGGGAGGTCAGTTCCACGCTTAGGAAGTAAAGCACGCGTGGCGCGACGGAGGGTTTCCTTTTCCACCAGCAGTTCTTCTATTGTAGATACTGGGAGAAGTGATAGGGGCCGTGGGAGGTCCCTGTGGCAGACGCGATCCGCCGCTGTGTGGGCAGGACGCATGTCCCGGCGAATCCACAAAACGCGGACAGGGCATGGATAAGTGTCCATAATTTCGTGAATGCGTGCGCCCAGGCTTGTATAACGCGCAACTCGACGCAAATCCCGAATCGCTGCCCTTGAGTCAGCATAAAGTTCCATCTTGTCCCCAGTAGTCAAAGTCGATGCAAGCGCCCGCAGGCCATCCCAAATGGCAGTATGTTCTGCTAGCAGGCTTGGGAGTGCACGGAGTGACTCGTACGCACAGGGTAAGACGGACACGTCAATGCCACGGTGACGAAGCAGTCGTGTGCCCCGGCACCACAAAAGCCTGAACTACAAGCGGTTGTGTCTCAGCGCGCAGTCAGGGACATGAAGGACGGCATCTGGAGGCTTGTGAAGGTCCGAGGTACGGACGAGTTGCCAGAGTCTTGTTGTCCGACACCTGACGGTACAGCCAGGGCGGCCTTGCAGCGGAAAAGGCTGGCAACGTATTCGGCGACTGACCCATGTACGCGACGAGAGCTGCTGTCTCTGGAACCAGTCCACGTTTCAGCAGGCGTGCGGAACGACGCCGATGAATGAGTTCATCTAGTGTGCTTAGCTGGGCTTCTATACTGGAGGCTGTGAAATTGGTGTTAGGCGGGGGAGGCAAGTAATAGTGCGCATGGCGGCCCTGTTAATAGCCTCCAGCCGGCCCCAGTCCCCTTGCGTGATGTGCTGGAATTGTGCCTGGTACACGAGCCTTGGCTGTAGTACGGAGCGCACTAGAAGAGGGCAATCGTCCAGCAAGCCCCGCCATACTTCTGAGAGATGCGACGAACAAGGTGAAACATTTGTCCGGCTTTCTGTCGAGCAGTAAGCTGCAGCAGAAGCCGCTTCTTCCGTTTTAGTTATCCCCATCTAAGCTCGTAAAAAAGGTCGATTTTTACAACGCACTTAAGAAATGCCTCAAATAAATCCTGTATCCACTCTATGCCAGACGGTTTCAGTAAGCAGATGAACAGTCTTCAGATAGCGGGGTACGCTAAACAGCTGCTATCATCCGTAGCAGAATCTTCTCTCTACAGAAATTGAAAAGAAACACGCAGGTCAGCCGACAAGTATCAGAACGAAGCAGAAGCGAAAAACTAACCTTGATTGCCTACATGCATCGAATTGCACATAATTTGAATAGATAAGTAAACGCGCTAACATAAAAGTGGTATTTTCTGCCCGTAATAAATTGTCAGCCATCCATTCAAAAGTTAACAACACAGCAAGAACACCGCAGTCTTGCTCCATAAAGCACGTAAACCAGTTCGTGAACTGAGTAGAAGACGTAGTCTGTTCGGTTCCGCTGTCCTGTGGAAAAAAATATCTTGGGCAAGCAGGCAGGTGCTTAAATGACGTACAAAAAGAGCACCACTACAACGTACACAAGGCGATCAGTGGCCACCTAGGCCTCCACTGCAGGGATTGCGGATGCTGCCCTATTTTTTCTGATGCAATTGTTATAGCGAAAACTAAACTACTATGGAAATAATTGAAGCCGCGGAAATCGTATACCTAAAATAAAACTGCTTTAGCATGCCCTCTCCGACCTCTACCAAAAAGAGATATATTTTTTGACCCTGCATGCAGCACGTGTTTGTGGCGCAAAGCGGTTTGTGCTGAGTGAAGAGTGTTGGTGATAAGGGAAACAATCATGTTAGTCTTGCTGCTCCTTGTATTTTTTTACTGTGGAGGTATATAGGGTGATCAAAGTTAAGACGACAGATTTTTTAAAGATTAGACGCTTAGACGTACGTGAAGACCACCGCTACAGTGGAGTTGTGGGGCAAAGGGGACCTAGATGTAGGTGGTACTTATTGATGTCGGTGACTTAATTACCTAAAACAGAATAATTAACTTTTTAGTGGCTGCAGTAAGCAGGCATGTTTGTATTTAAGAGCTCGGCGCAATCGTGTTTAGACGCAATTTCGTTTGGCAGAATTCTCTAGCGCATCCGTACACCGAGATGTCGAACTGCGAAGTTTAATTGCCGTTCGCATGATTACGCATGCTAGACAGCGACGACCGGCGCAAATCTCCTACCTTTGAGGCTTAATAAAACTAATGATCAGATAAACAAGTTCGATCACCTAAAAATCCAAGGTTAATTGACGTTTCGATTTCATCCATTGATTAATCAAATTCTTATAACCGATAACAATGAATAATATATAAAAATAATTCAACTGCTCCTTAATTCCCCGTAACAACAGAGGACATATCAACAGGTACTTGACAAAAATGAGGCTTGATAAAATTGTTAATCAAATAAATAACTTCGAAAATAGTTTCTTTCAATCAATCAATCAATCAATCAATCAATCAATCAATCAATCAATCAATCAATCAATCAATCAATCAATCAATCAAGCAGTATTACACTATCAGTGATTAAAAATAAATACTAATTTAGGTGATGCTAAAATTCATACTCCCACTCTTGTGTAGTCGCTTCGATTTATCATACGTGGAGACTTCGGACCCCAAGCTTTGTTCGCGCACGTGGTCGGGCCTAGCCCGGTTTGTGGAGTGGCCTTCTCGACAAGGGGCATGGTCACGTGGGCGCTAGCTCACTTTTTGTGCGTGCGTGGCTCGCCGTTGCCACTGTAGCATGTGAAAAGTGAACGATATCGCGGGATGGCGAGCTCTCGTTGGTCTCGTCCCGCACTTTCTGTCACGAAGGGACCCTCCGTCCCAGTGAGCTAAGTGCGGACACGCGCTGCTGGTGAAATCCTCCCTATTTTGTGGCTCGTGCAGGGTCACTACTCGAATATTCGGTCGGTGCAGGTTTCTCGGGGTACGTAGTCCCCGAGGACACGATGGCGAGGAGCCTAAGCCTGCGTACGAGTTAGCAATCCAGCGGGGCGTTCTGTCTCCGCTGTGAGAGACGATCCTACTGTTGTTTATCACGTGTAGTACATCTGTGGAAATAAAGGCAGATTTTGCTGCCCATGAGTTGGAGTCTGGGTGCTTGAACTCGTGCATGAGTCTTCGCACAGCGCGGCTACGTCGGTCGTACGGCGCGGTAGTTTTGACAATAGTGTAGCTAGCGGGGATCGCTCGTAAGCTAGCTCACACATGATAACATCGCAACGGCACTTGAGCTAGTGCTTATCACAGCCTACAACAAATCAACGAATGACTCATCCGATGGGCAACATGTTGCCGTTTTTTACTGCGCGCCATGTGCAATTAGGGCGGAACACGTATAGGTAGGATGTGTAGCCCAGCTAATATTTCTGCAACAAGTAAAACAACCTGGAAATGTTTTTTTTTTTTTTTTTGGGGGGGGGGGGGCGGGACAAATATCTTGAATGCTCTCGAACCTTGCACGGAGGTTCGAATTTTACGGTCTATTTTTATAGAATAAAATACGCGATAACGACGCCAAGTTTTATTTTGGCGAACTAAAAGTTCCTCGGTGCACTTAAGTCTGCTTACGTGCTTTGAATGCGAAAGCTTAGGTATACTTATATATATGTGTGTTTCTTCGCTTTGGCTTCTTTGTCTTTTGGCACGAATTGCTGTGACAGGACGACTGACGGCACTTCACGCCACTGCTTCTCCAGAATCAGAGTTCTCCGTGGCTGGGCCACACCTCTTAAACTCACGTGCCGTCGCGGTCACCTGTCACTGGATATGAAGCGTGGTGGTAACGCACTCGGATGGTACTCTGGAGACGGGGGATCAATTTCCATACGAATGCAAATGTGTTGTATACTTTTTAGTATGGTGGCCATTTTCTGCACCGCGCAACAACAAAGCCGGTGTCTTCGAGCAACAACAACAAAGTTAGTCTTCACCTTAAAAACCTGTCTTCCTCTATGGGCAAAAAACAACTAAGCCTTCTAGTTTCTTCTTTCACGCGTGCTTTTGTATAAAAAACACCGTTACGGCATATTTCGCGCTTACAAGTCAAACTCGCTTATTTTACTAGATAAAAAACACAAAAAAGACTGTTGCCGTCTGTATTATTGCTAAACAAAAGATGCCATAAAATATGAGCTTCGAGCAAAAGTTCCGTGCAAAAGAGCCTGCGGTTTTTCCGGGAAAATCGTTTAAATTGGCTCATTTATTGTTGAAACGCTTTGTATGCGTTCATACGCTCTCACAGCACGTAAGCCGGGAATGCAAGCAACTGTGAAAATTGATGGTACGCTTTCCTTAACAGGCCGCCCGCTACATTCGGATATTGAACCTGGAGAGCCGGGCCCATCAGCGCGGGAAAAAGGCAGATGCTGAAACTCACACGCTTCAGTTAACAGCAAAATGGTTCATTCTGCAAGGTTAAACTTTGATCTCAGCAGCGCTCCTCCGGAAGCCGCATGAGCAGTTTCAGTGCTCAACGAAACGGTCCGTTGTCTGGATAACAAACTCCCAATGTGCGTCTTTTTTTAAAGTCGCTTCCTTGTTTTCTTTATTTGTCAGGACCCTCCGAATCCGCGCACTCCCATACCACAAACACGCACAAATATTTAAAAACAAATGTGGAAAAGAAAGCAGCAGCACATACATCTCGCTTTCGGGCCTCTCAGCGCGGATCGTTTCCTTCGAATAAAGGCCGCAGAAACAAAGGCGGTGCTGCATCAGCCGCTTGTTCTCCCGCCCGTGGCTCCGAGAGCACGTCGGTTTCTAAACTTGCGAAATCCTGCCGAGGGGTACCAGCCTTCGGGGCTCGGCATAATTGAAGCCCGCCGAAGTGCCACAGATCATACGCTGCCCCAGAGTCACAGCTGCTGAAACGGCGGGTGAGGGGCTCTAAACGAGAAATGTGACCCGGAGGAACCGCGCGAAAGAGGCAATTTCACACACACACAAAAAGCTGGCGGAAAAGCGCTCCCTATAAAAAACCGGGCCTGTGCAGCGGTGGTTTTGGCTTTAATTGACGTAGGGAAGCCTGCATGGCAGAGGTAACCTCCCAAAAAATGTTATATGAAATTTAGGCGATAGTATAAGAACAGCAGTGAGTGTGAAGAAAAAGATGGGGCAATTACGCCAGCGTTCAAGAAGAGAGATAAATGCGGCGACAGCTGTTGGTTACGACTCGTCACAATTAGCCCTAAGAAACGGAGTGCTCATTTGCCGATTCCAGATTTCAACGATTAGCCTAAACACAATTGGGCCCGCTCACATGTTACTAAATTCCTGATGTTGGCTTTTTTTTTATTCGCAGTCGTTTCGCATAACGAGCCGGAACGCTTGGAGTATTATTGTCTCTCGTTTTCGGGTTTTACGTTTAAATTCCACTCATAAAATTTGGAGCTATACTGAAAGTGCCAGAGCAGGCAGAAATTCACAAAGCCGTACGCACGCAAAATAACGTAACAGCAGCTTGTGTTTGGCCTGCAGCCGTGCTGGGTCCTCACCCCGTGAAAAGCCCAACGATAACCATGGCGCCAAGTAATCGGAAACTGTACTTACGACTTCGTGCGCGCTGTGTGAAGCTAGGTGCTACGTCTCTGTTTAACGTTGATTATGGGGAAATTGATTTTTTTAAAAATAAAACCAACAAGTTAGTATGCTTCACTCTAAGGCGATCCCGTGGTTCAACTTCACCGCGATGCACTAGAGTGGCCAATTCATGCCGCCCACAAAGCAAACTTATGCAATGATAGCAACGTGCATACAATTTTGACTCGAAAATGCTATCTGCCGCGTGATGCCACAGCGCAGAGCGAACTCTTGAGTGAAATATATGCTCGACATTACCACTCACCGAAATTTCCTTGTGTGCTGCACGGATCGGTCAATCGAACTCGTTGCGGTGAAGCTGAACCCAGGGATTGTCTTAGGATTTAGAAACTTTATCAAAGGCAATCTACCCAAGATAGCTGGCAACAGCGTGAAAAGAAGGCGCTTTAACTCGCACCGTCTCAGCGGGTATCTTACGTAAATCGTCACTTAGTCATGACACAACCACAGTGAGTGAGAGCCGCTTCACTTTTACGAATTATGTCAGCGGAGCCTGTTGTTGCGAATCCCTCAATTTGTTTATTATTTCGGCCATTTTCCGTTATTTCTGCCGCCGTCAAAACGTTTCTCTTCTTTTTTTTTTCGAACACAATGGCAACGGACGTACGGGAGCGGCTCGCCGGGAGGACTCAACTCGTAGTGGCCGTTTGTCGGCTCTTAGCGGAGAGGCCCGTGTTGCGCCGTTATTGAGCTTCAGGCGGCCGTGTCAAACATTTCTCGCCCTCCGCATGCCTCAACGCTGAGCTCAGGCACTGAGAAAACTCCAGGCGTGGCTTCTTCCAGCCAAGGACCATGTCCGTCAATTTGAACTGCATAGCATGCGTCCGGGATTGGCTCGGTTCCTTTGGTTAGATCCTAGCCAATTGGACATAAGAAGCGCTATGTCGATCGGTCGAAAATGTGGACGCCAAAATGCACTCTTTTAGTCCGGCTAATGCGGTTGAACCAATTATAAGCCCTCTTCAATCCATGGCTCCACGGGTACTGACAAGAGCGGCATGTTCCTACCATCATCGGAGAGCGAGCCAGGAGACATTCGCAAGTCTGCTATGTTCCGTTAAGTGCCACTAACAATTTCCCCGATTTTGTGTACTAATTGTAGCGCTAATGTTGCTTGCCCCGAATGTTAGCCACAGTCGTTTAAACAACCCAGCACCCACACCTCAAAACCCATCAACGCATCAACTCAACGTCAACGCCCCCTTCCAGTACTTCATCGCTCCAGCGACATGTATCAGTAGCAGAACGTGGTGAAGACTCCTCTTCCAGTACGAGCACCTCAACGCATTGGTTTGCGGATGCGGGATCTTGTGGTAATATGAAAATGGCTTCGTATTCACTAATACAGGCGGGAAGAGCATTGGAAGAGGCGTCCAGGAAAGGAAGATTCTCCCGGGCCAAGGAATGGGCTGAGCATATGGACAAATCTCGATAAGTATGCGAGATTCCAAGTACTGTTTTGTCGGCTCCTTCCCACCGAAGTTCAAAGTTTTGTCGCGAAATGAATGAGCCATTTCGTAGTCAGTAGTTTGAGTGAGGCGAAGAAATGCTTACGCCTCAAGATGCTGTGCGGTGTTCGAACAAGGACATCTGTTGGCGTGAACGGGATGCCGCAGGCCAGAGGGCTGGCGGAGGTGACACCCGCGATTGTGCCGGAGCGGCAGAAAGTCTGACCAAGGGTCGAAATTGACAGTGACTTTTTTATTCTTTCCTAGCGATGGACGCCAAAAAATGAGGAGTTTCTGGTTCTTTTTGGATAACAGTTGATCGCGTTTGCGTTTTAGCGTTTCTGCCATTTTCCACAAAATGGCACGTTTAGGAACTTGCGTGTTGGTGCTGTTTATATCACTGAGAGATGCGAAAGGCACCCGTTCGACATGGAAGAGAGCGAGACCTGACAGAGGCTTCTCAGCTTGGTGTTTTAAAGGATCGCCGTTTGCCAGCCTTTCCGTCTTTTACTGCGGAATCGGCCCATCCATCCCACCAAATCCATCGGCGTCTGAGGCCTCGAAGCCACGGCGTCTAGACATGCGTACAATCGCTCAAATCTGACAAAACCGGTACCGAAGCCGCGCTGAAACCAGAACCAAAGATATGCACTGCTCAGAGTTCAACAATACAGCCACTCGTTCCAGTTGTCAACAAAGCACGCTCGACAAACCCGCGATCGCTATATCAGTGCTTCAATACCGATATCGCAGCTGTTTCGAGTAGTCAAAAGTCAAGGCTTGGCTCGTCGACAGCTCGCTGTACATACAAATTACATCGCCTCCCCGCTGACCATTCAGTCTTGATTGCGTTTCCAGGAGAAAAAGAGAGAAAGGATGAAAATATACAGAATTAGGAAATAAGACAAGGAATAAGAACGACCTTTAAGTGCAAGTAAGGCTATGCTCAGACTACCGACGCAAAAGCCATATCGTGATCTATGGAGGTAAAAAACGGTATGTCACACAGTTCGGTTGGCTGAGACGTGAAATGGCGTCATTTTTTAAAGTTATTATGACAGTTGCGGCAACAGTCTGAACCCGGCCTAAAGGTTGTATAAGATAACATAAAGCCCATGGACCTAAAGCCATAGCCCACCCCGAAACCTCCTCAAAGTGAATGCAAATATGCAACCAGTTCGAACAAGGCAGTAAAAATAAGATGTTGCATTAGAGACAACAGCCAAAGAATAAATATAAATGCAATAAAAAGTATTCATGGGAAGACAGTTACAAATTACTGAAATCCCCCAGGCCGGACAAGCCGGTCGGGCAGGTTGTTACAAATCATCTATGTAGCTAAGATAAATGTGTAGCCTATGCCTAAACATAGTCAAAGATGTGGAATTATTTACTTTATTTGGGAGGTTATTCCAAAAGGAAGCAGCTGTAAAAAAATGGCTATGCTTCCTGTCACTAGTAACCAGACAGAAGTCTGTCAAAATGTTCACCTTCAAGTCGAATTTCTGGTAGTAACACATTCTGGCCTAAATCGAATCTAGTAATTATTAAAGAAATTTTGTCGGGGAAATATGACTCGACGAGTTGCTTCGAGACTTTAAGAATACTTTCAATTACTAACCTAGTTTTCGGTAAAACCTGCATATTCATTTATAAACCAATTTTTCAAACAAATCAGCCGATGATGACGGGGTGATCCTCACCATAGTCAATTCGTCTGTGTGGTGGTGTTAAGTTTCATACGCAAGAAAGAAGCGTTTAGAATGGTTAGACGATCGCCGCGAATCCAATCAGCGTCAGCCTTAAACAGCGTCAAGTGTTCCCCATAGCAGTTTTCGCTTCCCCAGTTTAGCATTTCTTCATCGAATACTGGTTCCTTTATTGCTCACCATGCGCACATATGCCACAATTTAGGATTTGTTGGGTTCCACGGTGCAGTGTAGAATCTTTCCCTTAATCACTTTGATTATTATTTCTTCGTGAAGGTTTACACCGTTTGCAGAGATTTTCGGATGCGATGTATGGTAAACCTTTCCATACTTAGCCAATTTACGTTGTTCTTAAATGAGAATGAGTTCTTTTTCCCCCTATTGTGTGTGTATATAGTGTGTTCTTAAGTGAATAACGACAGCATAGGTAGATTTTGCCTTTATTGATGGCTAAGTCAGATGAATCTGACGGTTAAGTCAGATGAATCACGGCTAAGTCAGATGAATCTGAGTCAGCTCTGCTGATCTTTGTTCCTGCCTAAATTGTACTTCATTTTGCTAAACGCTATAGGCGATGTACGGATCGTACATACGGTACATAGCTTGTTAAGTGACAACTTTTGAGACAGTCTTTACAATTTTTTCGTTTTTTTCTTTGTTTTTACTTCCCTGCCACGTTACTGTGTTGGTTTCTTAACCCAAACGATCTGTTTTATAATAACAGAAGATTCACTTCGGAACTTTTTGGCAGCTTTTTATTACGTACCACCACGCTCTAGGAACAAGCCTGCTAAGCTGCATGGGCGAGCAGGTAAAGATCCATGAATAAAAGAGTGCAAAGAACCGGACAAGACTCCGGGATTTCTTCGGGTTATTACTTAGTGGAAAAGCTGTTGTACAGATATTCTTAAGCTTCGTTTTGTGTGTGCTTAGGTCCGTTCCGTACAAAACGCTTCATGTTTAAAGTGACACAGAGGCCTGATGGCCCTCTTTTCAGACAAAAATCCCGCTTAATCCAATTCGTACAAATGTTCGTGGGGGCTTGGAAGGTGTACAGGGGGTGGGAAAATATCGCGTTAACCAGATGTTTTCAGAAAAGCGAAAGAACCTACGTACAATATGTACTTGTTGTATACATCGCGTTTATATTAAGACGCACTGCGAACAGTACGAGGTTACTCTGATGCGGTCGATTGGCGAGTGTGTGCGTAGTGATTTTTTATTGGATGAAGATGGTGTAAAAATTGTGGAGCTCAGGATAATAGCCTGCCTTTGCGACGACACCCGAAGAAGATAGGAAAGACAGAGCAGCAGAGCGTGGGTTGCTTGGTTTGGAGTCTCCGTGGGGCGCTGGGATTTGAGCTGAGAGTAAAATCCACTTGTCTTCCGCCACTATAGGTGTAACCTGAGTGCCTCTCAGCGCAGTGCAACGAGGTCCTAGGGAACGGGAAGCCCCCTTGACGTTTGCGTGGTACCCCAAGGCTGGTGTAGCTGGCGACCTAGAGAGCACACTCATTATCGAAGGCGAGACAAGATATGTGGCCCAGGGTATTTACATCGTGACAGTTGCAGCCTTTGGGGTAAGCTGGGCGTCTGTGCTTTGAAAGTAACTCAGCCGGCGGGGAGCAGCCGGTGTAAATACAAAGGAGCTTTTAATGCCCAATTAAAATGGGCAAATGCTAAAATATCTGCTAATTACAACTTTCGATATTTTGTACACCTTGCAAACATGAGGCTGTATCTTTTTAGCGAATCCTATGAGATCTAATATATCCATACCTTTATACTATGACGCAGTTTCAAAACAGCAAGGGGTTCATCGCAACGAAATTACCGACTGTCGTTACACTACAACAAATCCCAAAGCATCCTAGCCACATACGATAAAATACCACATATACTCGACTCAAGCTCCTCGCCTTTAACTTTTAGCTTAGTGTAACATAGTTTCTGCAGGCCGGTCACGCGCTACAGAGCTCATTAATGCAACATAGGAAGAATATGACAGTGGACGTTTAATTCTTCAAGGGTGAGATTAAAATTACATATTTGAAAAATGAAGCGACAAGACACAGTTAACGCGGACTTTATGCAGATACAAAGCTCATGCATGTCCCTTAACCGATAACTGTACACCCGTGTATTTGTATTTATTCTTTATTTTGCCATCGAGAATGGTCTTGTTTCTGCTCCTCCACAATTAAGTTAGCGAGAAGGAAGAAGGAAGACGAACGAGATTATTTCTGCGTATAGCCTCTCTCACACCTGCGAGCAGATATTCAGACTTGCATGTATCACAACCAGCCTCCCTCCTCTCGCGTGTCCTTCCCCTTATCGCGATGCCGTTGCAAGGACAATTTGATGGAAGCATGCGTTATCACACAAGGATGGAGAATACTGGCCGCGACATGTACCCATATTCCGTCATCCGATCCCGTTGACCCCTGTCATTCAATAGCTTATATCAAGGAGGGATGGCAGTGCTGGTGCGGAATACAATTGCGGCAACACAACATCTAACAACAGAAAAGTGGTGCGAGCACACGTTGATTTAAATCCACAGCCGAGATATAGGAAGTGTACAGAACGTTTTCGTCCTCAGTATGTACTGCAGACCAGCCGAGGAGGGCCTTGACCTGGCGGGTACAATTCAGGATGCCATGGACAGCTATAGACTTTCGCTCGTGATAAGTGATTTCAATGCAGCGCATATGACGTGAGGGTATAAATTCTACTAGAAAAGAGGGAGGTAACTAGCTAACCTCATGTATCAGCACAATTTGGCCTTGCTCAATGAACCAGGCACACCCACACGAATAAGTAGTAGCACTGCCAGCAGCACTGCGCTATATACGCCGACGACATCTCGCTCTGGATGACGAAAGCAGGCTCCTTAGGATGGATCCAAGACACGCTGCAGGCAGCCGCAGATGTCATGGACAAAAAAGGCTGTGGCCTTAAATGCTCCCCAGGTAAATCAGCAACGTTTATCATCCGGCCAGGGGCGCCAAAGAAATAAAATCAGGACGTAAAAGTTAGCCTAGAGAGCTAAGTCATCCTACCTTGCCCCAGAACAAAAATTGTCGGTTTAGTCGTCCACGCCGACAACAGGGCACCTATATCCGTTGGAAAACTGAAGTGTACGTCGGAACAAATCCTTCATGTGGTCCGACGGCTGGCGCCAGGAAGATGAGGCCTGAAGGAAAGGGACACACTTTGGCTCGTCCAAACCTTTGTGGTGACCAGAATCATGTATGTAGCAACTTATCTCCTCCCGAACAAAGGGGAAACACAGGTGCTGGATGTCATCATCCGCAAGGCCGTCAAGCAAGCTATTGGAGTTCCTATGAGCGCGTGTACATGCAAACTCTTGGAAATGGGCTTGTATAACTCGGTGGACGAGCTCATTCAGGCCCATCTCGCCAATCAGAAGCAAAGGCTGAGCCATTTAAAGTGGGTCGACGCATCTTGCAGAAAATCGTCTGAATGCCGACGGCATCTGACGACAGAGACCAGTTGCCAGATGAATAGCTTGAAGCCATCAAAGCCAATCCGATCCCAAAGAACATGAGTGCACTACGGTGGCAGTGGGGAGGCAAGAGCTCGTGCTCTCAACCGGCTTCTGGAAAAAGAAGGGTTATCTACCGGACGCCTCCATAAGTGAAGGTACGAACCGGTCAACAGCAACAGTGACGGGCACGCAAGAGCTACTGACATGTGCATCCGCTGAAGTTGAGAACGTTGAAGAGGCAGATGAGCTGGCGATTGCTCTGGACCTTACCCTACCGGGCGAGACCAAAGCGGTTACAGATTCGCAGAAAGCCTACAGAAGCTTCCAGTATAGCTTGGTGTCCCGGTTGGCCCTCAGAGTGTTCAAAGAGAGAAACCTCGGAAAGAAACTGTAGAACTAGTGTGAGTACCGGCCCATTCTGCGGTGGAGGGTGACGAGCACTGAGCACTGACAGCAGGCCTGAGCACTGAGCACTGACTGACTATCGGGCCACTTCCGCAGTAGAGGCGAAAAACCAAACATTGCTTACCTACAGGGACATAACTGCTGATTACATGTATAACAGGCGGAAGCTCCCAGCACCACACGCAAAACTCACGAAGGAACATCAAACTATATACAGGGAAATGCAGACAGAGTCCTTTGCGCACCCCCATCTACTAAATCGCATGTTCCGAAATCAATTTGAAGAAGCTTGCCTAGTCTGTAAAAAAAATTCTGCACTCTCCAGCACATGATAGGAGAGTGTAGGTGTAGCCCGAAGCACCCGCCACCCTTACCTGAACCTCGCCCCACCACACCAACCATCTTTAACGAGATGGGGGATCTTGCTGAACCCCCCTCCCTCCCCCCCGGCCCTGGAGGATCAGCTACGGCTGGTCACCAGGGGCCAGGCAGCGAGAGCAGTATATGGATTCCCGCGAAGAAGAAACCATCTTCGTCCATTGTGGACTTCGCAATGAAGGTCCCGAAAATAAACTTCGCTCTCTCTCTCAACGAATTATTGAAGAAATAATAGTAATTTTGACCATTACATCATTCAGATATTGCATTAGAACCTTCGTGCAGAAACGTCAGATCCACTGCTTTGCCGCGAGGTTGTTCGTAGTCAAAATAACAAAATTTGATTGATTGATTGATTGATTGATTGATTGATTGATTGATTGACTGATTGATTGATTGATTGATTGAAAACTGCTTTATGGCGATTAGTAAGCGAGCTTCAGCGTCCCGTACGCGGCACGGGTGGGCCCAGCGTGCCTACCTTGTCCGTGCGGACGAAGGAAACAGCCCACCGATGATAGGCGAAAGGAAAGTCTTTGGTGGTGGCGTCCCGGTGCAGGTCTCGTGTGACGGACCGCGTGGCGATGAACGTGAACACTCCCGTGTTGGAGCGATCGTTGAGCCGTGTGAAGCGGTACAGTAACGCCATGCCGCCGTGCCACTCGCAACCTGCACAGACGGGAGAGAAGCAACCTCAGAGCTCTGTTGCACAGCAAAGATCGCTGCCAGAACAGCCTGCAAGATCGTCGTGCAGGGGCGACAATCTTCAAGAAGAGGAGGAAAGCGTGAACGACAGAGCAAGCAATGTCCCGGGCAAGGCACAATGTGCAATGAAGCAACCACCGAAATAGTCGCTTTACATCCGCCTTCTGGGGTAAGGAGACGATTTATCATGCGCTTAGAGCAAGACAAAGATATCCAGTGTGTTCCGTGGCGGGTGCAGCCCTTCACGGCGCGGTGTTACGAAGGCGTGATGACGGCGCCTTCCGTAGCGACGACACACTCCGACGCCGCCATACTTTTGCCCAGATGGGGAGTATGCGAACGAGCGTTGCTTGCATATACGCCTAACGTTAGTGGTTGCGCACAGCTTCCATTATCTTTAAACACAAATTTAAAACCCCACCATTACCAAAAACGTAAATCTGGTGGCATTCGTGTGGAAGGGTTATTTTATACGCATTCAAAGGCGTTCGCCGTAGCAATGCGTCAACTTTAAACGTCAGAAACTTTTGCGACCACACACGACTGCTGGATAAGCCCCAGTCAGAAACGTTTTCGACCACACACGACTGTGCTGGATAAGCCCCAATCCCGCCCCGTACACACTCTATTGAAGTTATTTCACGTCATGCAAGTTATGCTGAAAGTGAGATTACGCTCTGGCATCGATAATCTGGTATGCACAAGAGACGAGATTCTGAAACACGCCAGCTCCTTTCCTGTACTTACTGTGTTTTCAGTTCGCTTTATTATGCGAATCAGCTCCAAGAACGTCCGATATCGCCTTTTACGCATCCAAGAGCTCTTTCATGCGAGACCACCTTTCCCCAAATTCGGGCTATGCGCCTTTATCCCCGGAAATGGCGTTCGAAAGGTCTGTCATGTGTAGTAAAGTCACGTTACTGTGCTGCGTTTTAAGGGTTAATAACCATGTTCGCACAACGCCGAAAAAAAAAACAACTTGCTGACAGCTGTACGGACCCATAATTCTAAAAACAGCGGCCGAAGATCATATTACGGTGCTACAATGTTGCTACGACATGGACCTTCTGGTTTATGATGCAATACTTTGGGATCTTGCCTGCGACGTCTCTTCGTTTTTTTTTTTCTGTATGCATCCACAGACGGGTCATTTTCCGCACTCCCTCACAAGCACACCTCCTGCCTGCCCTTACCCAGCTCCTTGGCAGTGTGCTTGCTTCTTGTGAGGAGCCTGGGATCTGGCTCTCGGGCAATCCCAGAGTGTAATTTGATTCTAAGCGCTTAATCCACGTGTTTAACTCATTACCATGGTAGCGGCCCTGATTGCTGCTGCTGCTAAAAAAGTGGAATGCGAGACAATTATACGAGGTGTTCCATTAGCAGTTGCCGGTGAAATAGCGTCATCTGGCATCACTTAGCGACGGAGAAATATTCCTTTTTCAATTAATAAACAGCAACGTAACTGGTGTTAAAGCTGACTCCCATTGAAGCTCCGCCTACAGCAAAACCCTTAGAACTCCAGCTCAGTTAGCGATAGGAAAGTTTTCTTTTTCAATTTATCAACAGCAACAACATGTTTTATCAAGGGTCTGAACGTTGGCTCCCGAACTATTTAAGAAGTCTAGACAGAACTAACGGCTCATATGCCAGAAGCTGAGCGCAACGCGAACCGTGGTGAAGTGGATCAACAAACATCAAAATGCACACAGAAATAAAGTAAGCGAAGTCCCATATATAACTTTGGCTCACACGTGAATGTTTCATACACACCCGATTACATGGGGTGAGACAGCGTATAGCAAAACCTAGGCGGCACAGCACGTCATCCGGTGTAATAATACTTTTGGAATTAAAAAGTCCCAAAAGACGTGAAAACGTGCATCATTTACGAAAATGGCGTCATTTGTAAATACAGGGAGAGTGCAACCGGTAAACCCCCCATGCACCACGGCATACCCACCGCCGTGGCCCAGCACCTAAGACGTTGTGCTGCTGAGCACAAGAACACGGGCTCGATTCCTATTTGCGGCGGTTGTTTTACCGGGGAAGCGTTACCAGGCTGATGTCAGTGAAACTGGCGCACTCTCCAGCCGTGCGTCGTTCTCACGCCGTTACACCAAAGCGGCAGTGGCGACAACAGCTGCACTTGCGTCTTCTAGCTAAAACAACCGTGGCAGAGACGGGAATCAAGCCGATGGACGCGCGATGACAGGCAAGTGACTTAACCCCTATTCTGCGCCGACGCCCCCAGGAACCCGGCGTCAGGGGTACCTTAAATGCGAACTAAACGGTGTGGGAATCGTTGAAGGTAGGAGACGGCTTTTCGACGCAAACACTTATTTATTTAAGGGTTATATGGAGCTACAGCAAACCGTGCGTCTCCTTATAAGACACTGCGCTGAGTTGAAAATGACGAAGACGAAGGACGGGGAGACACAAGATGCACACATACGAAGCGCTTTCGCATGTGTGCATCTTGTGTCTGGTCGCCCTTCGCCTTCGTCATTGTCAACTTAGCTCAGTGTTATACAAGTAGTAATGTAGCAAATAGCCCAGAAGCAAGGTCTCATTTACTATACGTGCGTCTCGTTAGCCTTTTGTTCGCGCCATCTTTTTTTCTCTCCCTCTCTTCTTCTCTTGGCTTGGATTCTTGCGGTGGCGTGTCGTTTGCTAGTCGGGTCAAGCTCTTCGTTTAAAGTTTCGGCTTCGGTTTTTCCACACACATCCCCCCCCCCCCCCCCCCCGTTCGCCTCCGAATGATGGAAGTCACTTGCTTTTAGAGCTACGTTATTTACAATGGGTACACTAGTTGTATCGGTCACTTGAGCTTTGACTCTTCGGGCATTCTCAGGAGGCACGACTGGATCTTCGCATCTCGTCTTGGGAACACCTTTTGGATTCTGGCAAGGCTCCATTGTTGCCGGGGTAGTTGAGAGTCTCGAAGGAGAACCATGTTCCCAACCGCAAGGATTTTACCTCGGCGTTCTTTTCTGTTGTGGAGATTTCGTAGCTCTGCCGAGTATTCCTTTCTCCATTCACTCCAGAAGGGATTGATGGCCAGCTTTCGACGGGTCCACAGCCTGTGCAGACTGACGTCATGATGTCAATACTGTCGTCCCTCACTTGGTAGCGTTGCCATTCGTTTGCTCGTCAAGAAAAGGGAAGGACATAATGGTTCCAGTTCCCCCGGCTCATGGTAGAGTCGAGTTAACCGTCTGGAGTTCAGCACTGCATCTACTTCTTAAGCACTGTTGCAAGCTCATCGAATGACAAATATCTTGAGCCAATTACTTTCATCAGTGCAAGCTTTGTGGGTTCAACGACACGTTCGTAAAACCCACCTCACCATGGGGCAGGCTCAACTATGAACTTTTATTCAATGCGTGCGTTTGAGATGAAATAGTGTTGCGGGATTGCGAATTCGGCTTCGAGAGCTGCAAAAGTTCTTTGTTTGCTCTTTTAGAAGTCATAGCGTTGTCGCTGTACATGACTCGAGGGATTCCTCTTCTGGATATGAATCGTCCGAGTGCCATCTGTCACGGAAAGGACCGAACCGGGACCCGAACGGGAGCCGACCCGAACGGGAACAGGATGGCACCCTATGTACAATGATAATGATTCGAGAGGTATGTTGCTGGGGCCACTTCTTCCTCCTCGCTACTATTTCCAACATCCTCCCGACCTCAAAGAAAGGAGGTAAACTATTATATCAAGCACAGCGTGATCATTCCAATGTTCCGGGTTAACACAAAGCCGAGTCGGGGCAGTCCTATGTCAGTCCGGGGCAGCGCAGAGCGCACTTCCTCCACCACCGGTGCTTGTATCGTCTGTCCAAACGACGGAGTGTAGAGGAGAGCCACGTGAGGTAGGGCACATAGCTCGCTCTGTTAGCGAAACAGTGCATAGGAAGCTTATCGCGCGAAGAGTACGTCTGAAGTTGTTGCGACGCCTTGAGGCGGTGTAGGATCTGGCCTGCACATCGTTGCTTGGAATGTTTCCCCGTTCTTCTTGTGGGCACCTTCTTCGCTGCAGTTGTGAGAGCGGTTCTTTTTTGCCAGAAAATCCAAAAGATGCCCCTCTTCTGCCTTTCTTCTTGGTGTTTGGTGCTTCTCCCCTTTTCTCCCTGCTTGCGCTTTCGTTGCGTCCTGTATTTATCTTGGGTAGTAGTTTTCGCACGCCCCCTAGAATCGGTAACGTTAGCATTCATCGAAGCCTTTCTGTTCGCGACGACAGAAGATACCGTGCGGGGTAGCCTATTCTGGGTGGCGCGGTCGTTTCCTGTGTCGGATTCGGGTAATTCACTTTTGGGGTTGTGGCAGTTCCAAGTTTCTGGCAGCGCTGAAGGCAATAAAGCGCTATTTGTAAAATTACCGGTGTCTGATTCTCGCTTAAGGTCCTGTTTCGGTTCGCCTATCAAGCTTATGCTGGGATTATCGTTCATTCTTCGTCAGTTACGCCCGTCAGTAATGCCGCCGACCCGCTGACAGACGTGCTTTAACTGTTTGAGCTGTAATCTGGAAACGAAGGTAGGCCTCCATGTTTCAGACTGCGCCTCATTCGTTCGCGAATCGTCCTTTTTCGAGACGCTCGCAAATCTTTAATAACTGCTCCTAACTTCCATTTTGTCGTTACGATGGTGTTTGCCCATGTTTCGGCCCTTTCGATTTCCTCGGCAATCTCGTCAATGGCAACGAGGTCTCGATTTTGCCGTCCATTTCTTTGAGAGCTTGCTCTTTCTCTATCAAAGACTGGTTCCAGCTAGAGAGCTGCACTAGCGAGGGCGGTCCATATGAAAGATGCAGCTCAACTCGTTTTATAATCGCCGATACTTCTTCACGTACCTGGAGTCGTTGATAAAGAAGATTCTCCATCGTTTTCCTCGGCGTTGGTAAGTCCTAAAGATCGTTGGGAGAAGGTCCAGGAAAAGCCGCTAGGCGTTCCTTGTGGTGGCTACGATCAAGCACGCGTCGTTACATGGCAGGAATGTGGTGCCTTGATCGTGATTGCCTTTTGTCCATGTGCTTGAAGCTCGTTCCCCTCGGGTCGTTTCCTTGTTCTTCAAGCTCGTTCTGCCTCAGGTCCAACGGTCCTCTCCCCACGGCTCACGTTGTCGTTGGTTGGTAGCCCGCTCGGACCTTCCACCGCTGAGTTCCCTTGGCGCGGCTCCAGACGAGGACACAAATGCACCGGCGGAAACTTCTCGAAGGTCGATGGGGCCGGCGCTCGTTAGGGTGTCTCACGTCTGTGAAAGCCGCTTCTCCCGTCGTTTCGGCACCATGCCGCGGAAAGGACCGAGCTGGGACCTGAACGGGAGCCGCCGCTTTAATGGGACAGGATGGAACAATATGTACAATGATAATGCTTCGAGAGGTATGTTGCTGGGGCCACTTCTTCCTCCTCGCTACTATTTCCAACAACATAAAACCATTCAGTGGACATGTCTAGCGAGCTCTAAGTGAACCGCTCTGGTTACGGCACAAGTGAACAATGTCACGTACGGCTTGTGGATTGCGCTCTCTCCTTTAACCAGAAGCGGTCCCGCAAAGTCGACTCCCGTGGCTTCGAACAGTTGTGCAGAAGAACGGAAAGTTGGGCTAGTTGGTATGTGTTGATCTTGGTGGAAAACAAAAGCGCTCAAAAAACAGGGACGAAGGAAGACGTAGACAGCACGACAGCAACAGAAAGCGCCCTGCTGTCTACGTCTTCCTTCGTCCCTATTTTTTGAGCGCTTTTGTTTTCCACCATTCGAACAGTTGTGCCGCAGTGACTCGGTCTCGCGGAAGCGGTGCGATTACCTCGGTGGCTAGACGAAGATTGAAGCTCTGACGGGCCATGCACCTCTTGATTATTATATTCACCAGTTGGCGTGCCCGTGCCACGAAGAATTTCTCTCTCAGCTGTACGAGAGTGTCCCGCACTCCTCCGTGCAGCACTTGGTGTTGACATCTGCGAGCGATCAGTTCCGCCAACCGGTGGCCGTTTGTTAACACGATGGGATGCTGCTCGTTGTACGGCCTCTCACTTTGCTGAAGCCTGCCTGTGATTCCGAGCACAGAGTCATTGTCCATGAACACTGGAATATCTCGGAGTGGTGAATCCACGGGAAAACGTTCGCCCTTTTGTGTGCACTTAGTTTCTCCCTGCAGAACTTCAGGATGTGCTAGCCTTAACCAGTATTACTTGGCTTCATCCAGTGCGCCTGTCATTAACGAGCCAGATTAATTGTTGGTATGGTGCAGCTTGTGAACGTATCTCAGAATCCGTGCAGTCACACGGAGAAGTTTCGTTGCTTCACTGCATCGTGTTATGCCAAGCAGTGGAGCTCGTAGCTTATGGAGCTGCCGGAACTTTTCTTTATTCTGTTGCCGCTGAGTCGTGCTGGGTGGTAAGTGATTCGGCCAGAATCTCTCGGGCATCCCCATTCGCGGAGGTCCTTTCCTCCAGATGGAACATTCGACAAGCTGCTTACCGCTATAACCATGAGTCATGCAGTCTGATGGATTTCCGAATCCAGGACAGTGTCTCCAAAACGCAGGGTTCATGATCTATAGTAGGGCTACAGTCGAGTGTCGAGCTACAGTCTAGTCTGTCTAGAAGTATGTCTCCTGCGGTCGTTCCTTCAAGTCGGTTGTGATTTACCGGGTCAGACTAGCTGCCAACAAACAAGCCATCAGCTCCAGTCTCGGCAGTGTCAGCCGCCTGTAACACAAATGTACGCCACTGTCCCGTAGGCTACAGGGCTAGCATCAGCAAACACATGCAGCACTGTTTTCTGCGCGAGTACAGTTGTGGCAGCAGGGTAGCAACGTTGCATACGCACTCTCTGCAGTTAGGTCAGTTCACAACACCACTGCACCCACTTAGTCTCTTAAGTCCTGCGGTAGCACTTCGTCCCACTCCACGTTTCGTTGCCAGAGTTCTTGGAATAGAGTTATGGCTCTAACCGTGAATGGTGTCAGCCACCCAAGCGGATCATACAGTCGAGCATTCGTTTTCAGCACTATTCTTTTTGCGCTTTTTCAAGGATCGGGTGGTGCACTCGTTGTCGGTGTGACTGTGAGCTCGTCGCTGATGGGGTTCCATGTTAATCCCAGCACCTCGAGAACAGCTGAGAGGTATTTTACATGCTTGGAATCTTGACTGTCACTGATGTGTTCACCCCCTTCTTTGCTGTTCGTTGTCCGTTTGTGCAGTCTCATGGAGGCAGCATTGAAGGCAGAATTAGCTTCCGTGTAAATCTTCAAGGCTTCTTCCTCATTTTATGCTCCCGCTAGGAGGTTGTCCACCTACAAACAATCAGCTAGAATTCTTGCAGTGTCTGGATACTCTCCTTTCATGCTACCAAGGTGGTTATTTAGCGTCGCTGTAAGTAGGAAGGCACTTGCTGTTGTTCCGAACGGGACCCTCGTCAACTGCCACGCCTGTAGTTTTGGCTTCAACCCAGTCGTTCCTGGCGCTGTCTCGTACCAAACGAATCTCAAGGCATCTCGGTCTTCTCGTATTCCGATTTACAGAAATGCCTTTTCGATGTTTACAACTAACCCAATTTTGTGCCTCCGAAAGTTAAAGGAGCCATGAAGAGAAAACACAAGTTTGGTTCATTCAAAAGATTGTCTCGTTAGAATACTGACACCACTTTTAACGTAAACTTCGCTCAAATAAGCTACATAATTAGGAAAAACGGGAATGGTCATGCGACCCACCAGCTCATTTCCCGCAACAGAACCTATGATGTCACATGAGCTAAGCTCTGCGATTGGCGGAGGCTGGCAGAAGCAGACGCAAATTAGGTAGAGCTTACAAACTAGACGAACGAGCGATTTGCGCTTAAATTTAGGGCACATTCTTTACAAAGCAATAAGAATGATGGGACAAACAGTGGAAGTTACGAAAGCACATGTAAACATAGAAGTACTGATGCGTTCTGCTGTTCGTACTGCGCACAGCATGCTTGGTTTAGCTGCACAGCACTACGGGGCTTGGGGTTGTCTCAGACTACACTGGCCGATTGACGCAAGCAACGGTGTCTTACGTGACCCCATTTGTCGAGCGAGCACTGTTTCAGGGAACGAATATTTTCTCCCAGAACAAAAACAAGCCAGGTTTAAATGCGGGCAAGAACAAACCAAACGCTGGCCACGATATGGTGGCGCCATCTAGGTTACGGAACGTAAAGAAACGCGGGAACAAACCAACACCGCTGTACAGGGTGGAGACAACCTTTGAACGGTCCCGTGCCGCCGCAATTGGGCCAACGGGCTCAACGCGTTATTCTTTTCGTTTCCCACGAGACCTAGCAACGCGAAACAGACAATATGATTCAAACTGCTTCAGTAAACCGCGTTGCGGCGATAATTTTAGCGCGGTTTTGACACAATGACTTGCTTCGGCGGCGAGCGAGCAACCGAAAATGGCGGCGCCAGCGTATACGTGTCTCTACCCTGTACGGCGGATGCGTGAATGAAGGTATTCTAGGCTGCAGAGCGGTCGGTTCCTGTGATGTCATTTGGGACCACGAAAACGCACGGTTGAGCGGGAAAATCAAAATTTTAACCTAAATTGTTTAATTTCATTGGGAAGTGCGAGATGCGTTTGGCATTACAGGAGGCGATGGTGTGTGTGTTGTGGACGCCTTTGTTGCGCGATGAAATGCGACGTTGTGCTTCTGCGGGTGGATAGTGCTTCACATGTTCTGGGTTATCTTTCTCGAGCGACGTACGACTCAACCTCGCATGGGGTATGTGCAGTGTGCGCGGCTAAAAGCCATCTCGGCTTGTGCACCAGAGTTAAGTGACTTGCTGTTCGTCCCCGAAACCACGCGCGAGGTGAGTGCCGAATTTACGACGGGCAGCTTCCTAAGGAGGAAGCACCCCTCGTCTCTCAATCGCGGTTCAGACTTGCAACGCATGTTGTGACGTTGTGTTCGTTCGAAACGCATCTCTGGATTGTTTTGAAGTTGAATAAAATGTGTGCGTCAAACCCGGGCATTCGGCTCAGGGCGTTCTCCGCGATTGCACGAAAGAAGTGCCTCGAGGCTTCAACGCTTTTTATATGGAACGTACTCAGGTAAGAGAATATCCATGTCGTGTTATGGCCGTGTTGAATTCAATACAAACGGTTAAGCGTTTGTTTACACTTGTTTCGTTTGCCGTAAAATGTCCAAGCACTCCGGCACTACGCTGGCAGATCAGTCGGCGAGCCGACGCTGAGCAGACGAGTCATCTCTTTGCCGGAAGTGCGTGAAAAAGTCGCCCAATAGCAGGATGTCTAGCTCATGACGAACATCTGGGAATCGATGACGTAGACATGTGAAGATGGCGGCGTCCAAAAACACGAAGGGAAGGGTGAGAAAAAAGCGACAAACTTTGCAACAAAAGTGTGAGCTTTCCGCTGCGCGTAAAAGAGTAATACTTGGCACAGGTGACGTTGACGACCCAATATAACGATTGCGCTAGTTCATTTAGTGTGCTCAAAACGCCTTTCAGGGACCCTTTAAGGGTGGTGAAAATTGTGCTAGGCATTGTTATCAGAGCTTATTTCAAAAGCGGCGATCAGATATCGTCCGCGATGATAAGCTTACGCTGACCCAACGTTTATAGATAGTATCTATAAACGTTGCGCTGACCGGCCGCGGAGGTTCGGCGGTCCGACCGGCACAAGCCGCGGCGCGCAGTGCGTCGAGCGGCCGAAAGATGGCGCTACCTGCGCGAAAGCATCGAAAAGGCTACGGCAGATGTCTTGGTCACCGATCATTCAAACAGAAATTATAGCTCAAATAAAGTCCCACATGCGAGAAAGGGGATGATAGTGTGGTGAAAAGTTGTATTAGGGAGTGTCATTCGCAGTTGCAGAGATAGCGGCGATCAAATATCCGCCACGATGCTAAGCCTAAAGTTCCCATCATCAGAGCCGACTCGAGCAACGCAAGCCGGATGCGGGCTGTTGGGGACACCCCTCTTCTAAAACTCGCCGCGCGCGAGCGCCTTTTGTTTGCGCCATCCTTTTTGTTTCTCTCCCTCTCTCTTCTTCTCTTGGCTTGGATTCTTCCGGTGGCATGTCGTTGGCTATGACGGGCCAAGCTTTTCGTTTAAAGTTTCGGTTTCAGTTTTTCCCCAAAGGGTGTCAAGAGGAGAAATACAACCCAAATAAAAGGAGTGCGCCTCTCCAGGCTTCAAAGCGTGCGCCGCAGAAATAACTAGTCATAAATAACTAAAAGCTACGACGCAACTTTTCGCGAACTCACCAGTCGAGTAGCGGGGCTACATACTCACGTAGATTTATCAGAAAAACCTTTGGTTACTCTTCTCCATTGTACACTGTGCACCAGTTGGCCTTCACTCCTCTTTATTTATTTATTTATTTATTTATTTATTTATTTATTTATTTATTTATTTATTTGTTTGTTTATTTATTTATTTCACATACCCTCATGCGCAAAGGCGTTGTAGAGGGGAGTGGGCAAAACAATACATAGTTTGTTGAAATGTCACGGCAAAGTAAAACATTTTTTTGGCTGCGAAATACAAACCAAAGCAAAACCATCAAACTTTTAACAACGTACTCTACGCAGATATACACGAAACTGTGCCAAAATACACCGTAATCATGCAGGAATTGACCAACAAGCAGGGAATCGCACATGTAAACAAAAGTGGTAACCGCGTTTCACATAATCACGCAGGATTATCGCATTGCATAAATGCAGACAATAGTCTGGCGAAAAAGACAATGATTGCAAATGGATACGATCTCTGATGGAAGGCGATTCCACTCTGTAGAGGCATGAGGTATAAATGAATGTTAAAATGTCTTCGTCCGACAAAATGTATATCCAACTTTGTTGTGATGGTCCACGCGCAAAGAACGATAAGTGGGCAATAAAATTAGTTGCTCTCTCAAAGAAGGGCGATAATAAACTATACGAAAAAGGCATAGACGAAACAGTTTCCTGCGTAAGGACAAAAGGGGAAGGCACAAAGGTTTCATTGTTAAAGCACTGGCGGTACGGTTATAATTGGACAGTACAAAGTGGGCAGCGTTATTTTGCATGAGAGCTCGATGTTCTGTTCAAGGATGCATAACAAGGGTCCGAAATAGCAGCAGCATACTCGAGTTTGGGGCGGACAAGCGACTTGCAGGGCAGCAATTTTCGCCACGATGGGGCCTTGCTAAAATTACGACGCAAAAATCCCAGCATCTTATTAGCTTTCTTTGTAATTGTGTCGATTTGGTGTTTCCAGGATAATGTTGGGGTTATAATTACACTACGTATTTGTAACTGTTTACAACTTCGATACAAGCGCCATTTAGTGTATACACTCATGGGGGTGATTACCGTCGCGAAGCGCGCATTGACTTGTATTTTGACTCACTTAATGCGGGGCTCCGCCACTTTACGCCGACGATAAAGGTGAAAACGTTCTTACAGCCACACCGCGCGAATGGTGAGAACAAGCGGAAAAGCCCACGTTTTCGGCTGCGTGGGGATTGAGCACGCATGTTCCGTTATGGTCCGAACGAGCTTGTGCTTCAGTAAATTTTTTTTGAAATACGATAGTTTTTCTCGGGCTACTTAAACCCAAAAAAACAAGGCCTGTCTCTCTGCTCCTCGATTCAGCCATCCGGCCAAAAGTGAAAAGAATTCTTGAACGCGAAGTTTATATAGCCAAAACTTTTCCGCACCACTAAATATGGAAACATACCTTATACTTGTAAACATTGTTGAGCAAAACGAAAAAAAAAAGGGGGGGATATCTGAGGCAAAACATCAATCCCCAACTAGTGCTAACAGTGTTTTTTCAATCGAAAATAAACGCGTGCTTGATACTTGGGATAGCAGAGAAAAAATACGCGTTAAAAAAATTTTGACCCAAATGTACCAAAATAGCTCGCAAGAACCTGGACATCGTGGCAGTGTTCCAAGTTCAAGAGCAACAAAAGGTTCCAGAAAGTGGCGGGAGACGTGGAACCCGGTAAAATTTAACTGACTTTAGCAAACCTGCCCCGTGTTTACCGTGGGGTGATCGAAAGGGAGGGGAAGAGCACGAGAGGCGGGCGGGGGAGAGAGGAAAGTAAATCACGAGGCAGAGGCGGCAGAAGACTATCGTCTGTCGACGACACCTGCAGCGAAGTGAGCAGATATGTGGCCAATTCTTTCCTGCCGCCCACAGGGCTTCCTTGTTGCCTTTGGATAAGCAAATGGGAACGTCGTGGGCACGTCGGCCCAGGTAATGCTGTAGTAATTTTTCTTTCTGCTGCGCTTCCGGCCTGCACATCGCCACGTAGCGAGTACGTCGGGCAAGCTAAACGCAAGGGCGATGTTTCTGGCGACGGACGCGCGGTACGCTCTTTCGAACATGATCCTCCATATTAACCCTCCTTTTTCCACCGTCACTGCCTGTATTACAGGGGGCCGAAATTCAAGGTCATCCGGTACGAAATTATTGCAAATTATTTTGAGGGCTAGGAGAGCGGCGGTACTATTCGCCCGGCGCCATTCGGTACAACGCAGAAGTCAAGGAAACTGAAGCAGTTGTGCTCACAACGCGACCAGAATTGCTATCGCGCTTGAGGGAAAAGTAATACAAGATTGACGATCACCAAGGTAGGGTCACTGAAGGTACAGAAAAAAAACAGAGAACAGCCGTAGAAACTGCAATGCTGATGCTACGGAGAAAAGCTTCACACTGTGGAAATAAAATACCTTCACTTCCGCGACACCTTTCCCGATGCACGCTGAATAATATGGGACTTCTTCTAAGTTGCATCTTTCCTCCATCCATAAACGGTCGGAGATCGCATTTAGAGGCATTCCACACATTAATTTCATTAGAAACTTCCAGATGTCATCAATAGTCCTGCGTGATATGCAGATTTCGGCGCGCGTTAAAGATCCCCAGGTGGTCCAAATTAATCCGGAGACCTCCACTACGTCGCGCCTCATCGCCTGTGTAGCGTCGGCGAGTTAAACCTCATAATCAATCAATCAATCCACGTGATTTGCAGTCTGCCGCACTGGAGAACTTACTAACGTAAATAGAAAGAACCAAGAAAAGAGAAATTGAGAAACCTCTCCCCTCAGAGCGACGGCTCATGCCCAAACTGAGTGGCCCGCTAGCGAGCATGCACGCAACGAGGAAGCTGTGTCAACTACACTGCGTCGGGGACGGAGTGCTGGGCGCATCCACGCTTCCGCACAAGCTGAAAACCGCTGAAGGCGCCGTGGCACTGATGGCGCGCCATGCCAGCCAAGGTCTCGTAGGGATATTTTAAAGCGAAGCTTTATATGGCCAGGCGAAAGGAAAATACTGCGGTCCTAGGCACGTGGAAAGCCCCTCCGAAGAAACGCGGAGCGCATGCGCGAAAAAAACCAGGTTGGAGAGGCATTAGAAGTAAGGGGGAGGGAGCGTTAGTCTCACAGCAGAGAGCGGGCGCAGCGAGCTGCTGCGTTAAGCACAGCTGAAGTGCTAACGGAGGGCAGGGGCAGCGGCGGTGCGGTTACTTCGAAATGGTTAGGCCACGCTTCAGACGCACTCCCGAGGAGCAGGCCGTATACAATCAGCGCGGCCGCGAGCAGGAACGGGAACGAGCTCGCCTACGCCACGCCGATGCTGAAGCCCGAACACAACAGGCTTTAATGAACCATAGCAAGTAGCACACCGACCGCACGTTACAGCTTTGCTGGTTAGCCATCTACACGGAGTGCGTGGGCGCATTTTTTGGGACAGAGCGTTATATTCACGCCCGTGCCGCCAAACCACAAGGGGCTTCGAAGTTCGACCTAATAAGGCTGGCACTAGGCTCAGCAACTTGGTGAGATGACTTCGATTCCAAGGTACTACAGTTGCAGTTTCCAGTAGCTTATCGTTCATTCGCCTACAGGCACTATGATTGCGTAAGTATAAGTGTTCATATATTTCATTCCCACAACTTCGTTTGCCTCATCATGCCCCTGCACATGTTAAACATATTGCGACGAGTAATCGCCATCGTGGAACCTACACACTGCCAGAGTTCAAGAATCAGTTCACGGCAACGAGCATTTTCCGGAACAGACCATTTCGCGAACCACCACAATTTTTGTTTTATTGTTGTATTCAAACCGGACATGAGCCGGAACCAAATTACGTCTGCTCGAAACCGGAGCAACTTTTCATCTCGTTCCTGCTCAATACAGCGATAATAATAGCGGTCTCTACCCCCATCCCAGCTTTCAAGGACGGGTCATTTCCTGGATTCTGTGCGCTTCCCGTCCCCTCTTCCGGCCCCGGTGCACTCGGCCAGAGAGAGGGGGATCCGTGCTCGCCCGCTCTGTTTGCACGCACCCGGAGAGACTCGAGCCCGCAAACGGTTTTCTTTGCGCTCCGGCGAGCGCTATTTGCGCGCGGACGAACCTTGCACGCTGGTCCGCGCAGCGACAGCCTCAAGATGCTCCGTTGGCGTCACTTCCCGTGTCTTTTGAGCCTTCCTTGCTAATGTTGTTTGCTTCCTGCATGACGGCTTGTTTGACAGCACGTAATGAAGACGTGTTTTCTCCGATCTCCTCCGATCTGGCTCTCCCCTCGGGGGAAATAAGCGCGCGTTGGTCGAAGACAAGTATAGCCGACCTCGCTGGCTGGCGACCGCTGTGAGGAGGCGTGCGGCCCAACTGATCTCCCTACTGGCGCGAAAAAAGCTCGCCACTATCACGCTGCAGAAAGGACGAGTTTCGTCTGACGAGTTCAACATAACGTCGATTCGGTTAAGCACAAACGGCTTGTTTAACTGTTATGGACTACTTTGTCCCGAAAGAGCATAGAAGGGTCCATGTAAGCGGACGTGCAACTCTGCTTCATTCAGAAGCTTGTCAGCAATAAAAGCGTCATTTGATTTTATTCAAACTGCTCCTAATTAGGCTAGATTGTTGGGAGAACTTAAGAACGGGTGGAAGCAACGCAGTGAGTTTCCGTGTGATGTTGGTGCTGTACGAGCGGACATGAACGGACGGCGCCGGTAAACGCAACGTGAAATAAAAATGATTGTGAGCTTGAGAAGCAAAGTAACTGGTAAGTGTATTTGAAATTAAAATATAGATACTTTGCAGCGATATGATAAAATTCGACTGTCAACGCTGGGAAAATTTGCGTGAAATCAACAAAAATTATGTCTGTGACGAAAGATGCAATTCCGACTGCAATGTAGCGGTACATAATTTTGTGATTGATATTCGAACATTTCGCTTTCTTGAAGTTGGCGCGGTGCTGTCGAAAGCACTGAACGTCCGATTAAGACTGCACTGTGGAATTACAGCCAAATGATTTCCTAAACGGAACCTCAATATTCCTTAGCAAGAAGAACGGTACCGACGAGCACGGCCGTCCGCGTCCACAGCGTTTGACAGGCGAAGTGCCTAACTCGATGGTATGTGTTTAATCCGCGATAGGCCTACTGTGCTGGAGTGATTATTATTATAATTATTATTATTATTATTATTATTATTATTATTATTATCATCATCATCATCAGCAGCAGCAGCAGCAGCAGCAGCATGCTGCTGCTGATGATGCTGATGATGATGATGTTAGTGGCCTACCCTTTGTAACGAGGTGGTGTTAGTTACACAGGGACCTAGCCTTCGAAAGAAAGGTTCCCTTTATGGTTAGCGCTATATATAGTCTCTCTTTGTTCGAATATCTTTTGGGCTTTTTCTGTGTTTGTTTTCCTCCGGAGTTGGAATTTGGTCAGCATGAAGCGCCCTCTCGTGATATTCCACGGCGGGTAGAACAACAGCCGAAACCCTACAGATATTTACAGTGGGTACAAAGCGCGTAGCCGCACGGAATTGGTTTTTATAGACATTTAGCGTGTTTCATCCGCACCATGATGGCTAGTATACCACCATATTTGGTTGCACGGGCCAAAAAAAAAACGCAGCAGCAGCAGATTTATTTGCTATGCTGTAAATAAACCGGTCCCGTGTCCTGTGACTCCCGCCGCCGCTCACGTTGTAAATGAGGGTGCAGACAGTGCAGGGCGGGAAAATAGGAAGGCATGGGAATGAAGACGGCGAAGTGGTGGCAGTGGCGCACAACAAAAGAAGCAAAAAACGAGGCAGCCAGTGGCGCTGCTAAAGCGAGGAGACGTGGCCATTAAGACAGTCAGAGGAAGAAACCCAGTTGGAACGATCAACGAGTGGCGTGCGAGAAATGCCGTGTTACAGACTTTTAAAGTAGGAGCAAGGCGTTCGAATCGGACCGAGCCTTAAGCTCGCGAGGGAAAGGGACGAGATTCTCAGGCATTCTTGAAGATCCATTAATGGATCTTGAAGTAGTCATCATTGTCTTGGATCGCGGAATACTTAGTCTGCTTCTTGGGGTGCTCATCGTCGTCATCCTCATCGATTTTGGCTGCTCTCGTTCACGCTGCTGACCGAATACACAGGGCGGCCGCTATTGCCTTTTTTCCCTCTCAAGTGGTAGACCCACTGTGGTCATGCACCGTCCTCCCAGCTGTTCCACCTGAAGCTCCTTTAGGTCGGCGCTGCGTCATCCTCAGCTCTGCAATGTCTCGAGATGAACGGCCCACCCCTACAGCTGACGCAGCTTTCGCCCTTCCCGCGTACACTGTGGCCAGCTGCCAGCGTGACCCCGTGTCCTTGTTGGACTCTGCGGTGATCATGCGAAGGACTGACTATAAAAATAAAACAAGGCCAGCATGTTCAATAGGTGGGATGACCAATTGAAGCCGCTTAAAACGTTGTCTTCTGACTATCCGACGTGGCTAAACGTGATTTCTAAAACCACGAGGGTGATTTCACGAATTAGTCCACTTTCACTGCGCTGATGCTCCACATTTTTGGAACGTCGGCTACACGCGCTGAAAATGGAAAAAAAAAAAAAAAAAAACTTGATGAACGCGAGGAGGACATGTGAACGACAATTGCGCTTCGTAAATCCAGGACGTTCTTGCTCTCTGACGTTGTATTAAAAAAGATAGGTCTGATCAGGACCGGGTTCGGGACATTATAAAAGCCGTCGACGTATTCTTGTTTAAAGACCTCGCCGTCGACAGTGCATGATGTGACGGAGATTTGTCAAAGCCCGGACTAACCGGGGTTGATAAGCCTTCAAAAGGACCCTTACAACCTGTCTTCCGGCACCTGAAGACATTGATGCGTTGGCCGGTGCATAATTCGGAAAGAAATGCACAATCAGGCGGCACCGAATTCTTCCCGTTCCTATTACGCTTCCTCAAAGTCCGGGCTGCGATATATGATAAAAGAGGAGCATGGTACTCCAGACTGGTGTTGCACACAACGAATAGGCGCCACATCCGGTTACAACATGCGACGAGATGGTCATGCAACCACTACGGCCAGTGCGACCCTTCTATTTCTCGTTCGCTTAAGGCCACTGAGCGGCTGTTCCCGGACTGCATCTCACCAGGCCTTATATCTCACTCGGCAGCCATCGCGTCCCATTTGTTATTAACGCGGGATCCGGGGACAAATTTCCCGCTTTTTGTGACGCCGTCAACAAGACGTACGACAGGGAAGCACTGCACCCGACCGCGATGGCCCCGTCAGTTTTATGGCTACCATCAGCGCATGTGTACTCTTCCCCAACCCGTCGCTCTTCCCTTTCCCTTCATCACCTCGACCTGTGTCCACGCGCCGATCTCCTCCGCCATGCCAAAGCTCCGCGTCTCCCCTTCGTCCGGCATCTCACTTTGCTGACAACTGATCGGAAAAGTAGCGCCTTCCATTTTCGGAGCTGAAATAGTGTCCCCCGGAGAATCCGCAATTCCTTCTTACCGCCTATCGATCATTTTTTCGGTTGTTATGAAAGGAATTTGCGTCGAAGCGCTTGAGAATACTGGGGCACGTGTTTCCGTTGTTAATACAAATTTGTGGTCCGGTCTCCGCGAAGTTAAAACTCTGTACAATGCTCCCACCATGTTCGGGGCTTACGAGGTCGTATACGCGGAACCATAAGGAATGATGATGATGATGGTTGGTGCTTAATGGGGCAAGGCCAACAAGGGCAAAGAGCGCCAGAGAAGAAGTTACTGAATTGTTGTAGAGACCGTAAATACTAAAACATGTGAGTAAACGTGATGCAAAACAAAAGACATTGGAGATGGCTGGTGTATAGGGCCAGGGTGATTACACGTGATATGAAAAGAGCTGCAGAAACTTAACCTCAGCTAAAAACTTAAGAACGCATTCACTACAAAACATTGGCTCGTCGGCTAAAAAGTATGATGGGTGCAGTGGAATGTGTCGTCTGAATAATTCAGGGAAATGTTTGTGTCGCGTGGTGTCAAGTGCCTTGCATGTGATTTGTGTGTGGACTACGGATAGGCTCCTTCCACACCAGCTACACATGGGTCGCGAAGATTCAGTGAGCAGGTGGGAGTGTGTTACATGTGTGTGGCTTATCCGCAGCCTAGCCAGGGCGACTTCTGTGTATCTGTTGTGTGAGTCAGTTGTGTAGCGTCCCAATTGTGGTTTTATTACGTGTAGTTTGTTGTCTGTTTGTTGACTCCAGTGTAGTTGCCATGTGTTACGAAGCTGTCGTTTGATGTGTGTCATTAGGTCGGTGTAAGGTACTGTTGTTATGTAAACTGTGGTCATGAGAGCGGCAGCACCAGCCATTTGATCAGTGGTCTCATTGCCAGGGATCCCACAGTGACCTGGTACCCTGACCATCAGGAATGTACGGTGCGCGTATCCATCGATGTACGTCGAAACTAGACGATAGAAATTAGTGTACGCAACAAGCTGCGCAACACAGAGCTGTGTTTATTTCTTGTTAGACTTATTTCCATCATCAAGGTCTTGGACCGGGGCACACTTAGACCGCTTCCTCAGCTGCTTATCAACATCATCGGCTGCTCTCGTTAAGGCTGCTTCGTTAATAAACAGGTGGGCCGCTAGCGTTTCTTTAAGTCGTAACTTTCTTTCTCCTTACTGATTGCGACAGTTCGCAAAACCGCACTGAAGAAAAGCCAGCTTTCTCTCACGATGATGATGAACGTGGGTGAAGTGAAAGATGGTTGAAACGCGAATCTTTCTGTGGTCGAAAACCAATGACTTCAAAGTCCAAAGTCTAAGCCCAAAATCGAAATCGTTACACCCAACTTAGACGATGCATTTCCACAAAGGCACATCAAGCGCAGATGCACAGTCAACACTTTATCCCTGGGCAATCCCCCAAGTGGGTACGACCAAACACTTCAATGGCTGCATCATCATCAAAGTCTAAACTCACAACAACGAACGAATCCTTTACGACATTGGACTTCGATATTCGACTCGGTTTGTGGCGGAAGAAAGGTTTGCGTGCGTTTCAACCACCTTTGTCATTAGATGAAGGGATCTGAATTCTCTCTCTCTCTCTCTCTCTCTCTCTCTCTCTATATATATATATATATATATATATATATATATATATATATATATATATATATATATATATATATATATATATATATATATATATATATATATATATATATATAAATATAAAGACAGAAATAAGAATTGGCAGTCAAGTAAACCTCGGAAAGCAAAGGGGAGGATGTAGTTGGTCAAGATAAAGAATTTGGAAAATAAGAAAGTGGAGAAAAAATGCCCGCCAGGTGGGATCCGAACCCACGACCTCCAGAATGGGTTCGGATCCCACCTGGCGGGGTTCGGATCCCACCTGGCGGGCATTTTTTCTCCACTTTCTTATTTTCCAAATTCTTTATCTTGACTAACTACATCCTCCCCTTTGCTTTCCGAGGTTTACTTGACTGCCAATTCTTATTTCTGTCTTATTTTCAACGAGCCCCTCATTTTCCTATTCTGATTCGCTACATGCATAGCGAGGGCCTCTGTTCTGGCAGTCTTGGTGCCATAGGGAGCTTAGGAGGGTTCAACGCTGGTCGACCACTCTCGACATGTCGCAGACGCTCGAGTCACGGCCCGGGGGTTTAAAAGAAGGTCCCCTTCACCCCGAGTAGTCCGAGTGGCGCTGGCTACCACCCCCAAGCGCAGGAAACAAAAACACCTGAACATAAATACCCCAGAAAGTGGAGGCTAAAGTAGCCCCGCCGGTAGCGTAGTGGTTATCGCACCAGACCGGTATTCTGGAGGTCGTGGGTTCGGATCCCACCTGGCGGGCATTTTTTCTCCACTTTCTTATTTTCCAAATTCTTTATCTTGACCAACTACATCCTCCCCTTTGTTGCTTTCCGAGGTTTACTTGACTGCCAATTCTTATTTCTGTCTTATTTTCAACGAGCCCCTCATTTTCCTATTCTCATCCGCTACACACACACACACACACACACACACATATATATATATATATATATATATATATATATATATATATATATATATATATATATATATATATATATATATATATATATATATATATATATATATATATATATATATATATATATATATATTTATATATACATATATATATATATATATATTGTGAGGTAAATAAAGACAGAGACACCACGAGAAAAACATTTAAACAATACAAGTTTACTGACGTTTCAGGAAGGAGACTTCCCTTCTTCATAGTACAGGGTAGACTGATTTCAGTGTTATATATATGGTATAATGTACCAAGAGAGAGTGCAGGGCAAGGAAAGGGCGAGTTTGTACAATCGGATCGGGAACAGGCCTGCTCGACGCAGCCAACTCGTCATAGGAAAGCTGGTCATAGGTGAACTGGTCAAAAGGGGCAGCTGGTTCTAGGTGAATCCATACTAGGGAAAGTGGTGGCACCAACCCTCTCATACTTTCCAAACTCGTCAGGTACTTCCTCTTCATTTTTTTTTTTGAGGTGTTGGGGACACTGGTGGCGTCAACCAGAATGAGTGGGGACCTCGTCGTATTTTCCGCACTGGTTTCTCCTGTTTTTTTTTTTTTTGCAGAGAGTGGCGCGATGTTCTTTTTTGAGACTTTTGCAAGGAGGTGTTCGTTTTTTGGAAGCCAATTGTTTCTATCTGTGTCGTAATAGAAATCTGCTTTGAATTTACTGGCACTCGGAGCGTGGAACAAAAATTCGGGGACTTGTGTTCAGCGTATGAAAAAAAATTCCCCCGCATTTCCCCGAAGGGGAGTATGAGGAAGTGCGAAGCACGGGGTGATGCTATGAGGGGGAGTTTGTTGAAGTTTGGTGGCATTTTGCCCGTTAGTTACATTAACACCCCCTCGTGATCACGTTCGGCTTAACACGCCTCGTTTGTCCCTCTGCGGAAATCTTGGTGAATTAACGTGTATGTTCGAGAGGAAGAGCGCACCGCACCGCAGCGCACCGCAGCTGCGAAGCGCCGACCGGAGTGAAGGGAGAGGAGGCGCAGTCACGTGAGAGAATGCAGAACTAGCGGGTTTGTAGTATCACGTGTACACCACGCAGTTATCAAGCCGCTATAACGCCGCTGAGTCGCCAACGCACGCCGCTGACGACGTAGTTTGAATGCGTTGAAGATATAAGGCGCGTTACTAACACTGATATCAGCGTCGCGTCCGAAGCTCCCTATCCCGACTGGCTCGAAGGACTTTTTCTTCCGCTTTCACACGTGTATACTGCCTACAAAGGCAAGACAGGAGGAACGCGGTTTTTTTTTTTTTGCCAGGAGGGGCCAACTGTCTGCTGTGCGGAGGGAGGGAAACGACCGAGCACTTATTCATGGACTGTAACACGGCGTTCTACTTCTGGGATGAGCTGCAGTGCTCCTTCAACACGCGCTGGAGAATCACTTGGACAAATCTGAAGTTCCTAGACGCGGCCTCGGAACGCCCGCTCCTTCGCGACTGTGTCCACGTAATAGGGCTCCACTCGCTATGGAGGGCGAGAGTCGACGCCGTCGAATGTACTGAGCGCCCCCGACCGGCGTGGCGACACTTCGTCCAAAAGGCACAATGGGCAATTGCCGCCCTCGACGGGGATGAGGCAGACTCCGAGCTACGCGACGCACTGGAACGGGGAACGCGAGCACTCATGGATTTCAAGTCACAACAGCAGAGGAGATGGGACGCAATTTGAGGGCTAGCCCCCGGTAACGCTGGTGTCCAGTTATACCAAGAAATGGCTTTACCCAAGACCTCTAATTTCTCCCTTCCCTCTATCCCGTTCACTTCAAACTTTGTGCAATGACACAGTAGCCCTGTTGGCAATCTCTCTTGCTTAAGTTTCACAAACGCTCTGTGACTTCGCGGGCAATACTCCCCGATTGGCTTACAGTTACTTGGCAAAGCATTCTGACCCTCTCCTCGCATGATAGCCAATCGCCTCATTTTTATGTTTAAGTGAAGCCATGTTCTGATGCGCTCGGAAACCACTGTAATCACTGCATACTGTTCTGTATATATTTGTAAATAAAGTTATTGTTACCAAAAAAAAAAAAAAAGCGTCCGTGGCTTAGTCGGTAGAGCGTCGCGCTGCGGCCGCAAAGTCCTCGGATCGAAACCTGGCGCCGGATGCTGTTTTTTTTTTTTATATATATAGTGTAGTGGCCTGGCTGGCGCGCCGAGAGAGGGTGTTGCGAGCTGGAGAGTAGTAAAGGGGCTTTAGGAGAGTAGGCGAGGGGGGGAGAGGAGGCGCTATGCGAGCGCCCTCACGCGTCGGAAATCCGGCGCCGTTGCTAGGCACGGTAGCTAGCTCCGTTGCTAGGCTGCGGACGGAGGACGGCGGTGGAAGCAGGAGTAGGCCCGACTAAGAAGTGCTTCGCACTTAAAAGAAAAAACATACAGAATGAAAAAATACACCAGTTCCACTCAAGGTGAAAGCTGTCGGAAGTGCAGAGCAGTGATTATCCATAGAGGCTGTGGCGCCGTAATCCGCTCATTGCTAGCACCGCTCACGTTCTTACCCTCCCTGTCGGCAGTTTTGTTCGCGCTAAACAACCGGGAGATGTATGACAAGCGGAGCGGTTCAGGAGTTTCGAATGGTTATGACTATATAAATCGCTCGTTCTTAGAAGCCTGCGTTTGGGTCCGTTAAGTCGTAACGCCGTCGGGCTCTACTTGGGTCCGTTATCTCACTGCCGCCTGATTCCGGCAGTCGCTAGACATTGTGACAGCGAACGAGCAACAACGACAAGGCGAGCCCTTAAAGTGCTCTCCCGCTCGCACTGCTCCATGGCAGAGGGTGCGCGAGCACTGCGAAGGCGGGAAATTTGAGTTGTATTGGACAAACCTTTGTTCAATTCATTAAGAGAGGAGTGAGACAGGGAGGCGAAGAGCGTCATGGGTGGTAGCAGTGAGGGCATAACCGCGCCGCAGCTTATTATGGCGAATTACTGCTCTGCACTTCCGAGAGTTTTGACGATGAGTGGAACGGCTTCCATTTCTGTCGCTTACTACCATAAAAACCAACCCAACGGACGTTCCTAATTAAATGGACGTGGGGGCTTCCGGTTATATACACAGATTTTGCCTCAAATGTACATACCTACAGTTTTCTTTGCGCTAAACAACGGGGACATGTATGACAAGCGCCAACGGTTCAGGAGCTTCGAACGATTATGGCTATATAAACCGCTTGTTTTTCGAAGCCTCGGTTTGGGTCCGTTACACCGTAACGCCGTGGGGCTTTACTGGGGTCCGTTATCTCGCTGCGGCGCCTGATTCCGGCAGTCGCTAGACATTGTAATAGAGAACCAACTACGACTACAAGGCGAGCCCCTCAAGCGCTCTGCACTTAAAAAAGGTTTTAGGGCCCTGTATTTTCACGTCTTATACTGCCGCTAAAAATGTATTCTCATCAATGTACATGTAGTTAGAGGTGAAGCCGAATTAAGATCTGCATAAGCTTGATGTTTGTAAGCTTGCTTCCCCCCACAATCTGCTACGCAGTGAAGCATGACCTACAGCAGCACTTTACACTGAGTCTTTTCCCCTGCCGCCGCCTCTTCCCCAAGTCGTGTATACCGCTCGCCACGCGCAACGTCTATCTTCCCCCTGCCATTACTATTCGTGCATTAGTGGGGAGGGGGGGGGGGGGGGGGGGGGGGGGCGTGCACGCGCAGGCAGGCTTCAGGCGCTCACTGTTGACATACCCATTCTGATGGGGGGAGATTTCAGCTTGGGCGTCTCACCGTCCGATGCGACCTTACCGCTGTTTCTGACGAAGTGCTTTGTAGTTTGTATCATTATAATCGTCGTCATCGTCATCATCAGCATCATCAACAAAAACCTAATTTATTTTTTGCTACAGAATGAAGGCCCTCTCATTAGCTTCCAGCTGTCCTATCCTGGGCTGTTCAAATACATTCCTTGCCACCGAATTTCCCCATCTCGCCCTTTCAGCATGTTATCGGTTTTCCCATGCTTGCAGTCGTACCTCTCAGTGGTCACTCCGATTCCCTGGTAATTTCACCGGCTTTAAGTTCAGCTCATTACATTTCCAGCCCGAATCACCTTCTTTCTTTAAATCTGAGCAGGATGTCTCCCCCACGAGTTTGCTCACTAATCCGAAAAGTTAATTTCTTATTTCTAACCGCTACTCCTATCCCTACTCCCTGTACTCCACCGCGGTCGTCGGAATGACCAGGTCCGCCACTGATCCGTCCGCGTCGTACGCAGGGACTCTCTATGTGGTTCACCTTAAAAATTGGTATGCTGTTCGCACGACCGATACAGCAGACCACGCATAGTATTTTACAATATATCGATGGAGGCGCTTCTGATAGCTTTGGAACGCGTTGTTTGTTGCTAAATTCGGATGCATTGCTGGGTGGCTTGCTTGTGTGCATTACCGTAATACCCGTTCAGGCGTATGGTACTAAGAGCATCGGCCACTTTTAACCGTGTGAATCCGCAGCGATTCGGACTCCGTCCTTCAGGACCAACGCCCAATAATAAGGAATTGCTAAAGATAACCTCAGTTGCGAAACTAAGTTATAGACTGAAGGTTCGGTTTACTGCAGTTTGTACGCCAAATGGAAACCATAGCGCTCATTTTCACTGCTTCGCACGCTGCCAGCAGATTACATTAATAAAAAAAAAGGGAAAAAAAGGTGAGCTGTAATTCCAGGGTACGCTCGACCGAAAGGCGACTAATCCGCTGAACGACTCCTGTTAACGTATAAAAAAACCCGCAAGCAGCCGTATATCTGCGGCAACATCGAATTACCTTCGCCTTTAACGAGACGAACTGCCGGTGCCCTCCTCTACATTTCTCGAGCTTCCGCTCCTTTACGGTCTCTCCAGGCGCCCGGTCGCCCTGGGGCCGCCTGAGATCAAAGAGCCGGCCAGGCCTGACCCTCGTGGGAGGATGGAAATAAAGAGTGCGCATAAAGCCGGCGACGCCAGCCGGTCGGGCCCCAATCGGGGCCTGCTTTGGCCCGCTCTCTCCAGGGTACCGGGTTTTATTTGTTCCCCCTCGCTCTCTTTCTGAAAGTCCGCGGGGGTCAGCGGGGCGAGTCACGTCACGTCGTTTGATCCCGGCCGGGGAAAGGAAGATGAACACCTCAAAGAGACCGGACGTGACGCCAGAAGCAAAGAAGGTCTTTGACGGCGACACGGCTCTCGGGTGCGGCGCGCCCTCGATCACGGCCTCGACCGTCGACGCGCCGTCCGCACGCTGCACACCCCTTTGTTGCTTGCCGGAGCGATGGCCTTTCGCCTGTTCGCTGGCGATGGCGTAAGCGGATCAAGTTTGAACAATTCATTCGGTGCGCGCCTCGCGTGCGGCTTGCGTTGGCCGAGAATCAAGACGACGGGAGCAGTACCCCTGCGTTCCGCAGGGATCAGCCATTCTCGCAGAAGGATGATTTGTCCAGACTTTCATTATCGTGGAAATGGGAAGTACGGCCTCTGTGGCTCCCCCTGGGGTCTGCAACATTTTTTTTTCTGTTTTCAAGCGTGAAATTACAATAATGAAAAAGAAAATCACCCGGGGCAGATTTAAGGGTTTTTCGAGATGTGGACGATTTGGCGAAGTTTTCTGCTGACTGCCATTATGTTCTCATTTATTTACATGGGTGTTCGTTCAGAGCAGGATAATATAGGCCCCATTCGTTACGACGATGGTTTGGACTCACCCCGACAGTTGTTATTTGTCATTCTGCAGCCGAACGGGTCGCATTTCTTGATACTCCTGGGGGTCCCGCGTTTAAAATGCGATGTCTCATGTCAAGCTTCACGCGGTCCAGTGTCGCAGAAAAGCCAAGGTCATCAGAGGCGTTGACAGCGAGCGAAAAATCGGCTTGTGGAAAAAAAAAAAAAAACATTCCGTACGCGGCAACTTTGCGGCGCCCATTGAAACCTCCGAGATCGTAAGGCGCTGCTCTAACAGATGGCGCGCGAGCGGAGGGGAAACATAGAGTTTCATACAAATTATTGTATGAAACTCTATGAAGGGGAAAGTTTCCCCGCTCGCGGGCGCCGCAAGGGGGAACGATGGCGTCAGCTCTAGGGTGTAGCGTGACGAAGCACGCGCTCGCTCTCGATGTACGTGTGATGGATGCGCTGCCCTACATACGTGCCGGTCGCAGCACAGTCTTTCTCATCCTCCAGTTTTTGCTTGTAGCAGGAAATGGGGCTGACAAATTTTTCAGCGCGGTTCCAAATTTTTCCGGCGGCAGCCGTATGTGACTCGCAGCTCCAGCCGGTCCGCTTGTTAGTAGGCCTGAGTGGGTTTTCTACGCAATGGCCGTCGCCGTCGAGAGGGTCGGGCCCACGCAAGGACAAAGAACGATGCAGCGAGTACAATGTCCACGCGCACATGGTACCAGCTTGAGTTAGCAGACGAGCAAATTCTCCATGCGTAGCCCGGAGTGCTCGAGTCGTAAGAAACGCCGGCTCCTCGAGCGTGTCAGTCGACGATGGCCGAGTGGAGACAAGATGGCTGCTGCTCGTGCCGGCAGGTTTCAGCGTTATATCTTCAATTAGAGCCCGCATAAGAATGCCGTGTTTATGCGTCGCGCGGTGTTTCAGGAAACTTTTCAATGCCATTGCGATCAGCAGGGGGTGGTTCACCCTTCCAACACGGTGCGAATGCGTAGGAAGAGACCACGACTACCGCCGCCCCTTCGCTTGCGGTTCAGCCTAGAAAAAAAGAAAGGAACAAGCTATTTATTTATAGCGGACAATGTGGCCCGGCCTAGCGAGAACGACGTACCTGCCACATGCAGCCGCTCAGTGGCTAAAGGGATTTGCTACTGAACTGAGCACGAGGACGCGAGTTAGATCCCGGTCAAAGCGGTTGTTTTCTCATGACGGCGAGAAGAAAAGACGTTCGTACGTCGAGATTTCGGCGCGCGTTAGAGATATTTCGGGCAGCCAGAATCAATCCGCTTTTTCAGGCGGTCAGAAAAAACCAAACCCTTCTCTACGGTGCGCCTCATAGTAGCTGTGGCGCGGCAAGCGAATTACAAAAAGATTAAAAGCATGCGTAGGCCGGAAAGAGGCATCAGCCGTGGGCATGCTGTGCGAGTGTGATCGGTGTTCTCTCTTGTGATCGCAGCCCTTGAGATCCATGCCCGCGCAGCCCCGGCTAGCGGTGATGAAATGCCCAGAACGTTGGCTGATCTCATGTGAGCGCGAGGAGTTTTCAGTATTGACGATTAACGGGGTACTGGAATTAGCTTGCCTATGTTTTCCGACATAATTAGAAACCTGACGGTAGCTTTTTTTTCTAAGGGCAAGAAAAAAATCAGAAATCCAGTTTGAAAATGCCCTTCAATGCGAAGCATTCTTCCCGACTTAACCCCGATTTCACGCTCTGTCTTAACATTTTCGCGAATGAGTCAAGCAAGGAGCGCTGATGGTCGCAATTTGACCTTCAAGCTGAGGAGGGTCGAGGGAGTGCACGGGTAGTGGAAAGAACTGGAGGGATGGCGAGGGTATATTTGAATTTTAAACTGAGGAGGGAGAGGGCGAATAGAAGGAGGGGGAGCGAAGTGAGCTCAGTTCGTAAACACAAATCGATCACGCACGGAGCTTGATTCCCGCCAAAATGTCATGCCAGAATGCGCTGCTCACCAAAGCCGAGTTAGAGGAACGCAAACGTAAGCACCGATGCTCCTCGGCCCGTTTACGCTACCAAGACGTGTGAGGCTCGCGCTTCCGTACAAGAAAGAACGTGGAAAACCATCGTGAATGAATAGCCCCCCACACTCCGCAAGAGCGGGACGACGCTCTGAAGCAGCATGGGGCGTTCGGCAAGGATCACCGAGCGGCCCGAGTGGTCACGCTCGAACGGACGCGTGTACCTCGATGCGGCGGTGTAAAGCCACTTAAAAAGACACTGAAGCGATTTGTAGACACTGCGGGATTACTAGCGCAAATTGTAGTCTGGAGTCTCTAGGCCATGTTTCGGCCACTCTCGCTGCGTGTACGCGACTTTATTCAGTAGAAAATTCAGTAGGAAAATCAATAGAAAAATCAATGCTGTCTTCCTCTCTGCATCCTCCTTGCCGATTTCCTATGACGTTTCGTATGACGTTAAAACGAGATGGCCTGGCTTGACTGCGCTACTACACGGCTCGCCGACCCTTCGGCGGAAAGTCGGCCCATCGTTTAGACAGCCAGCGGCCGGCAGGTCGTCGCAATTTGTTCGCTAGTTTAAACTAAGCCACGGCACGTTTGTGCCAGAAAGAATGTGCCTTTAGTTTGTTAGTTTGTAGACTGTATCAAGCGCTAAGTCCAAATCGCTCCACACAAGCGCACATGCGACGCTTCGCTGACTGGTACGCTGGTAGAAAAATTTAAGGCCAATTGAAGGCGAAAGATGAGTCAGCGAAGTTAATATAGGTACTAAGGAACTAAAATCAACTTCACGTTTTATCGTACAGCGCAAAACCAAGGTGTAGGAAGCACTTTTGCGCCGGGTAAACTAGCACAGCGGTCAGCAGCACGACCACACATTTACGAACGCTTTTCTTCCGAAGGAATGCAGTCGCTAGAAATGAGATATTTGTGAGAATTTGGGGGACGCTTACGGCACTAGCGTTATTCAAGAAATAGTCATCTCTGCTTAGAATGGTAAAAATAAAAAATAAAATCTAAACACGCTATAGAGTATATACTTTATATTTCCGCCCTGGCATCGCTGGCTTGTGGCCGAGTGGTCTGGAGCATTAGGTCCGTTGTTTTGCAATTCGCAAGTTCGAGTCCCGGATAGCGCATGTTTTTTTAAGCTGGTTTATTTATTTTTGGGAAATGTTTCCTACACTGAATTCACCATTTTTACGCTGTAACATTCATTGCTCCATGATCGAGTTCGCAGAACGCGTGCAGACCGACACTGACGCGCTGGCAAGTTCTCGTTGGCGTTGTGTTGCCATAAGCACCGAGTGCTTGCGGGAACAGTCCCGACTCAGCCGACCCCTGGCCTGGTGAGAACAAACCTCTTACGATACGGGCACGAGCTAGGAAAGCTCCAAAGTTGGGGAAAAGCGCATCGCATTTGAGCGTCTGCGGTGACGCGGAGGGCGTTCATCCAGTGCGTACACCTCTGTTAGGCGTTTTAAATGCAGAGCATTTCAGTAACTCACGATGTCACCCGCGTTGACGTCCGTAGTCGTAGTCCGCACCGTCGTTGTCCGCACCCCTCCCCCTACACTATATAAAAAAAAATACTATCCGGCGCCTGGTTTCGATCCCTAGACCCTGCGGGCGCAACGCAATGTACGTGGTGCTCTACCCACTGCGCCACAAAGCCGACACAGAATGGGAGGCTACGAACGCGCCTTATATCATTGACTCATTCAAACTACGTCAAGAAGCTGCTGATACAACGCATTCACTACCACCAACTCCCCAAACACTAAACGTTAACGCAATACACCCACCCCCTATGCGACGAATTTACTCGAGTCCCCCTCGCGGGGAGATGGGCCCAATTTTTTTACGATTCCGATCCGTGCTGGTAGGCTTATCTGCGTATTTGGCAGCCAACAACATGGCACAAGCGCGGTATGCCGATTAGTGAGATATCGAGAATGCCCAACCAATGATAACGTCGTATGCCAAGCACGTGGTATCATAGAACCGAAACCGAAACAGGTTTGAATTCTAATCTTGGACATCGTCCAATCGCAGAGCACCTCGTATAGCCGTCACTGGTTTAGTTGGTGCGGCCGCTGCAGACTGAGTATGGTAGTTTTTCTTCTTTCGGGCTTCATAACATAAACATCGCCTTATCGACCAGATAAACGATGAAAAGTGTGTTTATTTGAGCCAGTCTACACAGTGCAAACAAAAACAGAAGCTTGAGAAATTCATTGTAGTGTCCCTTTAAAGAAAACCTTCATTCAAGATCTCTTCGGGAACTCGTGTATCGTTTGCGACAGGTTCTGGTACTCCTCTGATGAATACCGCATCATTGATGCATGGAGTCATTCTAATACCAAAGCAGCCAGAATTACGTTGCGCGCAAATTGGAGTTGTGGCATCCCTATTTTTTTTTTTCAATGCAACCGCTATGTAAGCGGGCTTCTGTTTCTCGGCTTGGCATCTGCCCGTGAGCCCCACGTAAATGGTGTAAATTTTGGCCCCTGCTGCGAGGCAAAGATATTACCACCGTGTTGACATCTACTGGCACGTTCATCACTTGCACCTTGTTGCGACCAGGCCCTCCGAGACGACCCACGTCGTGGTAGCGTTACTGGCGAGCTTCTTGGGTAAGAGTTGATTGCGAAGGGGCGGTGAGGAACCGGAGGAAGAGCTTAAAACTGGCTAATTCATGTCGAGATGATGACAATAGCGAGTGCATATGGTTTGCTTAAAAGATTACAGCATGCGTACTCCCTCGCTCTGAGAGCACAGCAGAACCCGCGCTCTGTCCAGCATACCCTTTTATAGGCGCTACACCGCCGTACGTCCACCGCCAAACACGCCCAATAAGCCAAACACGACAGAGAAAAATCAGTAATATGAGTCCTAGTGCGCCAGTGTGCCTTGGATGTCCGAGTCACTCGTCGTTGAGAGGCGCGCGCATGAGATATCGGCCGGTACGCTGCTTCAGAGGCTCTGCCCGTGTTTCAAGCTGTCGGCGCCTGCTGGCCATGGGGGAAAGAACTTCCGGCATAGAGTCTCGGGGCACAGTCGCGTGCCGCCACAACAGCTGACAGTGTTTCATTCTTACTCAGCTTCGTGTGAAAAGGGGCTTCTTATGGCTCGTGACGACAAATACAACAAGCACGGTCACATCTTCTTTACAGTGCGTGTTGGTGAACCTTAAAATTTTTTTTTCATTGGCAGTGCATATTTTACATCATTTAAACAACTTGAAGACTTTTTCAACAACAATATTATGGTTTTCGCAGCCGCAGGTATGTTTTAAGTTTCTTCGCGAGCCATGCCAAGTAAAAAAGGAACACTTCTCAGTTGACGATGACACCGCACTCCTTGATGCGCGGCTCGCATAACACTACCATCAGATTTCCCTCTAATATATAAATCAACATCGTCAGCAGCAGCAGCCTATCTACGCCCACTGCAGGGCAAAGGCCTCTCCCATAGATCTCCAATTATCCCGGTCCTGTGCTAACTGCGACCACTTTATTCCCACCCGCCGCGGTGGCTCAGTGGCTAAATCGTTGCGCTGCTGAGCACGAGGTCGCGGGTTCGATTCCCGGCTGCGGCGGCCGCTTTTCTGATGGAGGCGAAAAGCAATAACGCCCGTGTGTACGAGATTTCGGCGCACGTTAAAGATCCCCAGGTGGTCAAAATTAACCCGGAGCCCTCCACTACGGCGCGCCTCATCGCCTGCGTTGCGTCGGCGCGTGAAACCCTACAATCAGAATCACTTTATTCCCGCAGACGTCTTGATCTCATCTGCCCATCTAATTTTCTGCCACCCCCTGCCAAGTTTGCCTTCTCTAGGGATCCACTCTGTTACCCTTAATGACCAACGCTTATCTTGCCTTCGCATTACATGCCCTGCCAATACCCATTTCGAAGACGTCACCACAGTGTTCGAACTTAGCCGACGGCATGGCTTTATCACCAGAGCAAACGTCAGGTTATTTGTTTCACACCAAGGAAGCGAGCGAATCGGTAAGGCTAGTCCTTGAGCGGGCGAGCGAGTGTTTAGGTGTGCGGCCTGGTGATCGAATGGGCAGGCCGCTAAGTGCGCCGGCCCAGGGTCGCTTGATGGAAACGCACAAGAAGCGCTCTGCCGCGTCACCTGTAAGCGGCTATTTGCCGCCTACTTATGTACTGGGGCGCCGCAGTACTAACTTTACGGCCACCGCACGTCACTTTGCAGGGACAACCGACTCTGTCATGCAGCCAAGCCAGGGTGCGCGAAACAGCGATATCGCCTCATCTGATTCTCGCTGCCTTAAGCACTGAGCAACACGAGTTTCAGTGGGTTGTCTCGGCAAGCGGCGGCAATGGGTCGGCAACTCTAAATTCTGCTTTACAGTCGAAGCTCACCTTATGGTGTGGGAGGCGGCAGGCAGCACCATGGCCGTGCTAGTCCTGGCAGAGCATAGAAGGCAGGCTAGCCGGCCAGTAAACGACACCAAGCCAATAACGAAGAGAGCCAGTCCCGACTACCCAAGCACTTTGTAACACGCGCACACACGAAAATATGGGGATAGGCTTCACTACGTCGGATATTTATTCGGGTCAGTAGTTTGTGGTTCGGCTCAGGTAATCTTGATTGATTGTGGGGTTTAACGCGCCGACGCAACGCAGACGATGAGGCGCGCCGTAGTGGAGGGCTCTGGATTAATTTTGACCACCTGGGGATCTTTAACGTGCGCCGAAATCTCGTACACACGGGCGTTTTTGCTTTTCGCCTCCATCAGAAAAGCGGCCGCCGCGGCCGGGAATCGAACCCGCGACCTCGTGCTCAGCAGCGAAACGCCTTAGCCACTGAGCCACCGCGGCGGGTTCAGGTAATCTTGAATTTCACGACGCAGCGGACGCTAATTGTTTCGATTCGATGCTGCTTTATTGATCACAGAAGAAACAACATACAGCGTGCATATACAGGAGGAGGTGCCGTAGTCAAAGACTGCAGAGGGACCTCCTAGCGCCGAAACTTGGACAGGTGCGTTTTCCGGCAGCCTCAGAAACTTATGAGAGTAAATTCTGATATTATTTAAAAGAAAAGAAGAAAAAATGCGAGGAACGATCGCACAGGGGTATGCCGCGAAGCTGAGTGTCAGGTAACGTTCTTGTCGAATTAAATTTTTGGTTGACTGGAACTGATTGATTGAAACTGCTGATTTATTATAATGGACTCACTGAAGTCATGACAGGTGAAGCATTTGTGTACCGAAAACAGTTTCCCAAATACTGTATGATAATCCGAACGTATTGTCCAGAGAGTTTTTTTACGAACTATCGGTTGGCACGTGCGTACAATTCGCTATCGGCTTTGGCTTTCCGGCATTGTGTTTCCACGACTGCCTTATGGCCGACGCAGCCTCATCAACTCCTATTCTCTCATCCCCTTTGACGGATAGGCACTCTCTTCGGTCGACCCGTGCCTTGAGGCCACTCCAGCATTGACAAAGCCGACACATTGATTATAACGTTTAATGCACCCGGTGCCATGCCGAGGGCCGGAAACGTCTCACAGGCACGAAGGTTTTGTAATTTTTGCAAAGGCAGTACAGATGCGACACATGACGATAAAAAAATTGGCCTCATATCTGCTTTCTTAACTCCAGATTTGAAATAAAAAAGTCGTCTGCCGCCACTGCCACGTAACTCCTTTCCCACTCTCACTCCCGCTCCCCGCGCTCGTCTCCTCCCCTCTCCCTCCTCTCGGGATGAACTGAAGAAAAAGGGTTTGTTCAATTCAATTCAATTTTCCGGCATTCGCGCCATCTCTGCGACAGCGCGCATCTCCTTCTTTATCATTTGTTTCTGGTTCTGCCTGGATCGGCACGGGCAGAAGTTCTGTTCTTTTTGCACTTGCTTTCATTTTGCACGTGCTGGAGCCTTTCTGCACCATTTTTAACGATTTGTTTATTCTTTGCTTGCTATCACAAAAACCACCCCAACGTGTACGCCCACCTAAAAAAACGCGGGGACTACCGGTTGCGTACATTTTGCGTATGTACCTGCATTTTTTTGCGCTAAATGATGAGGACATGTGTGATCAACATCAGCAGTTTTAGAAGTTTCCAACTGTTCTGCCGATATATTCTTCTTTTTTTGGCGAATTGTTTCAACTTTTGGCCGGCACGCTGGATCGTGGAACAGACAGACAGACAGACAGACAGACAGACAGACAGACAGACAGACAGACAGACAGACAGACAGACAGACAGACAGACAGACAGAGACACAGACGGATGGACAGACGGACGGACAAACGGACAGACGGACGGACAGACGGACGGACGGACCAAAATTTTTTGTTTTAGTAACCCAAGACGTTGTCAGAAACCGGAGGTCAGAGAGCAATATTTTTCGGAGTGCCCTCGCTTCTTTGTGCCATCGAAAAAAAAAAAAAAAAAAAAAAAACCTTACGCGTCAACTTAACAATTGCCGCTCCGCTTTCAACTGGCGCCAGAAGTCTCGGGTGCGTTAAAACAAGACATTTAGCCACACATATACACCACTATAGCAGGATTGCGCTTTAGCTCGTACGCCACTTTTTCAGGGCTCCCCAAACCAGGGTATACGTCCGTAGCGGCGCATGATTTCACAGCAACGATGCTTGTAGGCAGGCTGGGGTATCCAGTGGAGTTATTGGCTGGGTGTCTCGGTGCCGTCGATCTAAGTAAACAGCTTTGTAATTCGAGCGAGGCAGTACAAGTCCATAGCCAGCGTCACGGGCAACGAGCGCTTGCTGGGTTGCTGCATGGATCAAAGTAACTTAGGGGCTAAAAGTGAATATTGCGAATGTTCATATGGTCACCCGGGAACAGAATGCATTTTCCTTGAAAGGAAGCGGAACAGTTGCTGCATAGCCACTAGTAACGACTGCGCCAGTCACCTCTGGGTGCATGCACCCCTGCGGTGAAGAAAAATACGGTAGAGATGAAGGGCTTGTTTTACGACAGGCGAAAAAACGAAGCAATAACATTAATCTAGAAATAATTTCTTTCAAATACCTTGCTTTCGCTGCTTCGCATTAGAAATTCAGCTATTCTTCGGTGTGCTGCCGATGTGTTTTCTGCTAATTCTGTCGATGACAGCCCTGCAAGATCTCCAAAAATAGCCGTCATGCGTGCATCAAGGTCTCTCAGTAGAACCCCCCCCCCCCCTTCGTGGCCATGTTCTTATTGCCATCATGGCTCACAACCAAACACAACCTAACACACGAGTGGCCATCATCTACGGGTCGAGATCAGTTGGTCGCTGTTTAGAGCCGACTGTGACCTCACTTTGGAAGCATAAGGTATGATCCTGACTCCAGACATCAAAACGCTCCTCATTGTGTGTAGAATAAGTGACTTATTGCTTTTCCCTGTCAGTAACACAGGTACAAATACATGATAACGAACAATTTACTTTTTAATATATCATTTTACTTCTGTAGGCGCTGCGCGGGTTCTACCACCTACGGGAATTTAACTATATAAAGCTGCTTGTTTGCTGGTGGTGCCAATGAAGTTCCAGATTTCTCTCAGTTGGCAGCCATAACTACGGCTCATTTTCAGCGATGTCCCCTTGTCGGTAGGCAAACGATACTCCCCTGGAAAGTCCGTAGTTTGCTTTAGCTGTTGAGGCATAAATGCCACTTTTATGCTCCATTATACAGTCAGTGCGATGCGTCTATCCCTGCCTTCCATGCATGCCGCCTTCTGAAACTGAACTGTAATCGAACAGGTTGAGCTAGTCGTTAACGCAAGCTTGTAAGATTTCCCAGGAGCATTATTTCTGTATATTGTTGCCGCTTTTCTGTGCCAAGGTTATATTCTCCCCCGCTTTATGTATTCCTCCATTTGGGGCAGACAGACGGAGTCGTGCATTCTGCTCATGCGTCTTAACCATACTCCGAGCCCTAGCCAGTCCTCCTCCAAGGACACGAGCCATTCCTATCAAGCATAAAAATAAAAAAAGGAGTAACTGGAACTGGCCTCGACCCTGAAAATGTGAAATAATCTGCGCGTAATAGGGACTATGACGTAAAGAGTTGCAGGGGCAGACATGTTTCAGAGAAATGGTAACTCGGCTGTCGACTTTCACAGTACGGCGGTTATAATTCGATTGATTGATAGTAGGGTTTAACGCGCCGACGCAACGTAGGCGATGAGGCGCGCCGTAGTTGAGGGCTCCGGATTAATTTCGACCACCTGGGGAGGCCGTTATAACTCATTTAAAGGAGCCATGAAGAGAAAACAAAAGTTTGTTTTATTCGAAAGATTAGGTGTTTCATAGTACCCCAAGCGCTTTCCCGGAAACAAATGATACTTTATTCACTGAGAAATAAGGCAATTTAAGCCAAAATTTTAAATCTCCCGCTTAAATTGCACATTTGGTGACGTGAGCGATGGCGTCACACGGGCCGGTCCATGAAACAGATACTTAGTATGTCGACTCCATATAGCACCCACACGCGGGAGTCGACCGAGACGGCGGCCATTTTAAAAATACTAGTAAAACCTAGTGCACCCGCAGCCCTAGTCATGGAATCGCCTGATCCGGAGAACAAAACTCTCGCCGAGGAGCTCGGGCTTGCATTTAACAACCTCACACCACTTGAACGCTCAATGCTTCTAAGTGCACGAGCGGCAAGAGTTGTGGGATACGCGGTGGACGGGAAAGCGACCATTCCGCGATAGCCACAACAGACGAACGCCCTGCCGTCGGCACCGCTGCCTCGTCAGCCCCGTCGCGACGGACGAATACAGACTGGTACGTATGTGCCGTATTTTTATTACGGTTAATAATAGTTCAACTTCAGTAGCAGTATCGCTTATGCCAGTTGGCCGGTGTCGTGTATGGAAAGCCGTTCGCGCGAGCTCTCTGCTTCGACCAGAAAGATACGAGCGTCAATGCGCCGTGTTGACGGCATTTTTTCCCCCAAGGTCAGAGCGCCTCGAACCCGAAAATTCGTCTGCGCGACGGCGAGATGTCGAGCTCGGCCAGGCGGTAGTTTCGTACGAATTGGCGCACACTCTTGCGTGTTCGTTCGGAACTTCAACCGTTTACTCCACCGTTCTTGGTCATAAAAAGAATGTGCAGTATGTTTCACGGGCATTTAGCTCGCTATGCAAACTGTAAGCCCTGCCTAACATGCGTTTGTTTTTGCCGGCCTCCGCCAATCGCAGAGCATTCCCAAGTGACATCATAGGTTCTGTTGCGGAAAATGAGCTGGTGGGTCGCATGGTCATTTCCTTTTTTCCTAATTATGTAGCTTATTTGAGCGAAGTTTGCGTTATGAGTGGTGTCGTTATGGTTCTAACGAGGCAATCTTTCGAATGAACCAAACTTGTGTTTTCTCTTCATGGCTCCTTTAACTACTAAGGCATCTCCACTCTTCCATTGTTCAATTTTCTCTTTCTCTCTCTCTCTCTCTCTCTCTCTCTCTCTCTCTCTCTCTCTCTCTCTCTCTCTCTCTCTCTCTCTCTCTCTCTCTCTCTCTCTCTCTCTCTCTCGGTCTCTCCATCTCTCACACGCACACGCAACGCGCATGCACGCACGCACACCCACAAATACGCACGCATGCACGCGTGTACACAGCGCTTCCGACAGGAATACTCTCACTGGTGCGGGAGTAAGAGGAAATATGAATTAAGGAATTTTTCCTGCAGGGGAAGCGCCTTACAAAATACTGCTTTTGTTAGCGTGTAAAATTAGGTTAGGCGAAATCAAAAGCAAAACAGAGCTGGCTACACATAGCCCTCTTTATTTCTGTAATATCATAGGGCAATGATTTTTTTTCTCGTTTACGTTATTTGGTTTGCAAGCTCCTCACTGCTTGTTTATGGAGCGACTGGTATGGTTGTAATGCAAAGCAAGAAGGCACCACAGCGGACTCACAATCACTGCTAGGAAAAGAAAACCGTGCAGGGCTTCCCTTTCGAGCAATTTAATCTCAGAATCTAATAAGTAGAGCATGCCAAGCAGCAATGATGTTAGCTGCGTGCTTCCAATAGTACTGGCAGCAATGTTTCCAGTCGTCCCTTAAAATGAACGAACTGTGTGTTTGCACAAAAAAAAAAGATACAATTTTGCAAAAGCTAACGCAAAAAAGAAAACACGTGGGGGGGAGCGCTGGGCTTCAAACGAGACGACCGCAAACTGTCCCCTTCTTTCGCTTTTCCCAGCAGCGAGCAAGTGGAGGGAGATAACGGTTCCTCGGCGGCTCGCAACCGCCAGCCGGCCGTGCGTCTCCCGCGCCGAGCACGCCCACTGAAGCCGTCAAAGGGCCGAATGATAGCGGAGCCCAGGTGCGCGCCCGAGAGGTGTTACTATACGTGGTCTACCCGTCGGAGGCCAGTCAGCTGACGACGGGAAGGGCGCCGGGGGAAAGTAGGGAAATGGTCGCTGGAGGCGAGGGCCACTGGGCGCAGAGGGCGCTCGCACCGGGGAAAAGGAAGCCGAGAGGGAACAGCTGTTGCCAGGGCAACGTGAGCGCGGGCGGGCCGATTTTTAACCGCGGGGGAGATGTGTATCCGTGTCACGACAAGGAGGCGGCCCTCTTTTCGGGGCAGCAGCTCCCCGGTAGATGCGGGGGAGCAATCATCTCGGCGTCGGCACCTGGGATGCCTCTGGTTTTCGTATTGTCTCCCCATGCACGCCCCCCCCCCCCCCCCCCCCCCCCCCCCGATCGACCGGCACGCGCGGCTGTGCCCAGCAGAGTAGTGTTTCCCTTGTCTTCTTTGCAAAATGTGATTGCGCGGGTAAATTATCCGCATGCTGAGCGGCTAATTACGTCCGCTTGTGTGAGCCTCTCCCGCGAACTAAACGAGCTCCCCTTCACCTGCAGCAGGAAGAAGAAGGAGCTGCTGCGCTCTAGCAGGGCCTCACGCAGCCGCCCGCACGCCACGCCGCGCCCGGCAAACTGAAGCAGGTGAAGATCGTTACGGTGACGAATTCGTAGCGAAGCAATGCCGAACGGTTAACGACGCTATAGGACGACCGCCTTTAATGCACGCCACGTACTTTCTGAGGATTGTCTTTCATTGCCCTTGTATCTTGCTCGCGGAGAGGCGTAATTATTTTGACAGGAGCTCACTGCCACGCGTCTAAAAAAGTATTCGAGAGTCTGGAAAAACTGGCACGTATCTACCAGATTAAAGTTTCATAAGAATGAATTCCTTCCGAAACGGTTCTTTTTATAGCGCAACCTACACTACGCTACCACGGGCAGTCCTCGCGGGGTGACCGGTTTTGCCCTTTGGCGCTAGAAGTCAAATCAAACCCCCCTTCCGCAAGCGCCCGGCAGGAAGCAGCGGCCCGATAAAGGGGAGAGATAGGCGCAGGGGAGAGATAGGCAGGCGAGGAGGGAAGGGAAACGTGCGCGGGACCCGTGCGCGGAAGGTGGCGGAGGAAGTTGAGGAGGCCGCCGCCGCAACGATAAGCCCGAGCCACGAAGGAAGGCCGGGAAGGCGACGAGGCCACGTGCGCCGCAGCACCGTGTGCCATAGAGGAAGACGAACATCCAGCTGTGGTCCCTCCTACAGCGGTGAGGCTTAAGCAACGTCGTGAGGCGGAAAAGAGGAAAAACGCTACTGTTGCGTACAGCTTCGCTACCTTCAAGTCTTACGCATTAGTGTGCGCTTCCTTCATTTTTTTAAGTCGTGACAACTGCTTAAGCATCCTCATATTTCTTAGAGATACAGCGTATACGCCTCGAGCGCTGCCTGTAGGGGCGCCACTGAAATCCACCTAGCGGTCCGTTTCGAAAGTAGTCGCCGGAGGCTCCAGCCCGCTCACCACTGTCGCCGCTGCTTGTGCGACATGTTCACGACCGATATTTACCGTTTGTATGCGTTAGAAATACATATTTATGTGGAGCAGTCACTCTGTTCACAAATGTGGTGTATTTACGAGAGTGCAAATGTTTCTGACGCGATCTTAGTGCGGTACAATAGGCCCGTGTAACCGCCAGGCGTGTGTCACAGGCCGGCATCGCGAAACCGGCATATGCGTGGAGCTTATTGCAATTCCACTGTTCTGAAATTTACTAACAGTATCTCCGTACGAAGTGTTTCTTCATATGGTCATGCAACGGTTATACACTAAAATGTAAATCGGTTTTGTGGGCTTACATATCCCAGCGGAGCACTTATACCTGACTACGCCAGTTACGCTTCATACCTCAGATATTGATCCCTACCATGGACAAGCCAATGTGGCATAAATTTCACAAACATTCCACAGGATAAGTACCATGGATAATGCAAAATCCAACGCAGGAATCAGCACACGATAAAAAAATTAATGCTGGGTCGTCTTGTCGCGAGGTCAGCGCTCGCGATCGATCTACTACACATATCTTCCGCGAGCAGCGCGGAGACGGGTTTATAGATTATTCCGCGTTCGCGACTAAACGCTTCATCGAAACATCGTCATATGCCACAGGGAGCCTTCGTAATCTTGCGCAAAATCAAATCAGAGGGCCTTACCAGATACGACACCGACGACATCGTTTATTGCTTTTGAACTTACTTAATGTATACTTACTGTATACTTCAAAAAATGCGTCCGCCGAGTAATCAGTTGTTCGTTGAAGTCGAAAAACAAAATGAAAGTGAACCCGCTTGGGTGTGTGATTGCTGAACCGTTCATTCCGTGATTTCGCTACGCATTTATACGCAAGAATAGTTAAGCGTCCCCCTCCCCTCCCTCCTTTTCTTGCGAAATCAGTGCATTTCCCATCTAGTTGGTCTGGCCTTTAGGCTTTTTGCATTCCCGTACGAGGTGTTCTGTTTCTTCCGGACTTGGCCGACCATTTATTTTCCCGTGGTTTCATTCTTCCCTTAATTGGTCCTTGCTTTAAGGCGTGAGCGGGAACATATTTAACGAACCACAGCATGGAATATACTTAACATTTTCGCGTGGCTTATATTCCCATAAGAGTCACAAGTCATTTTCAGGTATTGGGTTATCACATCCTGGAACCCGAAGCGGTGGCTGAGTGGCTAAGGCGTCGTGCTGCTCAGCCCGAGGACGCGGGTTCGATTCCCGGCCACAGCGGCCGCTTTTCTGATGGAGGCGAAAAGCAAAAGCGCCCGTCTGTACCACATTTCGGCGCACGTTAAAGATCCCCCGTGGTCAAAATAAATCGGGAGCCCTTCGCTACGGCGCACCTCATCGCCTACGTTGCGCCGGCGCGTTCAACCCTGCAATCAGTCAATCAAACAATTACTTCCCCGCAACATATTTTAAATGCAGAGCATTTCTTTAACTCACGATGTCACCCGGCGTTGGTGGGCCTCGTTGTCCGCAACAGCCGTTCCAGGCGCGCCCTCTCCCCCACTCCTCCTCGCCTGCTCTCCGCTGCTCCTCGCGTGTTCTCTGCGTGCTCGGATCGCGTTCAGCAACAGGTGGGGCGCGCATGCGTCGTAGTTTGGCGCGGGAGCAACAACAGTTGTGGCGTGATCATGACGTAGTCTTGACGTGGTCGTGGCGCGGTCGTGCCGTGATGGGGCGGTTCTCGGCGTTCGCTCTCGCTGTCAATTTCTTTCGAACCAGATAAAATGCCGCAAAAGCGGCGCGAAGAACGCCTTTACAAGCGCGCGCACTCCGTGCCAGAGAAAAGGAAAAATAGAAGACCACTTGCACGCACAAAGTGTCCAGCCTGGAAGCGCTACGCTTTAAAAACAACCAACAGCAACAACTGCAACAACATTAACGTAACCCAACCTACTTAACGTCGTGCGCCCCCCGAAAATGCTCTGCATTTGACCGTGCCCCTCGCGAGGGGGATGTTTTTTTACTTTTGGCGCGAGTGTTTCTGGAACCGTCGATTCACACCCAGAACATTGTAGATCAAAGAAGATTATTCTGGGCTAGTGAAGTTAAGGTGAAACAGTCTACTTATCTGAATCAGATAGCCCGTGAGGCATAAAAAATAAAGAATGGAAGACGCGCTTCGCTTGGGACACAGATAACCGACCTGGGCAGGGCTGGGCATTAAAAAAACAATAAATAAACAAGCCCATATATGGTTCGCGGCATTATTGCTGTAGTTGAATGGCAAGGTGTTCTTACAAGTGATAAATCCGAATAGAAAACGGCTTTTTTCTACAACGTACAACATACTCGACACAACGCCGCATTTGTTTTGCGACATAGTCTCCAGCCCATCCCCGACGCGTCAGATTTTAGATGCTACTGCATCGCATTCACTCGCCTTGTCCATGCAGCGTCGTCGGCGTTGTTGTCGTCCGCACCTCCCCCATTCTCCTCGCCGCGCGAGCTACGCTCTCTGCCGCTCACCCCCTCTCCTCTCCGATGCCCCTCTCTCGCGAGGGGCATTGGATTGGATTCGAATGGATTGGCTTGGCTTGGATTGGATTGGATTAAAGTGGATTGTGTTGGATTGTGTTGCGTCATAGCCGCGGCATACGCACTGGCGCCGGCGCGTCCCCTCACCGCTATGCGCGCTATAAAACGCGGTGCCTGCGCCGCTCCGCTCCATCGTTCCAGCGCCGTTCATCCGCTGTCCAACGCTGCAACGTGAACCCCCTATGCGTCGCACCTACCCAGGGGTTCCCGCGAGGGGAGGTGGGAGTTTTCTTCCGGCGATCAACTTGACATTAGGAAAAAAAAGCTCCGCTGCGCTAAATATGTTTACAGCGTCGACGAAAGTGCTGGGACGGTGACGGCGCTCTGCCACTCGCAGGTTCACCGATTCACCGCAGGTCGTATGAAGGGAAATTTGAAGTGAGAGCTTCTTGTTTAAACAATCCACTTCTTGACAACGAATCTTCAACAACAGCCGATCAAAAAAGAAGAGTAGCGCAATCGGCGATCATCGCGCGTAAAAGCCAGCGAGTCTCGCGGACCGCAGGCTCATCCGCTGGGGTGCGTGGTGCTTTCGCGCATCTGCGCACTTATGCGTGCGCTTTCATTAAAGACTGCTGGTTTGCGTCGCCGTTGCGAATACATGGTGCAAAACTAGCTCGCCAGTTTTTGCGTGGCTCAGTGACAAAATGCAGCGAGCGTCGGAAGCGTGAAATATGTTTTGTGATCCCGAAAGTAGTGGCCGTCAAACGAAGTGGTCGGGCGCACAGAGGGGCCGTTCTGTTTCCTTGTTTGCTCTCAGTTTATTTAATTACGCTCTTGCATCATATATTCCCACTTCGCGCTTAATAAGCTAAAATAAATGTCAGCAACGTTTTGAGGTGTATATATGACCGAGCTGCACGAAGCCGACGCGGCGGAGGGATAGACGGCAAATCGAGTGGGAGGGGGAGGAGGCTTTTAAGGCAAAGAGGAAACATTCAGCGAATTGCCAATAATATCTGACAGTAATCTAGCGTAGTGTGAAGATGGGGGTCAACGCAACTGGAAGCAATCAATTCTCTGTTCTTGTCTCACCGTCTAGCCCCATTTGAGGACAAAACTGGCGTGTCGGCGTTGAGATTGTTAGCGACGACCACTGCACTAGAAGATGATCAACACAATCAGTGACAATCGTATGTAAATATTTGGGCCGAGCACCGTGTATGCTGTTGCGTTATGTAATGTAAATTTACAAGTACACGTCTAAGCAGGCAACGGACTTGCGATTCGGTGCTTGATTCACGTCCCTCACTTGCGCTCAATTGGTTTATTTGACGGTATTGCCTCACCTACTCGCTAGTATACGTGTGCCCTGCCGTTCGTAAACCGTGTGGCGTAAAATTTGAGGCAAGAATCGTTTACTTTGCGAAAATACAAAACAAAATTTCCACTCGCTTTCAAGGTGGTGCCAGGCGAGCAGCGTCACCTGAATCGGCTGCGCTTCTCGCGTCCGCTTGCTCCCGCTGAAGCAACCTTTTGCAGTTACCTCAGGCTGAGCAGCCTTCTGTTTATGCCACTTGTAAACGTCCCTTTGTAAAGACAGAACGATAATTATTGTCAGGAAGTCACACCACCCGACCTGGCGATACTGTCCCACGCCGCGACGATCAAGACAGCTCGCTCAAAATAAGCCGATAAATCGAGTTGTTGTAGCGGATATTATTTTGTTTACCCACTGCAACTACTTTAAGGGCTATATCATTAAGTATTCAGTCATTTAAACGCGCCACAAAGCGATTAAATTAAGTACAACCAACTTTCGCTCTGGCTTGTAATTGAAAACACATGGAGGGCGGCGAGGGTCATCTGCTTTTGTACTACCCGGACGCGTTGGACACTGCGGGGCGCTGCATGTCGCCAAACTCCAGCGCAGGAGCCCAATAGCGAGGCGCCAGCGATCCAGACGTGTAGCACCTTGTTTGAATCCGTCGGCTGCCAGCGTGAGTCACCGACAGGGAGGCCTGCCCGAAAAGCGCACGTAGTGGAGGCTTCGCCACACAGCCGAGGAGGGTTGCACAAAGCCCAAAGCATTGCGGTCCGTGATTCGTAACACCGGATAGCTCTTGTTGACGTTCGAGCACTCTACCAAGACGCAGCTGTTTTTTGAAATGCCCTAAAAGCACGATTTGCTTACAGACATCACCATAACCAGTGATTTCTGGTGCGAAAAGGCAAAAAGAAGCGAAAGAGAACCACAACACTGCATGAGCCCCTATCAGCCACGCAGCGCGCCTCCCGTAGGCGTCGCGGAGAAGCGGCGGCAAGCGGTGCAGCGGTCGCGAAGCTCGAGGCGTATATTTGGACTTCTTTTAATTGTTGTGGAGTCACCAAACTACGCCGCATTAGGTTAGGATCAATAAGGTGCAAATCTAGTTCGCTGTGAAAGCTGGGGTTCCGATACCTTGCGCCCATAATTCGTACACACGTACGTAAAAAGACGTTAAAGATAAAGGCAGAGGTTTGGACAGACCATGCTTGAAGCGATGTACTACCCGGCGTAAACCAATATGGTTGCAACAATGCTATTAGAAAAAAAGGGATCCCACCCGAAACAAAATGTCTCATGTTTTACGCTTATAAACCTAGTTTTCACGAGCGAAAGCTGAAGCGCACGCACAGACAGACCATCTGGGGTACATTTCCATGGCGGGACTGAGCGACCAAGCGCCGGCAAATCAGCCGTTAAATCCTCGTGTAGTCATGGTACCGCCGCGTGAAGGCTCGGAGCGAGCGCAGCAGCGACGCCTCTCCCGGGTGGAACACGTGGCGTGACGTCACACCTGCCACACTTGCGCTACGGCGGCTCAAGTTCATTGAGACGCGATGAATGACCCTGAAAGACATGTCGTACAAGAGATTTCGTTCTAAAAACATTACGCAATCACTCGTTTCAGTCTTTAGTTTTCCCACCGCTGATCACACACTGCACGCGCTCTTGACGTGGCATTTCTTGGATGGCAGCCCCAATTACAAACGCTAACTACCATCATCGCGAAGCTTTACAATATTTAAGGGACCCTAAATAGGTCGCGATTTCAAGCACTAAGCGTTCTTTTCTTTCCTTGATTACATGTGAAGTCTTGCCACAATTTGACGGAGCTTTGACGTAGCTTTTTTGCCTCTGACGTAGCCTCTATGACGCAGCTGGCGCTGAAGACTACGGCGCCGATATTGGCGGGTTCCATCAAATGCAGCAGCCAAACAGTGTTTCCGGCTCTGGAGGAAACCGCAGGTGGTTTCGGCGGCCCGGGTGCCGTCTACGAGAGCGACACTCCGGCACGGCGTAGGGACAATGTCGATCGTCGCCATCCGTCACACGAGCTTAGCTGAGTTTGTTGATATCGAGCGTCGTGCACAAGATATGAATAACGCTGACAAGCAGGGAGCGTCTTCTGCAGGCAGAAACGCTACGCACGCGACCGCGGCAACCAGCCTTCACGGTGGCCATGGATCGCGCACGAATCAGCACACACCGCAGCAGCTAAAACTCGTCGCCGCCTGCCAGATCCGGGCTATTGTTGAAAATCAGTTTACGAATGCGTGAAAGAAAGAGGTTGATAGTTCGGTGAAAGATTGCACTTGGGATCATCGTCGGCGAGGCTTCATAAAGCGGTGGCCGAACAGCTTCAAACGCTATTTTTCCTTTGCTAAGACTAACGTGCCATCGCTAGCACGGCCGACGTGAAAAGCAGTGCCACGCAGCCAGCAGTATGCGGAGCATCCGCGCCGGCTTCTAAAAATAAAAATCCGGGCGAACCGATGAGCGAAGCCAATGAATGCGCTACCTCGGAGCGTAACCGCCCAGGCAAGTGTCTCTAGGTAGTTTTTCTCGAGCTTATCAGCTCGTAGCATCCACAGCGTTTTGAGGCTAAAGGGAAGACTGAAAGCTCCAGGCCTCATGGCCTTCGCCACCCTATTTAGGGCCCCTTTAATGCACATAGCGGAACCACACCTTGCCGCAACCAAAGTTCACAAGTTACGCTGCGTTTAATGAACCCGAATGAGCGACAAAACTGTGGTTTATAGGGGCTTTGTAAAGGTTACCTTGGCAAAGCTGGACTAATAAAACACTCCTGCAGTAGGTGTCTGATTACGACGTAGATTTAATGGCTACCAGAAATTTAATTCTTAACTGTTCACTCGAGAACTGCTTTGTTTGCGTCCCAGTGTCAGGTGTGCACCACTATGTGGGGCTTGCCCCCGTCATTAGTCTAACGAATTCAGCAATTACAAGCCACATCGACGGAGAAAGATGTGCGGCCGTGAGATTCGTCCTTCTTGTCACGCCAGAAAGGCAAGAATTCCATTTCTGCCTGCTTGCTTTATATTTACAAATTAAAATCATCGTTATTATCAGTCCTGAAAAGTGACGTCGAATTTAAATTGGTGCAAGTTGAACTGTAAAATGCGGCACACAATATCAGGATACAGAAACACGTTTCCAGCGCTCTGAAAGGGCCTGAAGCTTGCCTGTCTGAAATTATGCAAAAAAAAAAAAAAAAAAGGAACGAATACAACTCATCAGTTCCACTCTGCTGTTCGGAGAGCAAGACTTCTAAAAAAATCTCATAAAAGAGAGAAAAAAAGACAATGGCTACGTCACGCAATGTAATGAAATCTCCATAAAGCGACTAACTACTACCACGCATAAACGCAGTCTCTGGTACACCCTCTAAGATCCATTATCTGACTTTTATCTGACTTCAACCAACGCGAGAGCCCCCATAACACTCTTGACATTGTACTGACAGGATGCGAGTTTAGTGTCAGTCGCGGTGGCCGTTTTTTATATGACGAAAGCAAAAAACTGAAACGCCAATGTGACGAAATTTAGGCGCACGTTAAAAATCTTCGGGAGGTATAACTTAATCCGTAGCCCCCCACATGCGGTACGCCTTATAGCCCAGGTATGGCTTCTGAACCGTAAAACCCCAGGGTGAACTGTTTATGTGTCCGCATCGGCAAAAAATTACGCCCATCTTCCCGCGAGGGAACCCTGATGTGATGCGCCGCATCGGGGGGTTCAACTGGTGGTAACGTTGCCTTGAGCGTTTGCGCTGACGCTGGTATTGGATTGTGTCAGCCCACTCGCTGAAGGGACCGTCGCTTCCATCACGTCTTCATCGGAAGAATCAAGTCAAGCACGGAGTCGTCAAGCAAAGGCACGCGGCGTCGAACGAGAGCGAGCGCTGACTGAACCTCCGCAGCGCGCTACCCGCTTTATATTCACAGCGCCTGAAGGAGAGGAGACAGCGGAGAAGAGTCGCGCATGCGCGCACTTGCGCGCCGGAGCAGACGCGAGCGGAGCGAAGCGCGCGCCCGCAGCTGTTAATTATGATGATGAGACGGAGTGAGAGTGTTGCGCACAGCTGTCGGAGAGAAGAGCGGAGGATAGGTGCGCATGCGCAGGTGGCGTGCGGACGCCGCCGACGCCGACGCAGGAGGGACATGCCTCAGAGCAAGAGATGCGTCGCATATAATAACGCTGATAATACTAACGCTCGGGTTCTCTAAAACGATAAGCGATAATTATTTCGTGCATTACCTGACCTCGCTTGCACCCATCTCTACCCACAAAAAATTGAAACAAATAAACAACTATAGTGCATTTCCAAACAATTATTTTATCACCTTCTTCACAGATATCAATTCACCCGCCGCGGTGGCTCAGTGGCTAAGGCGTTGTGCTGCTGGGCCCAAAAATTGCGCGTTTTATCCCGGTAGCGGTGGGTGCTTTTTTGATGAAGGCAAAAAGCGAAAACGCCCGTGTATTAAGATTTCAACACGCGTTAAAGATCCCCAGGTGGTCAAAATAAATCCGGAGCCCTCCACTATGACGCGCTTCATAGCCCAGGTGTAGCTTCGGCGCATTAAACCCCGCCATCGATCAACAAATATGAGTTAAAGGGACCCTGCAACACTTCTTTCAACTTTTTTTGAAATAATTAATGCTTGCAGAACGTAGTCACCCAACACGCCCAGTGCTTAGATTAGGGCGTCATAAAGTACCTCAGCCAAAAATTACTGCTCTAATGCCCATCAGACAACTCCTAAACTGGCTCAAAAGATTTTTTTTTTCTCTTTACCGGTCTTGACGTTCTTCGACGGCTGGAATTCCGTCACTAAGGCCATGTAGCGGCTGTTGGCCGGTTTTCCTTTAGTTGCAGCAATTAACGCTTTTCAATAGCAACTTAAAAAAAAAGCCCCAAGAACGAATCAGAAATGGAACGCCTATCTGGTGCGACGAGCAAATTAGGCATTGCCTCTCCGTGCTGGCGATTACTATAGCTTTCGCAGTGGTTCCAGACTCGAAGGAAAGAGTGAAAGCGCTTATCGACAGTGTTGCAGGGTCTCTTTATAGAGAACTATTGTGAATGACAGTGAATCTAATACCCAATAATTATACGCCTGTTTGCGGCTGGTAGCGTTGAGACTTGATTGTAAGCGAAAAATCTAAACGCTACGATGTTATTAACTTATATGCGAATTGACCTGAACGCAAATAATATTCTGTTGTTTTGGCAAATGGATGTTATTACAACAAAACCCAAACACCTGACGTTTCCTGCGCTTTTTAAATTGAAACTGTGGTAATATTACAGGCCGTTATGAAGAATATCGGAGCACACATAAAAGAAGACAATAGGCATGACAAACACAGCGCTTAATTCACAATTAAACGTTTTATTGCAAATGACAGTAATGTACGCACACAAAAAACAGCCTCGTCAAGTCAGGTTGACACCGGCGCCCCTGTTTATAAAACAAGTAAAGGAAGATTATTTTTTTTGTAGTTTAAGCCTTGTACTTTTCAATAGAAGTAAATTTTTTTTGTAAGTAAATGCAGAGTTTCTTTTATTGCAAAGCACATGGCTAAAAAAAGAATGGTTCAACCAACTCGCCAACTTGCCGTCTCGGAAGAATACTGACAGCGGATTAGTCGAAACGGCTTCTACATTCCAATGCTTGGATTTTCACCTTCCTCTCATACACAAGTTGAAGCATTAGCATTCGCAAGAGCAGTGCTCTGAAAAAAACTTGCGTGTCTTGAACTTCGTCTATTTGACGTTCGCTGCAATACCAAACTGCGTGCATACATATTTCTTATTAGGTCCGCGATGCATGTTCCCGCTCGGATGAGGAAGGCACTCAAGCCAACGTCACTTCCGTCCGTGTGCGTCATCCGAGGCATGCGTGTAAACAAAGAAAAGCGAAGCTTTCTTCGTAAAATTTTCCTGCCATCTGGTGTCAGCACTGCCACCGCTACCTCATTTAATTCGGCCGGAGAATAAAGCTGTAAGCTTCGTTAAATTTTCAAACCTGGGTTTTACGCACCGAAGCAACACCTGTGCTAGGAGGCGTTTTGTAGTGGCGAGGGCTGTACGGATTTATTCTACTACCTGGATATCTGTGACGCGCGTCCAGATCTCAACACACAGGTGTTTTGGACTGTGGCCTTTATCCGAAAAACACACGTCCTGGCCCTGGAATAAAATCCCCCTACTCGGACCCAGAACCACAGCACTGTGAAGTTAAACCTGTTTAAAACGGGAGCCAATGGAAGGAGTTTCGTACTGAGTCGCCCCTGGAGCGAATTCGGGCTCTTTTCCGTGTAGCCAGTTTTTGATAGAACGGAAGCCTTCCATTGGGGCCGTCTTTGCAGAGCGGGGAGAGAGGAAAACAGGCCTTAGCCACGGACACAGTGGAGGCTAAAGCTCCATTCTGCGATCGTACTGTGATGATTTAAGCATATTCTCCCTCGATAAAAGCCCCCAGGCTTCCAGTAAACGCTCGACGGTGCTCCTTCCATCCCTCTTTTGCGCATTCTTGCGGCCCTTTTAAGGGTACTAATCCAGAATGAAAGAATGAAAGAAAACAATATTGCGGCCCCGCAGTCCTCGTCAAATGTTCCGCATTCATGCAATGGTTATCCGCGAACCTAAGCGACGTGAAAAGGCGCGGTTAAATGTAGCCCCCGCGGCTCCGCGTGCAGCGAGAAAAGCCGAGTTAAAGGGTAGAGACCAGGAACAGCAGCCAATCGACCCACCGCTTTCGGAATTCCGCGCGAACTTTCGCGAACGGCCACTGAATAAATTGAAACGCTTTAAAGTGGGGCGGGGGCGGTGCGCAGGCGCCTTCCAACCATCTTAAGGAATGCGCAACCGGGACGTGGACGCTTTGTCTTTTACGCGCTTCTTTACCTCGGCGACTATTAAGCAAAGCACGTGGGAACATTTTAGGTTCTCTTGGATTGTACTTTGAACAAGTTTTTCTAAATGTTAGCGTGGTTTTTCTTCTATATGTTGAGTTGCTTCTACGACATTCGACTGAACTGAATAGCTCTTATTGAGATGAGGGAGGCCACTCGGCCGCACTTGGACAAGGGGAAGCAGGAAAGAAATGCGCCGATTGTGTGTGCGACATGAAAGGACGTCGAAGATGCGGTGTTCCCAAACGTCTCTGTGTTTTTCACCTTGACTTGGTCAGTGACCGCATCTTCGTCCTCATCATGATACCTCACCAGACGAACTTTCGTCGAACTCTTGACTACATGAAAGGACGTCATTTTCTGTCGTTACGACGTGAAATAAAGTCAGTTGCAATGGGTGGATAGACACATAACCTCGAAAATTGAAATGTCAATTTTCGAGCTTTGCGGACCAAGCTACTTCGCGTGCCACGTAGTGCAGGACCCCGATGAATTTTGGCTTCTTGGGGCTTTAATGCGATTAGCATTCTTGCCGAAATTGTTCACTGTGCGATGAGTCTGTCCCCGCCTAGCCTCTTACCCCAAGTCAAGAAATTAGAAAAAGAAAAAAAAATACTCCAAAAGAGTCAGTGGAGAGAACCGGAGACCTGTATTATGAACTGGAAACGGGAGCACTGACGATCGCGCCAGCCTCGCAGATGACTGGGAAGCGTTCAGAAGGATGACAGGTGCTTGCCCAACCACATCGTGCTATCACGCGAGACGGTGTCGGATGTGTGCCGCCTATCATTCAATCCGCAGAGGCAGTGGCGACTCGTTCACCTAATGTATATACGCATGTATACATATTTATTACAGCTATTAGCCTTCTCGCCCTGCTTACCAGACGTTTCGCTGTGTCTCTGCCCCTCCCCAGCTTCATACGCCGACCCGTTCACGCGTGAAGCGTCGGAGAAGACGAGGGGCGAGGATAATGGAGGGAGTGGATGAAGAAAGGGGAAGTAGAGGGAGTGGGGAGGAGAGAGCGGCGGGTGTACGGGGGAGTGGAGTGCAGGAGTGGTGGGAGGAAGTGTAAGTAGACGGGAGAGGTCCGCTTGGCGAAGTGCATTCAGTTAGATAACACATATGTGTCACACAACTGGAATCGTACTGATAGCGGAGACCGCCCCGCATCAGACCGCCCAAGGATCACCGAGCATCGAGAAGCGCCGCCGTGTGATAAGTGTGTACCCGCACTTTCTCCCGTCTGTCAGCGATCTTTCATTTCCCCCACTCGACCCACTGGAGATAGAATGCTGGCTACCTCCAGTGGTCAATTTCTCGATTTCTAAATTCTAAAATTTAGAAGGCACAGTTTTTCAGCAGGACTTTGGAGAGAGCAACGGGAACACTGCGCTCACTTCCAGTGCACGTCTCCCTTCAAAAACGGAGAAATATATAGTGTGTGGAGAAATAAGGAGCGCATGTAACAAAAAATCAAAGCAAGTAGAAAATCAGCAAAGCATTAGTTATTAGCCAGACGCTAACGCAAAAGCGATTATGAATATAAGCGTTTCCTTTCTTTATTCAGAAACTAGGCATGAAACGCTGACCATAGAGCCCGCTCAACACTAAGGTGCATGGTGAACACCGTCTAATTACCTTGCCGGATTAAAGCCGAGAATGCGTACGCCGTGTTCTGGGCTCTTCCGGCTAATTTGCGGAGATTTTCAAAGGCGAAAAGCAGTCGGAAAGCGGCTCTTCCCTCGCACCATCTTCCCCGCCGATTTGCTGACGTCGGGTACGATGACGACGCACTGGAAAGTATGCAGGGCTAAATTTACCGGGTTTCCGCATGTTTAACCCGCGCTACGCGCGCACGAAGAAAGAAAACAAAGTGCATAGTAACCCAAAATTCACGAAAACACGCCGCCAACCGGTGTGACGTCATCACGGAAGTTGATGCGACGGCCGCGAACGGTGCGTGGCATATCCCTCTTTCAGCTCATTACAGGAAAATAAGCGTCTAGGCTTATAATGAATTCTGCCAGTTAAACTGCACAATGTAGCACCAGAAATAGGCTTCGAATAATTCATGCTTCGAATAATTTATCTCACCTAATTTATCTCACACATCCATGGGCTTTCTTACCACGCTCATACTCCCGTCAATACTTCGAGTGGAAGCTCCCCACCTGAGAGGTCTGTGGCAGATGCTTGAAGGCAGACCTGCCCTCTTCAGCGAACAATAGCGTCAGGAAATTTCACTCAAACATTTTTTTTTTTTTGGCAAACGAACGCGCACTGCATCCGTACAACGTTAGTCGACGAATTCAACTAACGGTGTAGGTCGCAATGTAAAGACACGTAAAAGCGCACCTTTCCGCCCCACGACCATTTCTCGCGACAAGGTTATGCAAATTCCGGGTAATATCAAACTGCCTGAAACAAACAGGCAAAAATTTTCACCTAACTTCTAATTTGTAGTCAGGGGAGGTGTGTCCGGTGCAATCAACGCGACCGTCATTCGAGCCGTGAGATATAGTGGTCGTCTTTGATTTGTGGGCCTTTGAACATGCACGCGATATATAATGGCACTTATATTTTATGTACCTGTGGCTTTGAAGTAAATTTTCTCCTAGGCCCTAAAATAACGAGTCTTTGGAGATATAAACCATAGACATCAGCGTTCCCCGTTTATTCTTTAACGTGTACTGTAGGCTGATTTTGATGTAAACCAGCTAAACGCTGAGTCCTCGATTCTGTAAAGGTTTCTTTGGTCCTGCTTCTCATTGAAAAGCCGTGCCGAAGCTGAAATTGGGCACTAGAGTGCCCTCCTTTTCTTTTTTTGTGGAACTTCGATAACCTTTGTAATTGAAGAGAACAGTAACAAAAAAATAGTCATATTTCCCACAAGATCAAGCAAGGTTTCAGCGCAGCGAACTTCTAATTTTGCCTGATTCCACATCGTCGTCTCCAGAAGCTTTTTTGTTTTGTTTTGTTCTCGCTCAATAATTAATTTTCGCCGTGTTATTTTCCGCACACCTGCTTATTCATTAATTTATGAATGGACAGTGTTTCTCGCCCCGCTGTCCTTCTTTGCAGACAAGCAACACACACAAAAAAAAAGCAAAGCGATTCCTTTCTTTCTTGACCACAGAATTCAACGTCAGCAGTTAAAAGTAGGCGAAAATTTTGTCGTGCACACAACAAAACTAAAAAAGGAATTGAAAGTAGCCGCGATTTCGTAGAAATCACAGAATATTGGCCGCAACACTCTGCAAGCAAGGCGAGCTTAGTCGGCTTTTTAAAATTTATTTTGTGTGTGCAGAGTTCGAAAACATAACGATTTAAAAGTTACATTCGGTTTATAAGACGACGGGCTTCCTTATTTTCCTTTTTTTCAATCATGCACAAATTCGTTGGACCGTCGAAACACGTATTGTTGACAACGAGCAAATGAAACGAAATTTATTCGAAATGTCTTTAAATAACAAAGGCTACAAGTTAAATCCAGCCCTAACGCAAACCAGCTATGACTGTTTTACACCACAGAAGTTCGATAAGGTCGACAAAGGAGTCGACTCGAGTTCCCGTCATATCTGAGCACTCAGAGATCTTCCCTCGGCCGACAAGAAGCTAGCTGCTATGCAGTGCTTTCCAACAGAACTGAATACAAACATCGACACGCCTCGGTGGCTCAGTGGCTAAGGCGTTGCGCTACTGAGCACGAGGTCGCGGGTTCGATACCCGGCCGCGGCGGCCGCTGTTCTGATAGAGGCGAGAAGCAAAAACGCCCGTGTGTACGGGATTTCGGCGCGCATTAAAGATTCCCAGGTGGTCAAAATTAATCCGGAGCCCTCCACTACGGCGCGCCTCATCGCCTGCGCTCCGTCGGCGCGTTAAACCCCACAATCAATCGAATACAAACATCGTAAGCATACTTAACCAACTTAAAATTGCGGTTGGTGCGTGCAAATGTGCATGTTCCCTGCGTAGATTGGAAATAAAAACCATTTGTCTGCATTACACGAAAGATGACGTGGCCACACCTCTGTCATTACGAAAGCTACAACTGTGGTTTTTTTTTATGTATATGCAAGTTTTATGTGCTCGTCTGAAACATAGCAGTCTCATAAATATTTCATTGTGGTTTTTAGAGTGCTCCTGAGCCAAAAACAGGCAATAGCACAAAAAAGTGTAGGCCTTTGTAACGCACGTTTGAGGTGTCAACTTGGGGTGATGAAAGCAAACCTGCCCGACATCCATTATCAGCCGGGAAATTCCGGCTTGCTTGCTTGCTTACTTGCTCGCTTCCTTGGTTACTGGCTCAATGATACAAAAATTTAATTTTCTCATTTTATGCTCTCGGCGGTTGCGTAAGAGCAAGGTGAACTGCCATGTCTTTATGTGTCGTCGACTTAATTTTGCTTAATTTATTTAATCTTTATAAATTAAGGGAAACAATTGCTTTGTTTTAATGTTCTAAGAACTTGTTTATCTATTCGCTCGCTCGCCCCCCCACCCACCCAATTACTCACTCACTCACTCACTCACTTGCTTATAGTTACTTATCTACTGAGTCATTTTATTGAAACAACAACGACAGAGGAGATTTTTTTTTTTTTTTCAGAATGTCACCATTTCGGGTGATTTCGCGTTTCTATATGATATACAGCAGCTCGTGAGTAAAAGAGAGGATGGAAGGAGAGAGAGCGCGACACACGCAAGAGAAAGGCCCACACTGAGGGCGCGGTTGTTGGATTCCATTAGCAGGACGCCTGGAGACGCCGCCCCTCCTTGAGTCATTGGCCGGCCAGGTAAAAGGCTCGCATCGCCTTTTCACCGATCCCTAGTTTGACCTCTCCTGGTGCAACACGTGAGGTGCGCTCAGGGCTTAATCGAAGCGCGCCTGTGCCGAAAGACACCATCGAGGACTTTCATTCTCTGCTTGTATCGTTCTCTTCTTTCTGCGCAGGACAAGGCGACCGTATAAAAAGAAAAGGTTCGGAGTTGGGACAGCGGCGCAAGAAGTGGGTTCCTCTACAACGTCCAGACAATGGCCACGACGTGATGAACGGCGCCGTTAGAGCGCCTTTTGTCCAAGTTCAGAGGCGGAATTCCTGGAACGAGGTAAACAGAACGAAAGAAGAACGAAAAAAAAAGGGGGGTTGGAGAACGATGGAAGAAATCAGCAACGAATAATTGACGCAAAGAATGAGAGAACACGAGCACCGCTCACCATGCGCCATGCTTAACTAACGGTACGATTTAGAAGAAGGGAGCAAGGCGAAAATAGTCCCAGCAATTTAGTTCCTGCATTACAAAGTAATAGATCCTAAGGCAGAGATAATGTAGGCGTCAGTTAATCCAGAAAGAGAGCTGTTTCTGGATTAATTGGCCATTGTGGCTCTACAGAAATAAACCGCAAGTATACATAATTCGTTTTGAAGAACGAGCTCAGCCAAAAATTGACAGACCGTTCGCCATGACTCGCGCTTAATCATTTATTTATTTATTTATTTATTTATTTATTTATTTATTTATTTATTTATTTATTTATTGTTTAGTTTGGTCTCTTTGTTTATATTTTCAACCATAAGATCCCTTTAACGGTCCTGCCCTCGCGTAACGGCAGCATAACCATTTGGACCGTAACTCCCTATTGGGGAACCGTCATATAGTGCGTAGCATACATTGTTTTTTTCTTTCCAGGCAATCGCACATGTGCGGTTCAAACCAGCCGAGGGCACCTGTGTGTTTTGTATTTGTTGTGTCCGGCACAGCTCGTGATGAGGCGGAATCCTTTCCTACCTCTTTTATTTTTGTTCTGCTCTTATTTAGCCTCTTTTCGGCGCTATTTCGCAGCCGAGGTGGCGTTTCTTGTTTTCTTTTTGTTGTGTTTGGCACCGCTAGAGACAGCGAGGGGCATAGTATTTTGCTTTTCCTTTCTTGGGATTTTTATTTCTCCTGTCTTCGACGCCATTTATAACATTTTTTTTTGTTTCCGTAACATATCGGCCCATCATCACTTTTAATTAAAATACCGCTGTAATCTTCGTGTTGTGTTTTGCCTTAGATCTTCTCAAGTTCACCTGTGTGCTCAGCAATGTTGACAATTATGAGCCCTGCCGCCAGGGTATAGTTTGTACAGGTTTTGCCTCGGTATAGTTGCCTTCTGCGCTATTACGAAAGGTCCATGAAGGCGCTAGGGATTTTTCGGGCAAAAAGAAAAAAGAAAACACGGAGCACAAAAAGCAAGGATAGAAATTTATTCCGAGCACCCGAATCCATAGGTCACGAGCCAAAGAATGCTACGCATAAAAAAAAAATCCCGAACACAATTCCCCCCCCCGTTTTCGTTCTTATTCAACTGATTTCATAGCATTAGTGCAATAACCACTCGTGAATGGAGCTTAAACGTGCTGACACTCGGATCCGCTGGACCATCCACCTCCACTCGCGGGAAGCCTACCGCACGAAGCCCGCAACAACATCACGGTCCTCCCTTTGCAACGCAATATGCACTCCGTGCACTACGTTGACTGGAGGGAAGGCAGGGCAAAAGACATACGCAAGAACTATGAAAACCAAGAAACCGCGGCGCATACGTACGCGGGTTTTAATTTCATTAAAACCCATTCAGTATACTTATTATCGGGACGATAGCGTTGTTCTTGCCAAAAAACAGAAACGCTTGTTTTGGTTGGTGTGTCGGTGAAATTCCGAAAGGATAAGATTGACGGTGTAGCGTAAATATTCCTCCAAATTGGTCTTCCTCGACGTAAAAAAAAATATGCGGACACTATCGCGGTACTTTCAGTATGCGCATAAATTACTTATGCTAATAATGCGTAACACAAGCTATGCTCGCTCTAACTCCCAGAACTGCCACCTAGAGATTTAAAAAAGTGATGTACGACCAGCGGTTAAACAAACTCAAGTACTTATTGGCAAGTTTACTCCATACCGCAGACACGGTAATATCGTAGGAAAAGTGAACGCCAGCTTAGCCCAGGGTTTGTTGAGAAAAACTCTTGGTCCACGACGTAACTCATTGCCTTGCGTTTCTAATATTTTTTGCACTTCAGGGGTTTAATCAACAACAGTTGGTGAGAAAACAACTTACTTTAACGAAATAGGATACAGACGCTCGAGTTATTTTCACAACGGTATTATGGGAAAAATCCGTTTATGGCAGTGATTTTCCCAATGAATTATTTTCGTTCACGTGGAACTTGCTGACAATATAAACGCAATGTTGTCGAGCGGTTAAAAGTGTGGAGACTGGATCGAGAGCTCCGCGGTACTGCTGCGCATAAAGGGTCAGCAAACATAGTATGCTGCCAGGAAAACGGCTTCAGTACAAGCGTGTGCGGTGTGGTGTGTGTAAGCACTGCAGGAACCCTCTCTACGGACGGAGTAGTGACCGGGAAACTCGAACGCGCATGGGGAGCCAGTGTCAACTTGTTTCGCTTTGCCTGCCAAATCCATTGTAACTTCTTGAAGAGTTCCTCCAGAAAGAGTTCTAAACAAAAAAAATGGTAGGTGATTGCACAGATGCAATCTGATTATTAAAAATTAAAGCCGTTCCACTCAATGTGGAAGCTGACGGAAGTGCAAAGAAAGTGATTCGCCATAATGGGCTGTAGCGTCGTTATCCGCTCATTGCTACCACCGAAAGCAATTGAAACTTCCCGCCTCCGTAGTGCTCACGCGCCCCCTGCCTGAAACAGCGCCAGCGGGAGTTCTCTTTTTTTTGTGCTTGCTTTTTCTCCGGCACGTGCCGCCGTTGCACTGCCACTTTTTTTCGCTTACTATCGCAAAAACCAACCCAACGAGCGTTCCGAACTAAATGAGCGCGGACGCTGCCGGTTAATTACATATATTTTGGGTCAAATGCACCTGCAGTTTTTTTTTTTTTGGAGATGTATGACAAGCGCCAGCGGTTCACGAGTTTCGAACAGTTATGACTATTTAAACCGCTTGGTTTTTGAAGCCTCTGCGGGACGGCCTACGATGGAACACCGGGCTCTACTTGGGTCCGTTATCTCGCGGCACCGCCTGATTCCGGCAGTAGTTTCACATCGACCGTTACAACCAGCTACGACGACAAGTAAGGCCCCTAAAGTTCTCTGCACTTAAAAGTTATAATTAACTATCAACATAGCTGTCAGGCAACACTGCAGAAGTTTCCCATGCTCACGTCTCTGTTAAGCGAGCTTCACCCGAGCATAAGCGTGCTTTCTGTGGAGCACCCTTTACAGACAATCATCGGCCGTGATGCATCTCGACGGCGTTTATCGTAACATCGAGGCTGTCCCAACCAGGGCCTCGCCATAACCCAGCTCCTCCAGCCCAGCATAAACAGCTCCTTGGTGTTTATGCCAAGCTCGTAATCGGGGGGACATTAGAATTTTCTAGAAAACGATTTCCGAAATGTGGCATTTGTTCGGAAATGAATCATTAATGATGAAAGTAAAGGGCATTGATAACTTTTAAGAAATGAAATATTTCATACACGAACAGCTGGTCATAAATTTTTCACTCGTCCTTGTTGACATATATTATCATCTTCTCGCGCAGCATGACGGTCTTCATTCGAGACCAGCCCGATCGTTGAACGTATCTTAATTTGGAGAAAGTTCTCTCGACAACAGAGCTTCAATTAGCTAGGCACAACAAAAATGCAGCATTTGCCAGCCTTGGGTAGCGAGCGGTAGAGCCATGCCAATACTCAACCAGTTTGGAAGCTCTGAGCTGCGTTTGTGGCGCCTGCTTCCAGCAAGTACTGGTTGAGAACGGCGGGCCGTCAGCGCACGATTGTGGGGATCACTAATTTGAAAAGGTCCATTCGGGGCAAAATCGGGAGAGAAACCCGATTCTCCTGAAACATATTCGGGGTGTAAGAATCGGGTAAAATCGGGTTTTACACGAAAACGAACAACCCTAGGTTTATATTGTGGTATTCAAGGTGCCACTGCAGCCGCACGAGTGTCATTATTTCCATGACCTTGCAAAGGTATCTTGCCAGAGCGATTGATTGGACGGTAGGATGGAAAGCCAAGCGGAGATTTGCCAAGTTGAGTAAGGGACCCAGACAGCGTATTTTACACTCCGGTGCAACGACGAAACTGTCTAACACTATCTGCAGATCAACATTCAAGTTAAGCCCCAACGACAATGAAATGTTGTGATGCGATGTGCACGTCATCTACAGAAAGTTACGAAATAATTGGAACACCTTAAATTTTTTTCCTGAGCGAACCAGTGCTTGGTTAGCGCTCAGACTTCACACGAAGGTCACATTTTGTGGTATATTTTGTTTGACACCGGGAACAACGACGGTACTTATTTGCTTATTCTGAAAATAAATAAAACGATTTTCGATTATGGGAAAATGGCAGCCGATTTCGACGTGCGAGCCCGTGCAAGCTGATCTTGGAATGACGGCGCCACCTGGGGTATGTAAAGCGAAACGGACGATGGGGATTCACAGTGGGAAGGAGCCAAATGAGGTAGCAGACGATCAAAAATCTCTTTGGTTCCTAGGTAACGATGATCCCAAATAGTTGCATAACAGCTGGCGCCAACCATAGTAAAATATTACCACGGTTCATCGCTGACAATAAACGTTGGATTTGTTTTTTCACCTGCTTTCACATTTTCTGATAGTCTGCTCCCTCATTTGGCTCCTTCCTAACCTGGAAGGAGCCAAATGAAGTAGCAGACGATCAGAAAACCTGCTTTATTTTGTGATCATCCGCTGCCCCATTTGGCCCCTTCCTGCCATGGCAGGAGCGTGAATCCCCATCGTCCGTTTTGCTCTGCATGCCCCAGGTGGCGCAGTTGTTTCAATATCAGCTTGCACTGGCTTGCACGTCCAAATCGGCCGCCATTTTCCCATAGGCGAAAATCGTTTTATTTATTTTCAGAATAAGCAGGTAAGCGTCGTCATTGTTTTCGGTGTCAAACAAAATAGACCACAAAGTGTGACCTTCATGTGATGTTTGAGTTCGAACCAAGCAGCGGTTCACTCAGAAAAAAATTTAAAGTGTGCCAATTATCGTCGTAACACCCTGTACATGCCTGTGAAAGTACTGCAATATCGCGTGAGTCGCGAGCTTTCTGCGTCGTTCAGGATACGCGAAGAAACAAGGCCTAGTCGCTACGGTAACCGTTCAAACGTTCCGTGAAGCGCCTGTACGCAAAAAGCTACTTTTTTGTTATAGTCCAGTATTTGCGTTTGAACAGGATACTAGAAAACTCGCCAGTGAAGCTACAGCAACAGTGGCGTCGATGCAAGTGGTGAGCGAAATTGGCGTGCGTAAAAATGTGAGAGCTCGAATTTACTTTTATAGCAGGAGCCATCTCTCCGGCTTAACGTGGTGATGAGGGTATCCGAACGCGCAAGAGAGCGAATTTCAGACACAGTTTCAGTTTCACTTGATTAGCCAGGTAACTTGTAATTACATGAAGTTTACACACAAAAAGTGGTCCTAAAGTGAAAAAGAACACTAAAGGGGGCGTCCGTCGTCATGATGCAGGGAAATTCGTTTAGGTACAAGTTGTGAGTGAAGGTGTCGTGGGAGAACAAGGGCCTCTTCGCCTATAACGCCGAAAACTCAATGTATCAGGCCCGAAAGTGCGACTGCGAGGTGGACCATGGAAAGGAGCCGCCGAACTCGAATGAAGTTGTAGAAACAGTCGCATTCACCAGAGTACGCATGTGAAGAGTCATGTGTGAGTGTGTGCGAATTCTCGTGCCAGGACGCTATAGTACCCACTCTGGTGAGTGATAGTAGCAAGATAACAACTCTTCCTGTTCCTGTTCCCGTGATGTCCCATGACAGCATCTCCAGACTTAGTGATAATCGTAAAAGTAGACAGTGAGGAGGAGCCAGTTTAGTACAAAGCTGGGGAAGCAGCCGTTCGGGCTGAACTGATCTCCCAAAGTATGGTGCAAAATGATGGGTAAAAGCGCAGCAACTCTCCGGCCGAAGCCTTAAGATTTAACTGCGAAAAGGAGCCAGTTTTCCTGAGAAGATGTGAGAGCAGCCGCCAGGGTTTTTTACAGTGTCGAGTAGGAAGAGGAGCGAGTCCCGTACACGGCTACAAGAACACCGCAACTCAGTAAAAGTGGTGAGCGGAAGCGTTGCACGTGAAGGGTTTGAGCGCCGGCTTAACGCCGGAGAAGCAGTCTTTAGAGACAAACTATGAGACCGGAAGATTCAGCCTTAAGAATGAGCGAGTTCTAGTACCACTTTGTGGGATGAGTTATTGCCGTCTGAGATTTACACGACAACTCGGTCTCGTAAAACGCTATAGACGCAGTAGGGTAGATATTGTTAATTAGGCTGTAGCGCGCGAAACGAAGACGGCTTACTGCTCTCGGCGAAGGAGACAAGCTATCCTCTGGGGCACATGCCATCTCACACTTAGTGATGACAGTTTCCAGCAACGTCAGAAAGCGTGATGTCGGCGAACACGGCCCTGAGAGCTGACGCTACGTACAAGGACAGATGTGCCAAGCGTTCTTTCGTACCTGTACCCGACATTTGGCAGATCCTGCTCCACGACGTGACAGACTATTCCAGGAATTACTAATAATGCATTTCAGAGCGTAGAAGCATTTAGCCTTGTGCTGGCTTAATTGAAACGCAACAAAAAGCACCCTTCTCATTTGACACAGGTGTTCACGCACGAACTATCCTTTTGCTGACGTATGTAAATGACATTGCTTGAGATATTGTGATAAGAGCAGAATTTGCTTGCACGGGATGGCACTTGCACATATCTGTTTGTCTTGAAGATGAAATAAAATGTATGTATGTGTGTATGAATGCAGGAATGTATGTATGTATGTATGTATGTATGTATGTATGCAGGTATGCAAGAAAAGAAACCATCGAACACGGTAGCGACCACCATTGTTGCCAACGTTTCAGCAAAGAGATTTGCCTTCGTCAGGGCGACTCTCTTGCGAGTCATAGAGAATAGCGAGTCAAGGCAAGCATCTTTGCTGAAACGTTGGCAGCAATCGTGGTCGCTACCTTGGTCGAAGTTTTCCTTTCTTCTGTTCCTTACTATCTTCAAAGTTTTATTGCTCCATGTATGTATGTATGTATGTATGTATGTATGTATGTATGTATGTATGTATGTATGTATGTATGTATGTATGTATGTATGTACCTATGTATGTATCATGTATGCATGCATGTATGTATGTATGTATGTATGTATGTATGTATGTATGTATGTATGTATGTCAGATAATTGCGAGTCAAGGCAAGCATCTTTGCTGAAACGTTGGCAGCAATCGTGGTCGCTACCTTGGTCGAAGTTTTCCTTTCTTCTGTCCCTTACTATCTTCGAAGTTTTATTGCTCCATGTATATATGTATGTATGTACGTATGCATGTATGTATGTATGTATGTATGTATGTATGTATGTATGTATGTATGTATGTATGTATGTATGTATGTATGTATGTATGTATGTATGTATGTATGTATGTATGTATGTATGTATGTATGTATTGACGCGACAATTACTGTGCCTTCTTTTGCAGACGACTGTGTTATTATGCCGGGAGATTAATGATAGCAACGACCACACACGGCTCCGCGAAGGTCTTGCATCGATTTAAAATTGGTGTGAACGTTGGAAAATGAAACTAAATAAGGAAAAAAAACGGTTGCTTTATGCGTGGCTAACAAAACCAGAAATGCCCATAATTTTTCTTATACACTAGAATCTGGCAAGAGAAACATAGTAAACGCAGTAAAATATTTGGGTTTGACCCGCTGCGGTGGCTCAGTGGCTAGGGCGTTGAGCTGCTGAGCCCGTGGACGCGGGTTCACGGTGGCTGCTTTTCTAATGGAGGCGAAAAGCGCAAACGCCTGTGTGTTCGAGATTTCGGCGCACGCTAAACAGGTGGTCGAAATTAATCCGCGCCCTCCACTATTGCGCACCTCATCACATGTGTAGCGTCGGTGCGTTAAACCCTACAATCAATCAATCAATCAATCAATCAATCAATCAATCAATCAATCAATCAATCAATCAATCAATCAATCAATCAATCAATCAATCAATCAAAATATCTGGGTGTGACTATTAACAATGATGTAAGTTGGTCTTCTCATATTACCATTATCTGCTCAGCTGCCGAAAAAAAACTTTGGTTTCAGCGCAGGAAACTAAAACTGGCACCGCCATGGGCAAAGCTATCTGCCTATCTAACATTAGAGTATGCTAGCATCATCTGAGGCCCATATCATCAAATATCAATTGATAAACCGGAGAAAGTGCAAAGAAAGGCGGCTCGCTTTATACTGTCACATTACACGCGCAATGACTGTGTTTCAAACATCCTTAAAACACTTAACTTGCCAACCCAAGCAGATCGCCGTACTCATGCGCGACTCAACTTTTTTTCTTTTCACTCGCCCAGAATGTCTTCAAGATTAAAACTACACAGCACTTAATTCCAAGGCAAGGCAGATACATTCGAGGTACAAATAGCCGCGCTCATGGAGTACCGCAACGACGCATCAATACTTAAGTATATTCCATATTTCCACGCACAATACGTAACTGCAACGCATTGCAGAATCTGTCGTCCAATCTCGAACTGTTTCGAAATTTAAGCAACGCAGTCATGCAGTCCCACGTACAGCTCCATCCTAACCTTGTTGTTAATAGTTTGAATGTATGTTTGCATTCATGTGTGAGTTTATGCATGTACATGTGTAGGTTTGTCATTATATTTTTATTTCTAGCCTGTATTTTATTGCATTGTTTGAATATTATTTGTATGTGTAGTTTGTGCACAAATTTAGGCGTGCACGATTATGTAAGTGCCTTTAGGCTCATATTGCAATACAAAGATTTTGTAGCCCCAGCCTGCATCGGCCTCACCGGCCAAAAGTGTGAGCAAATAAGCTCGTCAGCTAGCTATCAATTCAAAGCTCCTGTCACTGGCGCATGCAAGTGCAGTCTGACGGGGGCGCAACGCCTGCCGAAATTTTCGAGGTCGTGGGTAAGGGACGAGTCTGTTAACTCCGCCTTTCATCAACATCACAGAGTAGTGATAATGTAAACAACGCACAGCATTAGAGGCCTCGTACCTCAGAATAGCTGGCGTCGTCGTCGGCGTTGACCGTGAGCGAAAAATCCCGTACCGCCACCTTGCGCCACCTACTGAAACCTCTTGGGTCGTAAGGCGCTGCCCCAACAGATGGCGCGCGAGCAAGCAGGACAGGAAAGTTTTCACCGCTCAGAACTGCCAGCCTGAACTTTGGGCACAGGCCCCGTCCAGCTTGCCAGTCTTTTGACTATGCTGTTCTTTTCGTTTGCGAAGAACACAGACTCTCCATTCACTTCTCTTCACTTCGATGCGAACGGGGCCCCGTAACACTGTCGCGTTTCACACTTAAAGGCCAAGCTTAAGCGTCCTCCCAATTTTTATCTGTTGAAAGCTATGCATCGAACTAACGCGGCTTCAGCATGTCTGCTCTCACCACAGCGGCCAGCCAATGCGCTGAAGAAAAACAAAAATCGACAAAATGACCGGAATGTCGTGAAAGTATTTCCAGAGCATATATAAGTTTTTATTCTAAATTTGAAGTGATTTTTGTTCATACGTCTTGCACTTCTTCTTTTAAGTGCGAATGCACTTCTTAAGCGAGCCTGAATCGTCCGCCGCCGTCGTCCGCATAGCAACAGCTGCAGGTTCGCGCGCTCCTCGTCTTCCTCCTCGTCTTCCTCCTCGTCTTCCCTAGCAACGGGGGGAGATGGGCGCGCGCTACTCTCCTCCTCCTCTCTCCGCTCAGTGACTGCGGGTGTTGGGCGCCTCCTCTCCACTTCGGGCGGGAGAGCTCTCGCTCGCGTAGCGGGCGCTCCGCATTCCGACGCGTGAGGGCGCTCGTGTAGCCCTCGCCGTAACGGCGGGGGCTACTCTCCTCCTCCTCTCTCCGCTCAGTGACTGCGGGTGTTGGGCGCCTCCTCTCCACTCCAAGATCACGATATCCACCGTAATCGCGCAATCAACAACCGTGCATTCGCACTTACACACTCTCCCCCTCGGGGAAGTGCGAGGGAATTTTTTTTATATTCTTTGAGGGAGCGTAGCTCTTAAGCATCCGTTACTGCGGTTGAACGCTGTCGCAAACAGGCGAGCGAGGAGCCCGAGGAGCACAGGAGGTGATGAAAGAGAGCGAATGTGGAGAGCAGCGCTGAATGACGGTGACTGCGAAGAGAGCCAACACCATCTAGAAAAGGTCCGCGAAGGTAGAAACGTCCGCGAGGGGAAATGCGGACGAAGGTACAGCGAAAGCTTGAGGAGAAAAGCGGAGGAGGACAGTATGCCTAAGGAGTCCAGAGGAAAGCGAATTACCGCGCGAGCCGTGCTACTAGCGTCCAGCCGCTGAGAGATGGCTCCAGGGGTGTCTGCGGCGACTGCTGTGAAACGCTACCGCGCATCACCAACGCGCTTCCTCCCGCGATCTCCCGATTTCTGAGGCAGTCGCGCCACACCGCGCTCAGTTTGCACTGTTGCGCACAGCACATTGTCCGCGCCAGCCATGCTCCTCACAGCGTAATTTTAATCATAATACAGAATAGTCCCTGCCAGTTCTCTCTGAACAATAAGCGACGCAACCGGTGAAGCTGCTTCGTCTGCCGCTGCTGTGAAACGAGCTGCCTACGCCAGAACCCAGAAGTTCTGGATTCTCTGTCGGCTGCCCAAGCAGTAGCTTAAAGTCACCGTTAAAGGAGCCATGAAGAGAAAACACAACTTTGGTTCATTCGAAAGATTGCCTCGTTAGAACCATAACGACACCACTTATAACGCAAACTTCGCTCAAATAAGCTACATAATTAGGAAAAACGGGAATGGTCATGCGACCCACCAGCTCATTTCCCGCAACAGAACCTATGCCGTCACATGGGCTAAGCTCTGCGATTGGCGGAGGCCGGCAAAAGCAAACGCATGTTAGGCAGGGCTTACAGCTTGCATAGCGAGCTAAATGCCCGTGAAACATACTGCACATTCTTTTTATGACAAAGAACGGTGGAGTAAACGGTTGAAGGTCCGAACGAACTCGCAAGCGTGTGCGCCAATGCGTACGAAACTAGCGCGCCGGCCGAGCTCGACATCTCGCCGTCGCGCAGACGAATTTTCGGGTTCGAGGCTCTTCGGGGCCAACGAACCGTTCCAGCACGCACAGCCGCGACCTTGCTTCGTATCGTAATCCCTTCACAGGAGGTTGGCCGTCATATCGCCAACCAGCAAAGGTAAAAATAGAAACGAGGGGAGTAAGGAACAGCAAGAAGCGACGAGATAGTGCCAGTCGTCGCGTAAGTTTCGAATGGTGTTGGTTTGCTGCTGTCGTTACGAGCTCGTTTCCAGTTTACAACCACTGAAAACTTCAGTTTGTTCAGTTACGGCAGGGACCCTTACGTTAGCTCACTCCTGGAACATGCTGGCGCTCGTTGCCGACTTCGTCAAATCGCTCTGACCTTGGGGAAAAAAATGCCGTAAACACCGCGCATTGACGCTCGTATCTTTCTGGTCGAAGCAGAGAGCTCGCGCGAACGGCTTTCCATACACGACACCGGCCAACTGGCATAAGTGATACTGCTACTGAAATTGAACTATTATTAACCGTAATCAAAATACGGCACATGCGTACCAGTTTATATTCGTCCGTCGCGACGGGGCTGACGAGGCAGCGGTGCCGACGGCTGGGCGTTCGTCTGTTGTGGCTATCGCGGAATGGTCGCTTTCCCGTCCACCGCGTATCCCACAACTCTTGCCGCTCGTGCACTTAGAAGCATTGAGCGTTTTTCTGGTGTGAGGTTGTTAAATGCAAGCCCGAGCTCCTCGGCGAGAGTTTTGTTCTCCGGATCAGGCGATTCCATGACTAGGGCTGCGGGTGCACTAGGTTTTACTAGTATTTTTAAAATGGCCGCCGTCTCGATCGACTCCCGCGTGTGGGTGCTATATGGAGTCGACATACTAAGTATCTGTTTCATGGACCGGCTCTATGACGCCATTGTACACGTCACGGAATGTTCAATTTTAGCGGGAGATTTAAAATTTTGGCTTAAATTGCCTTATTTATCAGTGAATAAAGCATCATTTGCTTCCGGGAAAGCGCTTGGGGTACTATGAAACACCTAATCTTTCGAATAAAACAAACTTTTGTTTTCTCTTCATGGCTCCTTTAAAAGGAACCTCACTCAAAAATATTTGATTCTATATATCGCGAAATCAAAGCATAGCTACGCCTAAATTTCCCTTCACGGACTATCGCAATCGTTGGAGATATTTTTTGTTTAACCTTTCATGTTGTCTCTCCTGCCTTTTGGGAGAAATCACAGCCTTCAGCGAAAAGAAATCTTGCACGCGCCACTGTCTTATATGTTCAAAACTCGTAGAATTTCAGAACTCCTACATTACAATGTTCTGCTAACATGCCTTCTTAAACTTGCGCTCTCAAAAAACGAATAACGGCACAACTGCTGCCCAAAATGGAATATTAAACGAGATTAAATTTAAGGAAAAACACAGGAGAGAAACAGTGCACCCAGACGTCTAATACAATATTCATATCGAGCACTGTGATGGCTTTATTTCTAATCCTTTATTTTTGGCCTCGTGCCCCAAGAATATAACAAGATTTCCCGTGGACTTCTCCGCCCCTTCGTACGGCGACTTCCTTGTTCCCGCGTACTTCCGCCTTCACAACTTTTCAAACTGCGTCCTTCACCACATCTCTTTGAAGTCCACAGAACAAAATAATGATCCGGCGCTCGTTTGAATGTTGGGGACAAGTCGGCCGCTTTGAAGTTCGGCGACACATTGGGGTTTTGGAACGTGCAGGAGCTTCTACAACTATTTTGGGTCACTACGGCCTCTGGCAAATAAGCTTCCACGTGCTTCGACGAATATAGGTTATAACTGTACTTCTGTTCAAAGCCTATTTCGGTTGCTGGTATGCGGTAAGTGCCTGGCTAGCATTTTAAATTTCGTGAATTCCTTTGGTCTGGACGTGCTCGGTTCTAAAGTCATTCAGCTTAGACGCTTGGTACACTCTACGCTACACTTTTCACTTTCATTGAAATATTATGCGCCTACAATGAGCAGCTGCAGTGACGGGCTTTTTTTTTTCTCTGCAGACTTCTGTTTTTATCCAGCGCTCAATTTTTTTCCCAATAAATTTCGAAGTCTAGTCAATAAGGTTGTGCTACTGGACACACGAGTATATATATGGAATCGATCCACGGCAGTAGAGGTTGCATTTTTGGTTGAGTCGAAACACAAGGAGACGTTTATGTATACGAAAATTGGCCGCACTTTCAAATACACGAGATGGTCTATAACAAGTTAGGGTCCTATTTCTAATGAAGAAATTTTGCACTCTACAGCAAAATACGGTGGCAACCGGCGAGAGTAAATGTAGTGAAACAAGTTGTTCTCCAGTACGATTTCCAGTAGGGTACCTGTGGCTACAGTGGCTAGAATTCTAGCCACTGTACTGTGGCTCAGTCGGAACAGACACCATTTTTAGTCTGGTAATAGGTCGAGATGCACCTACACCTGCCAAGAGTCTTCTCTGCATTGTTAGATGCAAGACCGAGTCCAGAAAAGACAAGGAATTACGAATATGCATGATGCCAATATACTACAATAAAGGTAATTCGACTCAAACTGTGCACGGCGATCCATCATTCAGGTATATGCACTGTGGTTGGTTTGAGTGCCCCACAAGACGAGTGCTCCTGAACGCTACCTGTTCGCGGGAGCGGGTGAGCACCCCCCGGAAGGCCGTTGAAGCGATTGTCTATCGAGCGCCCCATCGTAAATACCTAGGGAGCAGTTGTGGGCGAGAGTGCAATTGTCAATTGAAGGTTACCGTGTAGCACAGGCATAAGAGGGCCGACGAAATTCCCAGCAATCGGGTGACCCAAAATAAAATTACGCCTAAAACAGCGCAAAACCTCTATTAAAGGAAAACAGGCAATAAGTACTCCAAAAATGACGCGAACATCAATGATTTGACGGTAGTTCAGTGGCCGGGTCCCTGAGTCCGCCCAGGGTGCAAAGATCTGTACTAAAAAGAACGCACAACTATCGAATTGTATTGACAGTGGAGCGGAAATGCGACATTAATGTTCCTAGATAGGAAGCTCGAGGCGTGGTGAGAGACGATTTCCAACGAATAACTCGCATGCGCAGCAAGGTAAGCATGATCGGCGGATGCGATACGAAAAATCTCGCAGTGTAAGCTGCATCTGAACGTGGTGTATGAATACGGCCTTCGATTTACGTATCCAGGTGGCTGCATTGCTCGCCTTTTCTGCACTGCTAGTGCTGCTTGTCGTCAGATATCCCCATTTTTATTTGCATAGGGATTACTTTAACTTTATGGTGTTTGTCACGAATATGCAAAAGCTGATGGTATCGCAGTCTAGATAATTCATTCAGGCACACTCAAGTCGCCTCAAGTTGTCAAACACTCCCTTTTCTTGCCGGATGAAACCGTTCTATTATGAGAGAGAACAAAAGAAAATAGACAAATAGCTAAAATGTATTAGCCGTTGTTAAAGTATTAAGCAATAACCAAAGTATTTACAAAAATTGTCAAAAAGGTAGCCAAAATGGGCGCAGGCGGAAATAGAGAGAACAAAATTTATGCAGTTATCAGCATTGGTAAGCAACCACCTCAATCTCAAGCTCTAGCCATGAGAGTGCAGAGTAGAGAGCCAAAAGCTCTCAATAATTCCCAATGCAGAGGAGCGTGACAAGAACGGATGCTTGCAATATTTCAAGGCACTCCGGCATTTGCGTCCACGTCATTACTGGTGGATAGGGAAACCTAGTTCCCTACACACGAGGCTGTCCAAACGAAAGGTCGATCCCCGCCATCAAATACCCAATCCTTTGTCTTGGCGATGACGACCGAATGGTACGCCGTCCGCGACCCCGAAGGCTAATACAGGGCGGAGGACTGAGCTTAGAGCCGGGTGCGCCTGTGCAGTGCGGCCCTTAAGCCTCCTGCAAATAGTGTACGGCGAACGGGGCCCCCGCTTGTAGACGCGCAGCCAATCTGAAGTAATCAGCCGGCCCGCGAGGAGAGAGAGTGACGGGTGCGGACACCTCTCTGTTTTGCTTAACGGACCGAAGCGGACGGTCCAGGATTAGCAGTCGCCACAGCGGATCTTCAGGGTGCTCGTGATAAAGACCCCGCCTCGACGGAGAACGTACCGCGAGTCGTTTGCCCATCGATCGCGTTTTTCGGAGAGGCCACGACTGCGCAATCGGTCCCGCTGCTTAGCTCTCCCATTTGCCTCCTTCCAGTTATTGCAGCTTCCCGAGCGTCCCCCATTTTCTGTCGCCTGGACTGCAAATGGCTGATTCCCGCGCATTTTAGTGCAAAATCCTTAAAAACTGGAGCTGTTGTTGTTGCTGTTCGGTACAGACAACGGCCGCCACTGTAAACAGTAAATAAAAAAAACACAATTGAGTTCGTATGGGAATTCAGCCGGGGTCTTTAACTAGGAGCAGAGTGCGTCACCACCGCACTACCTCGGCACGCTGCCAGCGGCGGAACAAGATTCAGCCTAGTGCAAGCGGCGGCGACGTCATTTCGAGTGGCAGGTGACCGCGACGGCACGTGAGCAGAACAGGTGCGCCCCAGCCACGGAGAACTCTGATTCTGGGGAAGTTGTGACGTGAAGTGCCGTCAGTCTGCCTGTCACAGTAATTCGTGCGAAAAGATAAAGAAGCCAAGCGAAGAAACACACATAAAACCGGTGTAGCAGAGAAGAAGCGTGTCGATGTAATTCGTGTCAAAAGACGAAGAAACGAAAGAGAAGGAAATGACGCAAACACGACGAAGCAGTAAAGAAGTCTGGTATCGCCAGCCTTGCGCCTGCACAGCAAGTAAATAGACATAAATTCCCAGAGAAAGAAAACTGCGTGCTCTCCCCCCCCCCCCTCCCCTTTTTATTCCGCGCTTCCTCGCGAGGCCGCTAGTGAAGCGTAAACCGGCTGAACAAGTATGTACGTATGTATTGATAATTGGAATAGGAAGATCCACTAAGAGAAGTAAATTTTCTCGCCTAGAGGCGGACACTGGAACGCCTTCTGGTGTAGGGGAGGTGGAATAGGGATGAAAGAGTACATAGGAAGAAGTAAATTTTCTCGCCTAAAGGCGGACACTGGAACGCCTTCTGGTGTAGGGGAGGTGGAATAGGGATGAAAGAGTACATAGGAATAGGGGGCTAGGAAAGAAGGTTGGAATTTGCATATATTCAACACGCAGGGCAAGTTAACAAGGATAAATATAAAACACAAAGGGGAAAAAATGAGTTCAACAATATTGCAAATTGGCAATACAGGCTGAACAAGTGAGTGCGGGGCCAGTTTGTGCAGTGAATGGGCAGCAGCCAGGAACGCGAATCAGACCGTACAACCAAACAAGCCAAATACTAGCAATCGTTGATGACGCAGCAGGAGCGCCATAACCGTGCGAGCTCAAAAATCGGGAGTTCCCTACGAAGTACGGATTAGCTGAAGTAGCTGCCTGTTTTCATGCTTTTTTTAGACCCACTCCCCTCTGTAATGTATTACCCTGAGGGTACCAATAAATTTTAAAAAATGAGTAAAAAGAAGATTGCTCATGATGTGCTGTGCATATATAATGGCTCAATCACGCAATAGTTCGTGTGTGTGAGGGAACGTTTAGTATTCTTGTTCGTTACCGTCCGTGTGAACATGTTCACAAGGAAACATGGGCATTCGATTCCCCTCAATTGTCCAAAGCGAAACGAACGTCCTTTCCAGCTTGTGACTTAAAAAAAAAATGCACCTAAGGCATCTAGCCGAATATTATCTCGCATGCCTGCAGCATTTTTTTTAGCGGTCAAACGTTGCATTAGGACGAGAGCGACTGTGTTACCCCTAACCAAGGCAGTGGAGGCTGAGGCATTGCTTTGACCAGCACGAAGTCAAGGGTTCAAATTCATAAAGGGAAAAAGCCACAGATGGTACTTCGCTGATGTTCGGCTGTGAACTCGGGCACCTTTTACGCAGTCATGGTCCAAAAGTACCCTGCTAAAGTGTTACGAGACCATGCACCCTGCATGCGCCGTCGGTGTTGAAGCACTTTTATTGGTTTTCTGTCTTCGTAGCTTAATGCCATTTAAAAAGTTACAGAATACTCTAAAGGGAAAACGTCGAGCAATTTATTTCATTCCAGCTACATTAATGCGGAAATTACAGCGTGTGCCCCTCACCCTACAGGAAGGCAATCAGGTGGGCGCGGTGAGAAACGAAAAATGAACATTGTGTTCGTGCTGCGCAAGCAGATCAACTTCCTAGGTAACCAGCTTATGCAACTTTCACATTGCTACATATCGATTCATCCTACACGGCAGTAAAAAGTAGGGTGACGTGCTTTGGTGTATTTGCATAACAATAAGTGTGACAGCTGTTTTCCCCAAATACGCTCCCCATCGGAAGAGGTCACTTTGGAGAAGCTACGCTAATGAAACCGACGCAAAGGAACAGTGAGAGTTCCCAAATATATGCTTCGAGTATAAAAAAAAACTACTCTGCAATTTAAATGCAGTGCGTTAAGGCAAGCATGAGTGCGTAGGCTTTCCTATATATTAATCCAATGCAGCTGACACAAGCCGTCTCTTTGCCATCGCCTAGATCAAAGGACCGCCATCGGGAGGCTTAATATCCACGAGATTAAGCAGGCGCGCACGCGAACAGCTCCGATGCAGCTCGCGCAGCTTTAATATTACCCCGAGAGAGTGTGTGGGCGAACTCAGTTTTTCGGGGGCCAAAGGCAGCGCCGAGAGCTATTCTTATCTCATTATATTCCGCTTATTATCGACAGCGCAAAGCGCGCTTCGAAAACAGGCAGGCTCATTTGTCTTTCGTGACATTTTTAATTATCTCACGTAAACGAGGCTCGCTACAACGTTTCGGCCCGGCTCATATTGTTTGATAGCAAGTTCTCTCCGAGTGGCCTCCACGTTCCCCCCACACCCCCTTTTTTCGTGCATGCGTATGTGTGTGTGTGCGCGCGTGTGAGTATGTGTGTGTTAGATAAAACAAAACACGTCGGAATACAGGGTTGGTTCGCTGTCACGGTGATGAAACACCAACCAAACACCGACACACAGCAATTTCAGCCCGGAAAACAGCCCCGGTAAAATTAACTCCAATAAAGGCAGCGAGCGGCTGCGGCTTTCCAGAGAGAGACAGTGAGTGCGGAGGAGGAGGAGGAGGGAGGGTAGAAAGACGTGACGGAGGCGAAAAGGGTAATCCCTCGCTCAGCCAGCGTACATAAAGGCAGCCGAGTTCCATTAAGAGGGGCACGGTTTACCGCGCACAGAAACCGCATAATCCTCCGGCGCTCCCGCGGAGATCTGCTTCTGCGGGTGGCCAAAGAGCCTGGTCTCTGGCATAGGAGTTGCACGCGAGTTGATTACATTCCTCATTCATTCCCACCTCGGCGCAAGCAACCGGCCTCTTTCAATCTGTCCCGCCTCCGTTTGCGCTTTATCGCTTCGCTCCGACGTATTCCTCGTCTCGTGGCTCGTCTGGAACCAGTGCTGCCGATCGTTCATGTCCCCAGCGCGCGGCGAGCCGGCCATCATCCCTCAATCTAAACCCGCTGTCGCACGGTTTACATATTAAACGTGAACACGGCAGTACAAGAAAAGCGCAAGGAAAAGAGGGCGACCGGCCATCGATCCGCCGCAAAGTTTTAAAGCCGGCTAACGTGTCTCCGACAGCAGGAAGAGGCCGGAGCGGCTCCCCAGCAGCGCCATTCCTCTCACGTCGGGGTTCCCGCGCCACGCTCTCCCGTTGGATTGTCCTTCTATCACGGCCTTCCACAAGCGCCCATTTCGCTCGTGGCCGCCGGCAGCAGCGAGTTGTGGACTGCGCCGTTTTCTGTTCCTTCCAGCACCGCACCGCAATAACAATGATCGCAACGGCGCCACAAAAGGCTCGAAATTTTGGCTCTGCTCGTCCCCCGCTACTAAACACAGTTGCACGCACCGCGATAGCCATTCGAGCTTTGTGCCCTTCTCGCGTCCAATGGTTTATGAACACACGAAATAAAAGGGTTTGCCGACCTTTTTTGTTTTTTCCATGGAGAAAACATGCGACAAGAGATAAAACACAACAGGAAAATTTAGATATACTGGCTTTTTACGCAACTGCGTCTTGGCCTCTTCGTATAAGGCGGTGAAGAGCTTTTCCTTACTTTAATCCGTAACGGTGTGCTGCCCTCCTTTAAATTCAAAGCACCATCTCGGGCACCTGCATTTTTTCATCATATGACCACTACTTAAACGTTCTTTGCTTATTCATTATTTTTTTTTAATTTTCGACAAAAGAAAACCTAAGCATAGGGGAAGCCTACACCGAAGTAAATGACTATGTCCAAGTTACCTGTAAAGATTTCAGCGGCAGCATAAATGTACAGAATGACAAGAAACATTGTAACTTGCATGCGGCAAGAGAGGAAACAGATGCTGAAGCAAGAGTGCTGAGAGCATATATTATTGCAATGCTAATACACGACATAACAATTGCTTTACCACACCCCACAACGCACGACAAACAGTGAAATTTTCAGAAAAAAAAATATTTATACAAAAGACCAAAATTCACAGATAAAAAAGGTGTCAATAACTTCGTCTTCATTCAAATGATGTCATCAAAATGCAGATTTCTCGGAAATGATTTTGAAGGAAACGTTTCGAGTATATTATTGTCTTCATCTCATTCAGTAAGTTACGGATGATATATTGCATACTCTTCAAGCCACGATTTGTCCTTATGCGGAGTTACCAGTAATTTATTTTCTGAAAATTTAAAACATCCTCCCTTGAAAGGCAGGTTTCCTGAAATTTATGGTTATTTGTGTGCATCGCTGTGTATACATATAATACAAGCTTGTATATGGGAAAACTTTTTTGAGTCATTCAGCATGCCGAGATTAGTGCAGCAAGCTTTTCCAGTACAATATCTCCTCCCTCCTTCAAAAGATCCATGGTTATGCCGTCTTCATCTGCTGATTTGCCTGTTTTCATGCTTTTGAGAGCCATTCCTATTTCCTCTTTAGTTACTGGGGAGAATCCGCAAGTTAAGCTTGTACTCTCAGTAGTTTACCCTAGTCTAATGTCGCTGGCATACAGTCTGGTGTAGAATTGTCTGCTACCTTTATCTCATCCATATCTTGTACATATTGTGCGTAATGTTACCGTGCTCGTCTTTAATTGCGTACATTTTGTTTCTGCCGATGGCTAGCTTCCTGTTAGTTGCTGGCAAGCTTCTTCTCATTTGCAGCGTTTCCTCGCTCACTGTCATGTTATATGCACGAATTCCGTTTGTTTTATTTCTGTTAATCTCTTAAGACAGCTCTGCTAACTCAACTTGATCCACCATACTTGACACTTTCAGGTTCTTACGTTTCTAATTTAGTTCCCTCCTTTTCTTAGTTGGAATTCCAGTTTGTTTCCTACATGCTGCTTCTCCGACAGCTGCTGCAGATTCTGTGATTGCGTTGTTCGGCTGTCATTTAGCATGTCTTCATTTTACTCGTTCTCGTTCAGAAGCGCAAATTTATTTTGAAGAGTTATTTTAAACTCCTCCGTCCTGGATCTGACTGACTCCATGATGGGTTTCTTACTTTTCACGATTTTCCTTCTTTTTCTTTTGAGATTCAGACTCACTTGCCATTTAATCCTGTGGTCGCCGCTCCGAATCTTGCTTAGTACATACACGTCCTGCACAATAGCTGGGATGCCACTTAAAATGTCAATTTCGTTTTTCGTTGTTCCGTCGGGACTTTTCCGTGTCCATTTCCTAATCTTTCGTTCTTTTTTAAAGCAATGCCCGTCTTCAAATTTTCAAATGCATAGCTCTGAAAATTTATGCTTTGTTTTATGCGTGTTTTATTCCAGAAAAAAGATCACAAGGTAACAGCAAGAGAACAGCTGAACTGTATGCACACAAGAAGTCGACGTGCTCAACGCTATCGTTCAAATAAAGAAGCCACGGTACATTACACCTTCATGCACCCTGCATCAGCCCCCGCATCCTTCTCGTTCTTTTTTTGGTGTGCGAATTGGCGCGCGTACGCCCAGCATAGCCATTGTTACTTGACGCAATGAGTTTTGGACCCAGCACAGGATTTAAAAAAATAACCTAGTTTTCTTTAAAGAGAAATCTAGGTTTACTGAGAGAAGAAAGCATGTCATCTAATTAATTAGCTGTACAGGTGCCGAGGAAGTTGAAAGCAAGCGTGCATTCACTACAATCAAATCTCATTACCACGAACCCCACCTTAACGAATTTCTCACATTTACGAAGCTTTTCAAAATCCCCGCCAGATTTCCTCTATTATCAATGTAAAAATATTCCAGAACTACGAATTTCAGTGTAGCGCATATTTCAAAATAACGGACGTAATTTATGTTTTCCTTTACAATCGAGGAACATCAGTATTACGAACTCGGGTAAAGTAACAGCATCGCAACTCTGAAAGTAACAGCGTCGCAACTCTGAAACAGAAACCGCCGTTTCTGCGTGTGTTCCCCCAAGTCGAGTAGCTATCACCATCACAGTATTGAGTGCCAATTGCTAGCGCTACCACAGCGCTGTAGTTTAATGTGCAGTAGCCGAGCCAGCCTAGCCTCCTTGACCCTTTTGTCACTAGTTGCTTTGGGTGTCAGTCGGTGGCCGGTCGGTGGTTCGGTTGTTTCTCACGCTATTCACGTGTGCGGGCAGGTATTTCTTTGTTGTGAGTGATCTTGCTGCGAAGTTTGTGCGGGAGATCCAACGATGGATGCCGCCAGCGACAAAGCCTGGAAGACGCGACTGGAGTCATCCTCCCGACGCGAACGAAGACTTCTGTGTGTCACAAAACACAGAAGAAGATGATATCGTGTCGAAAAATGATGTTTTACTGCATATGAACGACGTCCACATTTTCATCGCTCGTAGCGATGGTGTACCCGATGAGGTATTGCGCAGAGTGGAATCCGTCGTGTGAAATGCTGTACTCGCGAGAAGAAAATAACTGATTTCTTCAAATAAATTTGCTTTAAAGTCAGTGCAACATTTTGATTTGACAGTTTGCTCATTTGAACATGCGTATACTGCCACTTTAACAGAACGTGCTGTTGGGCTAGTTGGTACATACTGAATGGGAGGCTTAGCGCAAAAAGACGAGGACGGTAACGTGAGCGCCTGTCACGTTTGCCACCGTCCTCGTCTTTTTTGCGCTAAGCCTCCCATTCAGTATACTGCCACGGTACGTCATTTTTACTACTAGGTATGAGCGCTGGCTTATAACCGCAAGTTTTTCGTTACAACGATATTTCAAAATAACGAACGATTTTAGGCTGTCCCGCGTAATTCGTTATATTGAGATTTCGATGTATTTCGTAAAATCGGCGGTTCGAAAATCGCTATCACAGGTAGCTAACTACACATGACTGGTGTCCGCCTCTTTTGTATAGACGGACCACGCTTCCAAACCGGCAATGTTTAGGCCTTTCCGTGGAGAATATAACGGCCCGTCTCACAGATGTCTCTCTCACACGCAGTCCAGGGCGCAAAATGCAATTCACTGCGAGCACTGCGAAAAGGAGTCCTGGAGCACGCATAAGTGACCCGTCCTTCGCAGCAAAGACAACTTCGGCTTCCGCTCGCTCGCACCTTCCTAACGACCCAATTGCAGAAGCAATGACAGCGGCACCCAGGGATCACGTCGAAAGTTGAGTTCACTCTAACCTTGTGACCCACGCTCACGACCAGTGGAAAATGTACGAAACCGTGAGAACCAAGGTAAGCAATTTGTTCGATTGTAGGGTTTAACGCACTGACGCAGCGCAGGCGATGAGGCGCGCCTATTGGAGGGCTGCGGATTAATTTTGACCACCTGGGGATCTTTAACGTGCGCCGAAATCTCGTACACACGGGCGTTTGTGCTTTTCACCTCCACCAGAAAAGCGGCCGCCGCGGCCAGGAATCGAACCCGCATCCCAACGTAAGCAAACAATCAGTGGTAATAACGGCATTAGAAACGTATACCACAAAATCGAGTTCTCCGCATGAAGATGCATCTTACACCTGTACGGATGCTATGAACGACGTTCGCGTTTGACAATGCTTATATGAATGCTGGCTACCGATTTGCCAACGCCACAGGCCAAGACTGGTCCACGTAAAGTCACGTAATTCCTCCGTGCGTGTGCGCCTGTGCCTTGTGTAGCCCTAGCAGTGAACATTTGATTAAACATCATCATGGAACAGCTAGCCACCGTAGAAGAGCACTTTATTCACTTCGATAACTTTTCATGAATGTTTGAAGCTCCTGCATTGAAATAGTTATGCAAGCAAGCGCAGCAGAACTTCGTATTGTGGAAGTCATATGAACTGAAGGAGAGAAAAAATCAAAAAGCTTTACACTACGCCATGCCTTGAAAGAGTGAAGAGAAGAGGCCTTCTCATTAGTGATGCTCGACCTCCGGGGAAAAAGAGGGGATACCATTGTTGAAGTTCTTTTCGTCTGCTTTTTTAAGGTTAGGTTGGCTGCTCTCACTGGTAATATTTGATGGAAAATGTGCACGCGTCAAGAATGAAGCAAAGCCTTTTCTGACGTAATATCCCCCTTACAATTAACATATGCAATGCTAACTATTTGAAAAAAGGTCTGGACTACGGTGGAGTATTTCCATGTGATTAACAGCCATAGAGTTAGGCGACAAACGAAAATGTGCTGCAAATCTGGCGCTGTTTTTGCAAGATGTATAGCTGAAGTACAGTTCGCGTTCACGGTAAGGTGGTTGTCTGTATTCTGCAAAAACTTTGCTAAAGATTCCAAGTGAACCAATTAGCAGTGAATTGCTTCAAACACTCTACAGTCTACAGCACCCTTTCTTAGCAGCCGTTTTTTTTTTTAATGTCACTGTTTACTACGACAAAAAAAATTCCCCCGCATTTCCCCGAGGGGGAGAATGTGAAAGTGCGAATGCACGGTTGTCGGCCCGCTTGCGGCGCTTGCGCTCGGCCCCCGCAGCCCACCGCCTCGCCGCCTTCTCTTCCATCTCTTCCATCGGGTTTGTAGTATCACGTGTACACCACGCAGTTATCAAGCCGCTATAACGCCGCTGAGTCGCCAACGCACGCCGCTGACGACGTAGTTTGAATGCGTTAAAGATATAAGGCGCGTCACTAACGCTGATATCACGTCGCGTCCGTGGCTTGGTCGGTAGAGCGTCGCGCTGCGGCCGCAAAGTCCGCGGATCGAAACCTGGCGCCGGATGCTGTTTCTTTATAGAGGAGCACTGCGGACGCCGACGCCGCCGACGCCGGCGGTGGATGGTTTGGGGTCGCTTATAAAGTACTTAAAAAAAGTAACTGGAGTGACGCAATTCATCCAGCATTTATAACTTATTCCTACGCAGAGGTGAGCAGAGAGTATCTGAGGGTTTTGGGGGTTTTACAGGTGTATCGTAATTGGGGGATAGGAGGGGGCGATGATATAGAAATGCCTAAAGCGACGCACTATATGTGGCAGTGTGCAGTCGCGGACAAGGCCTGCGGAAACGACGGAGTGAGAAAAGAACGATGTATCGGTGGCGCGGCTAAGAGAAATCGCGTACTGGTAACGAAAAAACGGATGCAAACGAGAGTTCTGGCCGCCGCTGCCGCGCCAACGAGCCGCTTTCGTGCGCCTCCTTGTTATCTTGGGAACAGTTTGTCCCACAAAGGCGCCGACGAAATCGGCTCACACACGCTCCCGTTCGCGTGCTTTATCTCGTTACCAGTCCGCTTTCTCCCGGCTCGACCGCGCCGCCTGTATCTCACTCGACGCTTCGTCGCGCCTCACAATGCCTCGTCCACGAGCCCATCCTCTGGAATAAAACGATTCCAACTCTCACGTCAGTGAGAGATGAGTTTCGTTACCAAAGCTTTCCCACTCGCTTGCGCAGCATGTATGGTTCGTTGGATAATTCCAACGAAAACTAGGAAAACTCCATAAACATCCGCAGGTGGAACGAGAAAGAAATACGATATATATATATATATATATATATATATATATATATATATATATATATATATATAGACGTACGGGACGAGGGATTCCGTAAGGACACATATCAAAGTTGCAGTCCTTATTGCCAGTGCTGTTTGGCGTTTTAACAGTGCTTTATAGTGCCGAATGAGGTATGATTGCATTTTTTTTTGCAGGAATAAATAATTGAAAATTCAAGTCGAGAAACAAAAATTCCCGCTTCCGGAAAAAACGGCGCATTTTTTCTCGACTTGAATTTTCAATTATTTATTCCTGTAAAAAAAAATGCAATCATACCTCATTCGGCACTATAAAGCACTGTTAAAACGCCAAACAGCACTGGCAATAAGGACTGCAACTTTGATATGTGTCCTTACGGAATCCTTCGTCCCGTACGTCTCTGTTCTACAAAATGCATTACGAGGATTCTGGCTTCAGCAGTCTGAAATGCCTTTGGCTATCCCCGACTTCCGACCACGTCTTACGTGCGGCCGCTGGGAAAAGACGTTCTACGTCTTCCCGCGGTAGTCGAGGGGCGGCGCTAGTTGACCGGGCTCTGAGCAGTCGTACATACAAAACCCCGCCGTATAGTCGAGAAGGGAGTCGCCGCGGAACTAGCTCAATGGTAGAGCACCGCACGCGTTATGCGGAGGTTGTGGGTTCGTTTCCCGCTTCCGGAAAAAACGGCGCATTTTTTCTCGGCTTGAATTTTCAATTATTTATTCCTGCAAAAAAAAATGCAATCATACCTCATTCGGCACTAGAAAGCACTGTTAAAACGCCAAACAGCACTGGCAATAAGGACTGCAACTTTGATATATATATATATATATATATATATATATATATATATATATATAGAGAGAGAGAGAGAGAGAGAGAGAGAGAGAGAATAGAGCTGTTGCTGTTGAGTTGCCGACTGGAGATCCTCGGCGTCGGCCAAAAGCGCTCTAGCAGCGTCTTGAACGACGGTAAAAAGCAGGAACGCGGGATAAATCTGAGCCCTATAGAATGACCCCCCCCCCCCCCCACACACACACACAAAGAAAAAAAAATCGTATTACATGAACTTTCGTCTTCGAATAAGCCTGTGGCTGCGCTCGTGATGAAGCCGCGTTTACATGAATGCGACAAGTGGCGCATCGCATCGCGTCGCATTAACTTTCTAGCGCATTGCATCCATGTAAACGGGTTAATGCGCTAGGAGAGTACGCCACATTAAATGCGCGAGACAGGGGTGGATTTAGACGCGTAAGTCGACTTTCGAAGTGCATGTAAACGCCAGCGCATCGCATTAGGAATTATGTCGACAAGAACGGTACGGCATGCAAACGTACCTTTGCATTTAAAAGCACCTTAGTCGGGCGTGAGACTCCAAACCATGCGAGCCGAAAAAAAAAAAAAACGCGAACCAGCCGCGCCGGAAGCACCGAAAGCGCCAGAAACTCTGCTTTGCCTTCGATGTGCGACACCGTATGGCGCCACCATTACACCAGGGGTAATGCGCTACATGTAAACGCTAGCGCATCGCATTAATTGTGATGCGCTAGGAATTGAGACGCGCTACTGTCCCATTATGCCGCATTTATGTAAACGCGGCTTCACGATTGGTAGTGGTGGTGGTAAAATGCGCTTATTTAGGGGGAAGAGACCGCGTCGTGCACTAGCACATTTTGGTGCTCCGGGAAAAAGTAAACAACTAGGGAAAGGGAAACAAAGGAAGAAAAAGAAAAATACATGAGTGCCGCTAACTATGTTTAATAAATATCGATGATATGGCATCACATCCTCATGGTGACATCATGGCTGACAAATATCACTAACTCAGGTGAGAAATTATCGATAAGCGTGGCCCCATTTTAATCCCCCACACGTTACAAGTGAGCCTGTCAACACTTGCCACAAAAATGGAGAAAAGGCGATTTCCTTACAGTTATAAAGCATTCACAAGCTGTCTTTCATGACGTTAGAATGTGTGAGTATCACTGCTTGTTGAGTTGCAAAAGTGTATGAGTGGGTGGGTGGGTGTGTCGACGTCGCTGCCAATGGGAAGTGGCGAATCGGCCATGGGCCTTGGTCGGCCTCTCCGAAGGAATAATGCATATCAACTACTTCCGGAATGGTAAAACAACAATACGTGAGTATTATGTAAAGGTACCGCGCTGTCTGCAAACGTACTGCACTGTCTCAAAGAAGAGCTGAAAAATGGTCCAGACTGGCGCGCAAGAAGGTTACCTTTTACCAACAAAGCGCCTTCCCACAAATCGACAGTTCGTAAACTTGAAAATTTGGCTCGGTGGAAGCAAATTTTTCTCCAGTGAAGGTGCCGCCAACGCCGTGAATGCGTATTTTGTTGCCCTCGACAATTCCTACTTTTGTGTGCGATTATAAAAATACAATCCCGGCGGACCATGTTTGTAGCCCTCAACGGAGCCTACGTTGAGAAATGAAGTGAATTTTCGCCAGGAAAATTAAACTAACTTAAGCTTCTTCCCCATACTTATCAAACAATCCTCGCATTTGGTTCTTCTGGGTTTGTCTCCACTATATGAATTCACACTCGTAGCCTGAAGTAATTCAACCACTTTAGGTATTTTAAATTGGCTGGCACCTGCACACCCTGTTGTAGTCACCCTTGACTTAGCCCAGGCGCCATAAATAAACCATCAGCCATTTGGTAAGGCACGCTTAATAGCCCAAGTGTACCTTTGCCGCGTAACACGCATATTTTCAAATAATCTAAAAAAAACTGTGGTTGATTCTTCTGTCATAGGAATCGGTAAAACACGAAAGTGACATGTGCAGCGAAATGTGCAGCTGAGCACGATTTGCGGGTCGGCGGCTGTCTTGTGGGTGTGCTTGGCGAGCGACGTCCTTCTGGCGGGTCGCTTCGGCAAACGTGTACTGGCGTCATTTCCGTGACGGATATGACGTCAGTAAAATCTTGGTGGAAACAGGCATAAAACACTTTCGTGTTAAGATATAAAACTCGAAAACGAACAACCCGAAGTATAACCTACTCTTTGGTAGTAAAGGTTGCTTCCCCGCAAGAAGAACCTGTGTGCAGGGGTGCACCCTTTACAGGGAAGTGACGGATATGACGTAAGTGAAATCATCGTGAATCCCGGAATAAAATAGCTTCGTGTTAAAAAACGAAGAAATGGAGGTCTCAAATATGCTTTGGCCCCTGTAAAAATTCTCAATAATATATACACGTGCTTAACAATGCAGCTTCTTCGGGGGCTTCGGTTCAGCTCGGAGCCCTTCGCCGAAGATTTCGTTAAATCTCAGGATGAGACAAACAAGAAAGAAGCATTTGCCGAACGATCCGAGAAGCTGGTAATCTCTGCCGCATTTGTCTCTGGTATAACGAAAACGCTAGCCGCACGCGGAGCCGAAGCGAGAGGGATCAAGAGGAAGCATTCACGTATTCCCGATTACTGCACTTGGGCTCGATTTCCTGCGCTGTCGCGGCGCCAGTTATAATTTCCGCCCCGCACAGGAAGGTGAAGGCTGTCCCGATAAGCGGCACCCCGCCTACGTCAACGTCATTTTCGGGGATTACGCGTGCAGCGAGGATGGGAGCACACATCGGCCGCCATAAAAAGCAGAAGAACGCAGCGACGTCCTCGCCTCTGCGCTGCAAGCCGACCTTCTGAGGCACCGGGGAAAACATTCCGCTTAGGTGACCACGAAACAGCTAAAGGAAACGAAGAGAGGGGAAAGAAGAGCAGGAAGCCCGGTGGGGCTAATCAGTAAAGCTGACGGCGTTGCTCGCACGCCGCGGCGCCATACTCGGCGCGATTTTTATGCATGTTTGCGGGCGCTGGCTAATGACCAGCAAGCCGAGGAACCGCGCCGTGGCACGCTGGCAATGTTATGATCTATTAACCCGCCGACTCGGAACGCAAGTGCCAACATTAGTTCACCTAAACAGATGTCGCATTGAGGTCAGGTGGCCACGTCTGGCATGCACGTTTAATTGACACTCAGCTGATATATTTGGAAGCACATCGCGACTAGTCTTTGGAGCACAGCAGCTGTATAACACTTCTCTTCTCCTAATAAATGTAACGCCATATTTACGGCAAGGATTGTTATTTTTTTCAGCATATTTAAGAGACACTTCTTGCAAAGGATTTGGAGAGAACAGTTGTGCTAGGAGCGTAAGAGACGTTCATTGACTACAACCGGTAGCGAATGTAGATCGTAGAATATAATCGTAAGAGATCCCTTCTAGCATTGACCAGGAGACGCGAAGCAAACGCAGACTCAACCGCATGACGGGTATGTGCCGTTAGTGACCGCTCGCTACCGTTCGCTTTACATCAAGCAAAGCGAATCGGTACGGCGTGGCTGTCACTAACACACCTCCCCCGTGCCACTGCGATAAATTAGCATCTCCATAGAGAGACGTCGGCGTTCACCACCGCACAATTGTTCGTCGTGAAACAAGAGGTGTTTTGAAGCTGCAATTACGGCCATTTGCAACCTTGCGCAGATTGTTGGTAGATTGTTTCTAGCGACAGAATGGGAAGTAATCTGCTTTGAAGTGGGCGCGTTATAGCCGGGGGTTCAAGGTTCCTTGCCTCAAACGTACGCGTCCGATTGAACCTGCATTTGAAAGCGTGTTTCCGCCCACAAAGCGGCGCGAAGCAAACACCGCTTTCCAACTAGGATCGAAAGCATTTTTAGCGCGCACAAATTAAATCGAATGTTACACGGTTAGAGAGGCGTCGCCGTGGGGTAAATGTGCCATAATTGGTTTTTGAAGTACGTGAATTAACACGTGCCAACGGCTTTTTGCTGCTACCCTGTATACGCTCAGGCATGCATAACTGTATTGAACTACCAGAACGAATGTTCTTTCCGAATGTCGATAAAAACTATTCATCACCGAACAAACTCAGTAAAAGACTTTACTGTAGGACTTCCATCATATTGTATACACCAGCACCAGCACCCTGCAACAACACCAGCCCCAACACTAGCACCAGCAACAGCACCAGCCCACCAGCCCCCTTGGGGCTGGTGCTGTTAGCGTCTCCTGTCATCTTCGTCGTCGTAATCGTCGTCTCATGTAGTCACGGTACTAAAACACCGGGAAACTCGTTTATGCCTCGCGCTAGAACGTAACGCGTACTAAAAAAAAACACCGGGACACTCGTTTATGCCTCGCGCTAGAACGTAACGCGTACTAAAAAAACACCGGGAACTCGTTTACGCACCGCGCTAGAACGTAACGCGTACTAAAAAAACACCGGGACACTCGTTTATGCCTCGCGCTAGAGAGCTTCACGTTACAAATACAAGAGACTTTTACAGCAAAGCTGTATACCTCGACCCCCAACGCTTTCATCTCCGTTGGCAAAAACACCAAGGCGCCGAGAATGCACTTATACACTGCATACTTCGCCGTTCCCCAGGTTTCACGTTAGTGGAGATGGCCCGGGATTGTTCTTTCTTTCACGGGCTGCCGGTACAAACACATAAGCTAAGCTTCAATGCTGGCGTTTCCTTTGTGATTGACGGTATAATTTCGTCCTGCATAAACGCATACGTCCGCATTCATGATGTGCGCGCTCATGTATGAACGTACTATGAATTCGTAAATGTACACGATGTAAATATCAAAAGAAAGCGTTGCTGCACGCTAAATTGAAAGGACGAAAGTGAGCATCGTTGAAGGGGCTACTTCTGTAAGGACGAACTGTCGGGGTTATTCACACGTCCCAAACAGCTGAGACTTCCCAGCGCAATGTTCTTTCTCCTTTTTGGACAGTCGAAGTGAAGCACAGTCTTTTCGCACCGCCAGGCAGGCTTTCAGTGGTGCCTCTACCCTCATGTAGCCCGTCTTTTTATAAGCCCGAGGACAGCCATTCAGCGAATCCCACTTTCTGACGGCCAGCGCACGTGCATTTCATAACAAAGCCGAGGCCGGTTTTTCACCCACCTCCGTAGCCTTGTGACAAGAATAAACCAGCGAGCAGAATAAGAAACAGGCGTTCTCTCTCTGTGAAAGGGGCTGGAATATTCGTTCGTAAACGTGCACAGTTTCCTTACCCTATAGAGCTGAGGCAGCCTTCAGCGCATGACAAGCTGGTCAGATGCCCCTTACGTTATCAGGTTGGTAGCCGACGACGGACAACAATCTCTGCTGTGTGCTGGCGTTGCAGGAATGGTAAATCCGCACGGAAGGAAGGAAGGGAGGAATAGTACAGGAAAGGCATGGAGGTTAACCAGAGTACTGTCCGGTTGGCTACCCTACTCAGGGGGGAGGGGATACGGGAAATGAAAGGGAAAGAAAGGACAGCGGTACATATTAAAGGAGAAAATGAGAGAAAGAAAAGTAGAAAAAACACAAGGCGTGACCAGGCAACTAGAAAGGCGGTACAAACAACGCACACAACCAGAAAATGCACAAAATTAATACGGTCCACTGATAAAATTGGCGAACTAAGGGCACTGCACTATAGTAATGTCCCTACAGTCGTTCTGACAGGCCAGTGTCCTTCAAAAAGAGCAGTAGGGCTTTTATAGCATTTTCGGCCTGTGACGGACAACGCCTATGGCACAAAATTGTCTGCGCTGTAAAGGGGAGGTCGTCGAGTCGGCGAAGTGTGGTGGAGAGCTGTTGCCTCGGCGTTGTGAAGCGGTCACAATGGCACAGAAGGTGTTCAATCGTCTCTTCGGTGGCGCACGCATCACAAGCAGGGCTGTTGGCCATTCCAATGGTGTAGGAGTAAGCACCGGTGAAGGCAACACCTAGCCACAGGCGACAAAGTAAGGTGACATCCGAGCGTGGCACGTTATTAGGTAGGTGGCGCTGCAAATCTGGGTCGAGCGAGTAAAGACGAGCGTTTGAGAACTCAGGTGTATTCCACTTTGCGAGAGTGACTTCCCGGGCAATGGACCGCAGTGACCTTGCTGCATCAGTGCGTGATAGAGGGATGCGGGTCAATCTTGCACTTGTGTGGCGCCATCAGCCGCTCTATCCGCCTGTTTGTTCCCAGTAATGCCGCAGTGGCTTGGGAGCCACTGGAAAACAATATCATGTCTCTGCCTCACTAATGTGTCATATAAGCACCCGATTTCAGCCACAAGTTGTTCGTATGGGCCGCGGCGGAGGGCAGATTGGATGCACTGAAGAGCGGACCTCGAGTCGCACGGAATGGTAATGGAGCCAGGCCGACCAAAAAAGTAACGCACCCCCAGCCACCGCACACCTTGTGGTACATATCTGAAAAACAAATCATCATACAAGTTGGAATTTCTCAATTCGCTTTACTAGCAGTGATCTGGCAAAAATCAGATGAAAACTTGCTGGTTTTCGTGTACGGTTAAAACTTCTATGCGTCTATTTCCGGTGTTGTCCTAGGAGGCACATCATGTCTGGTGTCAACTCGCCCATCCAGACTTCATCATCCGTTAATGAGCGAGGCACAGGCTAGAAAAACAAAGCGATAAGGGCTTATAATCAGCCCTCTGTCCACTTGCCGGGGTGAGCGTAATTAGGTCCGCTTCACGCGGCGGCGTTTTCATTCTCGGAATCCAGCACTGAAGAGCTCAGCAAACTGCGAAACGCTGCTGCGCTTTTAGTGCTAAACTCCTTATTAGTTGCACTCTCATACTCCAGCAATCTTGTCCGTGAACATACCCATACGCTCTTTCCCCCTGTCCTTGATGACGGCCTATCGTGCAATGTGCGTGTTCTCATTACGCGAAAGGACAAGTAATATACAAACGATAAGCAATGATCATAAAAACAGCAACAGAGAATGGCAATTTTCGACAGAACAAAATATATTAGAAAGCTAACATTTTGTGCGTTTCGAACATGAAACTATAACTAAATGAGTAAACGCGGAATATCCCCAACCTTACGATAAATAAACAAAACAAAATAGAAAAAATGAATTCAGTATTGTTTATGCAACACTTGACAACAGGAATGTAAGCTTGAAAATTTGAAGCCAAGTTTCATGTCATTCATGCTCCAGAGCGGCACCAGACTAGAGGCACGAAAAAAGAAACTACAAGGGCGAGCTCCACTTATCGATCCGGAAGCTTTCTTGCTTGCGTCTTGTCGGGTACCCAGTCATGTCGTGCAGTGTTACATAATGCCTCAAACATTTACCAAGACTCCCGACTGCATGTTTTGCTTTAGGCTATTAATAATTTAAGAGTATACTTGGTACAGCTTCGCCCGCTGTGGTGAGGACTGCTTAAGTATCCTTCCTGTCGTGTTGGTACAGTTTCTAAGTACTTGATGTGTTGGTAGACCACGCTCTTTGAAAGCATTTAAGATTTAGAAAAAAGTTGAGAAAGTGTTTCAGGACCCCTTCAATGGTTCCGTTTTTTGCTTGCTCAAAAACAAATTCTATTTTGAATGCAGCAATTGTGAATTTACGCTCAAGCTACATTGCCCTGTCAAAAATTGAACGTGAGAACCAAAGTTTGCTAAACGTATGTCCCGTGCATTCAGTATCGGCAGCTTGCCGTTGTCATTTGTTTCAAGATTAGCAAATCGGTAAACTTCGGTTCAAATAAATTAGAAGTTGCTCGTTTCAAATAAGACCGCGGGAGCTTTAAGAAACAACAGTTTAGGCCGAAACAAAATTTCTCGTGACCACGAAGTTTGAGGCACGTTAACGAACCCCAAGTGTCCTAAGTTAATCAGAAGTAATCGAGATTGGTGTCAACGGCATGTACACTGAATCTATTCTTAATGCTGATGTCCTTCATCATTTGGATCCCAACATTGTTGCCAGTATTGAAATAATCACCGGCATAACTTTCAGCATAATAATCGTAATCATGATCATCCATCATCCACTGCTTGTACAATGGCGAAAGGACGCATCTGCACCTCTCCTGCCACGCGCCAGCTCCACCAGACCGCTCTCTCGGAATATTCTGCGTTATGCAATGCACAAAACTTCATGCTTGCATTTCGTAACGCCGCAGCGCAGGCCACATTTTTCGAGACAAACTTTATGCTGAGCGTTGTAAGTGGCCGCTGGCCAACTTTGCTCTTCCGGTGGTGATGATTGGTTATTCATGAGAGTCGAGGGGTAGCCGAGCGACGGGGTACATCCTTTAGGAGAGTACATCCTAAAAAAACTGTGGTTGATTCCTCTGTCATAGGAATCGGTAAAAACACGAAAGTGACATGTGCAGCGAAATCTGCAGCTGAGCATGATTTGCGGGTCGGCGGCTGTCTTGTGGATGTGCTTGGCGAGCAACGTCCTGCTGACGGGTCGCTTCGTCAAAGGTGTCGCTTTGAAGGAGTGAAATCTTGGTGTATCCCGGCATAAAACACTTACGTGTTAAAATATGAAACCCGAAAACGAACAACCCGAAGTATAGCGTACTGTTTGGTTCTAAAAATTGCTTCCCCGCAAGAACACGCTGTGTGCAGGGGTGCATTCTTTACAGGCCGCTTGCTTCGTTGTACTGGCACCACTTCCGTGACTGATATGACGAAAGTAAAATCTTCGTGAATCCCGGAATAAAACACTTTCGTGTTAAAAAAGTTCCCGCGAGCAGGCTCTACCACACAGCACCCGAATGACAAATCATTGAGATCAAGCGAGGAAAACAAGACAATGATGAGGCACAGCCCGCGCGTGGTCCGCGCTGTGTCATTACGCAATGCAAGCGTGACATTTTGTGCATTTCGTGATATCACAGCGCAGATCATGTTTTCCAATGAAACCTCACGTCTGACATTATTGTTCGTCGAATTTTCTCCATAGGTCGCGGCGAGTGGCCACTGAGCTCCACTGTGGTAAAGCAGAGTCCACAGCATTTGTTTGCCCGGCAGAAGGGCTTCCACAGCAGTTTCCCCAAATCATCTTGTCCGTTGTTTGTTTCACTTCATTCACTGCTTGCCAAAATCTTCTTGGAGGAATTTTCAAAATTTGGCGAGCTTTTAGTTTACCCGTACTTACTTTACGCTGGTGCTCAAATAGCTCTGTTGAAGTAGTGGTTCTGGTAAAGCGCTATTCCCCTGCACCGCCTTACCACTGGCCTCCCAAGAGCCCGTGCGTTCGCTCTACGCTCCATATTTAACGAACTTTTTTGTCGCACATGGCACGGCGACCGAATGGCGTCTCCCAGAAGCGTTTGCCAACATCATTGGACGCGGGCACGCGAACAATTACCACGTGACCGGGTTCAACTCGGGGTGCTTGCCCACACGCCCGGCCAGTTAGGGGGCGATAACTAACCTCATATAAGGGCTTCTGTAAGACTATGCTCAGAGTTCCAACGTGAATCCGCAACTGCAGAGCCCACTGCCTATTTCGGAGCTAATATGTGCGCTCCCGCCGCACTCCCGACCAGTTGCAATTCCTTAAGTCATGCACAAACGGCACGTTCTGTTAATCCTGGCAAGCTCCAGAGTTTCAAATTTTTCCTTGCGTGGTTTTACTTAAGTAAACTAATAATTAAGAAAATTTCTAATGTCCCTACTACGGAAGGAACAAGGAGGAACGCGAAAGTAATGCTATATTTTTGCCAACAACGGTCTTTTGTCCATTTTTGTTTACGTTTGTCCTCGTTCCTTTCCTCAGACTGAGCCAAATTGCCAAAATTGCCGCCTCTTTTAAAGTTAATTTCTATAGTACAGCGGTCCCTCTTTTAAGTTCAGATAAGATCATTTAAAGAGCGCTTCAACTATCTTTATGTGCTTTAGTTACGCTCGGCCCATGCTCCTCGGTGGTGTTCCTTCAACGAACGTTTAGCGGAACAAAAGGAGCCGAAGTACAGGAAAAGAGTTTCCAAAGCGCCTTAACTCAGCTGACGACGGTCAAAATTTTGTGTCGAAAGGAGCTGTATCAAAACAGGCAGAAATCATTTTGCAAAATATTGCTAGTTTCATAACATCAGTCGAGTCGGAGTGGCTCCAACATTTGTATTTAACCTTAAATTTCACCTTTTTGTTCCTTCAATGCAGGGCTTTATTGAACCCACTATGTATACGCCTACCTTGCCCCGCTTTTCCTGAATGCGTTCCTTCGACCCTATTAATCGCTTTCAGCTCCCCAGCGGTGGCTCGTTCACCATCCAAATTTCTTTGGCGCTTTATTGCTCAACTCCATCCCCCCCCTCCCCCCCTCCCCCTCCCCCCTCCCTCCCCCCTCCCCCCCTGCCCTCTCTCTCTCTCTCTCTCTCTCTCTCTCTCTCTCTCTCTCTCTCTCTCTCTCTCTCTCTCTCTCTCTCTCTCTCTCTCTCTCTCTCTCTCTCTCTCTCTCTCTCTCTCTCTCTCTCTCTCTCTCTCTCTCTCTCTCTCTCTCTCAATCTTGGGCGCAATTTTCGAGCTCTGAGTCAGGCAGCGCAGCCGCATCACCTCGTTCCAAGCAATAATGACCGCCTAATCGTGAGGGAGGTTTTCAGCTTGTACCATGCGCCACGAGGCAAAAATAAACCGGACTTTTCTTAACGCTCTCGAGCTGCAGCGTAAACGTGGGGGTAAGAAAAGAAGGCAAGCATTTTGGTGTTCCAGATCGATAGAAGCGCCCACTAGCAATAGTCCGCGGTCTCTCATTCTTTAATGACGTCGTAAATGAGTGCAATGAGCCCCCCCTTCCCATCCCCCAAGCCGCACCTCCCAGCTCTTCCATCCCTTATGCCCCTTCCGTCCGGAGTCTTCGATAAAGGGGCATGTGGGGGACAGTGAAGGCGAAAAGAGGAAAGCAAATTCGCAGCGATGAGAAGCGCAAGCGAGCAGTAAAGGCAAGACGTAAGACGTAATTAGAGGCCGGTCGTTATTGGTACGGCGCTGCGTGCGTTCCCTTTGTGTACGTCGTTACCGCCGCCGCCGAGGAGGCGCGTCCTCGAGACGCGAGCGGTCGTGGGCCCCGCGCAGCAATATGGAATGCGTGCTCCTCTGCATCGCTCCGGCGATTCGCTCTTCCTTGCGCGCACTCGATTAGCTAATCATGACGAGGACATTGATTTCCTCGGGGTCAAGTGCGGGCACGCCACGATGCGCGCATTTGTATGCGCGCGCCCTGTCCGGGAAAACGTCGCTCGCGGGGACGCTCCCGCAGCGACCGGGCTGACGGCTGTCTCCGCTCGTGTTGGCACGCTATGCAGGCTGCGTGCCGCCATTTTTCGTCGGCGGCTCTCCCTTAACAATTTGTTTGCAGTAAATACGGCACTGAAAGGGTTGACTTGTAAGTATGTGATTGATGAGAAGTTGTAGTTCGCCTTGCATAGCACCGATTTTGTGTGGCGAGCTGTCAGTTACCTTGGGTGGTTTTGTGCCTAGGAGGAAGTGCTGAGGACATTTTTTTCTCTCTCCTGAAAAACTTGCACGACTATCATTCCTTTGTAAAAGAAGTGTTATGCAAACGGCAAAACCGCATCATACCTATGCAGCTCTCCGGCTCATCGCAATTCTTTCAGGAGTGCTTTCTCTACAGTTATTTAGCGTAATTTAAAGAATTTTGGCACTACTAATACTGAGGGCGACAGCTTGCATTGTGCAGAGTTTTAAGTTTTTCGCTTAACTCTATTACGTTCCAGAGCCAAGGAAACTATCCCATTGAAATGTATGGGCGGTAACATTTGACAGCGAGTAAGGCAAAAACTATTTAGAGCGCGAATCGGTACCTGCTGCTTGGCGTTCAGTGAGCAATTTTTGAGTAGGTGCCGGTTTGAGGTGTTAAACCACAAGATGTGACGTTAGGCCTAACGTCCTAAACCTCAATGTGGAAAGTTAGGCCTAACTTCTCGTGGCTAACAGACTTACGGCACGCAGAGCAACGCCATTGTTCTCGTGGCGGATTCTGTGGTTGTCGTCTGAGTTTTCCAAACCGCTTCGACCATACAAGTCGAAATGGAGCAATCAAATAGACGCCGGCTTCATAAAGCGAGGGACCCAGATTCGATCCCGGCCACAGAAGGCGTTTTTTCCCCTTTCACTTCGCCCACAATCACTCATCATTAGCGTCAAAGAAAGTTGGCTTTCCTGCAGGGCATATTGGCGTACAGCGGCATCAGAGAGGGCAATAAAGCTTCGCTTTAGAATCCAAAAATATTTCAGCTTATTATTATATTTAGTACCGCTTAGGCTGCATTCTTTTCATTTGCATATTAATTTTGACTGTACACGTATTTAAAATTCAGTACGGAAACATAGTCCTGTAACATCGCTGTTGGCCGTTGAAAAAAAAATAGCTCGGTTTAACCAGTTCTTTTTTTTCTAAGCGACGTAACGCCTGCACTGGTCCGTTTCTGATTAGGAGAATAATCACTACGTTGCTTAAAGGCAGGTGTAGCGGGCACGCTTTGTTTCCTCTGTTAGAGTAACTGGAGCAGCCACCCCCAAGGAAGGTGACACCTGCAGAGGCCAAACATGACGTGACTAGCAGCGCGAAACGCGCCTTTAGGCCGATGCCGTGCGCCTGGCGGCCGCACGGTCGCTTATGCGGCCGGTCTTCACACGGATCAGTGTGCCCGAGACGTGGGGCCGAAGCGATGCAAGAAGGCCAGGCGCCCCGCTGCCAGCAAGCTGAGCCGTCAACTCTTGCGCAGAAAATTAGGAACTGCCAGTGGCCGGCGCTCGGCGGACCGTGGCTGGGCGTGCTGCTATAAGCCGATAACGCTCCACTGCAGGCGTCTGAACCGCGGGCTTCGATCGCCTCGGCTGAGGTTGTCTGGGCGCTGGGCGCACGCGGCACGAAAGCGCTCTCGCCGAACCTGCGCTGCACTTTGGTTCGAACGTCACCACTCTGCGGACCTATTTTACAGCCCCTCAGTGCGATGCCAGGAAAGCAAGCGCGCAACTGCGCCGATTGGGTTGTCTAAAATGAAAATATCGGTACCTAAATTCCTGATGAGAGAAAAAAAAAAGGAGGGGAGGGGGAATATTTTCCTTGTATAGTTGTGCGGTGCAACTTGGAGTACGAAACATGGACTCGGTGGTGGGCGAGGCGCAACACACGCATGCAAACACAAAAATCGTCGGCCGCCAGATCCTTCCCAGAGCTTTAGAGTCAACCGCCGCTCAGAAAGTCTCACTCACCTAGAAGAAAATTATCGATCAAAGTTGCTCTTTGCTCCGTACACGTATTCCAGCCTTCGACAGTCATGCGCCTTCTGGCATGCTGCACCGCATGCATGAATTCGCTGTGGAAACAGCGGCATTGATGCCTAGTCTGTCCAGGACAAGCGTATGACAGTCCGTTTTCACCGTAGATGCATGTATGAGAGTCAGTTTTTGCCGTAGATGCATCCACGTTTGCGCACAGTTCGTTTGTGTGCCAGCCTCTGATGTGGACGCAAACAAGTTCACGTCTTGCCTCCGATCGGCACGTATCGTTCACTAGACACCACTTGTAGCCGCCACAGCAATTGTATATACTTCGGCCAATGAAATGGCTCAGAGCAATGCGAAGTAGCCATCTATACACATTCTCGCAGGTGCCGCGCGCGTCTTCTCTCCAATTTTTTTTTTTTACAGTGAAGCTTTGTTTGCCTCTACTCCGGACGTTCTGAGCGCTGCTGTTGCTGTGCACTTGGTCGGACATGCCGCTGGGTTCATTACAACACCACCAGATGACGCTCGCCTCCTTTTATGTCAGTCCCTCGTCGCCAGAGCTGCATATCAACGAGACTACTACTCATATATCACCGTCGGCCCGTTAAATTTTCGCTGCTAGCCAAGAGAGAGGCCGAGCTCATGAGTGCCGTCGCGTTCACTGGTCACGCCGCACGGACTGGTTAAACTTTTGTTCCACATCTGCCAAAATGCTGAAGTAGCGTCGTGGTAAAGCACTCGGCTCCTAAACTGCTGAATCGGGTGTAAATCCCACATGAACTAAAATCTGCTTTTTATTTACTCCTGACAGCGGTGGCCATTTTCTGTTGCGGACAACAGTTACAACAACTTCGGTTTCTCGCAGCAGAATGGGACACTTAAGGCTTTCGCTTTTAAAAAAAAAGCGAAACGATCCGCTGTGCGAGTTTTAAGGCGAAACACGTATCTCTATGTTTTAAGCGAGCGCGTTGTGAGGTACACAAAATCACGAGGTACAAAAAATATGAGCGCGAGGCGGGGCTTGCGCGCCGAGAAAGGGAAGCAGCAGTGCCGGACCAAGGTCGAGGGCTCTGAGAAACAGCGACGGAGCGCAGCGCTGCTGCACGTGCAACACAAGCTAAAGGTCGTTTTAGGGGCATGGGCTTGTCCCAAACGTGCTTTACGGGCTACAAAGGCTCTGATAGAGTACCTGCAACACACAGGTCTAGACCAGTCGCTGTGAATAACTCGCCGTTTCTGTGCGCATCAAGTTATTGAACATCATCGCCATCATCTTCATCACGTCATCAATTGGCGTACCAAGTTAGGAATTTTAGCCCGGCTAACATCGCGAAACTCCAATAAAGATCGTTCTCTCTCTCTCTCTGTCTCTCTTGAGAGGCGAACATACCAACGGGGGCTAATAGAAGGCTCCTGGCGATGGCGAGCGTGCGGAACGAACTTCGGGGGGTGCGCAGCGCTCCAGGGGCACATTGTCAAGTGGTTACAGGCGCGGTCGCAAAGTTCAAAGATCAACAGAAGGACCAATTAGGCTTTCGCCTTTACATTCTGAGTAAATTCTACCATCGCCCGTAATTTTTCGTCAACGTGGGGCCACTTGCGTCCACCTTGCCAGTTAGAACGATTTCTTCCGGAGCCATATTTCTCCGAGCCATTTCTTTCCAGGGGTATTTTCCAGGGACCAAATTTTTGCGGGACATTGTTCGCGTTCATCTGAGCTATACAAGACAGAATTTATTATAACGATGCACATTAAGGGTTCAATCGGCTAATGTGGCCTTTTAACAATCAAAATGAAGGCAGAAAAGCTTTTTTTTTTTTTTTGCACGAACTACATGGCTTTAAAGTTCAGACCAAGGAGGAATCAGAACAGAGCGAAAAGAATGAATACTTGGAACCCGCGAGTAGCAGTCACGCAAGAACATAAGGAGCGCTTTGGCTCCACCTTTTTCAGCGAAATAGTGTCGGCGGCCGTGTGGTTTCATCTTTACGCAACCAGGCGCCGCCTGCATTGTCCCATATAGTGGCGGGGGACACATTTCCGAGCGCGGTCGCCTGTCGGACTTTCATGAAAGGGAGGGGCAAAATAAGGAGCAAATACATGCTCCAAGTTGCCGCACCGAGAATTCGTTGCATATCGCCCGAAACTGTAATATAATTACTTTTTCTTAAAATACACCAACGGCTGTGTAACGACACATCAACTGAAGTTTTATAACAAGACCTTCTCATGACAGGACGTCACTGGGACGCGACATCGCCGCTATCGCACGTGATACATACGTATTAAGCAATCTGTATGTGCACACGGAAACACGCGTGTCTATAATACTTGAGCGGCGTGCCGCGGCTGCAGGGACGGCGCCTATTAATGACAACCGGTTCGAGATAGCTTGCATCTGCGCGTTACTTTCCAACTTACTTGAATTCATCTTAACAACCTTTTGGTTCCTGCTTATTAAAAGTCCCAAAGTTCCGAAAGTTCCGCTAACCAAAGTTCCCGACCTATCATCTGATCTATCATAGAAAATTCACATCGAATTCATCACTTACAAAGCTAACCGCATGCTTGGTTATTTAAAACGTAACTTTCATTCCGCCCCGTCTTCCGTCAAACTTCATTTTTACAAAAGCATCATACGGACGCACTTAATACGCGTCATCTATAAGGGAGACTTCCGTGGAAACACTTCCTCATTTGCTGGAAATGGTTCACAATCACTCGGCATATTTTATATACTCCAACTACTACCGAGCAGCGAGCGTAACCACAATGAAAAACAATTTGGGCCTTCTGCTACTAAGTTCACGTCGCAAAATCGCACGTCTCTGCCTATTTCATAAAGTTTTTTCGCACGTATCTGCCTACTTCATAAAGTTTTTTTTCCACACCACATTAGGAGATTGTTATAACTTCGCCCTCATATGTATCATCCCATCTAGATCACACGCGCGAAGTTGGCGTCATCAGTTGTACTACTAAGGGCTTTTTTAATTCATCCATCCCACGAACATCCAATGACTGGAACCACCTTCCATGAGGCATTGTTGAAATTAACGATATTAATTTGTTTTGCTCTACATTGTGTAGTGTTACCTGAATAATTTTTGTTTTCTGAAAAATTAATTTCTTACCCGTAATATGTATTTACATTTGTGTATTACTCGCGAAATGTATATAGTACGTGTGCAAATCTGTATGTCTGTAAAATGTGTGAAGTTTTTTTTTTGTACAGTGCTTGAGCCAGCTTGGTATATATTTTGGAACACCTGCCTGCTATCATTCTCTTCCCCCCCCCAAACTCATTCTCCTCTGTAATGTATTGTCCTGAGCGTACAAACAAACAAATAAATAAATAAATCATAGCCATTACTGCTGCCATTAAATAAGTTTATCATATTATCAATGTTGTGCTCCAGCAGCCCTTTTCCATGTATGAGAGAACATACACAACGCAATTGGGGAGGAGATTATAGAGTGGCGCCCCTAGCGGCGCCAACGAGAAACTGAATAGAGGGGAAACAAAGCAGCTCTACGACACAGGCTTTTTCACAAGGCCGAAGACGTACCGTGTATTTCTGGAGAACGATATTTAGCCTTTTATCCAATTCTAGGGAGCACTTTTGAGTATATGTTGATCTGAAAGAATTACTCCGACTGTACACATTTCCCGAGAAGATTTTGCTAGCCGTTTTACAGCGTTTTGTCCGAACTAAAACCCCACTTACCTAACATTCAGTCGTCCCTCTACGAGAGCTGCCGCACTCAGTCATTCTTACCATGGCTATGCGAATCCGTACAACTGTTGCACGAGAACAGTTACTAAAAGAAGAAACAGAGGAGCGAAGACTCCAACGTTGTTTATTTCTCGGCGTTCGAATGAAATTTCATTTTGGTAAGAAACTGCATTCGCGTCGGTGTACTGGTCCCCCGACAGGTGCAAACATTTGTCTCCCCCACTGAACATAGTCCCACACAGTAGACGCCGAAGGCGGCAGAGTTATAATACCTTCACAGGCTTTCGCACACTATACACGTGCAAATACGCGCGACACTGACCTGGTTATATACGCATGAAAAGCTCCGCTAAGTTCGCTAATCGCGCGCGGATGTAAGAGCCATCGAACTGCCCTAACGGCTTCCCGCGCTTTCTTTGGATGCTGTCGTTCAGGAGAGGGGAAGAAAAAGAGCAGTGACCTCCCGCATTTTTGTGTGTTTGTATTGATTCGGAACATCCAATAAGCGCAGAGTGCTGGGGAAAGAATAGAGGGGGGTGGTGGAGGCGGCGGCCAGATTCCCCCTCCGTATCGTTGCCTGCCTCAACGTCAACTTGTCTTTCTTTGTAGGCATTTATTTGCAGACAGCCACGGGTCGCGTGATTGTTTAGACCAATGAATGTTGGTGTCGCGGCGCCAGCTTCTATTTCAAACGTACTGGTTTTCTCGACGTGCTAAGGCTAAGGCTGCGCGGGAAATGTGCGCTTATCGCTCGTTGAGTTAGCTCGTCTGTGTCGGTGTGCAGTGTGTCCCATGGAGTTGTGAAACTGTGTACACCTCGTCGTTTGCCTTCAATTACCTGTGCTTGTTCCATCACTGTCTGCGTGTCAGCTCGCCCGTCTTATATGCGCTGCCGGCTCTCCATGCCAGGACGTCTAATGACCATTGGATACCGACTCACACAACAGAGTGTGTGGTACGTGTAGCGCTGCCTATTTTGTGCGGATTACGGGTCGTCCGCGCTAGGAGCGTGTTTTGCGTTGCTACCTGTAAGTACCGCGGTCCTGACTGTTGCGCAACAGGTGCAAAATGGAAAAGAAATCCTTCTGTGTTATTGTGCTATGCTCGTATTTTTTTTTTTTTTGTTCGTTCGCGGAGCCGTATCCTGGCATTTCTTCATCAGCGCTTTCATCTTGGAAAGATCAGGTTGTTTTAACGGTGGCCTGCGGCGTGAGCGTTGCAGGTGACCGGCGCTGATGTTACTTGTACGCGCTTTTAATAAAATGAACGCGTTTTTAGACCACTCTCGCGTGCGTTGTTTTGAAGTGAAAGTTGCTAGCAAAAAAAATATCTTTAGAGCAGCTTTTAGCATGTTCACGTTTCATTTCGGCGTAGTGTGGTGTGTGGGGTATCAATCGTCTTCGGAAGCGGGGCCTTATAAATTGCCGCACTGACTCGCGACTCAATTCGTAGGTATGGAACTTACTACGTACACACAAGATTCATCAAAAGTGACCTAGAGCCAAACTTCTTTTGTGCCCGGTAAGGCGGAACGTTCAATGGGGATTCTCGAAAAACTTGCAACTTACGGCGGCTTGTCGTGTTCACCACGGGTAAATTGTCTGACGGAACAGCTGTTCTTTAAAAAAAAAGTTACTGTCTTCTCACCGCCGCGAATGATTGCAAAGCCTTTTGTGTCGGCTTTTCGTGTCTGTGGCGATTTCTGCGCTGTTCTTATTATTTCCGTCTGAGATGTGCCTGAAACACTCTGCGCTGAAGTGTACTACAGACCGAGTCCAACGTTCCTTCAAAATTTCAGCTTTGATATCCAGAGCTTGCGTTGGGTTTCCGCCAGCGGAAAGCATTGCAGGCTAATGCCTGATGTGTATTTCGTAGATTTCCACTGCCCCACAGCGCATAATTTCCCCGTAGATTAAAGGAATCTTGTTTGACCGACCACTGCCCTATAGAAACCCATGTATTTTTGTCGTTTGTTTCCCCTCTATAGAAATTTGACTGTGGCGCCCCCTAACTGAAGCGGCACCACCTATAGGACGATCTCCTGGCCAACCCTCCGCTCGCACTCTGTTCAGTGTTTTTCTTGACCACGTAGCATAATCCGAACGAAAAAAGTAGCTCTAGGAAATTCAACCAACCGTCGGCGCCGTCGACCGGCTACCAACGCCAGCGCCTACATTCGCAGCGCGCAACGCGCGATTGCACGTAGCCGTTTGCCGGAACGATGATGCGGCAGTTTTTTTCTTCGATCAAAGGCGCACAGCGGCGTGCGCTAAGCGACGCGCATTCTGCGTGCGCCTCGTGGCCGGTGCCGCCAACAGCGCTCCTGGCGGCGCAAGCATCCACATAGTAGCGGCGGCCAATACAGTTTGAGCGGCTTGCGCAAACATATACCCTACCAGTTAACTAGAAGCAACATGAAACCTCGATCCTCTCTATAACATTACTTTATTAAATTTCACCGACATAAACTTCAAATTAGAAAAACTTCAATTTCTCGTGTCTGTAATCGAGGGTATCTCTGCCACGGTGGCTCAGTGGCTAAGTTCTTGTGCTTCTGAGCCCAAGGACGCGGGTTCGATTCCCGGCCGCGGCGGCCCCTTTTTGATGGAGGCGAAAAGCGAAAAATCCCGTGTGTTCGAGATTTCGGCGCAAGTTAAAGATTACCAGGTGGCCAAAATTAAACCGGAGCTCTCCACTGCGGCGCGCCTCATCGCCTGCGTAGCATCTGCGAGTTAAAAGTTATATTCAATTGAGCGTGTTATCTCTGAACACTTCCTTTTCGACATTACAGCTATTTCCCGAAATACAGACACTACCTGGGAAAATCACCACTAAGAACACCGACGATTTGCATAACCGCAGCCATTGTCATACAATTTAATCCAGTTGCCAGCGAATTTAATCCAAGCGCCATCTAATCTATTCCAGACGCCTTGTAATTCAATCCAGGTGCGAGCGAATTTAATCCGAGCGCCAACCAATTTAATCCCCTCGCCAAACAAATCAATCCAGCTATCAGAAGAATGTCCAAGAGTGTTTTCATTTTCATTTCACCACGCGCAACAAAGTCTGCAAAGCAGTGCCTAATTTAGCAGAAGTCACTCCTGAACATTCTTCTGGTAGCTGGATTAATTTGGTTGGCGAAGGGGTTAAATTGGTTGACACTTGGATTAAATTCGCTGGCACCTGGATTAAATTACATGGCGTTTGGATTAAGCTAGATGGCGCTTGGAATAAATTGGCTGGCGCCAGTATTAAACTGTATGGCGATTGGATTAAATTGAGCGGGAAAACCTGTAGTCACCTTGCTAAAAATTTAATCATTAATTCTTGTCTCATAGCCAAAAGCATGCAGTTCTTGCACCTTGGGAACTGTGCCCTCTACCTATATCTACACTTTTGCGTCAGTTTTGATGTTTGCTTTGCTATTCGGTTTTTATTTACTCCATTGTTTATCCCATTTCTGTTTTTTGTTATCACATCTGTTACCGCATTAACATCCTTCCCCTATATTGCGATGGCTTTAAGTTTGAAATGGGGCAATAAATTTGGAACTTTGAAAAAAAAGTCATAGTTGTTCACTTTTTTAAAACAGATGATGCTTGTAACGCATCCAACTACTGTCTAATTTATTTGCTGGGTGGGTTTTCAAAGGTGTTCGAAATAATTGTGTGCAAGCGCTTCTCTGCTCATCTGTCTAAGTTTTTAACAACTCAGCAGCACGGTTTCGTGAGAGGGCGCTTCGTAGCAACTAACCTCTGCTCTTTCCTGACCCACGTGTCCCCTGTCGTCTCAAATAGAGGTCAGGTGGATTGTATTAACTTCGATATATCGAAGGCGCTCGATAGAGTCCATCATGATTTACTCATACGAAAGTTAAAATGCTATGGCTCGTGTCCCGGGCGCAGTAAATGGTCGCTCAGCTATTTATCAATGCGCCAAAATTATGTTCGTATTCATGATGTACTGTCCATATCCTTTGTTCCGACCTCCGGAGTGCCACAAGGGTCGGTATTGTGCCCACTATTGTTTCTTGTTTATAGTAGTGGTGTTGTTAATAATGTAAATTTTCGAAAACTGCTTTTATTGGCAGATGACATGAAGCTGCTTTCAAAAATTCAATCAAAAGAGGACTGAAAATCTTCAGGGGGATATTTTTAGCGTCTCGCAGTGGTGTACGAAAAACTGTCTGTCGCTAAACGTGTCTAAAACGAAAATCATTACTCTGTCAAAGCAGAAGGCGGTGGTTACGTTTCTATACAAGTTGGGTAATTGGTTCCGTCGCATGGAACCAGCTCCCAAAAACATATTCCAACTAAATCGAATCAGTCCAAAAACGCCTGGTTCGAATTATCTATGACAGATAGTTCGGAGAAAAACTTAATTATGAATACTACTTTTTATTAGATACAATAGGTATTAATGATCTAGGTAGTCGCCGAAGTTGTCGTGAAGTCATGTTTTTCTATAAGGCCTTGATTCATTGCACAGCGTTAATTTACATGTGCCTCAGCGATTTACACACCACTGTACTTTATTTGCCTTAAGTATATTCCATAGAGAATCACCATCTCAACGCCAACAAGTTCTGTGCAATAGTGTCACAACAAAGATTGATTTTTTTAAGCCTCCAAGTGCTTTTTATTGCGACTTAAGGAATCTATGTTTATAATGCCATGACTCGCCGTTTTGCCATGCATGTACAATCATCTCCTCACGATTAACACATGTGATTGTAGTTATTAGTGACATGTTAACATTACAAGGGCTTTTACCTTTTATTGTCATGACATGTGTACCAATGTAAACGCCCTTGTGGTGTATTGGACACGCAATAAAAATGAATGAATGAATGAATGAATGAATGAATGAATGTATCGAATTGATCAATTCAAATAACAAAATTTGTATTGATGCAGTTGTTCAGCTCGCTGTGACTATTACGAAAACTTCATGCGGCGGTAATGTCGGGGCTATCAGCTCGGTCACCCATCGTTAAGTTTAACTTTTGAACGAGATAGCCTGCCATGAAGACGTGTTGCAAGGCAACCTGGCCCGCGCACATGGCTGGCCGGCCCTTCGTTGACACGGAAGATTTGTTTCGGCGACCAGCCAATTCACGAACACGTTAAAGGGTCTCGTTAACGGTCGCTGCTACCGCTAATGACTTTGGCTGAGCACGTTCAATTTTCCTATCAGAAGCACCGAAGAAATACCCAAGAAACAAAATTTCCGCAAAATTTGTGGCATGGCTGCAACAACGGCTTGAGCCATTTTGCAATACAGCTCGGCGACTTCGCGCACAACGCACATGGAGTTGATTCCCACATTTTAATAGCTAGCGATGTGGCAACGAAGGGTTCGCGCGCGCAAAACTAAACAAATAAAAGGCGGGTATTCAACTGCACCTCGATTGCTCCCAATTTATTCACTACGCTGTGAGCGGCGCAGTGGCCCATCGGGGACGTTGTTTATTGGGCACTTCGGAGGCCGCCGCAGGTCGCGCTTAATGAAGGCAAATGGGGGCCCAGACTGCGTCGTCGCAGCCGAAGACAGCGCGGCTCGCGCGTCCGTCGACGCTCGTGGGCAGCCAGGCAGCAGAAGCGGCTCGCGGAAGCCGCCTCCGAGGCCAGACGGGACTCTCGCATCTCTCTTCTCCCGGCGAGCCACTCGGCGCGCGAAGCTCCCCACTCAGCTCCATTCTTATTATCCGCTTCCTAAGAGGGGTCCGTCCATCGCGAGATGGGCTACTGTCCGCCTGCGGCCCAGCAGGCGCGCTGCCTGCTATTGATCTCGCAGGTGACGGCTCTCCCGGGCACCGCGAGCTGTGCTCCCATGCCGGGCGCCAGCAGGAGCAAGGAACGGCAGTCCGAAGTTTATACGACCGCTAATGGCTGGAGTGGCATAGGCGAACGTCACAAATTAACTGCGCCGCCCGAAGAAGAGCGGAAGCAAACAGAACCGTACACGGGGAGGGCGCGTCCTCCACCGCGGATAGCAGAGTGGCAGCCATCAGTCGCGAGCAGTTCGGCGGCCCGAGGCTGCGCGTCTTCGCGTGTGTGCGCGGCGTCCTTCTCGGAGGCCCGCTAATCCCTAATGAGCTAACCGCTCACGCACCACAAACCCAATTTTGGGCGCGTCGGCGCCGACCGTGCACTCGAAACGAGTGGAAGACGGTCGAGCGCTGGGCGTGCGCACATCAAACATCGCACGCAAGGGGCGGGATAAAAAAAAGTTGCTGCTCTTCGAGAATGTTTGCATTTGCTGCGGAATATAACACGGAGACCTTGGTGTCCGCCGGCGATAGGGTGAAAAAGGGCCAAATAAGGGGGGATTCTCTGGGGGCCGAAGCAGTCGCTATCGCTACTGTTTGTTGCGCGGCTTTCCCGCGAGATGGCTGTTTTACGCCCTAATGGCCGCCTCAGCTGGGTAAGCTAATCTTTTTTTATATATTCAGCCCTGCAAACACCTACACAACTCCCGGCGGCTAAGAAATACCGAAATCCATAAACGCTTGCAAATCATTTTGCTTACGGTTTAATGAATGTTTACGCTGGCTTCCAAACGTCCTGAGCACTTCAGCCTTTTGTGCACAGTTCGCAGTATTTTCGCCCTCGTAAAGCGAAAAGCCCGTGAGGAGGCCTGATACTATATGTGAAGCGCACTCCGCAGCGGTAAGCACTTTATTCGGCGGGAATGGCCCGCTGATCAATCTTCGAAGTGAAAAATCACGAGATGTAGCTTTTGGGCAGCCAAGCAGCAGAAGCTCCCCTCAGAAGCCGCGGAAGAAAGCAAAATAAATGCGAACGCAATGGAGAAACGACGAGGACAGAAATACTACCGCTCAGTTTCAATGCGTACTTGACAGCTACACCTGAACATTCTTGCTTCAATGTTCCCCATGCCCATTTCTTAAGCTGGCGACTTGACCGCAGTTCAAGGAACGTCATAAAGGCATCATGTAGTTGCACAACGCCGCTGTCATTTGTCGCACAGTTCTAAAATTTTAATCACTTAAGTAGGTAGTTCGACAACAAATTAGAGATTTCCATCACGCATACACGCTAAGTGCAAAGGGCACCCGTCAGGCACCTCAGATCAACGTTTCCTCCGATAGCGTGTCCATATTCACAGCGTCCGTATTCACGTGAAAGAGTCGCTGCATAGCGCGTAAAGTTTTTGTAATATCTATTCGGCATGTTAGTATGAATGGCATAAAATAGTCACCACTACGCGGCGTCAACAAGTCGCACATGCCATTCTACCAGCTCACTACTTCCCACTAAGATGAGTGACGCTAGGTATTCACTGAAAACATGCTCCGTGCACACAACTACTGAACACGGCAAGCCATCGCGATCATTACATGAGGAAGTTGAGCTGCAAGCTTGAATGTTTCAAGGCCCAAGAACACGGGTTCGTTCTCGAACGCGGTAGCTGATTTTCTGATGCAGGCGAAAAGCGCCAACGCCTGTGTCGAGATTTCGGTGCACGTTACAGATCCCCAGGTGGTCAAAATGAACGCCTCATAGCCCAAATGTGCTTCGGCGCGTCAAATACCACAATCAATCAATCAATCAATCAATCAATCAATCAATCAATCAATCAATCAATCAATCAATCAATCAATCAATCAATCTATCTATCTATCTATCTATCTATCTATCTATCTATCTATCTATCTATCTATCTATCAATCAATCAATCAATGGATCGATCAATCAATCGACCAAATCAAGGCTTTATAATGTGAACAAATGGCGATAGTTCACACTCATCATTGCTTCGTAGCAATTAACAACGTTATTTTCCAATTTTCGAACAGTTGAGGAACAAACATAACGAAAATTCTTTCTTACAACCAGCCCAGTTTCCCGTGGTGTGAGACAGCTGAATAAACAGCGGAGTGCAAACTCCCAATGTAGACCGATAATACAGCGTGCTGAGCTGGGCTCAGTGCTCAAGCATCGCTGTATATTGTGGGACTCTCCTAAACGCATACTTTTTTTCGGCCGAATGCTCTTCGACATTCCGGGTAAGAAGCGCTGCAGCCCTGTTGTACTAGAGTGGTAGTAGTCTTGCTTTGACGGATGAAATATTTCCTACATTATGAAATGTCGGTGATGGTGTCGCGTAGGCGCACAACGACGATGCGAAGGAATCTTGTGCCAAAAGCAGAGGACCTAAGGGAGCGCAACGGTGAGAAACAAACAAACAACAACAAACGAGGACACCTAAGCACTTTTTATGAGTCGTGAGTGCGAGGATTTAATTTCCAATCGAACGCCGCAAAATAATCATTGGAGTTCAACGCTCCGAGTAATGCTGGCTGGCTTGGCAGCGTTCTTCCGCTCCCTCGCCGGCGAGCGTTTGTGTTTTAAAGACGATAGTATTTCTTAAGCTACTAGAACAAGAAAATTATGGTCTGTCTGTCTGTCTGCGCCTGTCTGTCGGTCCCTCGCTTCAGTCGCCCGGCCAAAAGTTACACGAATTGTTGAACGAGACGCTTATATGGGCAAAACACTTCCAAACGACCAAATCTAATCGCATTCTTGATGCTTGTCAACATTTCTAAACAAAAAGAAAACATTTGGCATATTTGAGGCGACACATAAATACATAACCGATACTAGCACAGTTCGTTTAATTAAAAATACACGGTGGCGTAATTTCTGCAATAGGAAACACAAAGAAAGCGTTAAAAACAATAGTTTAACCGCAAAATACAAAAAGGGTTCGCGTGGAAGCCGGGAGCTGGCGGCTCGTATGCCAAGCCAAACAGTAGCAAAATGTTCCAAGAGATGGCGTGCCAGAAGAGCGAACGCGGGAAAATTGAATTGAATTGAATTTATCAAACCTCTATTGTGCTTATCGCGGCAGGACCGAGACAGGAGGGGACCAGCGTGAGAGGTGGGCGGGGAGGAGAGAGAGGAGAGACAGTACGACATTTGCACCAAAGCGAGCTGGCGCGCGGACATGTTTTTTTTTTTTTTTTTACTGCTGAAGCACAGGCTGTCGCTATGGAACGCGTCGCAGCCAATGGGCATTTAAAAGCCGCCACAGACACTGGACAACGCCGATGCCAGCTTTTTTTGCCTAGTAGGCTTTGTAAAAGATTCCCTTTAAAACAAGAAACTTGCTTGCACATCATGTGACGGCCCTCTTAATGCAGCCTCACACGCATGCCTGCTGCTACAGAATGCCTGACAATGCTTGCTCCGTTTCGCACCGCTTCCGATTCCGTCATTAGTATGTTAACACGTATGGTGGCACCTCTATCGCGACAGTACATGCACTGCAGTGTGGCTTGGCTGCAAACAGACTCGGGCGATCAAAGCCTCAGTGAGGCTACAGAATCATTTGTACGGTCCCAAGCAATCCACCAAGCTTAATATGTGCAGCTGGTGATTCACCTATTCGAACTTGCTAACTGCATTACATTTTGTCTATTGCGGGACAAAACGGGCTAATTTTGTTATTTTTCTCTGGCCTGACAGGTCCTTCAAGAAAAGAAACATGTTTGGAATCTCTGAACAACTGCCCCTTAATATTTTTTTTTTTAATATTACCTACATGTCATAAATACGCAACCCTATCACGTGTGACTTGGTCTTGCAAAGCAAAACCCCTGCGAAATGTTAAAAACAACCCAATTTTTATTCCGAGTTACGGACGAGGGGAAGCGGGAGGTCACGCTGCTGAGCACAGACCCTTTGAACCAGGACTCGCTAGCCCAACAGCCTGAAGACGCCGCGGGGACCTATACGAATCCGGCCGTCGAAGTTAACCCGAGAAAGTATTCCTGAACTGATTTTCTCCTTAACTTTCCTTAAACACTAGCTCGGTGTGCTTAATTGAGACGGAAAGCAACTTGACTAACATACTTGATTTCCTGACGTCACGCATGCAAATATCATGCACCATTGGATCCATGCCTTTCCTGGCTCAACGCACTCATCACGCACGCAAAGAAAGTTTTTGCTCGCGGAGCCGGTTTGTAGCACAGGCTATACGCGCCAGGTTATATGAAAGACGGAGTGTCTCAAGAAGCTCAGACGGTTCGCTTGTTGCGCTTTTGTCAGTGATCAATAAAAGTTTTATTAAAGGAGCACTGACACCAATTTTCGGCGTTAATATTATTGCACAGTTCGCTTCCTTCACTCAACATAATACCCTGGCTGAAATATGAGCGGCCTGCGACGCGAAGAACGTAGTTCAATTGGATCTCATTTATCGCGCCGACGGAGCAGCGCGCCGAGCGGCACTCAGCAAATGGACATCAGCGTGACGTCAATCCAAGAGCGGAAAAGAAGTGACGCGACAGCGCTGGTCAAAAACTCGTGACGTCCCTTCACGCGCGCGACCCCACGAGCGGCGAGCGGGCGCAACACCCTCTCAAGCGGGCGCCGGTGACGTCCGCACAAAGCGGTGACGTCTGTCCGGGAGTCTGTCATATGCGCCGTTCGGGATGAAAGCGCGGGAATTTGAAACAAACGATTTTCAGGCCGTTCAATGTAATTAACTATCGCGCGCTGAAGTATTTGAAGGGCTGTTTCGGGTTCGCCAGACAATTAAGCATCGATAAAGACAATAAAAGTGGAACATGAAATTTTCGTGTCAGTGCTCCTTTAAACAGCAAGCTGCTGAAGATTGGAGCATCACTGACAGTTTCACAATAAGAAATAATGCAGCTGGAGGGTGACGTTGAGTGGTTCAGCAATGACGAAAAAAAAAAAGGAGAGAATAAGCTACAGTTAACGGCATTCTTTTTTCCTTTCGTAGCCCCAGATTTTACTACGCAAACGCGAGTAAGACGTCAGCGCCACGTGGTTTTGACAGTTTCCCCCATATGATTATATTATTAAACTTTGCAGTCTGCGTCGGCATACGACAGCTGGGCTTCATCCCATGCTGACAGGCGTAAAGCAAACAAGGACGTCCGATCTTGCAAGTTGAAAAAAAAAAACATTGATATTGCACCGGCGCTAAGAATATTTTCAGTGATGTACTTGAACTTAAATAAATATAATGAACATGTATGCTTGCAAAGCTTTGCAATTTTTCAACGACAAGCAACTGCTAATAAGGTAAGGAGTGGCTGCGTCTAGTTAGCTGTGCATTCAATTATGCGTATAAAGCGGTGCTATCAAGTTCAATCTACGAGCCTGCGCGTGTGTACCGGCTTAATTGCAAGCGGGAATGCTTGAAGACCCATGGCTGGAGAAGGCAAGGCTGAAGGGAAGGAGTCCTCACCTGTGAATTGTCCCAAATTTCTTGCCTCGACTCTGTGCGCCATTGGGTCCTGTTTTTGTTTTATAAAAAACAAAAACAGGTTCCTGCTTTTCTGGGAAAAGTGGCTGGCGTAACTTTGAAGGAGAATGTCGCCTGCCCATTTAAGCAGCGCTGAACTTTGATACCCCACTGCGTTGCTTGAAGAAAGGCAGACATTGTCCGTTCTCCTATCCCATTCATTACTCGGTAATGTGGCACCATGACTGTTGGCGAGAGTAAACTTTAGTGAGAAATAGCCCGAATAAAGAAATGAAAGAAAAAAAACCCCCGAAACCCAAAGAAAATGAGGAAACCCACGGAATTGACACACAGGAAAATGACCTCCTGCGTGTCAAGCGACCTCCAGCGAAAGAAGCGACCTCCCCCTCCCCCCTTCCCAACCTCGAAGCATACTTTTGAATACGGACAGCTGGGAGTGACCGCCAACAACCCCCACTGGCCGTATTGTTCCTTACCGATCCTCACAACTGTTACAACGCATCCTTTCAACTATGTTCCAAAGCCATGCTAACTATAGTCGGAACAACGGGGAACTTACTCCTTGCACCGATTTTGTGCGCATTTTTAACCTAGCATCACTATGGTCCCAGGCATCAAGTGAACTAAGATTATGAAAGAAAAAATTCATCAGGATATCTCCGAGAACGTCCTCGTGAATTAATCTTTATTTGTTTTTGCTGTTTTGCTTGCTTGCTTGTTTCCTTTTTCCTTTAATTCTTTCTTTTTTCCTCTGCTTCTTTCTTTCTTTCTTCCTTCCTTCCTTCCTTCCTTCCTTCCTTCCTTCCTTCCTTCCTTCCTTCCTTCCTTCCTTCCTTCCTTCCTTCCTTCCTTCCTTCATTCTATCATTTCTGTGTTTCCGTCTATTTCTTCAAAAAAAGGCCCAATAGCACAAAGAGACAAAAAAAAAAACTAAAGAAATGCCGCATAAACTTGCCTCCTAACCAAGTCGGCTTGAGTTTCGAAAGCAACATGCGTGATTACGTCAACCAGCTCCACTCGCAGGAAGCTCGCTACAACCTGGCGTGTTCCTCTGTCCCGCAGGGCCTCATTCGGACAGGAATTCACTGCGCCACTCTCCCGACGGCGCTCTCAGCACAGACGAGGGGGACACATAAAATGCACGGCAAAAGGTCAGAGCCCGCAGTCGCGATGGCAGTAACTGTTATGAATGCCAGCGTCCTCGCGATGAGGCAAC